>NW_024881275.1:2990036-4190036 GCF_018691265.1 Tyto alba | reverse complement strand
AGCAACCCTAGTTCAGACTGTCTGCAAATTACACCACTCCTTGGCATGATAGATCAGGAAATGTCCTGGGTTGTCTTACCTACTTGGTGCTGGCTGGATGATGTTCCTGTCTCACAGTTGGCAGGGCCATACGCCGCTCTCTGCTTCGTGTAGGTTTCACTCATGTCGGGTTTCACCATGGCATCATTCTGCTAGTGCTGGGAGCTTAGTAGGCTTAAAGTGTCTATGATGCTCCATTAACTGTGAAGCTGGGTAAATAACTAATTTCTGGCTGGTAACAGAACTAAGGAAAAACTCAAGAACTGAGTGAAAACCAAATGAAGGATTTCCTTTTATTTCAGTGAAAGTTTTTGAAAATTTTAATTTATGGGCTAGCCTCATGAGTTTTATGTTCCAACATTAAATAGTTTAATATGAAGTAATTCTCTCTAGCCTTTTTTGAAATCAGAATGAAACATATTCCCATTTAAGAATGTCAGAACAAACCATGCTGGACTTTTCCAAAACAGTAACTCTAGGTTTGGAAAATGCTGAAAAGACTTTTTTTGAAACTCTTATTTCCCATTTTTGACAGGGAATCCTGAATTTTAGGACATTTAAAATTTTGTCAGTTATTATTATTAATATTATTATATTTTTCTTGTCTCATTAGTGTGGAAAGCAGTGTTGAGCTTGATCAAAGGAAAGAATTAACACAAACTTGTAATATGTTTACAAATCATATTTCCTCCCTCCCTTCCTATAAATGGCTGAAACCCACAATTAAATGTAAAGCTTTTGTGAAGTAAAAGCTTATTTTAGTTGCTGATGAGGCAAAAAGTTCATCAGGATGGCAGGACGAATATGATGTCAGCAGCAGTTCTTGACAGAGTTGCAGAACAGCATTGCTATTTCTGGGTTTTCATTCAGAAGTATGAATGATTGATTGCATTCTACATTGCTTTCCATTTTCATAAATTATTGTAAAATTATATATTAAAGGAGTGAGATCTTTAAATGCAGAGCAAAGGGGAAAATGCAGTCTGTTTGGAAATTTAGATTCAGATAGTCTTTCAAGATCTGCATTTTCATGGGCCACTGCTGCTGGTGACTGTTTTTGTGGCTGACCCGTGTTCACCTCATTTGTTACATCAGTCATCTCTGAGTACATTGATGCAGCTGTTTGTCTCATATTACCTTGATGAGATTAATTATCTCTGATTATGTTAGACCTCTAAAATACGTATTCTGCCAGTATTGTATAACACAGGAAGTTAGAATTGTTACCCTTTGAAAACAACCTTGCAGCCTATTGACAGATACTAATTTTTTTAAAGATAAGACTTAAAAGAAGAAAAGTGTTATTTTTTTATTTGAAGAACAACTTTTTTTTTTCTTAAGAGTTATAATGGAAAATGTATTTAAAATATAATTTAATCTTGCAAACCTCCTTATAAATACCAAACAGCTGATAGAAATGTGACAGAAGTCTATTTTTTGTACTGCAGCTGTGACAGGGGTTATGAACCAGAAAAACTCTGAGGCTGGACCACAAAGGCAGCCTGAAGGACCCCATTTTGTACTATACATTAGGCCCATGTCAACCATGCTGTACCACATTAGCTAGCAAACAGTAAATCAAGTGAATCTATGGTTGTTTCTAAAAGAGGATTTTTTTAAAAAATAACAGTAGTGGTTCACATCTCTTGCCATACTTAGAGGGTTGTCACAGGACTGTAGGCCAAAGATATGTCCCATCAGAGAGACTGTGTCATCCTTGATTCTTTATGGAGATGATAACCTGAGTTCATACAAATTGTGAAGAATGTGCCACTTGGTGAGGTGCCCTGTGCACTCAGACAGCCCAAGGAGTTTCTGCTCTCCTTGTACTCACCTTGCACTCTGTAAAAATACACGGCAGTACAGGTGTCCTGAACCTGGAGATCTCCACAAAGAAAGACCTCATTGCATCTGTGCCCCTCCATTCTTACTGGGGACCAAACACTAGCACCAGGCATGTATATTTCACTCTTTCTGTCAGATGGGATTAAAAATCTTCATTTAGCTAGCTGGTTCCCTCTGCATGGGACTTTCTTTTCACCTCTGTCAGCATTCTTGATATAGTTTTGCAAATGTTCTCATTGTACTACGATGGCATCTAGCTATCTTTGCTGAAGTTCCTGGACTGTGGTCTTCTCTAGGCAAGCAAGAAGCCAGCTAGCAGCAGGAGACCTTTTACACGATCTTACGAACGCTTTCTCACAGTTTTGTACCTCCCTCTTTAAAAATGGTTCAAACCACTCACTGCTTTGGTCTGAACCTAGATTTCATACCTCCCTTACCACGGAGTGATAGTGCTGAACAGCGGCATTGCACATTCACGCTTACAGACCTCAAAGATCTGCTTGAAAGAAAAGAAGTGGCAAAACAACCAGAGAACAGGTCTTGTGTGTCTTGATCACCAGGGTCCTCCAGCTGAGTGGACGGCAAAGTGACTTAAATCTCCTTCAAGAAATGATGTAGCAATGTCCAAGAGGAAGTAATGTTTATCAGCAGATGCAGTTTCTTCCAAGGTAGTCCATCTTCTCCTCTTCTCCATGGGTGGAGGAGAAGGCCTCTACTCATCAAGCTCATGGGTTATGCACCTGTCTTCAGCATTGACTCAGAAAGTCAAAATAAGACAGAGTTGATGCTTTCAACATTGCTTTACACAGGTTACCTTACTGGATAGTGAAATTACTTTCTTCTTTACCTGGAGGAGGACAATGTCTGGAGAAACTATGCTGAAAATTGTGTTGAAGTTGCAAGTTTCTGTGAAGAGATATATCCTCACCTCAGCAAATCCCAAAGGTTTTGTAGATTTCCCAAACAGGAAAACTAGGAGTTATGCCCGTTTTCTCCTGCTCATATGAGGAATGGCCAACAGAGTGATTCTCTTCATCTTTTATTTTCCCAGAGGAACCACTCTGTTTATGTTTACGTTTTCCATTCATGAGGATGGTGGATGGTACTGTGAGCTGATGTTTCGGCTTTCCAGATTCAACAGTTTTCACTTTATGAAAAAAAATCTATAAGCTACAGCCCGCCGATCCAGTTCTGTTCCTTTGGGTGTCAGGAGGGTGTCAGTTTTGCAAAAGTAGATATTTCAGTGGGAAATTTCCTCCATGCCCTTACGTATGTAATTTCTCTGATACTGAAAGATCCAAAGATGTTCTGTGAAGCTCATCTAAAGCTTCTGACAAGTGAGATGCAGCCACTTCTGGGGTGGAAGAAAAGCACAAGGAATGCTAGGCTGTGGATATATGAAAATTAATACAACTATTTGAACTGGAATTCAAGACTAAATACAGTGCTGGGGCATTAGCTGAGTACAACTTACTGGGAAATGTGCCATCTGATGAATCACCAAAAGATCTTTGTGATTCTGTCCTCTGCGGTAGTTGGAAATCACATTCCCAGCTCATGTTTGCCAAAAAGAAAGGCTCAGGTCTGGATCTGCATGGTTGCCAACAGGCAGACTCAGAGGTTAAGACTCAGCGACATATCTGCATTCGTGCATCTTGACAACCAACATGTAGAGTGCAAATTTCTCCACTTCTGAATCACAAAGGCAAAACAAGAAGCCAAATTAATTCTTGTCATAACGCACCCTGAATCACACAAGCACGGTTCCCACTGGCTTGCTGGAGAATGCCACTACGATCATGGGAGCAGCAGTTTGCCCCTTGTGCAAGTGCAGGATGCTGAAACACCTAGGGCATAATTGGGTGTTGACAGAGTGCTTTCCTACCATGTCCTTTATTGACTGCATTAACCAGAAGCATTTTAGGGAGCTTTCCAGGTGGATAAAGAAGTTACTGGAGGCAGAACTATGAAGCCTTGAGAATCAAGGTCATGATTGCATTGAAGTGTCGGCTGAAGAGGAGTACATAAACTGCTTGACAAAGAACTAGAATCCTGCATGTTTAAATATTCACAGCACCTACAAGTTTTGCTGCTGCTCTCTGAAATACAGCTTCATTTGACAGTGAATCAGGCTTATAAAAATGGTAATTGTGAAGTGCAGTTGCTAACTGTATCAAGAGAAAAGGGATTTTACGTGTAATGGAGATTCTTTTTAATGATAAATTATCTAGCTCCTGGCTACCATGTATGAGCTCTATTAACTGCCAATAAATTGTTCATCGTTAAATCTAGTTCACTCTTCTTAATTAGGCCAAGAGTTTTTTTCCCTTCAAACCTTTTCCTTACTTTAATATGGAAAGATATTTGAAATCCCAATGATCCTAACAGCTGCACCAGACAGTACTGTAGAGTCACTTAAGGACTGATGCTACACAACTTAAATCTGGAAAGATCTGAAAACCTATGCATTACACAGATAAAAGCTTGGAACACATAGTTAATAGGAGTACCTAGTTAGAGCTGCAGCAAAATTCTGAGCACACTTCTATTACTCAGTTTAAAAAAAACACAACAACACACCATAATCTTCTTGGTTCTAGAAAAGGTACATATGGTTACCTGGTTACTTGAAAAGAATTAAAAGATATACTGTACAAAAAAATAAGTAAGGAAAACCTGCTAAGTTCTGGTCAGTGAACTCCTGATGCCTACTGCATCACAACAAAATACAGAGTATTTCAGAGAAACAGAGGGAAATTCATACAAAGGCAGAAACTACCTTTCTGAAACCTATGTCATGGACCATTCTTAGAGGTGAAATAGATTTCACCCAAAGTACACCACTAACTTTTCTTTTAATTTTAATTGTTAACTTTAATTTGTCAATGCATCACTACAAGATGAGTGACGACCTTCAGTCTTAGATTAGTCCAAACAGATCTCCATTGTGTTTTACCAGCACAACTGTATTATTAGATATTCTAAACAAGGACCTAAATAAAATGTTGTCTAGCAGAGGCAATTAAGATTTGGAGACACTGACTCTCCATTGTTGGAAACCGGTGTTTCCATTCTACCTTTAGTTGTCCATCTGAAATAACAGGGTAAATGCACATGCATTTGATGTATGCATTATCACTCACTTTGCATTGCTAACTGTCTCTCTGGATACCATTTAAGATTTGGACTTAATCAGTCAGCAATTTTCATACTTCTCCTGCAAGATGTGAATCTTTTCTTCAGGGCAGACAGAGCGCTGGACTTGAGCGACAGCAATTGCTACTGCAGGGAATCCCAGTTGTCAGAGCTGGAGTTGAGTCAAACTCATGTGACTTCTCCCATGGGATATAGTTAGCAAATCTCCCTGACAGAGGCTAGAGGCAAGAAGAGATCAGATGTGCTGGAGCTAAAATGTGCTTGTGTGCACTGAAAGATAGCTCCGCTCTATCTGCTGAGCAATTAGGAGCAGTTTAGACAATCGTACTCCCGCGTTATGCCCCTTCTGTGAGGGTCCTTTTCTGCCATTTAGCCCACTCTGGCACACTTCCCATTGGTGGGAGTTTCAAGGCACTGAACATGTACCATCCAGAATGAACAGTGGAAAAAAAAAAAAAAAAAAAGACTGTAGATTTTAAATATTATTAAAAACATCAGCTCCATGGCAACAAACTTCTGGGGCAGAAAAAAATGCTTATTTTGATCTGAATAGGTTTTGAATATTTCTAAAAGCTGTATCAAAACACTAATTTTTAACTATTTGCTTTGCCATCGGTATTTTATGTCAATTTATACAAACATACATCTTTCCGGAACAAAATGTATTGCACATAGAGAAAGAATAATTTCTACTCTTTCTCTATTTTAGGGGGCATTAGGAGGGATGTGTGAATTTTGGTTGTTGAAAACAAGAAGTATTTTCTCCAACAAGCTTCTTATTATTAAGTTTTATTTGGAGTGTGATGTTTTACTGTAGTTTTATCTGGTCCAGTAGATATTTATAGAAGCTCATCCCTCAGATATAATGAAATCCTTTCGAATTATTTATATTTACTATACCTGTTACAGCACATTCAGTCTCTTTGAGCATTAGAGATATTTATTCTTACTTTCCACTTTCCCTGCTCTCCCCAGAGCTCTTTCACACTTCCTTCCAAAAAAGCACATTCAAAACATTGCTTTTAAGTGGTCAATCTAAATCAGATAGCAGCAGAAGGCGTGCTGCTCCTCCTTTCCCTGCACAAGCCAGGTGCCCTCCAGGTCTTATTGTTTCCCAGCAATGTTTTGTCTCAGTGGGTTACAGCATTACAGCAGACTTAATAATCAATAGCTAGCCTTCTCACTTCAAAAATATTCTCAGCTATGTTAGATTGGATATGTTTGATGAAATATTAGGCGTATTGGAAAAGTGCCTACAAATCAGAGAGAAACTGATTTGGAGGATAAATGTATATTCATTCATTTCTCTTACCTACTTTATATGATATTTATGTTCCTAGTTTCTTACTATTCACAGTGTATTTAAATTTAATAACCAAAATATCGCTAGTGGATTGTCAGTGATCGTTTAATCGACGTTTAAATTCAGAATTAAATATCAGCACTTAAACCACATGCAAATCAATGCTAGTCACTAAACAGGGCAAAGCTAGCTGGGAATCAAAAGGCATACACATGTCCTAAATCTTATCACTAGATTTATTGTTTCTCTCACCTTCCTCCAAGGTTTTGATAAGGTACAGTCACTTACATGTTGGAAATTAAGACCACAATGAAAGGTCTCTTTTTTTCTCTGTATCTTTAATAGTCAGGAACACAGAAAAGCATGGACTTAAAATCAGAATTCTGAGTCACCCTTGAACTCCCTCTTTGAGGAACTCGCACATGCAGCTGAACACTCTATTAAAAGGGAACTATTGTGGGTTCAGTGTAAAACTTTTGCCAATTCAGGTTAAAAAACCAAATTGGTTTAGTAAATTTTTGGAGTTTGGTATTTCAGTATGGTAAACAATTTCAAGTCCTGTCCAGTCCAAAAAATCCTTAGGACATTCAGTTTTACTCAGAATGTGCTCAGCATCTTTCAGCTTAGTTCCTTAAATTGTAACATAATTGTGTTTATTTTACTTCTGTTTCCTTTCTCATTGCAGCAATGGTTTGCTCTTCAAAATATTTGTTATAGAGCTTATACATAATTGAACCTCTACTTTTCAAGGATAAAACTATGAGAGAAGGGTAAAGTTTTAGATTTCCTGTTCATAAAATATGTCCTCAGTCTTTCATCTTTTAATTTAAATGTATCTAAGTGATGTCTCAGGTCCTTTATGAATAATTAGTGCACAATATTAACTGGCAAAGAAATCATACCGAAACTATGCCTTGCTGTAATTAAATATTGCTGCATTAAATAGGTTCTGACCATTTTTTTTTTTTTTTTTCCACCACACAAAGCAATTTTAAACAGAAACAATAATGAAGAAGGAGATTGATGAACAGTCCAGCCTTTCTTCCGTTCTGCTGTTTGGTCTAGAGACGGTACCACATGCAGGATAACAACATCTCTAGCACAACAAGTCACCTGTCATTCAATTTTGTTAATTCCCTGTGTATGCCTAGCCTCCTCCTCTGAACAGCGAAGCCGTCTTAGCTTGTTGAGATGGGGGAAATAAAAGAAGGGAGCACTGAGCCTAGAAACTGCTCTACATCTAGCCGTGTCTGTGGGTTCATCTGTGAAAGCTGAGACAGAAGTCTGAGATATCCTCACCAACGTGCCTGCTCTGTGCAGGATGGCAGTGGTGCTTGGCTCTCGCCTTTCCAGCAGAGCCTGGAAGCCCACATCTTGCTGTCTTAACCACAGTATTTCTCAGGAAAGGTTTTTTCCTTTGCTGACATTTCTTGTCTCATTGCAGTGACAGGATTAGGTGTTACTGAAACTCTGGATTCGCGCAGGATTGATGAATATCAGCCCTTGAACAGAGAGGGATGAAAAAGCTGCTGAGTATTTACATGGACATCTTGCAAGTCTACTCCATCATCTCTGCCTGCAGGGTAATGCTTAATATTAAAACAGAGACCTACTGAACAAAACCCATTCTCCTGCAACAAAGCAGAAGAAACTGACTGTCATTTGGCAGAACCTGGGTCTGAAATTAAGGTGCTGGAGACATGCAGTTAGTCCTCTGTGGAGGAAAGTTGTTGGAAAAGGCAGGCTTAAAAATGTAAAAGAACGAAAAGTTTTGTTCCAGGTCCTGTGAAAAAATAATGCACATAGTCATAGGGGGGAGTGTGGAAAAAAAGTCATGTAAAAGTTATTTTTCACACTAGCTCTGTCTAGCCCTGTATAATGTCTTACCCATAAAATAATCTCAGCAAGTGTGGAAACTATTGACAGGTCTGCATTATAGAGCAGCAAACGCAGGAGAGCAGATGCCTGTTAACTCCTGTCAATCTGGGGGGGAAGAGAAGGAAGGAAACACAAAAAAAAAAAAAAAAAAAAAAATAAAAAGATGATTGGCCTGTGGAGTACCCGGGGCCACCGCCTCCCCTCACCCAGCTCTTCCCCTCCTCTCCTGAATGAACTGTGAAAAGACCTGGAGCTATTATAGAGCTACAAAGAAATAAGGAACTGGTACCAGATGGGACCTCTTGTCTCCATCTCTCTCCAGCCCAAACAATCTGCTGCAGAATTTAGAAGAGAAGGGTGGAGAATCTAATAGTGTCTCAGAGTCGGAAAGATGGCTCTGGCTCGAGCACTGCCAGCCTGTTCTGGAGGAGGATTATTATTATTCTGTGTGCCAAAGGATATGGCTATTTTTCTCTCTCACTCGCTCTTTGCAACAAACATTTGGCTACTATTAGCCAGCTGGCAAATATAAATGAAACATCACATACCACTTAGTACGGAGAGTGCCATCCGCGTTTTGCCAGTCGTGCAGCGGTCTGACTGCCAGTGCACATCGCAGCGTGTGCCGCACGTCTCCTCCTTTATCTGAGAGCACGTATGAGAGCGGCGGGGAAATCTGTTCGGGGGAGAGAAAGTCCGTGGCACGGTTACAAGACATCTTACGGGAGAATCAGGCCAAGATCTGTCTAGTAAAAGATGGTGGACTGGCTATGCGCTCCTAACAATTCATTCCACATTGCTTGTTTATAGCGAACTCCCTCCTCTACAGTTACGCGGAAGAAAATGCAGAAATTGCATGTGAAGAGAATGATGTTTATACCTGATGTGAAAATAGATCCTTGGGAGTTGGTATAAACAAGCAGCAGACTGGGAAGCACATTCTGCTCTCAGTTACACCCATGCAGTTTCAGCCTGCGATGTTGCCTGGGTGTAACTGAGAGCAGGATCTGGCCTCGTGCCATTGTTCTCCTCCTCCTGCTCTCCAGATTGCTGTTCTCACTGCCTCTCTTTTCAGCTCTGGGTTTTTTTTTTTTTATTATTTTTATTTTTTTTTTTTTTTTTTCCCCCTTTCCCCTGATCTTTATAAATATTTATTTTGTCTTTTTCACTGGTCATGTCAAAGATCGATCAACTACTATTTTTCTTTTACATCTAACCTTTCCCTCTTATACCCCAAATCATTTTCAAGCATAGAGTAAGAGACACATTTATTTCATTGGCAGGCAATATCTCAACGGCCTGTATTTAGTTGCATGGTAGCCTGGCAAGCCGAGTATTTCAATACTTCTAATTGTCTCCTATCAGAGTTAACATTCAAGACTTGAATATTTGCTCTTGAAACAAACAATGCCGTGTGGTATCATAAAATTGTTCCCAAAGATTTTACAGCAAAACTAAGTAGCTATTTACTTTAAATATGCCAATTAAGCATTACTAATGTACAGTACATTTCTAGGCTAAGGATGATTGATAGTAGCATGCAGTGAAATGTTCTAAAACTGCAGTTGGAAAATGTAAATGTACAAAATGAAAAAAAAAAATCCTCACCAACTGACAGCACTATTTACATGTTTCAAAACAACACTTATAAATTGTTCTTTTATTATTCTTTAAAGCTTTTTCTGCTCTGTTCTTCAACAAGGTGATAGCCAATGCAGTCCTATCCAAAGTTCTTTAAGACTAGAATATTTAGTATGTAGTTCTAAAAGACATTATTCCAGTTTCCTTTACCTAATGGGAATATCACTGATTTGGGTATAGAATGATGGAGAACAGGGGCTTGGCAGAAAAGAAAAAGAACATTGTGAAAAAATGTCAAGATTTCCAGGTGTGGGTTTTGTTTTGGTTTTGTTTCTGTTTTATTTTATATGAAAGCAAAGCAAATAATTTCAATGAGAGAGAAAGAGAATGAATGAAGAAACTTCACCTCTCCAGAATGAGCCCATGGAACCAAGATGTTACTTTAAGGACATTTTAGCCAGAGTAAATGTATTTTTTTGAGTTTCAAATTTGACAGATTTGTGAGGTTATGACTTAATTCTCTGACCCTGGTGGTGAAAATGGTCTACTTTGGTTGATCCTCAGCGTAGCGACTACTGAAGCAATAAAAACCACTGAAAAGATATTCAGTGGCCTGGTTATGACATTATTGTACTGTTACAGGTGCAGAGGAAGCTTTTGGGCTATCTCCTGCCTTAAGATGGAGCTTATGCTTTTGAGCTAAGTCCTGGTCTCTTGTTCTGCTTCCTTTAATTCAGGAGGAATCCAGCATGTGCATTATTTGCAGAGAAACACAGTTATTCTCCTCCAAGATGGAACAATTTGCAAGTCCACAGATTTTTCACTAATTGCAGTTGTGAAAAGGTAAAAGATTTTTTTTTTTTTTTTTTTCCCTCAGAAAAGTATTAATCAAAAAGATGCTGACCATTTGCACTGGAGATTTATCTTAAAAGCAATAGTAATGAATAACCTGTTTCTTGCAATATTAGGTAAGTGATTGAAAAGATTAATTAGTATAATTTACTTTACTACTGTCAGAACCTGATCCTATATATGCGCTTGATGGCCTCCATTTTTATTGGCTCTTGAGGTTGGGTGGAAATCAAGGGGTGCATTTCTGCTGATTTTAATGAGCTTTGGATCGTGTTGCAAAAAATACAGAAATAACAGGCAGTGAAAATCCTATCAGCAAAGATTTCACTTAGCTGGGTGCCCATTTTACCTGATATATTTATACTGAGTAATTTGACAGCGGTGGAGTATGTGCCATTGAGCCATACACTGTCATTTCTTGCTAACAACACTCACTGGCTTTGTGAGACAGTGTTAATAAGCACATTTCATTTTCAAAGGCATCACCTGCATTATTCTTTTGGATTCCAACAGGTACAGCAAATAGACACTTGTTTGTGATGGAAAGGTCTTGACTCAGTAAATTGTTAATGCAAAAGTAACTTATTTGTAGAAAGGCCCTTTGGGACTTCTCTTGAGTATCAAAGTGCAGTAATCAACTTTCTAGAAAAAAAAATAAAGTTTTTAACTCACTGGATAGCTTTCAAGACACGGATTTGTGATTTTCACACTTAAGATTTTCTTTGTTATTTTTAAATAACATATTTAAACCTTTTCTTCTGTTCTCTTATATTAGAATCTGTAATACCTGGCAACTTTCATGGCAGTTAACAAAGCAAAGTTTCTCCAAGTATTTTCTCTGTATTCTGCTTTCCAATAGTATGTAAATTTCTGGGCAGGGAAAAGATTTTTATAACCAAAAACATTGCTGTCAAGAAATCTGACATCTAAGAAAAGTGGTCTTCCCACCAGCACAACCCATTAGTAGTGGCCTGTAGCAACAGCAGCCAAAACTTGTCAAGCCATCTACCAGCCAGGATTATTTCCAGTGACAAAAAATAACCAGCAACACTTAACTTTCAAATAACATTGTGTCTTTTCTTTGTTAAACATCTTATAATTTCAGGAATAGCACATTAGCCATTGTAGTGGAGACTGCAAATGGACCTGAAACTTCTGGTCTGAAATATTTTGATTCATTGCTGCTAGCAGCCTGGCACACCTGGGATACACTGGTTCCTCTCTCCTCCTTAACTTCCTCATCATGTCAGCTTTTATGTTACTTTATTAAAAATGCACTGTCATTATAAACTTCTGAGTGAAAAGTCTTTCCTGACTTTAAAGCACAGAAGCAGCAACTTGGGTAGTAAGTTGATGCTGAGGCAAACGTGTGCTGGAGGAGGAGGATTCTCTCATGAGCCTACCACTGCCCAGAAGGACTCTCTAGCTACCCCTTCTAGAAGAGGTTGAGTTGATTTGGCTGTTTCACTGCCTGTGATCCAGATCAGGTCTGTACAATGATCTGATTAAAAAAAAAAAAAAACAACAACAAAAAAAAAAAAAACCCACACTTTTTTTTTTTTCTGACCTCAGAGAACCTCTGGCATGGCAGGACCAATAACTGAATCTTCTCTACCAAGGTACAATAGAATGATACTTTACTAGAGCTTAGCCCTGACAGGAAAAGTGGATGGAGGAAATACCCAGTCTCTGAGACTAAACTTGCCGAAGAAAGGGATCACACTGTATAAAAAAGGCTTTATTATTATTTCCTTCCCCCCCCCTCCCCCCCCCAGCTGTTACACTAGTTCATATCTTTTTGGAGTGAGTAGTTAGCTTAAAACAGTTTTGCTTTCTCTGATCTTTTAATACTTCCACTAAACATTTGTCATTCTTCTCTCTCTATTGTACTACAGTTGTCTTTGCTAAAGGACAGCTACAAAGATCGTTAAATAACAAGCTAGAATGGATCAGCCCAAATATTACATTTTCTTTTGGTTTTAAATACATGTTTAATTGTCAAAGTAATTTTTTATTTAAATACCTCCAATAAAAATTAAATATACCCCATATACCCTCCCTTCTTTGGTGCTTCTGTGTAAGTTACCAGGGAATGACACTCCAAGTCTCAGCGGAGGATAAGGAGTGAGAAAGACACGGAGGAGCTATGTTAAAGATGCTGTTGAAGAAGCTCACCTCTCTTCATAGTCTGGGTGGAGGGGAAAGCTCTTTTGGCATCATGTGATAGATGGGGGACATGCAGCTTGTGGAAACATGTCCTCAGCATGTTAGAGAAACAACAGGGAGGCAGGGTAGTGACATGAAAGGGAATGGATCCATTCTCAAACTTTTGTTTCTTACAAAGAGAAATGTTATTTCCCCCTTTGCCATTTTTTTCTATATATAGGAGTCCCCAGAATTCCACAGCAGGTACAACCAAGGGCTTAGTAGTTGCAAGGGACTAAAATGACATTAGAGGTTTTATTTTTTGGGAGCTGAGCTCAAGATACTTGCTTTCTTAGACAAGGAATTGCTCACCTTTAATTGCCTCAAGTTGGGCATCTGAAAACTGGAGCCCTTGAGATGATTACTAAGTGTAGAAAAATTTGGCTCCAGTTCATACATATGCTTGCAGAGAGCAAACATCAGGCAGAGGTACTGCACCAAAGAGCATGTGTTTTCAGGCATTCACCCATATGGGATATCTTTCAGCCTATCTGAAAGGGTTTTAATTGCTCTGTCAATGACTTAGTTGAATATTGGAGTGTGTATGGAGGGTAACTTAAAAGAGAATAAGAATGAGGTAGGGACCTGACATCACATGCCAAGATTGCATTCCTCATTAATGTTGCTACAGGGACAGGAATTTGTCTTGCTGGCCAAAAGGTGGTGGGTACTAGACAAAATAATTCTATATTTGGAAATTTCTGGTGAACAGAATGATTGACAATTATGAGAGAAGGAAAAAGAAATGTTGTCTTGGCTCTGTATTTCAGATCTTTTGCTTGGGTCATACAGTATGAAGTTCAAAAAGTTGGCTTTTGGGAACTCTGTATTCAATTTTCAGCACTGGAAAATGGAAAAGAATGTTACAATGATGCACAGTCAACGCACAGTAGAAGTGGGAATCTTGGAAATATTGCACAGTAGTGCAAAGGCCTAAATCTTGGTCTACATTTATTAATGTTATGGGAAGTCTCTGATAGTCCAAATACCAAAATTCTTAAATGACTTATTTTATTGTTATTCAACCATATTTATAAAAATATGTTGTTGTAAGACCTACAAAAACCATGGCTGGTTAAATTCTTGTTTTTTGCAGTGATATCCAATTTTTTAATGCTAGTCTCACAGTTTCAGTGACATATTCACAGATTCTGGTCTGAAAGTACTGGGGATTTGTTGTGCTGTCTTGTCAAACAGAAGCAATTAAACAAAGGTGGCCATGTTAACTTTAGCTCCCTTTGAGACAGAAGGAGAAAAACAAAACAAAAAAAAAAAAACAAAACAAAACAAAAAAACCCCACCAAAATCAGTGTTCTTCAGGTTGAAATGAACTGACTGGGAAAAATCATCTCATTAGCCAGCAGCAAGCAAATGCAGTGATCACAGCAGGGACCTGAAATCCTAAATGACCCTGTGAGCAAAAGATCACTAGGAATGTATTGTTTCTGTGACTACCTTTATTATAGTCAGGTATGAGCTTAATGAAAAGGCAAGAGCTAGCTCCAAAAACATTGTTCAGGTGGTTTTGCTATGTACTTTCAGCTTTTCTATGGAGACAGTGGCTATTTTGAACTATGACACTCAAAACTCTTGCTGACAAAATCCTTGCAGCCAAGGATTTCTGTACAGAGAACTGTATTAGCTCTCTGCAAAAATTGAAAGAAGGAAATTATTACCAAAATTCTTAGTGTGCTTATTACAAACACAGGAAAAATATTATTGTTATAAAGTTTCAGTTATCACCTATTAACTGTCTGTCATCTATATGTCACTGTAAGTATTCATTCTATTTTCCAGAGCTCTATTCCTCATCATCACGCCTTCAATCTTAAAGTGGACAGACTGAGCTCTTCTGTGGGTTGAAACCAGCCATCTCAAGATGCGCTGAAAATACTCCTTTCTCCATCACTTCATAGAAGCCAGCCTGGTCTCCGGTAGCTGAAGAAGTGTCCCTCCTAATATATTTTGTGATTAGCATGTTTGGAAGTACATATGTACCTACTTAGCTTTGGTTGTGTTGAGGCTTTTGGCTTTGGGATTTTTTTAAATTTTCCTGGTCTGAGACATGATGTGCAATGACTGGAAAGGTCCCATGAGGTCTGAGTGGAGGCCCCAGCGTCCCAGCAAGTGCTGTGGATGTAGAAGTGCACATCTATTTGAAACACCATAAACTCCTTTCACATAAATTAAGGCAAGGAGAATGAAATTCAGACTCTCAGCTGCACTGGAGAGTTTAAATTAATGAATGAAGTCCTGCAACTATGGATCTGAAGAGAAAACAGCCTTGGAACAAGAGAAATAAATTCAGAGAGGCCAGAGGTGATTTAACACAAAAGCAGCTGTTTGTCATACAGCAGAGCATCATCTTGCTATAGGTGAATGATATCATAATTTGTTTTAACAAAACAAATGTGCAAACATATGTGCAAAATGTGAGTGAACCTCTTCCACGTGATGAAGCAGTTTAGTGTTAAACACATCTTCTGGAGTGAACTTTGTGAACTCTTGCTTAGAAACAAAGTTTTTCTTTATCCCCCCTAAATATCAATTATTGCAGACGTTACAGTCATAATATTTGTTACCTACTCCATCAGCCTGATGGTGGTTTACACATGTGTGGTCATGGTTTAGAGTCTCAAAAATGAGCTCAGATGGTCACAGTGGATGATTTTTACTTCAAAAAGTATGACTGTGGCCCTAATTATCAGGCAGAAGATGTCCTGATACTTTAATAGGGGAAAATAGTCACTCCACGGTTGCTTTTTGTGCAAAAGTTAGATTTCCTTATCCCCATGCTCCCTTACTCCTATGTATCAGTGAAAGAAGGGTAAACATACTACCACTGCTACTCGGCATGTTTGTCAGTGTGCTCAAAATCAGAGGAACTCATTCTTTCAAGTACTGCTGCTCTGAATAAAATACGTTTTAAAAAAGTCAGAATTGCCTTATAACCAGCATACCAGCAGTCATATAGAAATATACACCAGTTTATGAAAAGCAATTATAAGGTTTATGTGATGGAGCTGGGCATGCTGCAGACTGAATGGACAGCAGTAAACGCTAATGGAGGAGACCTATGATGGCTGTTTCCATCAGTGAGCTCACAAGATCATATGCTTTGGCAAAACTGTAACATCTCATTTCCAATAGGCAGTGCTGATGATTGCAGGTAACTTTCTGAGGATTGGATCTGTCTGGTTAGGACTGAGCGATGAGACACTTAATAAACACTTGCAACAATACCACTGAACACAGGTTCCTGTGTTCAGTCATTTCTTAAAACGATTTTTATTTTTTACTGTTTGCAAAGATAGAGATCTACAGGTAAAAAGAATTATGTTGTATTATTTGAGGAGGGAAAGTGTTCACTTTAAGTCAAAAGATTCAAAAGGCAAAAGTGTTCTACTGAATTTTTAATTCTTATTTCCTTTGAATACAAGATATGTTGTCCATATGTGCTTTAGGTCCTACCTGAATCTCTTCTCATCCATATATCATCAGTTTTAACACAGGATATAACATGACTGGCAGACAATCTGGAATCAATCTGTTTATCTTTAAAATGCTGCTGAAAAGTTTTAGAAGTTGCAAGGTCCTGAACTGGAAAGAAAATCTTGGAAGTAACAACAAAGAAGTATTGGAAAGACAGACAATAACTTCAGAGTCTTCTATCTGGATCCTGTTGTGAAAAGCATATATGCCATCTCTCAGAAAACCATTTCAGTAGAATAAAGTCTTCCTCATTTATTAATACAACCAGGAATCAACCAGGCAGTTTTTAATTAGCATTGTAATTTTCAAGAAGTGAAAGATGGTTGCTTTATAGACTTCATATGCAGCTCAGAAGGGGCTCCAAACACAGCTGCATTTGTTTATAATATACTGCTATTTTTTAAGAGGATGCATCTGAGATACTGTATGTACTTGAAGACCTTGTGCTGCATAGCTAGAAAAATTTTATCAAAAGCCATGAATTCAATGTATTGCAATTTTGCTCTCTTACGCTTTTCTAAGCATTAGAAATCATAGGCTGTAGATGGTTTGCAAATAACCACTCTAGAAGAAAGCTTCCACATGTATATTAATAAGAATAATATAAATATTCCACAAATAGATGACTGCTTATTGAGGGGCAAGTATAGGGCAAATCTTCTGTGTTTTGTTTATTCTGCATTTCAGCCGTATCCGACATTTAACTGCAATATTTTGCATTCTTTTATCTCTGATACTCAAGGATCACGCAAATGCTTTACAAACATCAGTGGGCTAAGTCTCAAAACATTTCTGAAAATATGACTTGTACGTGTGCAACGTTTATTTCTACAGTTCATAACTTTCTTATTATTCCCATTATTTTTTGATATTTTTTTTTTTCCTGACTTAAATATAATCATATTTGCAGGATTTGTAGTGAACATTTTTGCTCTCATGTAGTAGGTTCTGCTTGGGACTATATGTATTTTTCATATTTTATACATTTCATTGTTGACTAAGAGAAAAAATCTTGCTGCCTTTCCTCAACAACAGCAAGATTATGGATTAGCTTCAAAAAAACGTTAATAATAATGTTATTTATAAGGGACATGATCTGATTTCAGGCGCTGCAGAGTTCCTATTGATTTCTAGAGGAGAGACAACATAACTGAGGGAGAGGTTTGGCCATGGTTTCCTGAATTCATGAACTGTACTTCTTTACTACTCATAGATATTGCACCTTGTAGCTGCTGAATACAAAAAGAAGAACCCAGATTTTAGTACCTACTTCAAGGCCTCTACACATTATGTCTTTCAAAATTTTGTTTTCTTCCTGAAGGTCAGTTTTCAGGGACATATACTCCTTTCCTGCTACAACTTGTGCAGAGGTTGATAGGCTCAAGCTTATTAAAAAGTCCATTGCCAAAGGGTACTAACAAACAAGGCTGTTGTAAGATGCAGATTCCCCCCCTGTTGTTTTCCATCTGAGCCATGTTGAGTATTTTATTGATGAAAGGAATAAGCAAAGGTTTCAGATTTGGCTCATATCCCTTAATTGTCCATAATTATTCAAAGTATCTTAAAGGACTTGCATAATCTAAATTGGTAGGGCTTGAAGGTGAACTCAAGGAAGGTTTCCAGGCTGATTTCCACAAATGCTGTAACTTCTCTACACTCACAATAGACTCGGCACTCAAGGTCTAATATTCCAGCTCTTGTTGCAGCTAACAAGATGCAGGCAGCATTTCTGGCTGGAGCTCCTGGCTGGCTCTTGCGTACTTACTCTGAACATGTGGCTTGGTCCTGTGAAGTACTGACTGTTTTCTTCTCCCCTAGAAGTCAATGGAAATTGTTTAAAGTGCCCAGCAGTTCTGAGGATGAAGCCCACAAGAAATGCTATTGTTTGGAGATTGAATTGCGGTAAGCCCCGCTTTTGTACAGTGAGTTCATTACTATATATGTTCACATTTCCCCACAATTCCTGCTTAAACATATTTTGAACAGCAAGCCCCCATGCTTTATTTGTTCAATCTGGTGCTAGTTTAGAGACATTTTGTTTTGTTTAGGTTTTGTTCGTCCCCATGGGGTACAGCTTTACTTTCACTAGATCGGAGAGTAGAGATGGCTCCAGGATGCTGTGCATCAAAAATCAACCAAATCAGCCAAGGCTCTGTGTCTAAAGCATCTATCCCTAAACAAGGGGACCGAAATAAAGGCATCCTTTTTGTATTTTCTAGCAATGTTCCTAACTTTTAATTTTCTTCCATTTCTATTAAAATGATGCTCTTTATTTGCTGTCCACTAGGAAAAGAGATCGCTGCGACTCCTGCTTTAGCAAGGAATTTAAGTATAATCCCTCCTCTGAGCACATGGTGATTCCCTGTGCAGCCAGCGGGGCCAGTTTTTTAAAGCTTAAATCCCTTGTTGAGTCCTGGCCCAAAACCATCCGGACACAGGGAATGCTTTTTCATTTATTTATCCAGTCCTTGAAGGACAAGGAGGAAAATTTTATATATAAAAAAAAAAAAAAAAAAAAAAAAAGGAAATTAACAGAGTAAGAAGCCAAAGTGATCTTTTTCTTCAAAAAGCAAATTTACAAAAACTTCCATGGAAGGTTATAAAACCTACACTCTTTGCCCAAGAGACTTTTCTAATCACTTAGGTAAACATGGGAGGTAGACTGGGTAAATACATATCCAGGATAGGCTAAATATTGAGGTATTTTAGAGGAATATTTATTGAGTTAAATATATTTATGTATACACGCACATACATATTGGTACCTGAAGAATATATAATTTGGTATATTACCTCAGAGCCATAAAACTCTTAGGTGTACAAATTTGGCAGTTGGAGGAATCCAATTTAAAAATCAATATTGAGAAAATCATAACAAAAAAATTCTATAAAATTACAGAGTTTCAATATATGGATAGTAACCTTTTCTCAGTACAGGTATACAAGTACTCATAAATTTGATGGAATCTCAAAAATAACATTATAAACTGTTGTTCATTTGGATGATGCCTATAGAAATAATTGGTGTTATTTAAACGGCTGTTTCCTTTGTAATGAGCATATTATACAGTTATTGCCTTAAAATCCAGAGGACAGATGAATGACTGGCAAAATTTTACTTGCCATACACTTTTTTGGATGATAAAGTTTAAGAAAAGAAACTTGAAAAAAATCACTCGTAAGTAAAACTTTTCTATCTAGAAGAAAACTGAAATAGCTTGAAAAAGTGAAATTAATCCTGCAGATGATCTTTTAAATTCTCTATTGTGGACACTGGAAACTTACTATATCTTATTATTCATCCTGTTTAACATACCCGTGTTGCTGGACAAACCTTGGGGAACTTTGCAGGAAGATATTTTAAATTATGAACTGTAAAATGGAACGATTAAAGAAATAAACACTAAATAAATGTGCAGACAAGTGCCATTGATGGGAAAGCTTCTAGAGGAGCGTTAAAAACCAAATTCAAGTAAAGATGTAAAAAAATTGTAAATATAGGACAGGATGGTAGCTGTTAAGCCATCACTGGTTACAGGCAAAATGCCTTTAAGTTTTGAGTTTCCACACTCTCTCTGGTCATCAGTCCTTTTAAATGAAGTTGTTACTGAGAGCAGTTTTTACTTAAAATGAGTGAATTAAGTTGTAGAGAAAACGATCCAGATGATGTTTAACACAGCTGTATATACCATGGGTGCAACTGGTGAGACAAGTGAGAAAGCAGATACCAAATCTTCTTTGCTGTTTAGAAGCAGACAGCCACTAATACTTTCTAATTAGGATTTGTTGCTGCTTTTATCCCAGCCATATTTTACTTTGTGGCTAGGGTCCCTGTTTCCACGTAAGCTTCTTCTGGGAGCACAAACTGCTGACTCCACATCTACAAACTGAAATGCCACAACATAAATTAAATTATTTTGTTTTGTTTTGTTTTGTTTGTTAAAAAAAAAAAAAAAAAAAGATGTATTTTGGTTGGGGGGTGTCACGACAGATAAAAAGCCACTGTGCAGCAGCCTTGTGTAAAACCCTCCGGCTGAGCACTGATAAAATTTATCACAGGGTCACATATCAGAATAAGCAGCTTAACAAAGACGCCTGCGGTAAAACGTGCAACAGCTAAATATCTGAAGGGGTGCTGTAACTTGACAATGAAACAGTGACAATAAGACCTAGTAACATGAGCTTGTGTGGTAGGTAACCTTCATCCGTGGGCTGTTTGGTTTATTTACTGAGATCTGCACTGCTATTTTGTCCCCAGACCCAGAGCAAAGGGCAGGGTACCATGTACTTGAACCTAACCTAAAAAAAGAGGGAGACTTCTCAGAGTACATCTGACCCAAAAGTAGTCAGAATTTCACCAAGCGTCCTAACCTTGTGAAATCATCCAGTGTTTTGACAAATTCAGAAAAACTCTAGAATAAACAAAATATAGTGTAGCTTCTCTTGTTAAATAGAAATATACATGTAGGGCTTCTCTCTCCATCTTCAGTTGCTCTTGCACTGCTTGCTTTTTGAGAGGGTAAACATGACACGTGGATACCTGACTCCATGTGTGTATTTTTAGCTCAGTTCTCCTGCGTCTGGAAGCTGTAAAAAAAGGGGAAAAAAAAATTAGAAAAAAAAAAAAATCTCCAAAATCAAAGCGAAACATCCTCTCATTTAAAGAAAAATCTGGATTAAAGGAGCCCTTGGGAACAATGGAGAGCTGTAGGGTTAAGCAATAGCATGAGATGGTTTGTGAGAGACCAGGCATGGATTAGGAGTGATTGGTGACTCACACAGATTTTGCTCATATGTATCTGACACTCCTGAAAGTCTGCTGATTCACTCTGGGAAGGACAGGTTCTCCTTTCTCTTCTGCTGACATTTGCAAGCAGCATAAATGAAAATGGTAGTATTTTACACCTGTGTCACACATGTGTAAACGACTGTAGGAAGAACACAGCAGCTGCAAATCAGGTCCAGAGAGTTGAAACGAGAAGAAGCAGAAGGTTCATAAACGAGTGTAAGCTAAAGACTATTGCCAACGTGGACAAAGAAGAGAGAGAGAAACAGAGAGGAAAAGGTCAAAGGAAGTGAGAGAGAGAGAGATAGGCAGAAACTGGAACCAGGTTCACAACAAAGAAAAGGACAGGAAAAAAGTGTTGGTTGATTTTTTTATTTTTTTTTTTTTTTTAAATGAAACCATCCACAAGCAAAAAGCAAGGACTATTAACATGGAAAAGGGACAAGAATATTCTCCTTCCGTTTCTAGACAAGCAAAAGCTAAAGACCTCACCAACCTTGTTGTTGAAAAGACTACAAGGGATTAAAAAATTGAAAAAAGAAAAAAAAATAATTTAAAATGCACTTTTCAGGCATATCATAGCAGGGAAGTTGTATGAAGGCATTAAGAAAATATGACCCCTGAGAGAAAAAAAATCACACTGGGACCTGCTCCCAGATTTTGCTCGGTGGGCGTGCTGCTAGCCCCAAATGTATTTTTGGGGTGGTTGTCCCTTCAGTGCCTTTTCTTGCTGGTGCAGCCCCCGCTCCCCTGCACGGTTTAACGTCCTCCCTGCTGCCGAGGGGGGAGCCAGCCCCTGTCCCAAACAATCAGGGAGGCACAAGAGTGGAAGTGCTGATTAAGGCCGCGGGACCGGCGTGTCGCAATTAGCAGCGGGGGGACAGCTGCTCGCGTGCCAATTCCGCGCGGCACGCCGTCCTTTCCCTCCAGCGCCGTTCCCGTCTCACTTTTAACGTGTGAAAGGAGAGATTATTCACCAGGGTGGTAGACACATTTCTGTTCTCAAGAACACCACGATATCATTAATCTTCTGGCAAGTCGGCAAGGGCGGGTTATGTGGATGCAAGTGTTTTGCAAGGCTATAAATAAAATTTAAAGAGAGAAAGAGACAGAAAGAGAAGATACTTTCCTGGAGTTTCCGTTGTTACAATACAGACGATGTTAACACTGCAATAGCTTACTGGTAATAACACTTAAAAAAAATCCCCTTTTTATGGTTTTCCAACATCTGTCCAGAAACGTGGAACATAAAATGGGATCCTAAGACTGTAATATAAATTTTCTAATCCTGCCTATAAAACAGGTAGTTGATCAAACAAAGTGCAAAACATAACTCGTGTATCTGTAATTGTTGTACTGTGCTGTTCACCTGTCTGTCGCTACAGGCATAAATACCTGAAAGGAAGGGAAAGAAAATGATAGTGGGTGCAATATGAAGGTTTGTCAGAAAGAAGATATGATAGATAGCCACATTAGTCACACGTAGCAAAGATATAATTGACTTATGCAGGTTGTCTTTACACATCCATACCACGTATGCTGCACAGGCCTTGTATGTTTTATGTCCTTCCTCCTGTCTCAGCTGAGAGCCTGGGACACAGAAGGAAAGAGGAATGCTCCTCTTTGAGAGGGATTTCTGCCTTGGAAACAACACCTTAATGTCTTTGCTGCCCTAAGAAACTTCAACAAAATAGCTCAAATAGATCAGAAATCATAATTTCAAGGTCCTGTGCCCTGGGTCCCTCAAAAGTTTTAAGTCAAGACTGATTTATAAGAGGAGACCATGTTTCTCTTCTCCAGTGATGTGAAATAGCTTTTTTAACTATGCAAGTTGAGATAAATCAGATTTTAAAACAGGTGGATTTTCAGTATGAGTTTATAATTATTGCCAGCTTTGGGGAAGAAAAACGGACATTTGAAAGGGGGAAAAGCTGTTTACGAGTTCTGCATAGAAACAAAAAGTCTGTCTGAAGTTGCTCTGTGATCAGGAATGGTAAAAATAATTTAAAGGAAGTCAGGTGGTCAAATTGGCATGATAAACCCCAAAGTTATGTGATGCATTTTTTTAGTTACATGGCCCTGACACTTATCAAAAAAATATCATCACAGCTTACCTGAAGCATGAAGACTGATTTTGTGAGTTAAAGTATAGTTACTGTTTATTTAATTTTTCCTAACAATAATTGGTTGCTTTTACAGAATCCGCTTATATTATCACATTACTCAGACACGGTAGAATTTTATTCTGCCTAGTGCTGAAAGGGCACACATGAAAGTGATTGTTGATTTTATTTCAGTGCTATGGATTTTGATTACGTTAATTCAATAAGGCACTTTTTCCTCTCTTGTCTTTTCAGGGTCATATTTTTGTCTTGCCTTGAGTAGGTGTAGAAAAGAATGCAAGGACTTGAATCTTTCTGTCATTTTTGAGTACAAGCACCAAGGAAATCTCAAATAAAATACCCTTAAGTGAATTGAGGCAGTAATGTAGTAAGTGGGACTCAGAAAAAGAAAAAAAAAAAATAGTCTCTCAGGATTTTTTTTTTTTTTTTTGACACGGTTAAAATTGAATTAAGTTTAGACCTTACCTGTAATTCCAGACTATAGGGAAGTTCAATACACTTAGAAAAGGGGGGAATATGGCTGGAAAATGGGAAGGGATTTGCTGGAGAAAGGAAACCAGTATGTTGTCTTTACTTCCCTTACCAGCTCAATTTGTAAGCTTCCTGGAGGGCAGCTTCAGCCTTGGCTGCACAGTGGAGCATAGTGGAACACGTAGCTTGGTTGCTATCTGTATGCTGCCAGTGCATGACCTGGCAAAGGTGTGGTCCTCGGGTTTGTGATTGCAGGAGGGGTAAGGGTTCAGTCCCCCATCCACGGGTTTACTAGATTTACCCCTGGAAAAGTACTTTCCAGACCATCAGGTCTAAGACCTGCTGTCCTAGACCTAATTGCATGGTTAGGTCATGCCGCCACTTTAGGAAACGGGTGAAAACGTCTGTCTGGAAAGCAGTTCAGTTTGCAGACATTTCTACTCCTACTGAAAGAGTTTGTAGAATCCTCTAATGGTTGGGAACAGTCCTCTGATTACAAGCATACACACTGCAGTTTATACACATTTGTTCTTGTGCCAACACTGTCCTTCACTAGCAGTTGTTCTTTACTACTAATGTATTTATAGATTGCAGTCATATCCCTCCTCAGTCCCAGTTTTGCGAGCTAAAAGAAGCCAGACCCTTTTCATTCCTGCTCATGAGCCAGGCTCTTTGTTGCCCTGTCTCTCTTAGCAGGCTATCCCAGTTCATGTGCCAGTCCCAGTGAACCTTCTACCTGGCTGGTGATAGATGTGCACAATGCTTTCCACAACAGAACAACTACTTCTGCATTTCTACAGGAATATCTTACGCATTTTTTATGTCTGCAGTATTACTACCTCATAATCATACAATGTGTAATTAGTATACCAAAGTCTTTCTCCTGCTGTATTATTTCCAGCTGATGAACTCCAGCTGATAGCAGGAATTCCTGCTATTAGCCCCCAAGTTCATGCTGTTGCACTTTGTACTATTTAATTTCATCACATTTCTCTATCTTCACTCTTCAAGGTCACACAGTTCTTTCTCTGCAATGATGCATTGCAAAAGTGCTGGCTTACTGCACTACTTACTGTTAAAATAGGCAGGGCTGTGTTTTTTTCCTCACAACAGGTTACAAGCTGAGCCTCCTGCCCAAATCATCTGCTTATCTCATAGCTCTCTTCAGCCTGGTAATATTCTGCCTCAGTCCATGCTCCATGAGCAGAATACTTCTGGGAACTGTACTACATTATTTTCCCTGAGGAAACCCTTTTCATTTGCAGTTTTTGGTAGTTTGAGAACAAAAGACATCAGAGCGAGAGAGTGACTAGTAAATGGAGGACAATCATTTTCAGGTGTGAAGCCATCCTGGGGATTTTTCTTAAAGCCTCCTACCTTCCTACATGGATGTCACTATCATGCAATCCAGATGTTGTTGGCTTCTGTTCAACATGGCCCTCGTCTGAAATGGAAGGTGTTAAATTGAAGTCAGGCTGAAAAAAGAGGTGAACAGGACTCTGGCAACCGAGAACAGGAGGATCAGAGGCAGATCCAGCAGCAGCACCAAGTTCCCATATTAAAAGGGGTCATGCTTTCTTCCTCAAAGTTAACCCCTTCCCACCTCCTTTACAGAGGTGCTGAGGGGCATGTCCTTGCCTGGGAGAAGTTATGGATGTGCTGGTGTTAATGGAGCTGAGGCAGCTTGCATCAGCTCAGGACCTGAAAACGAGGACAATTGCTCCAGCTCCTTCTCCAGATCCTGGAGTGAGCTTGAAGAAAAAAAGTCACGTGTGAAGGTAGACTGGGTTTTAGGGTTTTTCTCATGGTCTACTATGGAGGCGAGTTAAGGTCTGTATTTATCATATCTTAATGTACTAGGCTTTCTTTTCAGAATAACCATGAGACTGAATTTACTGCATCTGTAATTTCTAGCTTGTGGATAACTATCGTAACAGCTGTTTTCCTTTTAAATCACTGCTATGTGCTTTACCTCTCAATCCACTTTAATGCTGTTTCTTGGGCCTGTCTGACTGCAACACCACTCCCCATTGTGAATATGGATTTATATGCATAGATTTTTAGCAGAGGGAGTTTGGGAAAGAGGAGGGCTTGAAAAAATTTCAAGCAGTTCTTGCTGTGAAAATGTATGTTGTAACCTTAAATAAAATGAGCTCTGATGAAACTTTGTTGAATCAGAGCTGAATTTGTTCCAAGCTCCTAGCTTCATTATTTGTACATTTGATTTCATATTTTCATGCTACAAACTCAACATTTCTAAATGTCATGCCATGGAATCCATTTGGAAAATGCCATGTGATCCCAGACAGGCATTTTGTAGTCTTTAATACTCTCTCTCTTATTGTGCTTGCTTCCACTGTAATATTATTTGCTGTGCGGGAGCTGTGTCTTGGCTTCTGCAATAGTTTGTCATTAGCAGGGTAGAGCATGTCATAAATAACCCTCCAATATGTGCAATAATTAACTTTTAAGACTACCATTAAATCCTTTTAAAGTGGATTGATTAGGTTTCAATTTTGTACGTTGCTTCAGATTTTCATCTAAACTGAAGTGTTTCTTTAGGCTATTCTGCAGCTGTGCTTGCTTTCTACCACTGACAGTCATTCAAATCCATCTTGTGCTATTGTAACCTGCTGTTAGCCCATTAGTTGCAATCTGTGGGAGGAGAAGGAGACAAATTGTGTCACTATTCCTTATCAAGGGACCACACAGTTGTTTGCCACTTTGACTCCGTGATGGATAGTTATCTTGAGATGTGACAGGTGTGAGACTGGAAATTTAGAAGGAAACAATGCAGGAGCCCAGTAGCATTTTGTTATTGACACTTGCTAGATAACAACACAGGGTTAATCAATCTCTTGTGTTGTTCTTAACTCCCTATTCTTTTTGTCTTCAAGATGCAGTTTTTCTCATCAGACTGACATGGCAGGAAAAAGGTTCAAGTAGATAGCAGACATTTTTCCTTTACCATGTACTGGACATACAATGTCAAATTCCATGAAAAACACGTCTTTGCTTCCTTTGACATGTTTTTTAGAACTCTTTGAAAGTGGGTCAGAGGCTGGAGAAAGTACAGTTTAAATATCTGAAAGCATCTGCAAGTAGATATCCTTTATTTGAAAGAGAAACATTTTTTTTTCTAACTTGATTTTTATTGTCAACAGGTTTTTTTTTTTATTATGTTTCCACAAATTAGCTTGCTGTATCCCATCTCTTATTATTTCCTTCTCAGATATGAGCTAAAGTAACTGTGATGAAAAGAACTAATAACCTGAACATTAAATGATCACATTTACCTTGCTCAAAACACACAGTTCAAGGAAATGCAGATCCAGACCAATTTATGCTGATATTTTAGATCAAATTTGGTTCTTTTATGACCTTCAGAAAATTGAATACCTGTACAAAACTCACAGAGTCTTAAAAAATGTTAAAAGTGCTGTTCAGTATGTTTAGGAAGCACTGAAAGAATGACAGGATTTTATGTATGAGCTAAGATTCACATTGAATAAGGACCTATGGTAAGACCTAGAAAATGATAAAGATACAGAAGTTCAGAGAAACATCTATGAACAGTGGAGTCCTACAGTACTAGCATGAAGCAAGAGGTTTTGGGTCCAAAGAGTTCACAGTTGAAATAGCTAAGACAAAATATGAGGAGGACATTATTGTCATTTCATTAAGAGGGATAAAGTTATATAAACAATAGAGAATTTCTTCAGGTCTCCAGGAAATTTGCAGGAGCTGAAGGCCAACCTCCAAGACCATAGGCTCATGTCTAATATACAAGGCATTGATAATTAGTCTTAGTTTGGGATGTATCTCTTTGTTCTATTTCTTTGTCCTGCGTTATTCTCTTGTATAAACCAAGTTTTGTAGGCAAAGGTTCCTGCTGATGGTAAATGGAAAATTTAAAGTGCACTAGCAATGTTCTTGAGTGCTCACGCAGTAAAGGACCAGCTTGCTCATACTCTACATATGATATTGAAAATGTTAAAAGGTTGTCATGTATTTGGTTAGAGAATTAGACAATGTGTTTTGTGCCACAAAACAAAACAGAGAAGAGGCAATCATTGGCTTTCATAAGTCTGAGGGATGAGTGCCCTGCTCACAGATCATTTGGAAGCTGCAGTAGCATCCAGCAGAACCTGTGCAGGTGGATGCCCCAGCGTCCATCCTGAAATGTTTTTGGATGGGGACAAGGGAGCTGTATGGTATCCAGGATGCTCTGCGCTGCTCTTCAGCTCCTCTTGCACTGTGGCACAACAGGTTTGTGAGTCAGTATAAAGGCACGTTCGTTCCCTGATTCACGTTTCTAAGGTCTAGCTGGAAGGAACGAACTTAAGGCACGTTTCACTCCTGCCTACTCATTCCTCTTCATAAATTTGCATTTGTTTGGTCACGTACCTTCTGCATGGCCATGCTTTACAGGGCAGAGTTATGATGTACACCATATCATCTTCTTCTGTATGACAGACGTTCGCACAAGCTCCTTTCATCTCCACTGTGGGAAATGTTAAGGATGGAGAGTGATATGCCACTACGGTTCTGAAATGTCTCTATCAGGTTTCCACATTAGCCTGCTTTCACCACTTCTTTTCCCTTGCCTTCTGAGTTTAAGTAGCTACCAATGAAATCTCTGAAAGGTCTCATTAGATTTGAAGCTCCTGTCAGACAGAGCTGGAGGAAAATTTATCATGTGAGCTTCATATATGAGATTTGAGAAACTCGTTTCTGTCCATCCAAATCACATTCAGGTTCTGCGAAGTGAACAGTAATTAATCAAAGGCAGTGTTATAGGAAATAAAAAATTCTGATGAACAAGCGTAACTAGCAGCTCCTCACGCAACATTTGCCCTTTAGCAATAGCAGTTGACCACCCAGTTCACCACGATATGTATAAGCGACATCTGTTCCTGTGTCACTGTGACTTTCCTGAGCAGAAAGGTACATTGTTTGCTTTATAGCTGCCACATGGCTGGCATTGTTATTCCATAACCTTACGCCCTTGTTCTTGTGCCCCATGCTCCTAAACCTTGGCTCTTGCATGCCTCTCTGTCTTCCACCCTAACACCGTAACAGCTGAACGGCACAAATGCCCAGCAGCAAATGGGATTCCTAAGCAAAAGCAGTAATAAAATAACATACCTCCAAGATGAAGGAGACATGAATGTTTCTGAATGCTTCAGTGACAGTTTTTAGTCACCCATGATAGACCGAATTTGATCTGTTATAAAGAATTACCTTGGGTCAGTTAAATAGAGGAGGTTTATCGGGAAAATATTTAAGATGCTCCTGTTACCAGTACTGATGATCTGGGTTCATGTCCAGCCTGGCTGCAGACTTTCTATGAAATGCTGAAATATCGCAGCCCAGCTTCTTGAAGGTATTTGAAAACTACTGAAATCCAGCTGCTTTTCAGACAGAACAGGAAAAAAGCTTTTCACTGAGTGTGTCATTGTTCAAAACAGAGCCAAGGATTGCATTAAAGCAGAAATTAGCAGGCTGCAGTATACATATTAATCATTGTATCTGAAATACTTCCAAGCAGTACCCAGCAACTACTCTGGGTTGTCTCTGTGCCATGTATTCACAACCTGTGGCACACAAATGAAAGCCTGTGGACCCCAGCACTAAATACAGCTTCCTGTGCAAAGAGAATTAAATACCTAAATATCATTAAAGACCTACACTTTACTATCCTGCTTTTAAAACAGGCATTATTTTATAACATTTCTGCTGGTTACTATAATATGAACTTCTAGAAAAAAGGAGTGTTTGATATTGTGCTGTGTTCAGTACATATTATGGTGGGTCTTGATTTTGACTGGGGCTTGACGGCTACTGTAATACAAACAAATAATAATAATAGCTTAAGGATATCAAACAGAGAAGGAGGACAGAATGCCTTTTATATTTACAAAAAGATGCTGTCAATTGATCTACATTTCAGAAAGCAGTAGAAGAGAAGACAAGTGTAACTTGTTATTGTTAAAAGGTAGAAATCTGTTAGCCTTTGATTTATTCGTAACACTGTTTAGCACACTGTTAAGTACAAAAAGAGTCAGAAGAACATAATATACCAGTGTAGTTGTTAATGTTCTTTAGAAAGAGCTAGTGAGGAACAAAAAGAAAAGGCATGAGAGGGTTTTATCTAATACAATTCTTTGCTCACTCTCAAGCAATGTTCTATCTAATGCAATGCTTTTCTCCCTGGTTAATCAGAACAGGGTTCAGATGAAATCAAATAATTTGCAGATGAATTGCTAATATGTCCTGTCATGCATGCCCTTCTAACAGCATGTCTTTCTAGCCTGTTGAAATACTTACATCATATGGAGAGACCTGAAAAGTTTGAACATTTTGGTTCACTGCCAAGAAAAATTATTTATCAATGGCACATACTGTGCTGATATATACCACAAGAACAGATTTTTAACTAAGCACGAACATTAGGACAAGACCCTTTCCTTTCCTCTAGTGCATTAAGACAGACTGGGATGCTGTGCTGTCTTCTCCAGAACCTCCAGGAAGAAGCCTCAAATCTATCCACATTACTAATGTGGCTCTATTAAACACCGTATCAGGGTACTTATAAAATTCAATGGCATTAATCTCACAAGCCTCCTGAGAAGTAGTGCCATGCTGTTCTCACATTTTGTGGATGGAGAATTGAGGTGCAGGAAGCTTAGGTGGGTGGTGTGTAGGTGGTTGTAGATGGTAGGATGTGCTTGGATGCCTGGAAGGGCAGGTGTCAAATGAGTGGCCATACTATGTCATAGCCTTTCTCCAAAAAGTATAGTCCCATGTATTTAACAGAAAGTACCAGTTTTGCTTCAGGTCACCCACTGGCTCTGAACCAACTCTCAACTGTCTCAGCACATTTGCAGTAGTCATCTATTCCTCAAAGTAATTTCTGGAGTAAATACTTGCTCATCAAATTAGGCTCAAGTAACAAGAATGATTTTTCTCTCCATTGCTCCTGCAGGGAATACTATGTCATGAAAAAGGCTTTGTTCCCTTTGGCAGTCAAGCTAACGCCATCAAAGAAGCTCAGGGAGAGGGAGCTAAAAGTTGTCATTAGAATTTTAGGCGGATCTTGCTTGGGCTGTGGAGGGTTGCTATCTTTACACGTTGGTATGCTCCAAAGGTCAGCCAGATCAAAAGCTCTGCTTGGCAGCCAATTAATATATTGTTTAATATCAGGGAAAATAGGAAAAAAAGAAATACAATTAAAATTTCAATGAAGAAAAAGCAAGTGACTGCAAAAAACCTACAAGTGCCACCCAGGAGGCCTGGGATAATTTGCTATGATAGGATTAATTTACAGTTCTCTTGCTTTTAGGGGGTTTAAGTCTTCAACTTTAATATTTCTTTGCTGCATTATCTGCATTTGCATTTATCATTGACTTGTACAATAGAATTTTCCCAGGACTTGACATTTTGAAGTCCTAACTTAGGGCTTGGCCCAACTGCCTTTGAAGTCAACAAGAAGATTGCCACTAAATTCAATGGGAAGTTGGATCAGGCTCTATAATCACTATGGACTCATTATAATCTCACAGCTGGTAACAACCATTTAGAAGCGTGGTATAAAAACTGTGATACTGGCAGGATGAGTTCAGTGTGAAGCAGAATCCCTTCAAATTTAACATAAGTTTAACAATTTAAACTGATTGTAGAATTAGCTGTTCTCTTTGCACACTAACATCTGACAACTCTTTCCGAAATTTACTGAAAATAAAAAGCCACTGTATCTGCTCTATGAGCTGCCTGAATCTTTTAATACACTTTTGTTTCCTTAACTCCAAATCAAAGAAAGAATGAAATTTTCCTCTATCTCTCTGTTGCCACAGGAAAAAACAGTTTTCTTCAAAATGGTTGCTTTTCCAGTGCTTTGCTAAAATGGCTGCTGCCAGAAACTAGGTCTAGGAATATGGCAATTTCAGAAGCTAACCCTTTTCCCATTACATTTCACAGTTTGTATACAAGTAGCAACGCCGTGTTCTCGCTGTGTGAATGCTCAGATTGCTGTGATGAACAAATTGAGGGCAGATCCCTTCGAAATGAATTGAGGCTTTACAATAGTTTTTCAAGAGAGATTGTCTGAGTCACGGTATGATTATAAACCAGAGAGCGAATGCTTCTGCTCAGATTGAGGGGTCCCCAGGATTCAGGTGTGGCTGGTGTTCTGGCAGGCCTGCCAACACGTGTTTAGATTAATCTAACTGGGATGTACGTTGCTCTCGTGCAATCTCTTTCCTTTGTCCTTCAATTATACTTGGAAGTACCAGTGCAAAGAGGTCTTAAAGCTGAACGAGGAGAGAAGCTTAAGATGGAAGAAGGTGGGCTCAGAATTGGCTAGGTGACTCACAGACTGCACATTTACCCACTGAATTTGCACACGAGAAAGACACATGCTCGAAACTATGTTAATTTTCATGCGTGTCGCTCAGCATTTGTCCTTTCAAAGAGGATTCTAAAAACCTTACAAAAACCCAAACTGCTTCCAGAACTGCTGTTTCTTTGTAATGCAGAAGATTTCCCAGAAGAACATGACTCCCTCTTTGGACCAGATGCAAGTGAAACTGCTTTGAATATCAGTGTGGCTACTTCTCATGGGTGAGGGAAAATGCTACAATTTTCCTTCTGCAAAATGTGCCTGGCAGAAGTGTATGTTAGATATTGGGTGTCCAGAGAAGACCCACAGGTAGCAGGTGCTGTAAGGACAAAACACAGTGCATTGCCATTATCATTTGCCAGTTCTGTTTCTAGTGAAGTCCTCAAATGGTGTTGGTCTCCAATCTGCAAGAAATATTTAATAAGATGGTTTTCACTGACTTTTGGAGTGTCTTCATAGAACAGCAAGGGTTCAGGGCACAACCCAAAGTACCCATCTAGTTCTTTCATGGTTTTGTAAGGATCTTTACCCTATTATATTTTTCCATTTTTTTTTTTTTTTCCCCTGCTCTCCCATTTACCAGATTATCTCACATGCCATGGTAAATAATGCCTGTATGGGGTAGATTGTTGTTTCCTATACTGGCTTCTCTTCAGGTCTGAAATATGTAAATCTTCAGAACCCATACATACTCACACACAAATCCACATAGAGAAAGACACAATAATCCTCCATATCATGCCACAGTAGTAATCTGGTTTAATGCAATCTTGGAGGGTAGGCTAAGCCAGTGAACCATTTCTGCTTTACTGATGTGGTTTATGTGAGGCACAGAGCCCCGGGAGAGAATGATTTCCTTGTACTGTAGCAGTCCATCCGTTACTTTGTATATTGAACCAATCAATTGACTAGTTTATGACATGCTTAATGTTTGGGGAATCTGAACTTCTGATTCACTTCAAGTCCTTTTAATTACAGTATATTCCTTGAAAACAGATGCTTTTAATATTCAACTTAAGTGTTTTATAAGCTATGCAAATATTTTATTTGTGGTATTTTTCTGGTGCTCACAGCCAAAACATGATAGTCAATTTTTCAGAAGACTATTTTATCTCACTGAAACCTAGGGAAATTAATCTTCCCGAAAGTTACCTTTTCCCTTGCAGGCTATACATTGTGCTTTGCCTTAAATTTTGTGTTCTATCATATCTTCTTGCATTTTCCATACTAAAGAAATGAAAGTATAATATCAGTCTCTGTTGTTTAAAAATATATAAATAAATTTTTGATCCTTTTGACGAAATGAAGGAGAGAGGTCATTTGGCAGTAGTTTATACAGAAGATTTTTTTTGTCATTTGTACAGCTAGGTTAGTTGTGGAAAGACTGGAAATCCTAGCATAAAGCTTTTTTACTCATGTACTACATTTTGATGAAGTGAATCCATTGCAATTTGAAGGGAGATGCCAGCCTAAGGACACCAATTAAAGAAACAAAACTGAGCAATGTTGAATTGCAAATATGGGTGCACAGCTAGATACCTGAATCTTGACAATGAATCATCTTTTCTCTATTACAGTCCCATAGAAAAACTCTAAAAATCAAAGTAAGCATAACAATAATCATACCAGAGTAACACGGATCGGTAAGGAAGGGTTACTCAGAGGTTGGTAGAGGAAAACCCTACAGAGAGCTTGCTAGCTTGCTAACCTGGACTTCAGGAGAGCAGACTTTGGCCTCTTCAAGGATCTGCTTGGCAGAGTCCCATGGGATAAAGCTCTGGAGGGAAGAGGGGCCCAAAAAATCTGGTTGATATTCAAGGATCACCTCCACCAAGCTCAGGAGCAATGCATCCCAACAAAGAGGAAGTCAGGCAAAAACTCCAGGAGGCCTGCATTGATGAACAGAGATCCTGGGCAGGCTAAAACACAAAAAGGAAACCTACAGAGGGTGGAAGCAAGGACAGGGAGCCTGAGAGGAATACAGAGAAATTGTCTAAGCATCCAGGGATCAGGTTAAGAAGGCCAAAGTTTTAATAGAATTAAAACTGGCCAGAGACATCAAAGGCAACAAGAAAAGCTTCTATAGGTACATCAATGATAAAAGGAAGAGTAGGGAAAATTTGGGCCCCCTCTGGAAGAAAATGGGAGACCTGGTTACCCAGGATAAGGAAAAAACTGAGGTACTCAACAACTTTTTTTGCCTCAGTCTTCATCAGCAAGGGCTCCAGCCACACTGCCCAAGTCAGAGAAGGTAAAGGCCAGGACTGGGAGAATGAAGAACTGTCCACAGAGGATGAAGATCAGTTTTGAGACCACCTAAGGAACCTGAAGGTGCACCATCCCACAGGACCTGATGAGACGCAACCACAGGTCCCGACAGAACAGGCAGAAGAAGTGACAAAGCCACTATCTGTTGTATTTGAGAAGTTGTGTTACTGTGGTAAAGTTCTCAATGACTGGAAAAGAAGAAATGTAACCCCCATTTTAAAAAAGGGAAAAAAAGATGATCCAGGGAACTACAGGCCAGTCAGTCCCATCTCTGTTCCTGGAAAGATCATGGACTGGATCCTCCTGAAATCATGGTCGGGCACATGATAAATAAGGAGATGATTGGTGACAGCTGACATGGCTTCACTAAGGGAAAATTGAACCTCACAAATTTCGTGGCTTTCTATAATGGGGTTACAGCACTGATGGACAAGAGAAAAGCAACTGCTGTCATCTTCCTGGAGCTGTTCAAAGCCTTTGAAACTGTCCAGCATGACATTCTTGTCTCTAAATTGGAGAGACATGGATTTGACAGATGGACCACTTGGTGGATAAGGAATTGGCTGGATGGTCACACTCAAAGAGTTGAGGTCAACAGCTCAATGTCCAAGTGGAGAGCAGTGACAAGGGGTGTTCCTCAGGGGTCGGTGTTGGGCCCGGCACTGTTTAACATCTTTGTTGGTGACAGGGGCAGTGGGATCGATGCACCCTCAGCAAGTTCACCCCCGACCCCGAGCTGTGTGGTGGGGGGCACGCTGAGGGCAGGGGTGGCACCCAGAGGGACCTGGGCAGGCTGGAGAGGGGGGACCGGGCAAACCTCATGGGGGTCAACAAGGCCAAGGGCAAGGTCCTGCCCGTGGGTCGGGGCGATCCCCAGCACAGACCCAGGCTGGGCCCTCGAGGAGCGGCTGGAGAGCAGCCCCGAGGAGAGGGGCTGGGGGGGCTGGGGGGGAAAAACTGCCCGTGAGCCAGCCCCATGCACTCGCAGCCCAGAAAGCCAACTGTATTCTTACTTTTTGCCATAAGCCAACCACATGGCCTTAAAGATCATCCAGTTCCAACCCCCCCTGCCCCGGGCAGGGCCCCCTTCCCCCAGCCCAGGGTGCTCCCAGCCCCGTCCAACCTGGCCTTGAACCCTTCCAGGGAGGGGGCACCCACAGCTGCTCTGGGCACCCTGGGCCAGCGCCTCACCCTCTGCACAAGGAACAATTTCTGCCTTAGATCTCATCTACATTTGCCCTCTTTCAGTTTAAAACTGTTAGCCCTTATCCTATCCCCACACCCCCTGACCCAGAGTCCCCCCCCCCTCTCCTGCCCCCCCTCTAAGCCCTGGGAGGCCACTCTCAGGGTCCCCCCGGAGCCTTCTCTTCTCCAGGCTGAACCCCCCCAACTCTCTCAGCCCGGCCCCCCAGGGGAGCTGCTCCAGCCCCCCCAGCATCTCCGTGGCCTCCTCTGGCCCCGCTCGAGCAGCTCCGGGTCCTTCTGCTGTTGGGGGCCCCCGAGCTGGCCCCAGCACTGCAGGGGGGTCTCCCCAGAGCGGAGCAGAGGGGGAGAATCCCCTCCCTGGCCCTGCTGCCCCCCCTGCTCTGGCTGCAGCCCAGGGCATGGGTGGCTGTAGCCCAGGATATGCTTGGCTAATAATAACCTAATTATTTTTCTTACCTTATAGATGTCTGTGTCTCTCGGGTTGTGCACAGCCATCACACTGTGTGCTGAACCTGCGTGGGGCTGCAGCTGACCCTTGCGGAGGTGCCAGCTGCAGGGGGGAATTGCGCTAACCCTCACTGCCCTGCTGTGATCAACAGAGAAGTCAATCACAAAGCAATTTATGTCCCCCTCTCCAGCAAACAATTTACCCCCGAAGCTACAGGCAATTTTTCTGATCCACGAACACTACTGAATTCATCAATGCTATTTCTCTTTCCACAGAGATCTTTTACTGGATTGAATGGAGCAGAATTACTTTCTTTTTCTTTAGTATCTCACATTCAGCCAACAATTAGGCTACCTTTTCTGATTAAAAATATATTGCAAAATGATACCTAATTTGGTATTTTCTTCATCTCCTGGCCTTTCAAGTATCACTGATTTCTGCATTTTACTTTATTCATGAATAGTATACACACACACATGTGCATGCACGCACATACAGACACACTATCTGGTGTTTGCAAGTTGTATGTCCTTTTCCTGGATGGTCTAATTCTTCCAGTTCAGGCATTAGCACTTAGGTACGTGCTGAAATGCTTTCCTGAATCAGAGCCCGAGTGTTTAACAACGTGAAGTAAAATGGATGGACATTTTAATGTTTCCTCTTGTATGTGAAATACTCTTTCATCTCTGTATATTAGGAACATATTTTTGGGATCGTTCTGAAATAATGCGCTCTTGTTTAAGCCCAAAGCAGAAACACACATCTTGAATCACCCAGTGTGCTTTTCATTTGGAGATGGAGGAGCGGGCACTGACTACGCTTTTGAAGCGGTTTTGTATGGTTGTGGGTGCTTGATATGCATGATTGCACCCACAGCTCGGCGTGCACACAGTCAGCAGCAAGGACACGTTTCAGAAGAGCATGAGTGAGGTTTCACTCCCTCCTTCTGAGTGCCTTCATTCCTGATTGATAAAGAAGAATGCTATTTCTCAGAAGAAACTCTGAAGAAGGTCGTCGAGCTCAGATTTGTCTGACTGATGATTTTTCTTCTCCTTCTTCTCTATAGCTCTACAGGAACAACCTCACACACTGTTGCTGGAAAGTTGCCAGTGGAGTTTTTTTAAAGTTTGTTTTTATGATTTGGCTAAATTTCCACCAAAAAAAATAAAAAAAAATAAAAAAAAGAACCTGCTAAGTCATTGCTCAGCGCTCCATGAGTCTACAACAAAATTGTATGCAATAAAAATAGATTGCACTCATTCCTACTGTTAAATACCATGAAAGAAACAAAAGCATTTACAGTATACTGAAAGGAAAATGCCTTCTCCCACCCATAATAAAAATGTGTGAGTCCAGGGTCACTTCCTAATAGGTGTTATTTCCTCTATTTTAATAAAGGTATTTTAACACCTGTATTCCATGCCAGACAGTACTGTCATTTTTTCCACTGATTGGCTTAACCAAATGCTGGAGGGGGGGCACGAGCACTCTTCAAACATCGCTGCTTCACGCCAAACACAACTAACGTGCAGAAGGAGGAAGCCAGAGAAAGCAGCAACCGCCCTTAATTACAGCCAGACGACTTCCAGTCCAGCGAGGAACGGGGAGGCTTTCAGGATGGAAAAAGGTCAGGAAGCCCATCTAGGTCAGCCAGTCTCTGGCTTTGAATTGGCACTTGTACTACCCTCACCCACCCCCACAGCCTCACACAGAGACTATTTTTGTTCTCCAAATAGTTGCCCAATGTGTGCTGAAAACTATTTATACTCGTTGGGACCGCCTCTGTCCTTAGTGATTTTTCTCCATACAGAGTGGTGACCTTTGCTAAGTTAAAGACCAAACCTCCTGTGTATGGGGAGCTTGGTGATTCCTGTAGAAGTCAGCAAGAGACTTTGAAAAAAAAAATGAGGCTGTTATTGCAGAGAATTTTATATTTCCATAGATCGATTTTTCTGTTTGCTGTAGTATTTTCTTCATAAAATATCATTGCACCCTCCTCCTTCCACTGGATGAGGAGCATAACAGGAAAGTTTATGTAAAGCAGAGATACTACACTCCTGTCACCCAGTTTCTTGGGCAGATCTCTCAAGTCGGAGTGTCCTGGGTTGCGTGTGAATGATTTCCTCAATGCCAGCCCATTTTGCATCCGTACTGATTTCCACACTGAATTTTGGATCCAGCTGGGCTGGGAACATGAAGCCAACCAAATGGAGGCATGAATTTCTTATGGATTTGTCAAAAGACAACCAGCAGACCTGTGGTCACATGAATCAGAGCACAGGCTCGCTTGAATAGTTTATAAAGCCTTAGTGGTTCTTGCAGCTTCACTCCGGTGCAGTAACAGAAGATGAAGCTACATATGTTTCCTGTGATTTGGGGTTTGGCAGCAAATGCATTACACAGGACGATGAATGTATGTAGCCTTTGTATATATTTCCATACATTTGCTTGCAACTGCAAGGTCATTTTGCTCATGCAAATTACAAATACTCTGGAAGAAAAAAGTAAGAATACTTGTGAGCTCTGTCAGATATCTTAACAAACTGCATTGTAAATGCACTTTTTTTTTTTGGCATATTTCCCACATTTGACAACCAGAATGCAACACTCCACTGTGTCAGTATGACTGAAGGCCAGAAGATCAAACAATAATTATCCATAACGCTGAAAAGGCATTAAAAATGCTCTCTGACCTTTGCAATAGGTCATGCTGCAGACAAATTTGCTAAACTTACTTAAGCACTCAACTCTAATATTCTGTGCAGATGTAATTCGCATGTGCTTTTGTTGTACATGTCCATGGGTTAGAGGATGGTGGCCAAAAAGTGTCATTAGTGCAACCACAGCTTATTAGTCATATATGACTGAGCTTGTTGCAGGACTTACTGGGGAGAACTCCACAACCTGCATCATGCCAAAGGTCAGACCAGTTGACCATAATGGCCTAATCCTGGTTTTAAGATATATTAATCAATGTTCTCACAGTACTTAGGCAGTAAGGATAACAATAGCTGAACTGCCAAAGGCTAACATTACATTCACAGCAACACCAGAACAAGTTTTACCACAAAACAGTACACAAATCAAGTATATATAAAAAAAAATAAATAAATACATGAGGTAGAGGGGCCAAAAGGATTGTGGTGAGTTTGAAACTAGCACTTCTCTCTCCCTTTATAAAAAGCTCTGGAAGGAAGGCAAAAATATTTTAAGCATCAAAGAGACTGATGAATAGGGATGCCAGGATATTCAAATACACTTAGAGACAGTATTGTCAGGAGTTGTTTTCCGAGCTATGATACTAAAGATAGTAGGAACCAGCAAAGAAAAGAACACTGTAAAAATGCAAATCTGCTAAATGTTGAATCTATTAATCCATAACACACTTTCTTCTGAATCATACTTACTCAGATGTACAGGCAACAAAAAGTATTTATAAAATTTGCATAATTTCAAACACCCAGTTCATAAATTATTTATTGGTTGTGGTCAAATGAATGTTAGCACTTTCATAATTATCTTTTGTGTGAAAGGTTGCACAGTTTACAGAGATATTTCAATGGCAACTGAAGATCTGTGAGCTCCTTTAATAGTATAGAGAAGAAATGGCAGCTAATTGTAGAATTGCTACACATTTGCTCTTGAAAAGTGGCAAAGCTAAAAGGATTACATTTAATTTGAATTTATTTTTAAAAGAATACTTACTTTTGTGTAGAGTCCTAGTAATTCACATAGGGCTTCTCTGATGGGCATTCAGGAATATTCAAAAAAGGAGAGTAAGCTTGTAAGAGTAATTTTTTTTTAATATTACAGAATTGCTGGAACTTTTTCAGTGAAAAGAGGCCATATGTTTGTCATGTTCTGCAATATTATAAAATTATTTAGGCTGAATTCTAAATAAGTGAAATGTTTTCTACAGGAGGACTATGGGTGTGTAGTCTTTTAGCATCTTCAAGAATAGAAGGGCCCCTTTTTCTTGCAGGGTGGATAGACTTGGCATAGGAGAAGGGTTGGAGAAGCACATCCAGCAGTCAGATCGTGTTTGAGCAAAGAAACAGGTAACTGCTGATGAGCATCGAGCAGAGGCATGGAGCTGGTAGGCACCTCCAAAGCTGCTGTTGGGGTCTACAGACATAAATGGATTGGTCACCATTCTCTGATACCATTAATTGTTAATTTAGGGGAATATGTGTATACTAAACCAGCTGATCCTTTTAAATACTGATTTCTAATCATGAACGCATAATAAAGGCTCAAGTTTTAGGGACTTACTTTCTTGCTTTCTTTCAAGTGAATGATGAGATTTTGATTTAATCCAATGTGCCAGATGTTGAGATCTGTGGTGTATACCTCAATCTCTCCCTTATTCTGAAATGAGGAAAAAATAAAAAAGAAGAGAGAATTTCCTGAAATTTGCTAGCAACAAGGATTAAAGTGGATAATTTAATATTCTAAAGAATAATAATCATGCTAAGAAAGACTATTTCTGTTATATAACAAGAAAAGACCTTATATCATGTAACTAAATCGTGACAGAGGAGGAGGTAGAAATGAGCCTTACTTTCACAATACAGTAAATGGAAATATAAAGCTAAAATCACCATACCTGGTTAATAACAGGCGACAGTAAATTCCAGGTACAATGTTTCATTTAAAAAAATGACCAGATCCTCCATAACCCATCACACCACTGCAAGCCAAAGAGGAAGGACAGAACCTGATGATCACTTCGGGAGTCTTCCAGACTGAAACTCAGCCCAAGTCTGATTTTGGCTAGTTTACAGAAGTCAGTGGGAATGAGAGTCTAGTTCTGCTGCCTTTTGGAATAATACGTCCAGATGCCAGTGAGCCTTCACAGAAAATGGCCTGGGAGCCAGTATGGAAGCATAAAATATAAAGTAGAACAGGAATCTGAATTAGGTATATGAATTCCTGTATGTAGACAGGGAATATGCTTTTCTACTTCAGTTTTTATGGAGAATTTCCTAACTACATCAGATTTGTAGAGCTGACTCATAACATCATGCGCCATGGTAAGTTAGACACAGTTAACTCATGCAATAAGAGAGCTCACTTACTGCCAGCATATAATATGTTGAGTTTATTCTAAGAGGCAAACTCTGCTTGCAGTTAGATGGTATAATTTTTTAAAACTTCATTTAACAATATTATATAAAGTTCTTGGTTAGAGAGCTTGACTTCTTTGAAAAAGTTCAAAATCCACATATAATTTCTTGGAAACAATTCAAAATACTTTGAAAATACATTTAGTATCAGAATACACATGCCATGTGTCCTTTTATATGCAATAGATTTTATGTACTTTACACCAAATTGTACAATTTATTTGGACACATTTGGCGGGAAATAAGTTTTTGTATGTATAGGGATTGATTAAGTAATGCAATGAATGTGGCAGTTGAGTCAGACCTTTATAAATGAATTAGGAAGGTTCCCTCTGCTTTCCTGCAGGAGAAAGCGAAGTTTAATATTTTATGAGTGTGAGTGTTTTAAACAGTTTGGAATGGTAAAACCACTCATCAGAGGCTGTGTGAATACTGTGGTGCATCACAGCAATGGATTTACTGTCAAAAGGGAATTGAACAGAAGTTTTTCTTTGCTACCACTTGTTCTTAAGAGCGTAATGACTCATGCAACTGGCTTAACCAGATTGGTAAATCATCATGGATGGAGAGATTCTGGAATATTTATTTCAACTCGTAACATCAATATATGCATCTCTTATATTTGAGAAGACTTGTTAACCATGAGATCCTAAAAGATTTGGAAAAGGTCTTTGTCCTCTCTTTTCCCCAGCTGAAAATGTCAGGGATAGAGTGAAGTCAACAGTTTTCCATTCCCAAAAGCCTCTATCTAAAGGGAAATCCACTGGCATCTGGGAGAAAGAATTTTGGTGAGGACATGGAGAGAGCACAGCTGGAAAAATGCTATGGTACCAGCTGAATTCTGCTTAAGATTTAATTTTCACCAGTGATTGAACAGGATGTTCGGATTAATGGGGCAAAATAAAATGAATCACCTAGACCCAAGAGATGGAAAATAATTTCCTATGGAAAAAAAAATATATTCAAAATTTCCTTTTATTAGGTCATTTTACTCAATGGGTGGAAATAAAACTCCCTAATAAGGAGGAACAATGGGAGATATTAAGTACAATAGAATAAGTATGGATGTGTTTCAGATATGGAAAAGCCAAGGAAGGAAATGCTGCAGTCCTAAATAGCCACTGAATACTCTGTTCTCTGGATTGTTTGAGTAAACAATCGGAATGACCATCTGCAAATGAATGTTGTTATTTCTTTGAAGCCATTGGAATTTTAAAAATTAAAACAGAAAAATGGTTATTTAGACTTTTTCAGATTTTTATTTTTATTTTTTTTTTTAGGAAAGAGGTAGCCTGTCTTATAGAAAGGAATAAAAATTTCCTAAGAATGAGCAAAACTTTAACATGGAAAAAAAAAAAAAAATCTCTGCCCATAAGTACTTTCAAAATGTTTTTCGTGTTTGTCCAAATATCTTGGAATGAAACCTAGAAATGTTGCTCAGCCTCATTCTCCACTGCAAATGCTACCACCCGTTTTTACTTGGCATTTTCCCAGCAAAAGACACATACTCCTCTGAACACATTTGACTGAAAATGAAGAGGAAGCTGTAGTTCAAAGCTAATTACATCTCGCTAGATCTTCTTTTCTCAGTCATTCAATTCTGCTCACACATGCTATTGCTTAGCAGTCCGCACTGTTCTCGGCCTTCAGCAGAGCCATCCTCATCTCTTCCTGCCGTTAGCTCACACCATAAAAATACACAAGCAGAAAACAGCAATTAACAACTTTAAGCTTTCTTTACTGCACAAATCAATCAATAATGGCTGGCATGACTGTCAGCATAAAGTATGTTCTTCATTCCAGCCTTTGAAATGAAAACTATTTTCTTCAGAAACTTCCAGCTTTAGAGGAGTAGATTAGAGAGGCCAAACAGATTAATGAGTGAAAAAGCCTAGTTCAGATGTGATGTATGACAACGTATTATGCTTCATCCAGACTGGTCCAGATTGGTTTAGGTGGTTGATCTGCAGTCAGAAATACTGTAGCCATGGAAGAAAACCATGTGTTGTGGGAGATTGCATTTTTCTGTTGTACTGTGAAAGCTGAATTGACTTATGCTTCCAGCAGACCACATCATTTTCTGAGTTTTGAATAACATGGTACCGTTATATGTCATTCAGTGACTACCCACATCACAGTCTCTATGTGGGGGAGTTATCCTTGGTTGGTAACCTCTCCAGTTCCCATCAATGGTTTGAAGTTAAGACATCAGTTGTATTCAAAAGCTACCCAGAACAGGGTGTGCAATGGGGGCGAACGTGAACACATGTGGACACTTCATGTGTGTACCTTTCATGTGTTCACCTACCTTTCACGCATATTTATTTCATGTGTGCATATTTCATGTGTGCACATTTCATGTGTGCACTTCTCGTGTGCTTTCAGCTTGCTTTTATACATCTGACTGCTGGTTACTGACCAGGCATCATAGTTCTCATGTCAGGTTAATCACTTGATTTGAATATGTGAATATTTCTGAGGTATCCCTTTCCTCCATAATTAATTTAAGTTGCAGACTCTAAATTACTGTACAGCAGACCTCCAAAACCTTCTGTAACGTTGCTTGCTGTATTGCCATGGCTTTGAGCCTCATGTTGTCAGGGCTAACAATACAATACCAGTGTGGATCCTGTGCTTATACATTCACAGAGTTTTTTGACTGTTTTTAGATTCTCCCCTTGTTTGTAAGACCTAAATGTTGATGGAGTCACAGGATAAATACCACACTTCTGAAACACAATGTTGTAACACAAGTGGGACAGCAATATCTGATATTTGAATAGTACTTTAAAGATGTACACTTTTGGGCATTACTGTTCTTCACCAAAAGAAGCATTTGATGAAGGTGGGAAAATGAGGGAAACGGAATGTGGAATTAGAAGTTTGTGAATTATTATGGAAATACCTTCACTTGTCTTTCCCCTGCTTTAATGGGTTTGGGGTCAAGTCCTCAGTTAAGTAAGAGGGGAGAGAGATGAATTTGAGTAAAGGTGCACTCATCTGCATATCAGATCAATTGCAGGGAAATTGTTTTCATTCTTACAATGAATTCTTTTCCATAAATCTCCATTTTCTTCTAATTCCTTAAGTCCACTGAGATGCTGCTTTAATTATTCTGCCCTTGGCCATTACTGATCCATTAAACAGTGCCTAACCAGTTTAAAAAATGATGTAAGCTTGTGGCTTCTTAAGTAGGATATAGTGCAGTCTGATCCAAAAGTCAATGAAGCTGAGGAGGAAGATTCTTGTTACCTCCAGTGGCGATTGAATGGGGCACTTGACAGGAAAAAAAAGCTGAATTGGAAATCCTAGGTGTGATCCTCACACTATTATGTTTTCTAGGCTCTAACTCCACAATCAGATTACAGACTGTAAGATCCTTGTGAGATCAGGTCACTCTTTACAGCATCTAGCCCTTAACCTTTACCTTCTGCTTTTGTAGAAAAAGGTGCATTATGAGACCCCACTGAAGGCATATGGGAACAACAAAATGGTCTTGGAGAACCCATTCCTCACAACCAACTTCCCTAAAATGTCTCTGATCGTGCCAGACTTTTGCCATGTTCTTTACTGAACCTGTATTATAAGGACTTGTGTTTCTATAGAAAAATATTTTGAGCAAACAGTTTCATGCACTGAACAGCAATCCACCTGTTGGCCATGCACATTTATTCTTGGTGGACCAAACCTGTCTTTCCATCGCAGCCTGTTATACCTCGTCTGTGTCTAACAAGCTGAAAATACTGTGGCCTAAAATACTGGCGGTCCAGCAGCCTCATAAGACTGTTTAGTGTTAAACAACTTATTTTCCTAAGCAATAAAAAATAAGCATTTGCTCATATTTGCTCACTTGTCACTTTAATTTTGACTCTGACTTTGAATGCCGCTTCCCTGTTCTCTTTGCTGATACCTGTATTACTCTGTGGTTCAGACAAAATTCCCGAGTATTTGAAACACGGGAATAGATTTTTATATGGTACCTCTAATTTCTGTATGGCTTACATTTCTTGCTAATTTTTGGAGTCCCATTAATGGCTTTTGAGGTGTCGGCCTGGGTAAAACATACCGAGAGTGCTGCGCATCCAATGTACCATCATCTTAAATTAATAAACGTAACTGTTACTAGTTTAGATGATTTTTTCCTGTGTCCTAAGGGCAGTTGGACTCCCAGCTTGCTCTGTGGTAGGTACGAACTGTATTTCTGACTTGAGAAATAAGAAGAGGGATATCTGTAAGCAGTGAATATGGGGAAATGAACATGTTGTTTCTTTTTGTGAAGGCATGTAGCTGAAGTCTTTTAAACGAGCAGACCCCCAGAAAGAAAAGGATGAAAAACTGCTTTTATTGAAGCTGAATAGCTCAGTCCTTCAAAAGCTAATGTACAGAATGGCCCCAGTATAATTTATAGCACTGCCGTGTTAGTATAAGGATGTAGGTACTGAGTGTGCATTTGTGTATCTGGGTGTCTGCATGGGCTCCTGCTATTCACTTCTCCACCGGAATCTAACCAGCTCCTGCCTGAGTCCTCTTCTGACTGGAGATGCTCTGATGCCCTTTGGCATGGGGAGGGATACAAAAGTACGCCCACAAGAAGAAAGAATACCACTGCAGATCATGCTGACATCCCCAAGCTCGCCTGCTTGAGTTAACAGCAGTGTAACCATGGCAACATGGATCTCTCTTTAAATTTGCCATCTGAGGATTTACCCAGAATCTCAGACAAGGTTTGAAGCTGATCTTCATGTTGTCACCCAGTACACCATGGTCAGTACCTGAGGAGCTACCTGGGAGGCAGTTAGACATATCTGCACAACCTGCTGGTGTGGTTGGGAGTACAGTGTTAAGATACTCCACTTCTTAGAACATAGAAACAGAGGAGGCAGAGTGAGATCCCTTCCTGAGTGAAGCACACATATGTATTTTGTTGCTGGTTTTATCTTGTGAGAATTGTAAATCTGGAATCCATTTAGTACTGCATTGAAATCTTTTCAATGACAAGTTGAAAGCACAGTGTTACCATAGCCGACTATCCATGCTTTCCCTATAAACAGTTGGAGCTGATAGTTGGAAAATGCTGGGATTCATATTTCTCATCAAAGAGAGCAGAGCCTTGTGAGTGCTGAAAACATAACCTGGGTCTCTGGTCTGCAAACTGTCAACTCCAACTCAAGCAAGAAGTTCCCAGGCCCTATCAGTGAATGGAAGAAGACATCTCTGTATCAGGAAGACCTCAAACTATGATAGCAAATGGCATTCCTTTGCTATGCTGGCTGCTCTCCATCTCACGTGTGTGAGAATTGAAGTCCCTCTTGAAGTGACACCCCTCAGAAGAGTTTGGGATGCTAGGTCATCACTTAAGCAATAATCTCAAACCGTGCTGTAACTAGTTTGGGATGCTGTTTTGTCAGACTGAATTACATTGCTGTCCAACCTGGGGACACCTGGGGTTTCAGACCATGTTCTGGTTTCAGGACATTTCCAATGGGTAAATAATTCTTCATTTTTTTTGCACAGATTCCACAGTGGCAAGCTCTGTGAGAACAGAAACAAGAAATTTCTTGGCACTAAAAATCCTGCTGCACGGAAATCAAAATCCTAGTGCCAGAGGTTTACTTTCCTGTAAATAGCTGATGAATGAGCCTAAAATATAGAAGGATTTCAATTAATTATTTAGGATTTATGCAGGAATTACTGGATAAAGTTCTCTCACGTGTGTTACAGTCAAACAGGATAAGCATAATAGTCCATTCCTGGCTTTAAATTTACGGACCTCAAAGATATCCATGGGCAAGTATTAGGAGGATAGGCAAGTATAAATTCAAAGCACATGTCTGTTATTGTCCAGCTTGAGGTCACATTGTTCTGTGGGGTTATAGGTGTCCAGATCCACTCCCTCACCCTATAGCTAGTGATGAAGACCGTCTCAAGAGGTACAAGGTCAAGAAAGGGGATCACCCTCCAACTGAATGATGTTTTCACATTTCCTGTGAAATACATGCAGTTAGAATAACATTATGGAAAATATATTTTTTCTGTTTTAGTAGATTTACTAAGCTTCTAAAATGTTCAGATGACATATTTTAGACTTCACAGCTCTGAAACTGATGTGCTGCTTCTGAACTATAGCTAAGAGATCTGCAGTCTAACAGTTAAGTTATCCATAAAGCCTAATAGCTTTGTTATAAGCACAGAATTCAGTTCCTTATTTCTCACACACTTTTGTATTCAGATACAGAGTGGGTGAGCATTGTTTCTAGTGGTTATGAAAAAATTATTTGCATTTTTTTTTTTTAGCTCTAAAATGAGTTTATGGAAAGTAAGATACTCATCAAAGTACTTGTTTTAGATTTTGGTTAAACTGCATTAAAGATACATCTTTCTCCTACATCTGATTTGATCCCCCAGCCCTTTCCTATGTAAACTGACAGAGAAATCCAAGCTACAGTTTTCATCACTCTATCATCTTTTATGAAGCTGTTTTGTGTTCCTATCAGTCCCATGCTACCCTACAAAGTTAGGAGCATTACCTCCTGAAGTGACATGCCGTGCATGGAAAAATCCCGCAACAAAGAACTGCATGGAGTAGCTGATAAGGAGGTGTCAGCAGCAAAGATGGATTTCAAGGGCTTGGATTTGGTGTTCAGCTTTGGTCTCATCTCTAGTCAGAAGCAAATAATTCAGTATCAGAAATGCCTGTAGACTCTGAAAACATTTTGAGATACAATTCATTGCTTAATGATTTCACCAGAAATTGCCTGAGGATTTTTTTTCTTGTAGTCTATTACTACAAGTAGTCATAGCAGCTTTAATAGTATAATATATTATGTTTTGCATTGAAAATTCTAAAATCTTTCTCAGACACCAACCAGGTTGTTTTCAACTAAACAATATAAATGACTGTAAGTCTCAGAGTTCACTTATTTGATTGTCTTCTGCACATCAGACAATATGGATTATGTTATAAGTACAGAGATCTGAATGTCAAGTAACATGTATTCTTAAAAGGCATGAATATGACTAAAACTTTTGACATTCGCAGCTTCCTAGTAACCTAGTGAAATTAAGAAGGTAAGTGTATTTGCATTATTATATTTCACCTTGTAGACAGTTTTGGAGAATGGCATGAGGTAGGAAGCTATGATGGTAGGTTCTTATGATACTTCTATCTGTAATTATCTTGAAATACAAAGATCAAGCCAAAGAAGATATAATTTAAAACCAATGATATCTTCTTTTACTGAAGCAAAAACTAATGTATTGCGTTCCCAGATGTGTCGGAATGGCATTTTGTGCATCAGCAGCAGAAAAAAGAAGGAACATCTAAACAGAAATAAAAATAGAAGTCCTAGAATAAGAAAAAAACCCTCAGAATAAATTTCTAGAAACATAATAAATTTGAAGCATCCTGAAAGATGTGCTGACTCATGTTATCTGGGTAGTCCCTCTGACCTGACATGCTAAAGCACAGTACCTATTTCCTTCTGTCCCAACCCATCCTGAACAAACCTGCAGTCAATGGGATCCACAGGTTGGACTGCTGCTCTCTCCGCAAGCCCCAAATTAGCATCATTTCTTCAATCCCAGATTTCCCACTGTGATTACTCTTGATAACAAAATGGGTATAATGGATTGACACCCTCATCTTTGCTCTCATACATCTCTATATTAACTGTGATAAACAGCAGGGAGAATAAAAATTAAGCACTCTTTATTAACTAGAATATTCAATTATTCTAATCATGCTCTTTATATGTTATTATTTTCCCTAATTCCTCTTTTTTCCCCTAAGACTATTATTTTTGAGATTTAAAATAATTCTGGACAGAACTACATTATTCAGAGTATTTGCTAAAGCATTCGTATTGCATTTTTTTTTATTAAAAGTTAGAGCTGGTGTTGTTTTCCTGTATTGTAATTTAAAATAATGCTATCATTTAAACGTCTCGTAACTCGTGGCTACATTTTAGTGCTGGGTAATGACAGAAAAGACTGCCTCGAACAGTAAGGTCAACTTCAGATCAAGGGGAAGATAGTGGTGTAAGCTGGCCTCAGACAAACTCTATGGCTTCTGCTCCTACCTGTGGTGTAGAAAAAGCCTAAGACAAAAAAATTTTCTATCCTCACTTATTCCTTGAGTCCTTCATTGAGGCTGACAAAGCTAACACTAACTCTGTAACACTGTGAATCAATATATTATTTTAAAGTAATATCACACCACCACCACCTCCCCATGCAACAAAAATACTTTTGTTATTCATTTTTTTTTTTTTTTATATGACATATATTTTGTTCTAATAGGCTTTCACTGAACTCCTTTGTATAACCCAAAACTCTCATTGCCTTTAGAAGGAGCTGTAGATATTATTTTACACTGGCAAGGAATGTTACCCAACCTGTTGCTGCAGGGTTTGTGTGGACACAAAGGTACTCCAGTGCTACTTGGAGTGATAGAGACAGTTTTTTGGGATACCAGAAATATTTCAGCTCCTCAGTCAGCACTTCCTAGGACCTGACATAGGAAGTTTGCTAAGTTTTTAGAACTACTAAATCAACCAACCAACCAATGAACTAACCAACCAACCAACTAATGTGCAAGCACATAAACAGCAAGTCTTAATAGCAGATGGCAAGACTGAAAATGCCTGTTTCCCTCTTCAGTGGTTAACACTTGCAACAGTCTGAGTAAGGGGCTTCATTGCTGCTTGCTGACTGCATAGTGGTGGCATTTGGGAGATCTGCAATAAGCTTAGTCTGTCTCTTTTCTGTTTTTATCAGTAAAAATTGTGGTAATTCCATAAGAATCTCCATTTCTACATGGTACTCCAGGTGTCCAGTAAGCACCAAAATTTCACTTGTAAACTTTGTTTTTTGTTAAAGAATTCACAATACAAGAAATATTTCATGAATACCAACTCTCTTCCTGCTAATGGTTTAATGTGATATCCTTCGCTAATTATATCTTTAATGTGACAGATGAACGTCAAATGATTCTTTAAGCATATTCAGAGCTTCTTGAATTATATTGGATAGCTGTAATCAACAGATAAGTCTCATGGCATGGTTTCTGTCCCTTACTGGCTAAAGACTTGCTTTTAAGTATTTTTACAAACACCTTTGGCACTCAAATTCAGTGGTCACATTCACTTGACTTTAAATACCTTTTTCTGGAATAAGTTTGACTGTCACATGTGATACATTCAAACGAGGAAAGACCCATGTTAAAAGGACATTCTCTGTCATTTACTTGTGCTTATGTAATGCAAAGCACACTTTTGAATGGGCTTATCCAAAGCCCATCAAAATCATTAGAATTCATCTGGTTAACTGCAGATTCACTGTTCAGAACATCATTCCTCCACACTATCTGCAAGATCAAGATACAGTCATACTCAATGGGGTAAAATTTTTAATATTACTTCTACCACACCAATGGCAAGCCTATTTAGTCTCTATTTGGATAATGAGGGTAAAGTTAAGCTATAGGACAGATATTATATTTTAGCTGAGGGCAACATGATGATTCTATCTCAATCTTGTAAAACCATGCACAGATGTTTGTTTTATTAGTGTAGTTAATTTACAATTCATTCATAAACATTCAAGTTGCCTATTGCACAGATAACAATAATGTTTACCAAAGTCTCCTTCATCGCTTTCCAGCTGAATTAAAATTCTTATTTTAAAGTTTCATGCTACTTGATCCGTAGTAACTGATTTAGAGTAAGGTTTCTATTAGAGAAAAATTTAAACATGATGTTTAGTTTAATGTAAAGTTAAATTATGTTTTTACTGCATTACTATATATGGAAAAAGCATACATTACATCTGGCTATAACAACTTCTGCCAGGTTTTTTTTTCACTACATTTCCTGTCAGTACTGTGTCTAATATAAATATGAGCTAGATACGCAGAAAGATGGATAGATAGACAGAGGAAATTTGGTGAATGATATTTGGACTCTAGGTGTCCGGAGGAAAATAGGATTTCTGCAAATTTAAAACTGATATTCCCTTCATATATAAAGGACTAAAATATTTGGTGGGATTTTGGGGGGACAAGGTGTTGTACATATTTTTATGTAATATAAGCAAAATCCTTTCTGTACAATGCAACAGATGCAGAAAGAGCAAAAGCTCATGAAATATCAATCTCCCAGAGAACAAAATGATAGAAAAAAAAAAAAAAAAAAAAAAAAAAAAGGAGGAATTTTGCAGGACTTAGAAGATTCCTTAGGAATTTAATGAACTGCTCAGAGTTTTAGACAAGAAGGTGTTGGAGAGGTATGGCCAGCTGGGAGTAGGATATGTTGAGATTACTCTTGATCATGATAAAATAGGAGTGAAATGACTACAGTGGGGATTACCCAAAGACAGCTACCTAGTTACTAAACAGGAAATGATTTTGCATTATTTATTCTGGTTCAGACAGTCCTTTAAAAATACAATGTGTGAAACCAAAATAGTGATAAAAAGCTATTTTCCATAGAAAAGATTTAAATTTTTCATGCAAAAAGAGTCATAGTTGAAAATTAAAAACCTTTTAGGAACAATTTTAAACAGCTCCCCCCCCCTCCTTTTTTTTTTTTTTTTTTTAATTCTGTTTTTAAACCAGATCATGGACTAGTCTTTGCTAAGAATTCAAGGTATATCCAAATTCCCCAAAGTAAAATGTTGATTAAATCTTCTTGATGATTAGTGGCTTTGTTGTCCCCCATCATCTGTGCTGTAAATTCAGCAGGCCTTTGGGATAGCAAATAATAGGTTTTCTTTAGCACCCCCTGCACAACAACAGGACAAAAAGGCAATTAAATCCCTAGTTCCAGATTTTTCTTAGGCTACTAGATCAAATTTGAACTTCTTAGCATGTGATAAAAACAATTAGACTTTCTTGGGTATACAGGCAAAGAGCTAAACAGGACGATAGAAATATATACTGTTACTAAATTCTCACATGTCATTTAACCACAAAACGACATGAGCTAAAATGAAAAACACTGTATAGCTACTAAAAAACATGAAGAAAAACCCCATAAATTGTACAATATTCTACACTAGATATTAATCAGAATATTGCAATATATTGAGAAGAGAAGATTATTTTTTTTGCTGGTGTCGTTGAAGTTGAAGGCTCGATTAAAAAGAACGGTTTGCTTTTAAGGGAAAAAAAATCAAGGCTTTTCCTTTAAAAGGCCACTGAACCCAGCAGCTCGGTGTGTCCTTTGGAAAGCAGAGGAGAAAGTCTTCTTGTTGTAGCTGTTTAAACTCAAGGGTCAGATGACTGATAGAGTGCATTGTCTGGAGACTTTCACAGTTCAGGTTAATGTTATCAAACCCTTTAATTACACCAATATACAGCTGATAAGAGGCCCTAATGGCCCTTTCATATCTGTATGGTAACTAGGACGTACACCATATATGGGTGTAAGATTGATACCTATATGGCTTCGTTCTGATAACTTGACTTCCTGTCAAATGATGCATTGCAGAAGCTTCTTCCAGCTTCTCATCTCTTTTTCTTCAGTGTTTTACACTGCTGAGAAAAGTTCTAGGTATTTAAGAGTGTCTATAAGCATGAAAATATAACAAAGGTCTACAGGGAATTAAGGGAAATGTGTGGCTTACTAAAGCATGCTTTTCAGCAACATATTTATCCTCAGTCCTTTGCCAACATACCTTCCAGATTGCCTAGTCTTTTGTTTCACTTCTTTCAGTTGGCTACAAACTAAGGTATAGAAACTAATATTTCTCAGAATTTTAACAGAAACAAGTGGTAGCGGCAATACTGTACGATTAACTGTATAGTTTATTGTGGTCATGCAATTCCTTAGTGCAGGAGACTAGCTTTATATAAATATTTTATGTCAGTTATCTTGTTTTAGTTCCAGAGAAACTTGCAAAAGCAGATTCAATATGTTATTTAGATTTATTTTCTCACCTTGGGAAAGCTGTGGATAGAATATGAGCTGGACTAAAATATGCCCTATGAACATAAAGATAACAGTATCATCTCCTACTCAACATTTATGGGTATGTTCAACTGGGAGGCAGGAGTGCTGCACCCCCCGGGTATACTCATATTGGTTTGGAGGAATTGTGCCTTCCACTGGAGCAGGGAATTTCACTCATATACAGAAAAAAACCCCTGTGTGCTTTGAAAAATGGAGATGTCTCTCTGCAGATCAGAGATGCCACTTGTAGGTAAGTGTTGTGGGGTCTGAATGCTTTTGGAAGGGAAGAAAATAAATTCTATACGTGACACTTCCCATTACACCTTACTCACAAAACCAGTGTGAAAATTGCACCTTCAGACTTCAACCCATCAAAGTACATTCAGCCTCTTGCTTCAATGAAGCTGCTTTTGTTACTTTAACAAGCAATACTAGTGTCCTTAACGTTAAATGTGTGCTGAAGTGCTTCTCTGGTTGGGGTCTTACAGAAGTGTAAAAGCAAAACTGGCACATTGAGTTGTTGCTATTGTGCAAATGCAACAATTCAGAGGAAATATCCCTGTAAAGATATGTGAAATGGAAGATCTCATCCCCTGCTGAATGATTGTAAGGCTTCTTGCTGGTTGGGGAAGTAGCATGCAAAGCTGCTGGCATGCACATGTAAAGTGAATTATTATTGTATTAAAAACTACTTTCCCCAAAACATTTGTTTCTCATCTGGCATCAAATAGAGTTTAATTGCAAGTTGTTTTATGTCATTTTCAAAAAGATGCACAGGAGGTTCCTAAACTTCCCATGTATACACATCTCATTATATCTCAGTAGGGTTCGTGTTTGTACCACCTGCTCACAATTGGGAACACTTACCCTAATGTCTCTGTAACAAATTTTAGCACTGGGCTCTTTTTGACAATGCAGTTGTAATCTTCATTACACGGTTATGTAAGGCATTTCCAGAGGGCTATGTTAAGAGAAGAAATATGTGAATTTCAATATTTTCTTTGATTTAAGAAAATACAGCCCAACAATTTTGCTATTTTTATCTAATGAGCAAAAGAAGTAAAGTTATCAGGTTCAAATCTAAATTACAGTTGGTTACCAGCTGTTTACAAAACTGAACAGCAGAAGCATAAAAAACCAGATTAAATATATGGATAAAACAGCAGCTTTCATGGACTGGCTGCCTCTTTCATGAATATTTTCTAGTGCTAATATGAGAGGGGTATAGGCTTTGTATTTTTAGGACAGTTTTGGATACTATGCATCTTAATAATTCCAGGATTTATGTCTGTTTAGCCCATTTACAGTGTATTGCCAGGATTACTTGTTTGCCTGTGGGCCAGAATGGTGAGTTAAATCCCACATCAGGATTTGGGCTCAGATCCAACACTAATATTGCAGTGTAATACTAGGAGAGCTGCGCTGTTAGAAGAGCTGTGCCTTGGCTAAAACGATGAACGAAGGTATCTCCAGCTTGGCTGTGATGACCAACCAAGTGGCAGTTAAGGACTTCCAAGAGGCCTTTGCAGGAGGACAGTGAGATGATTCCCTGGAACCGTGGACACGCAACAGCATCAGATTGCCAGGACCCCCTTCAACATTAATTATGTTTCATACACACTGAACACAGAAACTGTCTGGTGGAAAAATACATCCTTATAGTGCAACCAAAGCATATATTTTAATGCACATGCATATGTGGATGATGGACATTACGCTTCTCTTTTTCCTTCCAGTTTCTCATCACAAGGAACCTGCTTGTGGGTATTTTCCTCCTTTCCCCTTCCCAAAGCCAGAGGTGCAGCAACAGTATAGAGAGGTGAGCGCTGAATCCCAACCAATTTCTGGGATGTGTCTACACAGAGCACACAAGGTCTGCCTACTCTCCAACCTAGTGTTCCAGCACAACATCCTCTGAAATATACCTGCCCAGAGCATGGTCTGAGCAGCTCCAGTCCTGTTTGCTTTTGTTTTCCCACCCCAGCTAGAGCACCCAAGCCATATCTCTGTTTTTCCATTGCAGCATGTAGTGTGGCTGCTACTGCTCTGGCGGCAGTAGAGGTCTGGACTTTGATGAGCATATTCATGTGCAGTTATTCTTTTGACAGGCTGCCCAAATTTTCTTGAGGAAGACAAACCACAGCAGATATTTATATCTCAGATATTTATATCTGGGACAAAGGCTCTTCTCCAGCCCAGAAGCTTTCTCCTTGCCAAACTCCAAACGCTTGTTTCCAAAAGAGGTGCTAAAACTTCTCATACTTCTCAGGAAAGCTCGCAAGTGTCTTTCATAATGGGAAGTATTAAACAACCAAAGTGCAGGAATTGGGACTAGCTGAGCCAATAGCAAGCCCATTAGTCACCAGCTTGTCCCAGACAGAGGACTCCTTAGTCTCCAAAGAAAAGACTCCTACAGAAAGTCTTGAAAATTCCTGTGGAAGGCAAATTCATTACCCATGTTCATACAGACTGGAGAAAAGGAAATAAAATTATAGGGCAACACTACATTTTACTTATCTTGTAGGTGATGCAATTCTTTGAGTGGCTTTTTAAGTGCCTCCAATTTTTTTTTTTTTTTTTGGTAAGAAGCATGTTTTTCAGACAGGATTGCATCTTGGAGCAGCTCTCTTGCAGACCACTCCTATGGCTGTTGCGGTCCACTGGGATTGCCATGGCAGCTATGGAGCTGTTTGCACTGAATCAGGAATATTTGTGCAGTTTTGATGGGTTTTCAGCACACTGTAGCAACTCAAAATGAGAGTTTCCAATCCAGCTTTCTCCACAAAGCCATCAACTGCTTCATGACCTGATTTAGAAACTGGTGCTGTGCTGTGTCCAGAAAGCACCACAAAATCCTCTCTAACAAGGTCTTATGCTGTTCTAAGCTTTTCTTCACCTTTGCTGGATGACCCTACCTTTAACACAGAACTGTGCAGTCCCACTAGGAAAAAATGTACTGGATCATCACTATTAGAGAAAAAAAAAATATAATTGCTAAAGTTCCCTGAAATTAGTTCATTCTTCTGTGTCATGTTATCAGGCCTCCTTATTACTGTCACCAGAGTTATCTGCATGGCCCATGCATTTGTTTTTTTCTTTCCCTCCCACCCACTTGATACCGTAGCTGTTACCTATCACCCTTCCTCAAGTGAGGAGTAAGTGGCGGCTGCTCCGCGACCAGCTGGCAGGGATCAGAAGAGAAATGCTATAGTCCTCTGGGTGGAAACTATTCGGGTCATCCCACCTCAGAGGTGCTGTTTGAATTAAAGTTCTGTGTTCACTGTCATGTGTAAAAATCCTTGGTGACATAAGAGAAACATATTGTTAATTAATTGCAGTCTGAAACACATGTCAATCAAATGCATTTGCGGCTAGTAGTCTTCGTGCTAATCACTTTCTCAAACAACACCCTGGTCCATCTGAATTATGTCTAAATTAATCTAAGCAAATCTGTACATCTTCTTCTTTTAACCTAAAGTTGTAGTAGCCTTGTTCATCTATACACAGACAGATAAACTCTTTTAGACACCTAAAGAATCATCTGAGAGTTTTCACTAACTAAATCAAAGTTTTAAGCTTTGAAAAAGTGTGAATAACTTCTTTACCAGCGCTGTTTTTTAAAATGCCATGTATATTTGCACATATCTGGATAATAAAAAAATACAAAATTAGCATTACATGGGGTGATCCTTATAGTACCCCTCGTCTGTAAAGACAGAGGGAGTTTTTAAAATTAGAAGAAAAAGCTTATGTTGGTGATTACAGAAATGGGTACTGAAGAACTTTCAGAATAAAAAACTCTATTGTTCTGTGACCTCCATTATATTTCAGCATAGAAATTCTGGAATTCTAAAATTCATTTCTGGCTATTAACAATTCACCCTTTGCTACCTATATGAGTCCAAAATGAATTGTGAATGTGCCACTGGCCAAAGTGAAAGTTCTCAGCTAGTCTTTACTAATGCCAAAAAACCTGTTGAATGCAGGGCTTATCCCTGAAATAATTTACAATAATTATTATAAGGGCACCAACTGGATGATATGCTGAGAAATACCTATAACTAAGTTACCTGGAGTTCAGTCCCAATGTTAATTTAGGTAAATAAATGTGGTACTTCACTGAAGTAGAGCTGTGAATTTTTCTGTATAGGCAATCCACACCCCACGAAGCTTCCTGTTAAACCCTCCCTTTCATTGAAAGTGTCTCGTATACAATACACTTCCTACAGAATCACTGAAAAGTGACCTCTGCATCTATGAAAAGTAAAACTAAGCAAAACAAATATCTCTAAAAATAATAAGTACAACATTTTGGGTAGAGATTTCTTTAGCTTTTCAATTATAATTATGGATCAAGCCTGGTCAGCCTAAGATGTGCTTTCTTTCTCACGATCCAGACAGGCACGTGGGCTTACAAATCGGTCTCTGAAGACACCAGGCTCAGCATTCATCTGAAGTTAAATATTCTTCACTTGAGGACCTAGTTTATCTGAACTAGAAAAACAAATTGTATTTGACTTCAGGACCAATATGGCAGAAATCCCAGAGCTCTCCACCCATATGGTAGGAACATATGTGTTCACTCCAGCTACACTCCCTTATTCTGACTCCACTCGGAAACAACTCCCTTTTCCCCATTCGCTCTCTCCAGGACTGAGCCAAAGCCTATTAAAGTCTTTAGAAATGTTTTCACTGATTTCAACAAGCTCTGGATGGTGCCTTCCAGCTTCCAGTCGTTTCTGTCATCATTGCTGTAATGACCAGCAGCAGCTTGATATTCCTCCAATTGACATCTTCTGGAGATGGCTATTCCAGCTTGTCCAGACACCAAAAACTGATTTCTAGAACACTTTTCAACTTACAAACCTTCTTGCTCATGATATCAAATACTGGCAGTAGCTTCACTCGTTTGAAAATCCGCATGTAATTTTGGCTTAGCTGCTTTCCTGTATGCATTGAGTGATGCAAACAGGGGAAGACTCTCCACTGGTATACGAGTGACACACTTTGGCTGGCCTGCCGGTGGCTGTGGGCTGTGCTAATTTCTAGCTCCATCTATGCCTATATGTAGTAGGAGCACTGCTACAGGATAGGTCTGGTCCTTCAAAGCCACAGCTGAAAAAACCATCCCAGCCTCCCTCAAATTTACTAATAGTGAGCGAAGATGGCTAAAATACAGGTGTTGTACACCATGTAGGGGAAAAAGTTTCTGCAACCAGAGGAGGGCTGTTCAGAAACACCCAGTCCTGGTCCCAGAAATCTTAGTTATGGGGTCAGCACCAAGAACTTCTGCAAGGTCTCAGCAACCTTACTAGGATCTGTTCAGGACTACAATGTTCTTAGTGGGCAGTGTTCCTTCGCCCACACAGAGAAGAGTCCGTACTTTGTGTCTAGACCCTGGAGACGTATGTCAATATGCTCTGACAAAATAGTAGGTGGAACATTGCACTAATCAGTGCACTCAGAGTTAATAAATTATCTTCTTTGTGTTTAAACAGGTGATTCCAGCGTGTCTTCCTCCACACTCCTTTCCAGTGATGTAGTACTTAGTCCTAATGCAAAATAAGAAAATGCATTAATGTCTATAATTGTCTTCTTGGTTCTCTAACAAAGTGGTGACTTTTGCAAAAGCAGCTGCCTCTTTTTCCTGGCACAAAATGTCCGAATTGTTCAGCTGACTTTTGCAGAGATGCCTCACTAGCAGGGACCTGAGTGGCAGCTGCATGGCAAGTGATGGTTAGCAGCTCTAAGTGACCGAGGTAGCTCACAAAACCACACTGCAACAAGAGGAGACTTCCCTATAGCATTTACAGCAATGTTACTGGAGTTGTTTCTGTTTCCAGAGGAAAAGGGACAGAATCTGTGAATACAATTAAAAATATTTTTTTCCATGCTGTGTATTTCAAAGATTTGGTACCTGGGCTTTGGATTTCTCTTTTTTAATAAAAAGCATAATATTTCCATAACTCACATTTGGAATCATTCCTGGGTTTTGGAAGCAAATTATTAAAATTGAGCATATGGAGGTCTTAAAGTAGAACCTTATGGGAGGGGGGGAAAAAAACAGTTGATGAAGACTATTTTGTAGCATCTTAAACTAAAATAAAATGCTGCAAAATCCTACTGAAATAAGATTTGTTCTCTGTGAAGCTCTTTTCCATCCTCCATTTTCAAGTTTATTTCATGAAGTAAGATGAAGATCACATTGGAACTAAATTCTACCACCTTCAAACAAGCATTTTCATGCCATTTGCAACTTTTTATGTTTTCACTGTATTACTATAGAATATGGAAGATTTAGCTATTTTTGTACGTTATTCAGAGAAGACTACAATGATAGTGATAAGTATAAATTATTTTTGTATCTTTTACCTTCCCATAAGACTGAGGATATGGTGTTGAACATTAATAGTCAAACAATGGGCAGTGTGGACCTTATCTCAGGCCGTAAGCAAAAGCTATCAATTTTAAGTGCTGTGATCTTGAAACACTATAAAGGATTATATGCTAGGCATCAGGTCCAGTTCCTCGAGCTATGTAGGCATGCTCAGGTCCCAGGGTGCTCTCAGGATAACTGCATTACAAACACTTCCTCTAAGCATATGTTCTAGTTTTTTTTCTTGCAAGCTGTGAACATGCACTGATCAAATGCTGTGTGATAGTATCAATATTGCTAAGAGCAGGCAAGAAAACAATAGCCTACAAGGTCTGAATAAACACACTCCTCTCCCCCAAGCCCACTTTATGTTGTCTGAGTCTTCCATGTAAATGTTAATTACCTTCATTGAAGGTTTGTCTGCTCCAAGTCAGCAACTTCAAATCCACTGCTACATACTCAATATATCTCATTCTATCTGCACTTCAGTAGGATCACATACGATTTACTAAACATGAACAGTTTTTGCAACGGATAAAGTTTCTGAGGAAAAAAAAAGAAAAGGTTATATATATTGACAGTAGGTTTACAAACTTTGGCCTTGAAAGTCCTGGTTTTCATATACATGCAGATTCTTAGATGATGCAATATGTATCACACTTAAACCCTTTGCGTTAGCACCCACTCTATTAGTGATCCTGATGTACGATGGAAAACTTTGTGCTGCACTGCTATTGTCAGACTAATGTGGCAAAATGTTTCTGTGAGAGACAGAAACAATGCGGGCTACAGCATTAGCTGCTTGCAATACGTGTGACGGCTTCAACTTCATTGGATCATAGAGAAGCTTGGACAAACAGAAAAGCTAGATGATGTCTCCAAAAAACCTTCATATTCTGCTAGAGAGGGGAGAGTCCCGAAACCTTTGTCAGCCTTAATTTCCATATGAAGGAAATCGCCATGTAAAGAGTACAGGGAGAGCTCTCTAACAGGTGCTATAAGTGAGTATTTATTTTATTTTGTTGGTGACAATTGCAACGTGTGTTCTAGTCATACATTTCCCATTTCTTTAACAAAAAGGTTCATGCAAAAGAAAAAAAGAAATTGGCAGATCAGTATGTCAGTAATTGGTTATTCACCTATGTTCATTTATGTAACAGAGTCAAATCTTTGCTGCATTTTTAAGGGTTCAGTCGTCGGTTACACAACTGTCAGTATGTAAGCCTTGGTTAAATTTACGTTATGAATCTGTGATCCTGTGAATAATCAGATGTGCGCATAGATTTGTGTTGTAGGACATAAATGCAATTCCCTCCCCTCCCCAACAGTTCTTTGTGACATCTTTCCAATTTTAATTGATACCACAGCAATCAAAGAAAGACCACAGTGAATCAGCAGTGTTGACAATGTGCCAGGGTGTTTAGAAAATAGGCATAGCTAGGGAAGAAGAACATGTCAAAATACATTTTGAACATATTGGAATATGTTATGAAATAAAATGTGTTTACCTTTTTGAATGATGGTGTTGGGTAGTGCTGGCGACGCTGAGGAGGAGGAGGGGGTGGGTGATGGAGCCCTAGAACTGGACCACGTTCCCATTTTGTTATGCAAGGTACAAATACGCAGAGAAGGAATATGACACTATATGACAAATCGCTTCTCTAATTCATTGGACTTGTCAAACAAATTAACTTCAGTAAATCTACTCTGGTGGCGGTGGTGGTGGGAACATTAGTACGAACAAAATGTTGGTGGCTGCTTAAGTTCTGCCATCACATAGTTTAACCAGGCTTAGACAAGTTTAGACATCCGAGTGCTAAAATACAGAAAGATAGTAACATCTGCTGTAAAGCAAAACACGTGATGATGTTACCACTGGTAGCAATGAACTAAGACATTTGGCATGGTGAGAGAAAAGGCATCCGAGGCCCACATTGAAACATCTGAACACAGAAGCAAAGGAAGCCACCCCGCCAGCCTAGCACCCTACCTCCCCCAACCCCGAAATACCACACCCCCCCCCCCCCAAAAAAAAAAAGGACATAAAGGAAATATCCCAGAAACTGATGAAAGGAATGATGCTCTGAAATAATTCCCAAAGAAACTCAGTTACAGTATTGCTTATCCACTGGTAAGGTGTTGTTAAAAGCCTGAGAAACCACAGAAGTTAAGAATGTTGCTTGAGTTTAGGAATTCTTTGACAGGAACCACTTGTCATATTTGGTACCCACCTATATCAAGACTTGATATTTACCATCAGAGATAAAACAGAAGGAAAAAGTTCATAAAAGTCTTGTGTTTCAGCTTCTCCTTAAATAACCAACAAAGTCAGCCATTTTAGAGCCCAGATAGCCTTTCCTTACATTGAGTAACCATTAAAAACACCTCTTAAACTTTCTGATATTTTCTGCAATTTTCCTGCATCTTCCTCATACATTCATCGGCATAATTTGTCTAGACTGAGTCTGGTTTTAAGAGCTCTTAACCTTTTAATAAACTTTTGTCTTGTTATTGTCCCATCTCCCTAATTCATCATCTGTCGTATTCTGTAATCTGATCCTCAATTTGGAGACATGAACACATTGGAATACATACACCGTCTAACTGGTTGAAAATAGATATGCTAAATAAAACCCATTATTTCTGTAAACAGTGATACATGCTATTACTTCTCACTGTCTCTTTGTCACAGCTACGTTACAGCCATCGTAATTTTTTTCTTGCTGTTCTATTTATATAGCTAATGGAGATTATTATATTTTAAAATATTTTGACATCTGCATCGGTTTCAGGTATTTTTCGCATGATTTTCTCCTGCATCTTGATCCATAGTTTCCTGATAGGGCGTCGTGGGGTTTGGCAAGACATGCAGATCACTCGTGTCCGTATGCCCGTTTCTGCATGTGAGAGCCCTGCAGAGCTGCTTGGCGAGACGGGCAGCATCTGGTGAAGAGAGGACGAGGTCTGGAGCAGCAAGGGCAGCGTGGAGGGCAGGCTGTCACTTCGCCGGTTGAGCTCTGCTGCGATACTCATTTGGGTCTGGCTCAGAAACTTGTCTCTCACTTTCATGTCAGCTAAAATAGTTGCTTGCCTGCATTATGGATGCTTTTAGGCAATGCATAAGAGGTGAGTGTGGTACATAATCTTGGCCAATAATGCTTAATACTGGTTTATTGCACACCTCTAGGACACCAAAAGTCGTACTTGGATGCCACCAACTTCTTTCATCCCAGCTGGGAACACAGAAGGTGAATCTCGCTCTTGCAGTATCTGACATACCGTATACCAACTGTTGTTTTCCTGGGAACAAAAATTGAGCGTGCACCTTCTCACAGACTTAAATACAAATCTCTTTGTGAACAATGAAAGGAAAAAATATTGCTTTGCTCTGAGGAAGACCCAGGCAGGGATGAAAAGGTGGATCCAGGGCAGGCAATAGAGAGAGAGGAGTGAGCCCATTTTCAGCATCAGAATAGGTTGCCAGGGGAAGGGGTTACCACAAAATTCAGTACTACACTCGTGAAAATCCAGACTTTTCCATTTATTTCACTGAATTTAAATTTGGGCACAGATGACTGACATCTGGGAGTAAGCGGGGCAGTGGGGGGAATTATTGATACTGGTCTCCATGTCCAATCCTCTCTTTTTCTGACAAAACACTCAGGGCATTTAAATACTGGAGTGCAAATAACCAAAATAAGTAATGGTATAATTATTTGAGACAAATTAAAAATGTTGCTTTCCCCCTCAGAGCAGCCTGAAAATAGGACGATTCATTGGTTAAATTTTAATGGAACAATCAAAGAGCAGTTAGTTCCCCAGCATGGGGTACCCTTGGTGGGCAATTATAGGGTTAGGAATGCTCCGTCTCTGTGTTGACCTGATTGGTGTAAAGTCCCTTGATGGTTTGCAATGTTTGTTAAATTGGCGATAGTCTGTACTGAGATATACCCTATTAGCCAAAAATAATAGACAGTTTGTTTGCCAGTTTTAATGTTCATATGTTGCAATCAGCAGGGTTTTTTTTCCTTTTTATATCAGTGTTTCAGAGGTTAATCTCTGTTATCATCGTTTTAAACTCACTCTTATTCTTATCAGTTATATTTAGTGGCAGATTGCAAGCTTTCCTTATTATCTTGTTAAATCAGTAGGTGAAAGCCTTTCAAGGCATTTCTTTTTAAACATCTTTTATTAATGTTAATATGCCAGATGGGACAAATTAAAATGGTTCTGTTCTTCATGCTGCCACTACCCACAATTTTACCACATCATTTGCTGGTTAAGGAAGCATATGAAAATGATAGGTACAGAACTCCTGTAATAAAAGTTCAGAAAATGATAGTATAGCCTCTCTGGAAAAATGTTTTTTCAGTTAGATTCATACATAAAAAAGATGCCATTTCTGTGCATGCAGCAGCTTTGATTTTATCATAGCTGAGAAGTTCAAGACTCTTTTGATCAGAACAGTGTGGCAATATGCCTTTTCTGCGCTCATGTTGGGGTCAACGGAAAACTTCAATACCTTTATCATCACAATAGCACCTGTAACTGGTGCTATTGCCCTGGTGATCTTTGTGATCTCTGTGGCATCACGTGTCCATGTTGGCATTCCCATGGACCACACCGAAAATTAACCTGTCCATGGTCTCCTAGGCTGGGTCCCTAAGAAGGACAAAAGTAAAAATGCTTTTGGAAGCCATTAGTGTGTAATTGAATGTTCCTCCCAGGGCAGCCTCTTCTAATTTTGTTGATTGGTAAGGCACTTTGGGGACAAAACTCTTTGTCATATGTTTTTATAGTACCCAGTCACTGAAGAAAGCCTAGAGTCTCCCCGGAAATAATATTAATAATTTTAGCAACAATGATAGTGAAACTACTTATACAAACAAAATCAACTCATTGTTGGGCAGATGCCTCTTTTCTTTCTCCTGTTGAAATGCCCTTATGGGGTAAATGGTTCCCTTCTCTGCTTTCAGTGAGTTGAGATGAGACTTTCACCACCAGGGATCCTTTATCCCACCATCAGAATGGCAGAGCTTTATAACTGTGCTTTTCACTGTTGTGACTTCATCCAACTCTTTCTATGATGCAATATCCAGAGCAGTGGGGCTTCCTTAGTTTGCATGGAGAGCTTAAGAATTGTTTTATGTTTTTCAGTGATAACATCCACTATAAGACCACAAACCTGGACCTGGACATAGTCAAATATGTGCAATACAGATGTCTGGGTATTCCATGTCAATAGTCATTTCAGGATATTACCTGTACTTGATCAAATAGACATAGAGATGACACTTTAAACGAACATATGCAAAGATTGCAGTGGAAAGAGCTCTTTCTAGGAAGGGAGTGCCTAGGGATTAGTCCATCATCTAATTCTACTGTAAATCTACTTCTAATATTAAAAACAACTCAGTTTCTTTATCTCCCAGTACCAGCTAGAAGGATTTTAGTTTTCTCTATCCACTGCTACTTCAGGCTGCATACTGAATCTGATGTGCATGAAAATCACTTAGCATGAATATAATAGAAAATTAAAGTAGTGCTGAATTATACTTAGCTGCTAGAATTCAAGTAGGTAATGTTAGGATTTGCCCATTTAAAACATATCTGCCTATTATAAATTGCTGTAAACAATTTGTGTTTTTATAACAAAACATTGTATTGTTTAACGTATGTTCTGGCAATTTCAGGGCTGTTTTTCCCTGTAGTCTTCTTTGTGAGCAACAGTAGGAAAAAATAAAAACTGCTATACTTGCTGTCACTGGAGAAAAATGATATATATATATATAAGTGTATATATATGTGTGTGTATGTGCATGTGTGTGTGTATATATATACACACACACATAATTTTATATATTGTATCTAGCCACGTGCATGGATGGTAACGATTGTGACTAAACATAGGGTCCAAATCAAGGAAGCTGCAGATATAACAGGATGACTGGAGTTTTAAATAGGGGAGATGGGGATTGTGCAAGATTCTATGCAGGCTTTGTGCTTGCCACAGGCTTCAGGACCACAGATGGAAGCACAGAGAGTGGACTAGAAAAGAAAAAGGTCCAATCATGGAAATGCCTCCCATATTTTCTAAGATGCCATAAGCCACAGGACATTGTGGCCTTCTCTGTCTTACATGATGGAAGAAGGAGAACTAAAGTGGAAATATGCATTTATATGGCTTATCTCAGTGAATTATTCAGATCAGACTCTGAACCATTAATGATTAAGAGAACAGAGTAATAGAACTGCTCTGAATGAAATAAAAATTTGTTTTGTTAGTATTTCCCAGTAACTAGTTTTCCCTACAATGTTTCTTTTGATATTCAGGAAAAGCTTTCTTCACTTCTTTCTGTAGTTTTCACTCCATATTTATTTCTTGCTATACAAAACAGAAAGACAACTAGCAAAATATCCCAAGTATATTTTTTTCTATAGTTGTGTGATCTGCACAGGTTCAGAAATGTTAACAATTACATGGAAATTCCTGTTAAACTCCACCAGTTTTTATTAATTCCAAAGCATTTATCCGAGGAAATGTAATTTCTAGAACTTGTGAAATTTACTTGCCAAAGCCAGGTAAACAGTTTTAGATTTAACACTAGTTTATGCTCTGTTGCAAAAGTCTGTGGAGATGTTACCACAAACTTCAAAAAATAAGACAAAATATGTAACTTTTTTTAGGCTGCTGATTTTATGTTACCATTAACAGGTAATATATGGATATGCATAATTTAACTTGCCTGTTTAATCATTAGAGACCAAAAAATGATCTTGAAAGATGAGCTATGCCATTTGTTTCTCCCCATTATATTACTCAGATTATATGTAAAACATGAAAATGTTTCAGATGCAGCATGGACCACTTCTTTAAACATCAAGAGTATCTGTATACTAAATACACACAACACCTGACACTGCAAATAAGCATGGCTGTATAGAGATTTCAGGTAGAGAGGACCGGGATGATCACTTAATTGGCCTAGAGGTAATGGAGTTTCACCACAGGATCCATTCCCAAAGCATACAAAAGACCCGGTGAATATCTTTCAAAATCTTTCCATTTTGACTCAGAAATATCATATGACAGTGAACATTTCATTTGTTGCACCTATGGTTAAATAACTGGAAAAAAAAATGCATCTTCTACTCTGAACAGCTTTTAGTGACAGGGGTCTTGTCATGTCTTTGCTAGATTGAAAAGCCTTCCCTGGCAATTTTTTTATGGACTTTGCTCCTTAACCTTTTGTTTGTTAAGCTGGGTAGACCGAGCTTCTTCAGCCTTTCGTTGGGAAGCAGGTTTACGTATGTTCATTTCTAAATGACAGCGGTGTAGAAATGAATGTTTTTTCTAGGAACCCTCCCACTGAGGCAGACACATCTCAAAATTCAGCGCCTCGGCGGCTTGACTGCTATGACAGTACAGATGACTTAGCTTGTTGCTGGCTGAGAAGATCTATCTTAATTAAGATAAAAATAGTAAATTGCCTAAATATTGAGCACATGTAGAAGAATATATAAGTCAATGACTAATACGTGCTTTTGAAAGCCTGGATAAATGTTTAAAATGTTTCTTCAATTAAAATCAGCACAAAATCTTGAACCTATAAATAACATGATTAGGATGGGCCTTTGTTTTCTTTTCCTTTTTTTTTTTTTTTTTTTTTTTTTTTTTTTTTCCAGTGATGGATATTTTTTATTTGGCATGTTTTTTGGCGAATACAATTATCTGATGCCCAGCAGCATGTTCGAGAGAAGACAAATGTTTGTAAGGACAGAGAGAGATGCTGCACAGGATTGACTTACTGGAGACACCTTGGCTCTGCAAAGGCTTGGGGAGTCAGCCCATTGCTAGGAAGTGTCACTCCCATAGGTTTATATAGGAGATATATAGTATCACAGGCCATAACATGAGGAACTCTGTTATCATCAGGCTTTAAAACCTTGGGCTGTGCCTTTCCCCTCTGTTCAGCTTACTCCTTACCTTATGTTTCACCAATATTAAAGGGATACAGGTTTTCAACTGATGTATGATTTAGCCAAATGCAAACCCTTACAGGCTTCTTTGTGCTATTATAATATGAATGATAATAAAACAGGAAATCAGTGGGAGGAGTAAGAATAGCTAGTGCCTTAACCAGTGAGAGAAACTAAGGAGGTATATGGAGGTGGATGATGTGGCGAGAGGAATTATTATTACAAACATTCATCCTCTCTCGTCATTTTCACATGTCCACTATAAATATAACAGACAAATTGCTTCTAAATGTACTTGGGAGTGTCTGTGAGGAAAACAGGCTTGCACTTTTAAGTAGCATATCACTTCCAAGCTTGTGAAACTGTTAGCTTCACAGCACGGCAGAGTCGTTTCCCTTATACATAAATCTCACAGATGTATTTACGAGGTGTCCAGGGCTTACACCTAGGAGGTTAAAGGAATCCTATGTAATTCTTACACAGGACCACACCAAAAATGTAAGGGGATGAGAATATTTTCCCCTCTTCTTTGTTGTATGCATGCAAGGAAAACCAAAGCATTGCCCTTAATGTTTGTGATGACACAGTCGTTCTGCAAGCAACATGCTGTCTAAAGCTGTGTGCATTTTTTTCCAGTTTCGGTTCACACAATCATGAGTTTCATTTTGAGTTTCATATGAACTAAGAAACTCAAAGCAAAACTCAGCTGGAACACTCTTTTCTGGTTTATGGTGGAAGGTATGCAAAAACAGAGACAGACATCATTTCCACTCAAAACTAACTTGTTCCAGGTTTGAAATAAATTTAGCTTAGATCAAAACTCAGCACTCAGGTTCAATATAGCTTTTCAGTGAATCTAATTTGATTTTTCTGATTTATTTTTAAGCTGAGGGCACTCAGTTGATGACCTGGTAACATCCATATAAGGCTAAAATTTACTTGCATAACTTTGCACTGTTTCTTCAGTATGGCTATTAAGCAAAACAATAGATAAGTGAGAGAATTTTCTTGTACATAGAGAAAAAAATCACATCTATTGCAAATGTGTTGGCTCTAACTTGTTTTGTTCTCATTGAAGAACTGGGATTTTTCCTTTGTTCTGACCTCTGCTCCACAATGTACTTAATCTCCATATGCAGAAAATCCAGAAGGAACACCAAATTTCAACGGCTCATTGTGTAAAAAGGGTTTTTAAGCCATGATTGTGGCATGAATCACTGTTGTGCTGCCAGCCTTCCACACAGGTTCCACACAGTAAAAATGGAACAAAAGGTTTCTCTGCTACTGCTACCTTGATAAATTTGAAAAGCTGCCTAATTGTTTTATTGCTTACTGCAATATAAGAGTATAAGAGAAAGTAATTATATTATGTGGACCAAATATATATCCTAAACATCAGTGTACTTCAACTTGCACTGCTACAAACACTAATTAAGGGAATGCTAACATTTGTATATTAAAATTCCATTTACAGAAGCATATAATGCATCATTTAAACTTTGCTCTTCACTGAAACTGGTATCAGCAGTCAGGAAAGAAGCAATTCTCTTCAATACTTTTTTTCCAGCAATATTTTTCCTTTACCACTACCTTATAGAAATAGTAAAGCTTTTTCATATATAGAATTTATATTTGGGATTCTAATCTAAATCTCAGTGCTCTTAGTGGAATTTGTCTCATTTTACATCAATGCAAAATTCAATGAGAATGAAAATCCAGGCCATCATGTGTATGCATTAGAGCCAAACAGAGAAGTTAACTGGGAAATAAAAACAACACATAGTGTAGCTTTAATTATGATGTAGACACAGGAGAAAACCCTAAACCCAGAGACTGATGCGATTATGGCTTCTTGGTTACCATTACTTTTTCTAGCTCTCATTCCTCCAATTACTTAGATACTTACATACAAAAATCTTTAAGGAACACTTTTCATAGCTGTATCTCAGCTTGCTTTTAAGTACAAAAATAAGGATAAGTTATAGAATAACCAGTATCAAACAGTGAGATTAAAAGAAAACCAACACAAAAAGAGAATATTTTCTTCCTTTACTGTGTTCTTAGGACAAGATCAAAGTTGACATGTTTCTGTCTGCATTTTGCAGTTTCACTTAAAGTTTCCTCTCCTCCCTAAATGATTTTAGAAAATTTGAAATATCTGGGCAATATTAGGCACAGATGGCAACACATGGAGCAACACTGCATTTCCCAAGTAAAGGGGATTTCATCAGGGTCTGATGAAGAATCACATCCTAAAGTCTCATCCTGAGGAGCTTTTATCCTGTCTTTACTACACTGAAACAAAATCTTAGCTATATAGAAAAAAAACATATCTAGTTGTAATACCTTACAAAGAAAGACTGAAGCTCTGGTGGTGACAACATCAAGATGTACTTGAGTCTGCTAACGGCCTGGAAGGGTAACATCTGAGAGAGGTCTATTGCCTGGTGTCTTCTCCAACATTCACAGACACAACAATATCCAGCATGTCAGCAATGTCTGAGAGCACTCACCCTTCCAGAAGGGTAACACCATTTTGCTTTTATATTGTAATTAAGGAAAAAAAAAAAACGACCTTCCCCAAAATCAATACTGACCCCCCCACACAAGAAAACCAAACCAAAACAAATAACAGAAAACCAGGTTGTGCTCACAGGCAGTGTGCCAGCGCTGCCAGTGAGGAGAGCTGAATTCAGGGACCTGAATCCCAAGCTGGCAAAAGCTTGAAGTCTGTGGGAGCAGTGCGTTGAGCATCTGACAGAAAGTGCACTCTCGTAGCACGATTTTGCCAACAATTGGAGCAGATTGGCAGAACGAGCCAAGCAGAATCAGGCAGATCATCTGGGTGCACAAGCACATGTGTATTAGAATGACAAGCTCCAATAAACCCTAAATAATCAATATCCATTAATCTTTAATTATCCCATCCTGCTGATATAGTAGGAGAGATATATCAAGAAACTGCCTTCTACACGCGTTCATTAGGAATTCAAAGATTTAGTAGCTGGTGGTGATGTTAGGATAATTAGCAGCAAAAAAATGGAAGAAATGTAGGTTGCTATAGCAACACGTTCATCATGATCTACAGCATAAACACCCAGATTAATTTACAAGATGCCAGGTAGATATCTGCTTGGCTGACTGGGGTACACACAGACACCACCTTATTTGCTTTTATTAAGTCTTAATCATCAACATTAGAGCTTTCAAAGTACGTGTGCTATCACTGTCAATCACAGAGAAGCTAGATGATTTTAGGGGCAAATCCACCAGCACAGTCTGTTTGCTCCTCTGTCTGCTCTGCAGTGAAAGGGGAGGAAGAATAATCTTCCTCCAGAGACACTCTGAAGCCACTGCTGTGGATCTGGAGATGCCGTTGTTCCTGTGGGCCACCCATGTGGTATAGGTCATCATCTTTCTGTGTAGAAAGCCAAACCCAGTACCATGAATCTTAATGATATTTTTCCCTGGCAAGCTGTTGGGAAGATAACCGTCTACATGAAGCAGCCTTTGGTGGTGTTCAGTGGTGCATGATGAACAAGGGAGGATCTCTGTCGTGGTACATGAGAGGGGATATACACTTTGAGTAATCCAGGACTCCATAAGGTCACTGTCTCATTGAAAAAGTTAATTGTCTTTGTCAAAACTGTAAAATAGACCTTAGAAGCAGGAGAGTTAGTAGGACAAGCAGCTAACATTGTGCCATGATGAGTCCAATGGAAAAGCAAAAGGAGGAGAACTAGTACACACTGGATTACCAAAGCAGAGCTGTCCCTCCAAAGTAGCAGTTCATTGAAGGCAAAGTTTATAGACATGCTGTGAATAACACAGACAAAAATGAATGGCTAGGGTCTCTCTGTCACTGTTTTTCTTCTGCTAGTGAGGTCAACACTCATGTCCCAACCTCTTTTTAACACTTGATAAAAAAGATCTCCTGTTTCCACACTGCATTTCCAACATTATTCTATCATCTTCTCCAAGAAAGTACGTGATGGAGAAAATATTTTGGTCAGTGGTAACCGTGCTTAAGGAGCAACACCAGAGGTGACAAGATATGTTAGGAGGAAGACGGTAAGGCCCAAGAGCATCTGCTGACAAACTGTGCCTGTGGTCGGGACGTTAGGTCATGCTCATCCCTCATTTCACGCTGTTTTGCCCTGTCTGCTTCACCACTGGTCGCACGTTGCCTCCACCACCCTGCCTCCCGGACAAGGACGTGTGTTTCTGCGGGCGGCCCCAGCCACCATCCCATGCTGGCCCGCGCCGCTGCCTCCCCCGTGGCCCTGCAGCTGCGGGTGCAGCTGTGTGGAGGGCTGTATTGAGGAACTGGCTCAGCTGCATGACTGCGTGGCTGCACAGAGCCCTGCGGCAGCAGAGCGGCGGGGGCAGCACACGTGGAGTCTCAGAGGCTGAACTGGGTTGAGCAGCATCGCTAGGAGATGGTTGGCTGGGAACTGTGGGAGACGGAGTCAAAGCTCTCCTTGACCCCGTGGTCCTCACTTCCAACTGCCCATCCACAGGAGGTATGTACAGTCCTTCCTTTTAGGGTCTGTTTTCTGACACACGCCCCAAAATCCCCAAGCTCCAGTCCACTAAAAACCATCAGAGAATACTTGCAACCGGCCAGGAAAGACATAGGAAACCTGACAAGCAAGGACACCCGTTGAGCAAATGAAGACTAAAAATAGTGGGTAGTAGAATAGTAGAGAGGTAAATATCCTTTAACTGCTAAAAGAACAGAAAAAACATAGAACCTATATTTCTGATCCATCTCTATGTTACAAAGAACATAGCTCACTCTGCACTGGACACCCAAAGCTGGTGACACCAACATGGCAATTTGACCATGTTGAAATGAAGAAAATATTTGCCTTTTACTTCAATGGCCTCATGATTTAAAGAGAAAAGTCACTGAGGGACAGGAAAAAAATCCCAACAAACAACCACCACACAGAGCAGGGGACTCGATCTGCTGTGAGCATCCTTCCTCACCAGGAACCCTCATTGCGATGTAGGAGTTCCAAGCAACATACGACATATCCCCACCTGAGTTGCTGAAAAAATGCCCTATACACACAAGCTTCCTTTTTAGATATATATAAACATCTCTATCTATCTAGCATAAGCAGCTAGCCGTATTATAGTGGTGACAGTTTACTTTAACTGTCAATATATTGTGTAGTACCTACAGGGTCCCTTTTTTTTCTGGCTATTCTGAATTAAATAAACCAAGACTCAACACATGTCTTAAAACCACTATAGTTTATTTATAAGGAGAAAGACAGGCCATCAAACTTTCCACAGGAATTTAAAAAATTCATCAGGGAGTCAAAGTCTTTACTTTCTTTCCATTCATATAATTTTGGTTTTGGCTTAACACTTAGCACAATATCCAGTTCAAAAGAATATCCTTTGCATTTAAAGTAAACAATGGTTGTTATACAAAGACTTTTAATTTTTCTTCTCCTGCCCTTTGTCATTTTATTTCCTTATTACAAAGCTCTGCTCAAATAACATTATGCCTACTCCATGCCAGAAACAGAACCTGCTTTTCTAATTCAGCTTTTTTTTTCAAAACAGCCAGTTCAAGTCATTCCATTACAACTCTGCCTCTAAAGTTCCCCAAACATTTTACTATTTTAAATGGGGGTATAAATTAGATTTTAAAAATGGGGAATTAGGAGAGAAAATAAATATAATTAAAATGTGATGTGTTCTGGTTTAGAAAATGAAAATAAAATGGACAGATCTCACAGAAAATCAAGGAATGCTTCTCAAGCCCTGGTTCTAATCTGAGTCAGGTTCATAATACAAAAGTGAATTTGATATTTTCTGTCTAATTAATAGTAGAACTTAGCCCACAAGACACACACACCCCACCCCCCACCTAATTAGGAAACATTTTACTTAGCTCTTATTTAGCATTTCATAAACATTGGGCCAATTTCATCTTTGGGGTAACTTTATTGAAGCCAATGAATAAAGCCAAATATCTAATTAACTGTAAAACTTTGGCAAGTATACAAGTATTTGGCAAGAAAATATATATTCATCAAACAGTGCTGTGCATATGATGAATTACAGAATTATGTGATAAACTGCCTTTATTATGCCAATAAAACTTTTAGAAATAACTTTTCTCTAAAACAAATTACACTTTTGGAGAATAGATGACACAGCCGCCTGGTAAAAAGGTATTTCTGACATCTGGTTGAAGGGACCTGCCTTATTATAGTTTTGACATCTGTATGAACACAGCAGTTGCAAAGTCCTCCAGCAGAATATTTCTGTCCTATGAGAACAATTTAGCTGCAACTACACCACCAATTTGAATCCAACCCCTATAAAAGTCAGTAAAAGGATTTATGGTTTCTCTCCTCATGGTACAGATGAATATGAACAGAACAGGCCTCTACTATGTCAATTTTTAGAAATAATACCACACATAATTGAAGACTAGGTAATATAATATCAGTATGTACTTATTGATTGAAAGGATGTAACTTACAAGTGAAGTATATAATGACAATATTTTGGCTAGACTATATCACTGTATAAGAACTACTGTATTTCCTATCAGAAAATTCTCTCTCTGCTATGTCTTCCACTATCCTTCAATACCAATGTCTTGAAGCAGACTTCACAGACAGACCAAAGAAGCTGCTCTGAATTATAAGACTCTGCATGGGAAACTACCCACTGAGCCACGGGGAAGGTCTTGCGAAGTTGCTATTCCCCCACCCTACAAAAACTGCAATAACTATCGAAAACAGAAAAACTGTGGGCAAAGATATTTGCCTTTCCTGAAATCTGACCTGCAGAACAGCCAATTTTAAAAACTAAATGCAAAGGTGAATACAGTAATAGAAACCTCTTCACATTTGTAAGTACTAATAAATCTTCTCCATCCAGACAGACTACAAAATCTGTGGTTACTATTTTTAAAGGACTAGTGAAAAGAAAACATATACATTAAAAAGTATTAGAAGAGGTTTTCCTTCTTTAAACATTTGACATAAATATTTGACAACATTTATTCCTGATCTCACACTTTTAAACAGAATACAATAATGTTCTTTTGGTGAGTATATAGGGACAAACTAATATTTTATGGCCTCAGCTTAATTTTTGGACTTTATTGTGGACTATATTTACTTATTTTAAAATATTGTTTCTCTGCGTGAGCATTATCTTGTACTGCTGAAAGGACTGATTCACATACTGTTGAGATGGTGGTCATCCACATGCTGGAACTAAGTTAGGCCACAAAGGGTCTTTCCACTGACTCCTCAAGTCTACCCATGAAAACTTTTTTCTACAACAGGCAAATATTTGACTTCCAGTCATCACAAAGAAATATTCTAAGGTATAAAAAAGCTCCATACCTAATAAACACATGAGATTTGCATCTGTTCTGCCATACAGTAATGAGATGTTACGGGGGATTACTATTGTCAAACACCTGCTGTTATTTCCCATTGTTTTTTTGTGCAGCTCTTCGGTAGGGTAAAGACTAAAAATATCTGCCTGTGTTGGCCTGGAGAGACCCCATGCTTGTGTAGAGGATCCTAAACAGTAAGGTGTGGTTTGTGTACCTTTGTAATGTATGGATGCTCTTCATTCCCCCACTAGCCCCATGCTGGCTAGTGCAAGGCAGGGAGATGGGAATTGTCTCTAGCAGGGATTACACAGCTGTGCATCTCCTCAGCTTTGGGACAGGACTTGTGCAGCTTCAGTTTGAAGCCTGTCTCAAGTAAAATAGGGTTAGGGGGTCTCAGCAGGTGTGAGGATTATACCATTATCTCTTCACTACCCAGCCACGGGGCAGATTTTTGTGGTGTGAGGTGAGGTCATTATACCAAAGAGACTAAGATGCAATGCTCTTATCACCCACTGGAAGTGACGCAGCTGGGATGTAGCTCTGAAAACTCTCATAAAAGTCTTAGAATAGGAAATAAGTTACTGTGGTGTCACTTTGGTACAGCTTTTGTCTTCCCAGACATCACCTGCCATAAAATGGTTGATTTTTTTCGTTTCCTAAGATGATATTGGTTTAGGCTTGCTATGTATTTTTTCTAGTGCAATTTAAATTCCAATTTAGCATAATAGTTAATAGCAACATTTTTACAATAGTAACATTCTTTGCATATAGATTCCTATGTCAAGTGTATATAGCTAAGAGGTATATGTAGATAAGAAGTAAAATGGTGGTAATTTAAACTGTCAGCCAGAAAACCGCATTTGAGATTCAGAAGACAAGGGTTTGGCTTTTTTGTGTGTGAGGCAGTCCCACTCTGGAGGCAGTAAGAAAGGAAAAGTAATAATAGCATTGTGCTGCAACTACAGTATCTTTCAAAGATGTTGCACAAGAATAACTGATTATGACTTAAGCATCACAAACTATGTTGAAGATGCACAGGAAACCAAAACAAAATAGAAAAAAAAAAAATCCCCAATAGAGTAAAAAAAAATAATCATTAGAATTGATAGGTTAGATCCTAGAGATCTTAACAAATAGGTCCTAAAGCAAATCTGCTGAGTGGGCATGCATCTGTGTTTTGGTACTTTCTCACAGAGGTAAAAGTAATTTTCTGGGTTGAGTTTCTTCCTGTCCCTAGGGCCAAACTGTGTCTGCGCTATGGGTCTTGGGTAAGAGGCTCTACCTGCTCCTGTTGCAACTATCAAGACGAAATTTGGATGGCAGGTGCCATTTGGGACTGTTGGGAAGAGAACTGCAGCACAACTGCGTGTCATCCCGAGACAAATCAGGTTTCTTAGTGGCACTTTGGGCAGCAAAATCAGCACTTCACTCTCTTCTCACCTCCCTTTGCTGATTATTTTTTTTTGCCATTGGGACCAGCGGCCACAGCTAAGCTTGCTTTTTGATGCAGTTGAGTTGAGCAAGTATCCACCTCACCTTTAAACATCAACACTTTTTAAAATTCAGCTTAAACAATGTATTTTGTGTATAACAAGTGATTAAACATTAGACTCTAGTTCTGAACTCTTTGTTCTTTCCTCTAAATACTAATTATTAAGGTGTTTATCTGCAGAGACAAACATTTTCTCACTCAACCATACTTCATCTTTTTTTCTTCCTGACTGAAATCTTAATTCCATGTTTATGATGTTTGAAATTTTAGCTAATGGCATACAGTAACTACAGACTATGCCTCATAGAATAATTTGAAAAGTAATAATAATAGAGAAGAAAAAGAGTATGTTATCTAGGGCAGATAATGTGCATTTCACCCACATGTATACTACCTAGCAAGCTGCAGAGCTATACAAATAAATAAATAAATGGTAAGGCTGATAATAATAATATCTATAATTAGATAAGAGTTTAAGCACAGATATCTATATTTTTGAATTGAGAGAGGAAGCAAGAGACCTTCTGCAGTTTGTAACTGTGATATTTTACATTCATAGTCTTTCTTTTCAACAGTCCTGGGCTTTGACAGTAGTGGTTCTGTAGCCCTCTTTTCAATAGGTGACTCGCGGTGTTACGTTTTCTTAATGAAAGACAAATACAAATGTTCTAAGACTGAGAGTATCTTTTCAAAATGGTACATGGGAGGCATACACAAATCTTATTCACAAACACGAATTTATACAGTACCACCCATGCATCACCTTGAAAAGAAGCTAACTTCTTAAGCCTTAAGTACCTTATTTTGCCTTCTTTATTTTCTTTGACATTTTCCTATTGCTTACTTTAAAGTTAATGTATGAAAAATGAAAGAGCACAAAGGTTTCCTTGTGTATAAGATTCATCTGTATCAGATCAACTACAATTGAGCATTCAAGTCCCACGCTGCTTTTGTAATATGTATTTGATGAATCCACGTTAAAGCCTTGTAGGCAAACTTACTCAGAAAGGCAGTGGAGAATTTAATAAATTCATTCATCCATACCATCATCAGCTATTACAATGCCGCAGGCTAAGCCAGACTACTGAGCAATGTGAACTCTGGCAAACAGACAGACAAAATACCTTGTATAGTCTTAGCTGCAATCTCAAAGCTGTTCGGGTATTGGAAAATTTGTGTGCTTGGCTGTGAGGATGACAACCTGTGTTTGTTTAGCTTGCATTCTCTTACTTTTGTAATAATATTAACTTTTCAAGTATTTGTAGATCCCATCTTTGTTAAAATAAGTACTTTGTACAATAAGTAAAACATTAATCTGCACAATGATACTTTTTAAGTTTTTCCCTTCTGATATGGACTATAAATTAACTTAAACTGAATGTTAACCTGCCTGCCTCTTGGACCTGTTTTTAGTGGCTGGCCTTTGTGCCCCTTGCACAAAATTCTGGATAGGTAAATCTCAGACGTCAAAGCCCTTAAAAACACTTACAGAAAGGAAGCATTTCATATGTAGGGACTTGTATTATTGAAAAGCTCTAACACTTCCTGCTGTAACTGAGCATATTTAAGCATATACTGTAATTCTTGCTCTTGACGTTGGTATAAAGTAAAAAAGAAACACCATCACAAACACCCAAAATTTATATATTAGAGATTCAGACTCAAGGATATGGGGAGATCAAAGGAACTTGTTTGCCTCAATGGATCAGAGGGCTATCTTACTGAAAACGTCTTTACTCTCTGTAGAAATGTGCTATATATTTGGAGGTGGCCAACAGTATTCATAATGCCATGTGTGATGCGTTAAAGCCAATGGGCTGTAATGGAATATACTCTTTCTCTCAAAATTTTCTCTCTCAGCCAAGTTGAAAATGTAAATAATCCAACTGTCTTGAACAGATCTGTGCCAGTCTACATCAAAAAAATAATTTGTCCACTGTCTGCTAAAAGCTACCCATAGCCAGCTAGAGTCTCATCAAGAACTAGACAGGGACCTGCTTACTGTTGTTTCTGGGAAAAAAAAGTGATGGGAAAACCGGCTTGCATATGGCTTTAACATATCTGAAGGCACATTCTTGTATTTTCCTGTGGAAACACTGGGAACAGTAGTAGACAGATATACCAGAGTTCTTAACCCAGCAATTTCCATGAGTAGTAAATGCACAAAAAATACAGAAGAAAAAAAAAAAATCCAAACAAAACTCACCCAAACCAAAAAAAAGTCATCAGTAATGAAAAGAAGAGAAGCTGTTAGAGAACCAAAGGCTTGCTGAAATTTTTATCTTACCCTTGCAGTGCTTTTCCCTCTAATGGTCGTAACAAGCAAGAATAAAGGGCACTTACACCAGCCTGTGAAATATGAGTTTTATTAACTTACCATATGATGGGTGTCATACTGGACAAATCAACAGTCAAGCATATGTCTGATACCTTTGATAACTTAAAAATATTACATGCTGTTTTGAAAAGTAGATAAGTACCATATCAATAAATTAAGAAAAAGCATGGAGAAAATGAAGGGGAAAAAAAGGGAAGCTCTTTTTGAAGCCTATAAAAGCAAACTGAACATAATAACTGAAAGCACTGTTGACATGCACAAAGGAAGCATTTCTTAACAGGAAACACTGTAGAACTCAGTGAGTCAGAAACTTTGTCATGGGATTTAGGTTTTGCATATATATCATTATTTTGTATGTAAAACAGTATTGTAAAGCACCATGAAATACCCACAGTTTCACCTAACAAGTAACATGCTTATTCAGATCTTGAATTATCTCACTGGCCATCTTTCAGTACCTCAAATCTCATTCAATGTCACTACACCAAACAGTGACAGAAGGTCCAAAGCCAAATGGTTTTGCTCTGCTGTACTTTTTCCAGGCTGGACTTGTTTTTATATTATACAATAGCTCAACATTTGGCCCTGAACCACTTGTAGACTTTGAAAGAATTTGAGGATTAAAAATATGAAGACTGAATTGCTTATAAAAGTATTTTTTTTAAAGAACACTATAAATATATTTCCAGTATAAAACAAAATCCTTGCCTGCCCTCTGTATAAGCTTCAGCCTGACACAGAGCAGGGGGCTTATTAACTGAGATGGAAAATATCTGGCAATTGCTTCAGTTTCCATCTGATATTGTCACCCTCATTGGCTGAACACTATAAAAAATGTGAACTGCCCTAAGCAGCATAGCCTAAGAAAAGGAAATCATCAAATTTTGCCTCCTCCGCAATTCCCATTAATTTAAGGAAAATTTCTTATTAATATTTCTGAGGCCATAATCAAACTATGTAGCATCCACACACTGGATTAAGCAAAAACAACTATGGAAAAAAAAAAATAAACAAACCACTGAGGCAGAATTTTCCAAAAAGCCACCTTTTACCAAAATAATAATACTTCAAAAAAATAAAATGGAGTAGAGATGAAAATTGGAGGAAATTATATTTTTATGTAATGTTTTAGTGTTAGCTTTCAAAGGTCCCACAGCAGCTGCAGTTATCAGCAAAATGGAGTGGAGGAGAGCCAGAGACATGCCAGATCTGAAACACATTTTGAGAGGAAGAGAAATCAAGGAAATAAGGGTTCTGGTGATGCTGGCAGATGAACTGCACAGAATTTCATCATCTCAGACATGACTAGAGGACTGTACCTCAATCAGAAAATGCTGGATGTAGAAACAGACAAAGGATTATTAGAAAAAGGGATTCTAGGTTTTATTTATTTATTTATTTATTTTTAATATTTTGTGCTTCTAAATATTCTTAACATAAAGTTAAGAAGCTGGTAGGACCACTGTGAGGAACTTCAGAGGGTTTCTTGTATGGGAAAAAACCCATGAAGGAGTTTTACCTTTCCAGAAACCTGGAGGTAGGATAGAAAAGCAAATCCAGGTGAATGCTCGTCCATAACAGGTATCCATCCATACAGCCATCATACAAATAAAGGTACTACAAAAAGAAGGCAAATCCTCTGCCTGAAGATGGATTTCAGATACTAACATCTTGCCAACTGCAGTAACAGTATAAATTTAACGTAATGACTGGATCAACAATCACAGTGTTAAATGATTTCGTTAATGAGACTATACATCAGTTACTTCAGTTATGGGTCCAGTTAATATTTGTTCAATGAACGATTGATTTCTGGAAAATGCTCAGGTGCTTTCCTAAAATCATGTAGATAAAAGCACGATCTAAAACTTGGTAGACAGGGAGAAAGCTGATATGCTTGATGCTGGTACACTATCTTGTTAGCACAAGTTTAAACTAATGTATTTAAGGGAATCAGTTGGATAAATAACACTGAATCTCTTCTTTTTTTCCTTACAAATCATCTGGTTTCCCTTTTAAAGTTAATTATCCTTGTTAATTACTTCTGAATCCATAGATTGTGTCAAACTCATTGAACTTATTACTTTTTAATTCATCCACGTGGGTATTGCTACTTAGAACTGAAGTGGCAGGAGCAGCCCCCTTGCTCCTTGGGAAGCTCCGCTTGGCTGGCTTCCAGCCTTGCGGTTGCCAGGATGGGGGGGAGAAGCTGGAAACCCTCTTTCTCTTTGCAAATCCCATGTAAAAATCTGCCCGCAGCTGCAGAGCCCGGGCTTCGTGGGTCTACAGAGACTCCTGAGATGCTCCTGAAGCAACGGTTGCTCCCAGCTGGTGCAACTCAACCCGCTTTACTTCAGCGTTTCCCTGCCATGTGCTCTCTAGCCTCCAAAAGTGAGCTGGGCAGAAAACAAGACGGGATCTGTCATCGCGCTTGTGCACAGGAGAGATGCCCTTCGGATGAACAACGCTGCAACTGATGTCAGAGCATCCCGGGGTTGCGTGTTTATTGTGAATTTTCCTACATATCTACTTCAGATGCTCTTAACAAACGTGGACAGTGCAAGAAGCCACACGAAGCGGACGGGACGGGTGCAATCCCACCGCTCAGCGACAGCATGCAGATTGCATGGCCACCCTGGAGCTAAATAGAGAAGGGTCAAACTCTGGCTCTGTCTCTTTGCCTCCCTGTCCAGTCACGTTCGAGGCACAGAGCCTGCAACCTTCGCTCTCACTCTCTTCACCGAGGGCCCAATTCTGCCAGCCTGGCTTGCTGTGTTCAGTTGCACCTTACTCAACAAGCCTCCGCCGCCGTGAAGAAACAACACAGCCCTTGCAATGGGATTATGTGGAAAAGGAAGAGGAGAAATGTTTTATGAAAATCGCTGAGCACAAAGGTGATGTTTTAGAAAGTGGACACGAGGCTCACAGTGCTCCCAGAGGGAGCAGAGTGGTTCTTTGCCAGGGATATCTGGATTTTCTTTTATGGCCTGGTTATTTCTCTATAGCTGGTACTCTTAGGTCATGCCGTTCTGTGATTATCACTCAAAAATTCAGTATTTTTACTAAATATATATATACTAAAAATATTTTTAACTAAATATTCAGACTACTTTTTAAATTAAATATTACCAAATTAAAAAAAAAAAAAAATCACCCTTACTCTAATAGATTCAGGCTTATTTACCTGAGAATATTACATAGCAGAGAACTGGGAAATTTGGACTTGAAACAATATTGAAGCTAGTGATAAGCCAAAAAGCAAACCTGTTCTGAGGCTCGTGGCCACCTGAGTTCAGGTGAGGAAGAGGAGGATGACTGTGCTCTGGTACAGCAGGCATACCTTCCTCTGGATTGCCCAGAGCTGGGAAGAATGCTGGGGAGTGGAGGGATGGCTTCACTTGCCCTTGGCTCCTGCCTGGCCATCCCATCTTTACACAGGCATGATATCTGGGGTGAAGAAGTAATAGAACAGAGAATGACTTTTTCCTCACTCTTGAAAGTCCATCTGACCAGACAGATTTTTTGTACCTGAAAGTCAATTTATTTGGTGAGAAGAAAAGGAACCTGACTGTACACTGTTTTCTTCTTTCTGTCTGTTTTCTCTCTGAAGGTTTGTGACCTTACTTTGCCTGGTATTATGCTGACAACATCCTAAGCCATCCTTTACACTCATTTCCCATCAGACATATGCATTTTTTAAAAAGCTGATATGAAGCATGTCAGTAAGTACCTTGGGAAACTGCTTCTTTTCCATATGAAATAAGGACCTGATCCGGAAAATCATGCAAGTACCTAACTCATGTTTGATTTCAATGGGCTTCAGAGTAACAGGGGGGGTTAAACTCCTAAATACCTAGCTCTGGAACAAAGCAACTTCAGAGATACTCAGCAAGGTAACAGCAGGAAAAATAAGCAAAACATTTGTAAAAAATGCTAGCCTTTAAAAGCAGAATGAGAAGCAATGATGCCATGATCAATACAGCTAGGTTTAGCTGAGTGGATAGGAATTGGAAAGGGTTTCAACAATAAAGAAATGCAGGGGCAGAGTGAAAATGGACAGAAATGAGTGCTTGTCTTGTCCCACCACTCAGAATATAGATTCATGCCATCAAGTCCTTAAAGAAGGGGAAAAAACTAAAAAAATTTTTGAAATTAGAGGATTTATTTGGAACCAATTCTGTCACCCTGAGTAATGAGACGCTTTCTCTACAAGCACCTGGCTTAAGTAGGGTTACTAATAAGTGCAGATACTATTTTACAGAAGAGGAACAGGATCTGAATTGCATGTCACAGACAGAGGAGTTGCCATATTGATCCCACTCCCATTAAAGCCAGTAAGAGTTTTAGCATTGATTTCAGAGGGAACAAGGTCTTCAAGTGCAGCAAGAGACATCCCCTGGAAGCAGAAGGGAAAGGCACAAAAGTTTTTGAATGTCAAGGCCAAATATTAAGCTGGAAGATCTTTCTAGCCAAGAGCTCTGAGAGTTTTCACTTTTGAACTGCAGGCAGCAGTTCTGGTCAGCTGGGGCCAACATGCTCACAGTCCTTGGGTTCACTCAGACTTGGCCCCAAGGCAGAGATTTCTTGCTTGAGACTCCTCAGTTGTAGAAATTCATCCTGGAGGAGATCCACTGGAATGTCTCAGTGACTGTCATCAGTGCCTGCTTCTTGCCTCATTTATTTCAGCTGGCCTATTTTGTCCCTTTCTTACTATTTGCTGTTAAACCTTCTGCCTAGTCCGTTTTTCTTGCAACTTGGTGGCAAGGCAGTCTGGGTAGCAGCTACTTATTTTGTGCTATTTTCACTAGAGTTGCTTAATTTTTTTGTAGTTTGGGATATGGGAGGTTTATTCTGTAGTTTCTGGATGCAACTGAATACAGACGTGCTGCAGCAAGTGACTTACAATGGGTTCAATGCATGAATATTCTTAAAGTCTATAGCTTGGATCAGCAAAAGGTAAATTAAGAGTTGATGTAAACTGATACATAAAATCAGTTTCATCTTTCAAGTTCAAAATATTTTGTTCACTCTTTTTTCCCCTTGTCTTCATTTCTATGTTTCAGAAGGACTCCAAAGCATCAAGATGGCAGAGAATGATCTCACAACATTGACAATACTGTGAAAAAGTTATTCACATGAACTTTTCAGCTCATCTTTGGAAAAATAAATGAGATTGCTCATGGAAGTTACTGCTTTCTTGGCTTTGAATAGAATATCTGGATAGAGTTTATACTCCAGAATTTTCACTCCAGAATTGAAAGACAACAAATTCAAGGCCAACAAAATGCATTCATTTCCTTCACATGCCTTTCTTTATCATGCTGATAAATTAACAAAATGAAGATTTATGGGGAGACCCATTCACCATGTCGGTGTTTTAGTTTACAGTGCAATATTTTTATTGATACTTCTTTACCTCTTCTAACATAAAACGGCAGCCATGTCATAGTGCAATGGGACAAGTATGGCAGCTATTTTGCAGATAAGCTTGGCAGTTATCATGCCAGTATAAGTATCTCTATAAATATCCCACAACATATATTTTTTTATGAATTGAACTGGTATAATACTATTTTGTATAATAACTTGTTTTATGCAGAACTTAGAAGCTAATTTCTTCTTTTAAGAAGGTATGTTATGTATAGGTCAACAAAAAAGCTGCTGTCAAACTTTGTGAAAGCCTAATTCATTGTCAGTTAGACTCCATTCATCCTAAGAATAGAACACTAATCATTTCTGCCTGCAGAGACACTTGAGGATTTGGTTCTTAATGAAAATGAACCAAAAAAAAAATCTGAATATCTGGCATTTTCTTCTATTGAGTTCATTCAGGATTGACTTTCCATGTTTAGGTCTTGGCTTGGCTTTCAACAAAAAACCCAAACAAACAAAAAACATAAACCAACCAACCAACCAACCAAAAAACAACAACAAAAAAAAAGAAAAAAAAACAGATAGCTTTTTACTTTTTATGCCATATTAAAAACATAAAAATGGTATAAGAATAGAATCATGTTAAAAATGTAGATAAAAGATTTACAAGTCTGTTACAATACACATGAAACAATTTTGAATGATACAAAGGTCAGGTTTGACAATGATACCCACATAAGCAGTTTCCCCAATTATCCACCTTATTGGACAATTTCTCATCTATAACATTGAGTTACTTCTGATCTTGTCCATCTGCAGCACCAAAGGGAAGGCTGGAAGAGTCAGGGACTTCTCTTAAGAGTAGCCAAGTTAAGTGCTCTCATCATTATGATTGGTAACAAAAGTACTCCTTCAAGTGTTGTAGGCAAACAGCATTAACATCATGCTTAGAGGAGGCTCCATCTTTCTATGACTGGCCACTTGTCCTAAAAGGACAAGGAAAATGAAGTAAACAAAAGGTTGTTCAAACCATCCAACTGGTAGCTGCTGAAAGGCTTAAAACTGTGTCATATCAAGGGTCCCCTCAAGTTCTTAAATTTTCTTTGTCCCTTTGTGGAAATGATCACACCTGAGATGGAGGAAAATGTCTCTCCTTTTTTGAGTGCAGAGACTACATCTGTGAGGACTCCCAACGTATCAAAGCAGGTGAAGTTCTTTCCTTCTTTCCAGCACTCAACATCCTTTGTCATGAATGAGTGTGAAACACAAACCAAATTCACAAAGGGGTTGTGTCAGGTCATGCGTCAGTGACCTGCAAGACCTGAAATTGGTGTCTTAATCTTCTTCTACTGTTGCCTAGTCCAACTCATTTCATCCCTCACTGCCTCATTTACCCCACTGAGAAACACAGAGGATGAGACTTCCTTTCTCCTCCTTGATCCACAGTCAGTTGTCTCTCCAAACTCCTAAGACCCTTTTAGGAACAAGGACGATGTCCTCTGTTTGCTTAGCACAACAGGGCCCAGATTTCAAGCATTGTCCCTATTATAATGCTATTGATGGCATTCATTTTAGGGCAGATTTTATTTATTTATACATAATTACACTATTTTTTGCATAAATACTGCTCTTTATGCATAATAATACTAAGGCTGACTTTTCAGGATCCGGTTCACTATTCATCTTCTGTTCTTCTAATCTAAAGTTTAGGGAAAACAGAGTGCATAATATCTTTGTGTCTTTAGCTTACAAATGAGCCAATCCAACCTTTTGAAATAATAATAAGTATTGCTAATAAGCCTGAACATATAAAATGCTTCCCCATTGAGACACGGTGGGTTGCTGTACAATAAAAACATTATATAAAAAAACAACAAAAATATTATAATAGAAACCACCTGCTTAAAATAAAAAAGAACAAAATCCATATGCCAGCCACATTTAAGTCCTAAAATCATCAAAGAGATAAATGTACAGAAGCTGGGAGTAGAGGACTGAACCTAAGTCTCCCTGAAGTAATTGGAAATATTTTCACCGAACAAAACAGTGGCTGGGTAGCCTCCTGGGTGATGGCTCTGCCTTTGCTATGGAAAGACCCTATCAGGTGTAGCACGTTCAACTCTCACCAATTCTTGGGGGTAAGAGGACTGCACAGCAGCTATAGGCTCTCATAGCCACTGATGCAAGGCTCTGAGCATCCCTACAGAGCTCAGAAATCTTTAGTTTTCCAGACTTTTGATGAGTGAGCTGTCTCTTCTGTGAAATTAGGCTAGGATCATAATGAGAGGGAACTTTGCTAAATGTTAGAGAAGAGTCACGAGACATCTGTGCAGCTAAATAGTGTGATGAGGGAGCAGCAAGATAACTCACTTTTTCTGCCTAGTGCTGGGCAAAGCAAAATGGGAATTAAATGCAGTAAGGAGCAAAAGAAAAGTTCAGTAAACCTTAGACTTTGAGGGTAAAAGTTCATCAAATGGTTTAGCATCCTCACTTTAAAGAGCTTGACAGAGTTACCGCACTGCCCTAGCAGCCACTGCCACCAACTAGCATGTCCTTTACATGGCTGGTTTCAGTACTTGTTTTTGCACCTAGAGCCATGAGCTGAATTTTCTGAACCATGGCTTACACTGCAGAGGAAAAAAGCTGGTTTTGTTAGGAAAACAGCCTAACATTTACACAAAGCTCCTGAAGTTGTGAACTTATTGGGCATGTAGATTTTAGTGATGGTATAGGATGCAAAGAGGGGCCATTCTTAAAATTATATGTGCAGTGAGGAGGTATGACTTGAAAGTGATTAGCTGGTAGAAGATTAATCACAACCATTATAAGGAGGTTTAATAATTCATGCTGGAGCTTAAATGTAATATTTGCGCAAAGGAAGGCACTGAAGCTATAGCGTGATTAAGTTTCTTGATATGCTTCAAAAGCTTTCTGATGAGTTGAGTTGTTCCTACTAGATCCATAAGTCTTTGGAAAGCTCCCAGATACAGGAATGACTTCTTAGTTTGAAGTTTACCTTCCCACTAAATATTCACCTCATAAACATTACAATAAATCAGCAAATATGACTGTCTTTCAGAATGTCCGGATGACTAGACAGGGTTGTTTTTTTTTACTTATTATTGGCCTGTTACATAAGCAAAAAGATTTGATAGCAGGTGTTGATTTAAGCATCTTCTTCTTCCTCTCTGTTTTTCTTCAATAAGAGGTTTTCTAAGAGCTAACAGAAAAGGTAAGGAATGTCCTGGGGATGGGTGTAAACACTTTTGGTGAGTACCATCCTGAGCTGATTGGAAATAGTGTACCTTATACAGCCCTGTGCACCTGGAAAAGCTACCAGGAGCCATTTTGGGGGCACAGCATCCTGCAAACCTGAAGATGCACATATACTTCACATGGAGACGAGTGAACGTGATAGTTGGCCTGGCTTTTGTGCATTTCTTGCCCAATTTTCTGCAAGCCACAATTAATTTGTATTCCTATTAACAAAATAGTACTCAAGCCCACAAATAAATGGTTTCTAACCCTCACATTAGCATACAGCAGATCTTGTTGCCAGGGGTTGTTTGTTACTGTTTTTATTTTTTTTTTTAATGGAGGCTAAGGTGGTGTTGAACAACTACTTCCAGACTTTTTGCACCTGATGTTGTAAACATAAGTATTGCCATGCACATTTTATTGGCAAAGAGTAGGGAGGAATCTTACAAGCCTTAAAAAACAAATTTCTAATTAAAGTACACCTAAAATAATCAGCACAGAAGATTAGGATGCTGTTATTTCCTAACATCTTTTTGCTAAAACTAGATAAATGTAAAACAGTATCTACTCTAAGTGAATTTGGCATGATGGTTAGCAGCTGTAATAATCTGTAACAGAGATAGCATTATTATTACTGCTATGGTTTTGAAATATTAAGCAAAAGGTGTCATTTAGAGGGCAGGTACTATAACATAACTGCGGCTTTTTGTCCAAAAGGCACCAGTGCAATTTTTCAATATTAGTGTCACTTTTCAACAGCTGTGCATAGGAACAGCTACTCCGTGGGGAACCCAGTTCTGCAAAGCGTGGGCCCTTCCTGAATGCCTCGACTCTCCCCAGGCGCCCCTAACATTTTTCCTGCACCAAATCTAGTTGACACGGTGCGAGCGCCCTTAGGGGACCACGTTTGGAGAGCTACCCTTTTTACCCAGGGAAGGGAGCTGGCGGCAGACAAAGCACATCGCCGTGGTGTGGCAGGATGAAGAAGAGGTGAGGAAGGCTGTTTGCAGGACCCTGCTGCAGAGGGTGCAGAACCAGGCACTGCCCTGTGACCGGTTCCCCCTCGGCTGGGAGTGGGCTCCTTTTGTTCATCCTCCCGTTTCATGGCAGAAGGTGCAGCACCTCCCTTGGAATTTAGGTTTTTTTCCTTTTCAGACATTCCTAGCTATGGACCTGTACATGCCCTGGGGTGGCTCGTTCTGCTTTTGACAGAGACAATGTATATTTCTAAGTTTAAGGCAAACTGTTTACTAAGAGAAAGAGGTCAAAGCTGTTATTACAGTAAGCCTTCTCCCCAGAGAGGCAGCTGATCGAAAACAAGAGGCTGAGAAACACGGGGTTCATTGAGTTTCTAGTTTTGCTTTCCCTGTGCCTTCACTCAGACTATTCAGTTACTTTATTTTCTTCTCTTTGTTTCTCTTTTCATTCCCATTTTTATCTTACAAATTTATCTCATGCATCCCTATCACAAAAAGTAAAAAATATATATATTTTCTCAGACTAAGCATGGGATGAAACAGTGACGAGCTAAGGTTTTATTCTAAATTAAAAAAAAAAAAAAAAAATTACTTGGGAGAAAAAAAATAAAATAAAATAAAAAAAAAAGTAAAGCATGTCCTGAGCTGTCTGATTTTTTGGGAAACAAAGGAAAAAAATTGCCAGAATTTCTAGTGCTTCAGAGAAGAGCTCAAGCGGCTGAATCCTAAGTTTCCTCCCGAGGCTGGAATTACTCTTGTCAGGAGAAGGGATGTTATCTTGAAAAACCTGACCCAAAATGGAGAAGTGCAGCTTGAGGTAGGTGAGGGGGAAGAAGGTCTCAGGACAAGCTTTATCCATGCCTCAAACCTGTCTTAAAACAGCTGTTCTCTCATTTTATTTTATTTCAAAGATTATTTTGCATCTTTCTAAAACCTTGAAAGCTCAGTCGTTTTTAAGGGACAATGCTAAGAGACTGATTGTGGCTCAAGGCGAGCAGGAAAAAGCAGCAGCAGGTGCCTTGTTGCTAGTTTTTCTTTTTCTCAGGGAAGGTTGGACTACATGCGCGCAGCTTCTGTTTCAAGCCTAACAGAAGGAAATCAAAAGATTTTTCATCTTGTTAAAATGCAGTCAGCCAATGGTTTCTCTTTCCAAAATATTACTAGATATTATTACTGAATGTTCAGACTTTACATTCCTGACAAACAGGAAATATATGCTGCACTAATAGGATGTCAATCAGAAAGATAACACCAATTTTGTGGTTTCTAAATCATCCCCACCACCTGCTGAGCCTTTGATCATCCCAAACAATTAATCTAAGAGATACATGATTAAGAAATAAATACTTCCCAGTGAACCTGTGAGCTACAGTACATATTAGCAAGCTCTGATCTTGCCTTCAGTGATCACAAATCAATTGTGTACAAAGAGGAATAAAAGAAAGGTGCAAATAGAGTCTGCTGATCGACAGAGTTATTTCAATAACAGTGCAATAAAATATATCACTGTATTTTAAATAATATGATGGGCCAGTATGCTTTAGGGTTATATATATTTTTTTTTTCAGAAACTGGTAGTAAAACGGTGTTTTGCAGCTGTATTTATTAAAGTACATTTCTGCTGTGTAGAACATTTTGGAAATGTTGACTTTAAAATTCTGAATTGAAATTAAGATCCGGAGTTTGGCATTCCCATAGAACAGGAAATCACAACTGTTCTGTCAGAAAACTGAAAATGTTACTTCAGCATTGCCCAAACTCCTTGATGTTGTCACCTACATATCTTTGAAAAGGTACTTTATGTAAGTTGAAATTTCCTTCTAAGTAGTCGGTCTGTATTCATGCCTGTGTCTGCTGAAGACCATTCCTCAGTTAAAAATTAGGGAAAGAAGCATGGTTTCGCCCAAGAGTAAAAAACAAAAATAAAATAAAGTAAAACCCCCAAACTGTAAAAGAGATCCCAAAACATTTATGTAAAATGTTCTGGCACTTGTACACTGCCGGGCTTTGCTGTTCCCAGGGGTGGGGAGGTGGCAAGGTCCCCAGCGGAGACCAGGGACTCGGGGGGGCAATCAAGCCTTGATTGCAGCAATGGGGGAAGGAAGGGGGCTGCTGAAAACTCTCAGGAGGAAGATCGTGGGGGTCTCATCTGTGCTGCAGGTACCGAGCGTGCTCTGGGCAGCATCAGCCGCCACCAGCTCCCAGCGGGAGCACAGGCTGCCTGCACGCCGTCTCCCCCTCCCCGCTCTCCTTTGCAGGCTGCAGCTCTTGGTCAGAGCACCATGTCACTTTCAGACATTTTCCACTCAAGGGCTGCAGAGGCAGAGCTGAATTTTCCCTGAAATGGATCCACGCAGCAGCAGGGAGAAGGTCTGAGAGTCGCTTTGGGTAACCACTCAGAAGCCTTGCTGCTTGCCAAAGCCCATCCAGACCTCTGGAGTGGGAGTGAATAGAGACTTTCAGTCCTTTAGAAAGATCTCTGTTATTTTCTTTTTCCATCTGATTTGGAAATACTGTGAGCAGAGAATGTATTAAGCTGTCCTGCATGCCTTCAGCTGCACCAGCCCAGGCTGTAAGGACACAGAGAAGACGTACACCAGTATCTCAAAATAAAAGGAGGTCTGAGCAGTTCTTGTTTTACGAGCCTTCATCTTCAAACATCAACCCACAGAGCATCCTATCACACAATATAACTTAAGGTTGCAGCAATTAACGCACTGAAGACCAGACTCTACCTCTTATTTAAATCAATTAAACAGGAGATACCTACTTAAGTGTACTCAAGGATCTGAAACTTCCTTACACTTGAATAACGTTTTAGCAGGGATCCTGTATCAGTGCTGAACACAGTCCTTCAGCCTAATGCTGGGAGCTAATGAGGAGTCTTTCAGCTTTTATTGAAATGAATGGGTACTTTAATGCTCAGCAGCTTGCAGAATTGGGCTCTGAAAAGGAAGGAACATATAGCTCACCGGATGGCTGTTTCTGTAATGCCAGATCACAGGAAATATTTCATGCAGGCTCTTTACAATTCATACTTAATCATAATAGCATCCTTTTTCCTGGTTTTTATACTGTGTTGGACCAGTCTGCTTGTTAAAATACGTGTAAGATTTGCAGAGAATCAGAAGTTGGTGATACGAGGCCATTTACAACACGTGTCAGAAGACAGTATAGTGTGGCTATAAACACACGGTGTTTTGCATGCTGCTCCTTCAGTACCTACTTGCAAACGAATGTGATCATGCAGCTGGAATGCTGGAAATATATGAAGGCAAAAGTACATTTCAGTGTGGTGCAGAGTCCTAAGCAGAGTCATTCAAGTCGCTGAGGGTTTAAGGCTCATTATGAACCAACTCTGTAGAAGCAACATTATTTCCAGTTCCTTCCCGTGTGCTGTATGCTTTGTCCTTCCTCACATTGCTGGGTACTAAAAGGGCATTAAACTCAGAGAAAAGTTAGTTAACATTTTTGTTCAACACAATATGAGGAAGGATTTTCCTGCCTTTGAATAACATTGATGATATTTTTTCCTGCATCTTTCAAAGAGCATTAGAACAATACATGTCCATGTTTCTAAACACAGTTGCAGGGGTAGAAGCACAAAATTATTTTCTATCTACAATCTTATCAGGTCTCATTGCTTTTGGGAATATTTTTTTTTCTTTTTTATTTTAAACTCTGATGTCCATTTTACTTTCACTATCTAAAGAAAAATTTTCTCTCATGCCCAAACATCCATATGTTATCTTTTTTGCTTCCTGCTTACATAGATACAGTACTTCATTTAGTGGAAGTGCTACATATATTTAGGAGATCAAAATCAGTTGTCACAAAAGTTTAAGAAAACTGCTGAAAGGCATTCTCTCAATAGAGCCCATCGTCAGGAAAGGTACAGATTCCTGTGCATAATGCAAAGGACCTGGTACATAATATTTACTACTATACATCTAGTCATACAATACGCTTTCATCAAGGCTTAAACATATTGACTTTCTGTTAAAAGGCTTTTAACATAAATTACAAGTGATTAATAAAATACATGGTAAATAGACTATCACCAAAAATGTAAAGGTGGCTTTTAAATAGCATTTTTTACTTTGATGTAAACTTTAGCTAGACAGTTTCAACCACCACTTATTTTTCTGTGCTTTTATTTGATAACTAGAACCCAGTAGAGCAGCATATGGACACGCAGGAACTGAAATAGTTTGTCTTCATTATCTGGTAGACCTGTGCAAGCCTGGAGCCCTCAAGAAAAACCACAAGACTGTACAAACTGGCAACTGTGGGTTTGTCTGTTCTCTATTGATTCTATTTCTGGAAAAAAAACATGAACCAATGTGTGAATCATGTGACTACTGAACTGAGCAAGTACCCACCAGCAGATAAAGCTGCTCTGAGACCTTTTGTAGCCTGGTTTTGGTTACTACCTCAAAACCTTTTTCTATTTGTTTCTGAACCATTTGCTTTAATCTTTTTGATTTGAGGCTAGAGGGTGGAAAACAGCCAACTAAGACTCCTAAAAAGGTTTTGGAAATTGTAAATGCAATTTCTAGAATTGCTAACAAAATTTACTATTCTGTACTTTTATTTAAATCTACATATGAATTTAATTTGTTGTCTCTGGATGGTAGAAAGCATTCACATTTCTCTTTAAGCAGAGCTGTGTTGAACAAGTAACAACAGAGAGTGCTTTACAGTTCCAGACACATTGACAAAGGGGCAGAATTATGAGGTTAATTTTCAAAGGACCTTTGAATCATTTTAAGGTAATTTCTGTACAAATTATTCCAATTACAGTCTTTGAATTCCACAGTGCTGCACTCAAATTTGGAAATGTTTATTAGCAAGTGGTTATTTGCACTCAAAAATTAAATTCTGTTCATGTCATCTGCTCTGCCACTACATCACAGTGGATCCAGAATGCCAATTTTCAGTTCAACAAAGTTCTTCCAATAAACAAATATCAAACAATTATTGCCAACAAGAACTGCATAACAATAGATTCCTTAATTCCATATATCCAAATTTGATTGAAGGCTTTTGTGTGTGTGCCACAACTCCCTGCCTGCTTATTCAAAAGTCTTTCTTGAATACACCATCTTCTACCTCCTGCCCTCATTATTCTTAATTCAGCCCTGTTTCCCTTTCAGAAATCTCCTGTTTGCACTCATAAAACAGGCACCTCACTCTTCAGCACCCCATCCATTCTTTTCTTCTTATTTCTTCCTTTTTTTATAGCTTTAACCTGAATTATTCTTTCCAATAAAACTGATTTTGCTCTGATCTTTTTCAAGAAATTAAGCTACTAATGCCTTGCTTAATGTCCCTTTCCTCCTTTCATCTAATTGTGCCAAGTACACAAATATTTAAATATATATGAACATTAATTTTCAGCTCAACATCCTCCATGATTCCTACAAAATCTAATATTTATCTTCTGCAATGTCTCTCACAAAGGTTTTCACAACCCCACCAGCTTAATCTCTGCTCTCCTTCAAACCACCATCAGCTTTCGACATCTGTTGGTCTCCTTTAGGTTTCATGACTGTTTCTTCTCACTCAGTCAAAATAACCTTTGGTAGACCTTTTCCTTCATCTCTCTATCTGTCTGCCAGCATCACCACTGTGCCAGTGCTCCCCTCCTTCCACAGTGTGGGAACTCACTGAAATCTGTGGTGTGAGAAAGGAAATCACCTCCACCATCTCCACTGATTATCCTAACAACCCTTATTCTTCCTTTCCATTTAAATCACAAGCAAGAAAACAGTTGTGTATTTCAGTATTTTATGCAGTGGAATTATTAATTAACTTTGAAAAATGTATCACCGTGATGAAAATCCAGCTCAGCAAGCATGCGATGCTGCTGGTGGAAGTGATTGATGCTAAATGTGTGTTTTGAGGGCACCTGTTGAGGGGACAATTAGCAGATATAAAATACCCTTAGAGCTCTAGAAGATTCTTTCACACAGGTTTTAGTCTTTATTATGATTCCTCAAAAACCTGTATCTTATACCTCTAATTCTGCTCTGAGGGTGGTTCAGGGCTCTGAACAGACAATCAGACAAAAGGCAAAATCCACCCGTGCACAGGAGATAGAATGGAGAAAAATAATGTAGAAAGACAAAGACTGTACTGCCAATTTACATGTGCTTCAAACACCCCTGATTCTCTGCTACTCAGTTAAAAGAAAAAATATTTTTACCTCTAAAACTTCTCTCTCACATGTACTGTCCTTAAGGCTGTCACTCAGCAGAAGGAAACACATATGTCTCAAGAGTACTTTTGTGCTTTTCACAATTTTATCAAGGGAAAATATGTTGCACGTTCTCCTGACTTTCCCAGATTTTCAAATGCAGTTTATTCTAGTTTCTTACAAACTTTCAAAGTTCCCTGTTTTTCCAGCTACAATATAATCACTTTCATAAATGAAGGGACAAGGGAAAAAATAGAAGAAATGGTTGATTGATAGAATAACGGGATTATAGATGGATGAAAGAAATGTGTGACTTGCCAGGGTATATATCGGTGTGTGTTTCTGTACTCTAGAAATGTATAAAGATAGTAGAACCACCTACAATTCCACTGCTTTGCAATTTCTTTGGCAATAGCAAAAGAAATAGAGCATTTCTGCTCATTTAAATAAATTCTTAGGTGCTTAAATCTAGCTGATCATGTCTATTATCACAGAAGTTAGAACAAATTCAAGATCAAGTAGAAAAGCTGACAACCCCTATTCTGTTACCCAGATCATTTCCAAAATGAGTGCTCTTGCAAAAAATACACATTCTTCCACAAAACCTAAGTTTGCACAAGCAAATACACAGTTAAACATTTAATTGCCACAGAATCCACATAGGGTTTCTCAGAAATTACATAGCCCAGTTAATATTTCAGCACACCCCAAGCATTTTGCTTTCTGACACCAGTCCTGCTGATTTCCGTTTTTGTTTCTGAGTACTTTCTGGGTGTAAAGAGATTATAAGAGAAAATCCAAAGTAAAGAAATGTAATTTTAGAACGAATTGTCTAAAATACTAATTTTTCTTCCAGAAGTAAGCTCTGTAAGTCATGTTCTTTCTATTCATCAGTGTTGTTGTGTTTACCAGTGTTTTTCTAACTCTAGTTAGAAAACTCTAGTTAGCATCACAGTTGCTGCTGGGCAGTCATGGATTTAATGTTTATCACAAACTTTTTATTTTGAAAATATTTTTGCTAAGTCTGTTAGAGATTAATAAGAGCTGCTGAGGGAAATAGCCATAGCCCATGCAGCAGTACAGACCAAGGTAGTATAGCGGAAACTAATGCTGAAACTGCAAGCAGAAAATGCTTTTGATATTAGGATAGACTGAAGGTGTTAACACTGATAAGACAGGGAATGTGGGAAGACCAGGGTCTCAGTCAAGGCAGGCGTGTGCTCGCTGGAAAGGAGAAAACCAAGATACTGCTTCCACAAATGAGGGTGCCAAGGGGTCTCTTCCTTCCTTTCCTGCAGAAAACTAGATAATTCTGATTATCATTTAGGCTCGTCAGGAAATGAGTCGAAGGATGTTTGCTGGTCTTTCCCCTTTTTTTCCATAATAAGAATTGTTGTGGAGTAAGAACAACCTCTCTACTTTGCAGGGTAATGGTGTCTAGAACAATGTAACTCCACAGCTCATAAATTCAAAACACTGTAAATGAGTTTCTAAATATGAAAGGAACATGTGAAAATGAAAAGAAAAAAAGAGGTTAAGCAGCTGTGTGGATGGATTCTGTCCAACAGAAGACGGACACAATCACGAACAAGATTTATTTCTATGACTAAGCTAAAAACAACTACAATATAAGGTGTGTTTTAAAAAACTGGAATCAGTTATCTGCAATCCAGTCTCATTTTTCAAAGGGTATTTTTGCACATAAAGTGTACTTCACAGTGCATATACCTTGAAGATACTGAGTCCAATTAAGCCATGGTGATTTAGTTTTTTACTTGAATTGCAGGAGCCAGTTCAATCCCATGAGCAGACATCAATCAGCTAATCTGTGTAGTTGACGGAACCGTGCATGTGCATGAGGCACGCACTTGCGCATATGAAGTGTGGCTGAAATTCCACCACTTTAACTTCTATACAGCAGGACTATGCAGAGTGATTTCAGTACATTTGTAAATTGATTAGACTGTACTTGGCTGTACTTTTCAGATCTCAGGCATTCGGTTAAGGAGTTGTGCGAGTCAGGGAAGCACCACATCACCTATTCATGCTAGGCAAGGAGCTGATCCAAGTGCTTTCCTTGTAAACTGGTTACGTCTGTCACGTAAATCAGAGAGGGAGCCCAGCATCCCGGCATGGCACATTGGGAGATCATTGCTTAAGCTATAATCACATTTTGGAATGAAGAAAAAAGCATAAAACAATATAGAGATGGAAGCAGTTTCCAATCTGCTCTAGAAAAAAAAGGGATCTGGAGCCCACTTTGGCTCCTGTGCTACAGCAGAGCCTCAGGCTTTTCTCCTGCTTCAGCTATCTGGCTGATGTGATTTGTAAACTTAGGCACAATCAGTAGGATGATGACTGCTGAGTCTTATTTTAGATGGACAGTTTTCATGTTCAACATGTTTTTAAATGAAAGCAATTTTTAATCAGTCCTTTAAAAATAGTACTGCAGAGTATTGGCATCTGTCGTGTATTATGAGAATATATTTGTCAAGCATGCAAAACAACAAATGCTTTCAAGTATTTGACTGTCCACAGGCGATTACAAAAAATCCTAGACCTTTGTGACTGGGTAGCAGAGAGTTTGGTAGCAGGAGGTTTGCATCACTGTGTTGTAGTGGGGTTAAATAATTTGCACCAGATCAATACCCTGTCAAAGCACTTCAAGGGGGAAGAAAGTGGGTTATTTCAGTGCATCATGAGAGAATTTGAACTGCACTGAAACCCTGAATTGTTTCATTACAGTATCTACGCACCTGGAGTAACCTGGTGCTGAACTTGGGTTTCTGGCCACTGCTCTGTGAAGTGTTAAAAAAGCTCAGTTCTTTTTAATAACGGTATCTAAGAGCCTGATCACCATAATGCTGCATCAAAGTGGTTGGATTATCTCAGCACAGTATCAAAGAGCTTATCAAAAGCTTGGGCTCGAGCACACCAGCAGTGACAGCAGCTGCTATGTTTTAAACACATTCTGACTACAAGTTCATTTCCAGCTTTCCTTTCCCTCAATATTTGTAAGAATTTTGTTGGGATATACAAAAAAAAACCCACCTCATAGTGAGGCAGGTACGGCAGCAATACAATGCTCTAGCAGTCACAGGAGTTAAGCAAAATGCTTTTCAGATGTGACACATTTCAGAAAGTATAAAGTGAAGGGATAAGAAACAGAAAGACTATGTGATCCTCTTTTTATTCTCCTCCACTCCCCCACCTCCACCTCTCTGCCTTTCTATTGCCAGCCTTTAATGTCTGCGAAGACTCAAACTAACAGGAACAGGGGAGTGAAGGAGAAATATTTATGTCAGAGATGTAATACTTGGAGGAATTCAGTGCCTAATAAGATCACCATTTTTTCTGGTAGGCTTGTGAAGGGTTACAAATAAGGAGGGCAGTAGCACAACAGCGGCAGTCTGAGGTTAGCAAAGTCCAGACACGAGGATATTCAACCAGCAGCAGAGAGGGAAAACAACAGCTGGCATAAGCCATCATCATATGTCTTGATCTTGGCCAGGGACAGGTGGCCAAAGCAACTCCACACCCTTCTCCCTGTACGATGCTTTGGAGCCGGACACACAAGTATCTAGGCCTGGAATGCCGCTTTAATACGCACTTTCTTAGATCTTTCTGCTTTATTTTTGGAAACGCACAATTCCCACACCGCCGGAGCCTCTCCGGCTTGCAGCGAGGTGCTGAGACGTGAGGGATGGGGTGCTCCCCACCTCCGGTGGGAGGGTGTCTCCTAGCAGTCGGCCGTAGAGCAACGTGGACGTCTTCATGCAGTCTGCTCACTTTATCCACCGCCGGGACCGCAGCTGCTGCCGGAGGGGAGGGAGCGCAGGATTGTGCTGGGAGACAAATGTGGTCTGGGTGGATGGGGTGGGTGGGAGCCTTAGGATTCCTCTGCAGGACGGCTCTATTTATGTCTGTCACCCTCCAGCCCTTCCTGTGGGTCACATTGACACCCACCTCCCCTGCTTAGCGAGCGGCGCACACACATCTGTGCATGTCGGAAGAAAAATCGCCGGCCTCGCCTAACGAGTCCCGTGGGGCACACATCTAGGCTCGGCTTGCAAGCACTGTGTGCGTGGGCTCTGCCCTTCCACTCCGTTGCCTTCCAGTTTTGCAGCCAAAGTGGCCGCGTCGGGCAGGAGCAGCAGGGGCGAGGGGGCAGTCGCACGCTTGTGATTTCAGGAACCCAACCCCAAAACCATCTCTAAAAGCATGCCTCAGATGAGTCGTGATTCATGCTCCCAGTGAATTAGGATCAACTGTTCTCCAAAGACAAAAAGACAGGCTGTCCTGGACATGCTGCCCAGAGGTGGTTCTCCGCCGGCTTGTGCAGGCATGCATGGTATCACTCAACAGGAATCACTGTGATTTACAAATGAGGAACAACAGATTTTGGAAACTCTATTTGTGGTTATTGGGCAACATCGTCTAGCCCATAGCTCAAAACTTGACACTTACTGACTTTAATAAGGTTGTGTAATCCACCAAGATGAGAGGAAAAACCCCGCTGCAGACCCATGTGCGGTGCTTCACACGTGAGCAGCAAACAGCATCTGGGTGCCCAGAGGACTTTCAGCCTTCATACCAGCAAAGAGCGTTTTCCATCCTAATGCAGGGCAAAACACTAGGGTGAAAATCCCGGCTGTGCTGCAGTAAGTAGACGTTTTAACGCTGACGACAGTGGGACCCGGTCGTGCTCACAAATTGTTTAATAAAGGTCAAGGAAACAGGATATGAGAGCAGAAAATGTTACAGTTGGAGGGGGGCAGAAAGCCAGTCTGCTTTCTCTGCTTGGCTTTGGTAGATTTGTCTTCCCTGGTGTTTGACAAAGAAAGCAGCATAATAATGTGAGAGGAATAATATGTTCAAACCCATAAAGTTTAATTCATAGGTTTAAGAGGCATGTTTTGGATGAAAGCCTCAGCCACTTTAGCACAGATCTAGTAAATGGGAACTTGTTCTTGCTCCCAATGCTTCCAACCAAATATTGTTCTTATTAAAATGTATGTGTCTACTTATGGTTGTGTTAAAGCATTTCATTTTTTAAGATGAAAATCCAGTGCTTGAAATAAACTGTGCTAATATATGACTAAATATTAAGAGATACATAGATGGATAGATTATATAGAAAATTCTGTTCAGACTGACACAGTAACTCTTTCAGAGATGTCACGATCTCATTACTGGTTTTCCATTTTCAGAGATGAAGAAAGAGAGGCACAACAATTACACACAGTTAAGATGAACAGTAATATCACAAACAGAATTTAGGTATGCTAAATTGTAGTGTCTAGATCACTTGCCAGAACACATATGCATTAGCAGAAATCACCATTACCTATTTTCAAGTGTTTCTGGAATGATGGATTACTAATCATTATACTTTATTTTATAGTAAAAGTATTAGAATGACCATATAAGAATGAAGTTCTGGTATCAGAAACAAAGCGTCTGTTCATGCCTTATGAGATCCACATTTAAGAAGTCAGTCAGTCAGCTTTGGTACTTCTGAAAGAACCTCATCCATGCCTCACAGCAAAGGTATCTGTGCAGGTGAGACCATGAAGGTGGATGAAATTACCCTTGATTAGCAAAAATATCAGGGACAGATTCTTGGAGGATGAGATAACTTGATAGCTGAGTTGCATATGGAGAACATCTCATTGTGTGCTTGCCTGAGATAGCTGGATATAACCCAGCTCCTCCAGAAGATGTGCAGCTGGTTTAGCATTGTGCTGTGCCAGAGGTGATTGGTCACACTGATGACTAAGCATCCATACTAGGTCTGGATCCTGCATAGAGGAGCATGTGAATCTTTCTGTCACTATATACGTAGACCTACCAACCATCAGGTCATGTGCAGATCAGAAAGTGATATTTTTTCTGAGATTTCCAAATGGCATTCAGTGGTCAACTGTATATGGAAATCATGAATCTTCAAATATGGAAAACAAAACTCAATAAGAGGTCAAAACCATGCACTGATTAGCTAAAATCAAATCTTGTTCACTTCATGTCACACATAATCTCACCAATACTAACTAGTTTTATAAAGGCAAATATGTGTGTGTGGGAAAAATATAGTATCAAACAAATACACTGAAGAAATGTGTGAATTTCTGTGGACATACTAAATATTCAAAATACACAATGTTAGTTATTCATTCAGCTGTACTTGTGACTTGCCACAGGGAAAGTAGGGAAAGTGACTATGCTTGCCCTTTCCTTTTCCACCCTTCTCGAAGACCCCAGCCACCTCTATCTGCACCTCCACTGAAACCACAAACTCTTCTGCTCCAGTGGAAATTTGTGTTTCTTATCCTTGCAGCAGAGAAAATATTGAGCAAGCAGTAATCCAAGACCCTCAAAGTAATTGTACTTGAACGCAAAACTCAAGATGCACAACGTTCACTGATGGTTAATTCCACAAAGCATTTTCCAATCCCACAACAATCCCAAGACTAGCTTCACTTTATTGGGAATGCCCACTGGAGACACCTGCAGAGATTAATTTCTCAAGACAGTTGGAGCTGACTGGAGATAGAGTGCTTGTCTCAAAGTGTTTCTGATTGAGGACAAAAATCATAGGTTTGGGTTGCTGCTAAGAACAATAGGAATGAGGGGTCTACTGAAGTGATTTTAGTCATGGCTGGGGACATGGTTTAGTTTGCATAAGGGTCTTTCTTAGGGGACATTCAGATGGATGTAGTATTAGAGTGGTGGGGCAAGAGTTCTTCAGTACATTGAGTCTTGTGTTATTCAGTCTTGTGGAATACACATAAAAAAAGAAGACGACAGACCCATTTTTGTTGTTTCAGCTTTAATTTTCTTTCTCTAGGCTGAATTCTGTTTTCCTTTACACTGGGAAAATATGAAGTGACTCCATCAAAGCAAAATAAATCACAGCTATATAAAATAGAGGTGACTTTAGAAACAGGCTCAGTTTGTTATAAGGAATCAAGCCAAGAAACAGTAGTTCTTGAAATAAAAGCAGCAAGGTGGCAATCCATACTCCTAATCACTTCACAAGGAACCAAACCAAGTATTTCACAATGTTTTGCACAACAGAGGTGTCAAAATACAGCTTACAGAGAAAGATTTTTAAAACTTCCCCCTCCACCTTCTCAAAAGGCTTTTTGATGGATTCTGCTATATTGGTGGAGTGTTGCTTTTCCTTCCACTGCAGCAGCAAATCTGGGAGTATTACTTTATAAATGGCTTACTGGACTAACTACAAGATGACCAGGTTGACCTGTAGGTCTTTGGCTTGCTATTTGTTCTGCAGTAACTTCAGGAAAACCTTTACCATCCAAATTAAGAAGCAAATGTTCTCACAGAAAGTCATTCTTTCTTTAAGAAGTACACTCAGATCACAGGTGCATATTACCAGATTGGTTATCAAAGAAGTATTACCTTATTTACTTTTGAGCAGTCTTACTGCATGTCATATAGGGTCCAAGCAGCTGGAATATCTTAGATCCAGAACTTTAAAGAAAAAATGTGCAACTAGGGAAAAGCCAGGTCAAATAATCACCAAGATGACTGTTTTCCTTAAACTCAGTTAACAGTTTATGCTTTGCACCAAGGACTCAACCTAAATGCATTATTTAGCCAATAATGTGAAGAAAGCAGTTCAGAGCAAATTAATCCTCATTGTGTTCTTCCGCTATTGAATAATAGCAATGTTTGTGAGATAGCATTGAGGAGATTCCACGGGATTATGTGCACTATTGCCACAGCAGAACAGGAGGTTTATTTGCTTCTTTTGGTGCTGGACAAAGAAATTCAAGCAATGGTGTGTATCCACTCCTTTCCCCAAAACAAAGAAAAGCACTAGATTGTTTTAATAATTGAAAATATTATTTGTTGAAGAAAATAAGAGAACAAAGGATAGCTACTATGTTTAATTGTCTGTTTTTAATAGAATCTTAATAAGTAAATGACCTTTAAAAATAAGGGAATTAAGTGCAACACTTCCATAAATCATGACTTTAAAAAGAAAAGGAAGTAATATTTCAAGACTATAAAAAATATATAGCATAGCCATCATACAGCAGTGGAAGATCTTTTGATATAAGAGGGAAGGGGAGGCAGAATTAGCCAACAATAATATTATGATTAACGAAACAGTAACTGGGAAAATTAATTTTCTTCCCCTCCCACTCTCCATATTGAGTTTACAGCCTGTGCCATTTTTCCACACATTTACGTTCTTCCTAATACAGTTGTTACCTGACACACTTTAGAAATGAGTTGGTGAAGGGCTGAAAAACATCGGACGCTCAAGTATACCACACCTAGTCTTTTAAATACTACTTAAATATTATTTACTTTTCTAAAATACTAATTTAATGACTAATCTTTTAAAAAATCCATAAATATCTCCATAGGGTGTTGTTAATTTAACAATTAAAGTTAAGCTACACTTGGAATGTCACTCAGTATTTGTAAAGTTCATTCTTTTTGACTGTTAACTGATGCATTAACGTATAAATAACTTTTTTTTTTTTTTTTTTTTTTTTTTTTTCTGTGGCTTTCTACATCAGCTCACAATGCCCCACAGATTGATCCTCCTACAATTTGATCCACCCTGTTTCAGGAGAAAAAGCTCAGTGATTAAACAAAAAAGAAGGAAAATTATTAGGATGTGTCTTGCACACTCAATTACCTAGATAAAGTGATGGCAAAGTGGACAAAAAAGCCACTACAAAATGAGAATAGTCATACTTTGAACTTATTTTCTACAAATCTGAAAAAAACTTTCCCAAAGTTAAATGCATTGTAGAAATGGGTTCTTAGGAATCCAGTATTAAAATTGTTGTGATATTATAATTTCGTATGTTCTAATCTCCTGCTCACTCCATATTCTTGTATGTAGTTTAGCAACATCTGTACCATACCCACATATATCTGTTCATTCTTTTTATGTCAGTGTACATGCACTAAAGAACTTGAACTTAGTAAAAAAGGTAGAGGAAATACAGTATCTAAATAATTTATCACAAATATCACACCTCTTCCAGTGCTGCTACTTCTGGCTGCATTTCTTACAGCGAGGCAAGGAGAAGATTTTGGGTAGATTCTTGTAGAGCTCTGCCGTAGCTGCCTGCATGAACATGAAGCTGGGCCAGATGGGGCCTGATCAAGACCCCTCTGTAACCTCAGATGCTGTAGGCACAAGCAAATGAGTTTTGGCAGAATACATGATGTCTATTAAGCCACAGAAACTGGATGAGTTGATAGCCACATCATCACCGCTCATCGGGCAGATGTGCAATAGGAAGCCAAACGCCCATTGGAAAAGTCACGTAAATAATCCCAGAACAGGGCAAGACTGGCATGTGCTCTGAGACAGAAACCCCAGCCGCTGTGCTGGATAATACTGACCTTTTTTGTTGTTTCTCCCTGATGCACTGAGTTGCCGTTCAATGACCAGTGGAACAGCTCCAGCACAGCCTGATGAGTACTCTGTTCTATCCTACTGCAAATTGCCTATAATTTGACAGTTCAGCTACCCTCATGAGAGATATGGGTTGGAAACCTCGGAGGCTGAGAAATTAATTGAATCTGAGTCTCCCATATGTTGAGCGAGGGCTCTAATCACTGAGCTGTTGTGTAATGGAGATCCTACCATCTCCTCTTCCATTTGTACTTCTCATGTAATTAGTGAACCACTCTTCTGTTGTGGTTTTTGCTTGCGCTGTTTTTTGGTTTTAAATGAAAAAGCATCACTATAACTCTTCAGGAAAATTTTTTAAACTGTAGCACCTCTGTAGCTCTGATAAAGGCTCCTAAAACTTAGTGTGGAGCCACTTTGAAGATACCATTCTGCCCTCCCCCTCTTGGCTATGCTTAAGCACGTCCCCTCTCATTTTTCAGTCTTTTCTACCTGTGTGATGTACTGACCAAGGAGCTATCGCCTTCCTCAGAGTGAAGGATTCTGCTACAGAAGCTTAAAAATCAGGCAAAATGGTTGAACCAAAGTGGTTTTTTTTGTTTGTTTGTTTGTTTTTTTTCCCCCTCTGCAGAGTACAGAGATCAGCCAGGTGCTTCTGACGGTGATTTTCATCCCCTGGCAGCACCGTGGGGGGCAATAACCTGTTTGATCATAGCGGACACAGCTGGGCTTGCAGCAAGCGAGCTGCGCCGTGCAAGCTTTGCAAAAACCCCGAGAACGTGTATTTCACAACAGGGATCCCGAATACCTGCACGGCTTTGGCTGCAGGTGACAGATTCCAGCTTGGTGCAGCTGAGGAGGAGCCAACCGTTCACACACGGGATGGGAACGCCGTCAGCTGCAAGGGTCCTAGTCCGTTCACTTGCCGACAGATTTCTGGGTGTTTGGGGAAAGAGCAAGAGGCCACTTTTCTGTGTGATCTCTAAGACACCCAGGGCAAAGTCTGTGTGCTGCGACTGAGCTATGGCAAATAAGAGGCTGTTCCTGCAAGAGTATACGTGGTGAAATGCAGTTGTGTAGGTACCACACTGAAAACTTGAACTGATATATATCAGTCACCAACAAAGCAGGAAACTATACAAAATACAAGCAGCTTTCCTGATTTTCTTTAAATGATATGTCTAACTTTTGAAACACGATTTAGCGTGTTTTGTAGAAAGTTTTTGTTGTCCACCAGCATTAAGTGTTTGTTTTACTACAAAAATTCATGTTATTCTGTCTGAAAACAAAATGGGAACTACTGACAGTTGCTTGCTTTGTTTTCAAACATGTAAACTCTTAGGTTAAAAACTGAGCCACATCTTCTGAAAAATACCAGAGGAACTCTTCATCAAGCTTCTATCTATTTTCTTTTGACATTGATAGCTGAGCTGAGAGTGCCTGAAAAACTCTAAACTATGCGACATGGGTAAATTCAAGAGGTTATGCTTGTCTAGACTGATTATAAATATACAGAGCTAAACAAGTACTGTCCTTTCTTAGTATTTTTATTGGTTTTAATTATTATTTATTTCGCTGGAAAACATTGAAGTATTTTTAATTTTATCTTTTATTGTGACTCCCAAACTAAGATTTTATTTGCTAGGCTGTAGCCTTGAGAAAATTTTCATGGCTGGGATATAACTGAGGAATTGTATTTATAATGAAAGTAACAATGCACTTGAACCAAAAAAGTCCAAACACTTTTCCTGAATATGTAGCATTACATGCATATTACAGGTTTCCACATGAAAGAACCAAGACACTTAGAAACTGGGGAAGACCCATCTGACACTAAGCCTTAAGTTTGCTTTTCTGTCTAAATGCACTCATCATGAAATTAATAAATTTTAAGTAAATGTTCTAAATGATCTGAACTCTCACTTGTTTTTCTTTGTATGTTTGTTGCAATGGGACTTAATGTTTTAACTAGCATTTTTAATCCTAATGTCTCTGGGACAGCAATCTTGGTCTTCCATGTAGTGGCCAACATTCCTCTCTCCCACAGGGACCACAAGTATTTCAAGATACTTGATTTAGAAAATCTCCAGTAAACCTGAAGGGGATTTTGAGGCCAGCCTGACCTTATGAAAAAACCATTACTCTGGAAACTGGTAGACCTGAATTCTGTTCCCAGCCTCTCTACCATTCTGCTGAGCTGCTTGGGCTAGTTATCTATATATTTCTTTTCTCATCCTTTGCATGGTTTTTGGTGTTAATCCAGACAATATATAGTTCGTATTTTATGAGTGCTAAAAAATGTGATCAATTTTTACTTGACCTTCCATGTGATGGTTTAATACAAATAATGTTAATAATTATTGATAATGACTAATTAGTTTTTTTAAATGAAAGTGTATTTTATTATAAATCTGCAAACTGGAATGGTCAGATTTTCCCATCCCTACATGCTTGGGAATGGGAGATGACAGTTTCTTACAGTCTTAGCAGTATTCTGTGTGAAAAGATCTATGTCCATGGTTGAAAATCTGGCATTGAGTACCCATCTCAGCTTCCTAACTATGTGATATGTTTATATGCAGTGTTTTTTTTGTGCATTATAAGATCTTGGTCATGAAATCTGAATATGAAACACATCTTTGAAGATTTGTGAGAATTGTGAGTAACAGTTACGTGCAAAATTTCCATTTTTTGGCTGTTTTCTAGAAATAAATCTTAAATCAAGAAAGAAAGGTAAAAATCAAAAGACTACTACTTTCTTGCATCTTTGTGTCTTAGCCAAAAGACAGATTCATAACAAAGAATTGTAAGGAGTAGATGCTAAACCTTCAGAATTCTTTACAGATTCAGCTGTAAGAAATCAATTTGTCCCAATTTGAAATATGATTTGTGAATGAGGAAATATTTCTTATATTTGTAACAGTGGTTAAAAACTCTGAAGTCAGACTAATTCAAGGGACAATTTATGATATCCTAACACAAACAAGCGTGAAGCACCACATGAAAATATGTGGAAAGTATGAAATACAGCAGCAGTACAAAACACATCAAGTTTCTTATTAATACAAAGGCATTTTTTGCAATAAACCACTATTCTTTTGTCAACCAGATTAACTAAAAGCACCTCAGATTAATTTCCTGGATAAATTTCTTTCACTTGTGATACTGTTCATCTGCAATCTAGGAAATGTCAACATTGCAACTGCAGATAAACAACATCTCAATATACCAGATACTTTTGTAAGAAAAAGTTTGGTGGTATCCTGAAATCACTAATCTTAGCCCTGATTATATGCAAAAATGCACAACAGAGAAAAGAAACTGGCACTTGGAGTATTTTGCTGTTGACATCATTGATTTCACACTTCTACCCATAGATCAGTTCTTAAATGTGGAGGCATGTACACACCATGTTTTCCACCTGGTGATTTGAAGGTTTCACTCTTCACTAAGATCAATGCTGAAAGAAAAAACATATAAACAAGAAAGTAAAAAGAAGGGAATTTGAGAGCTACCACTATAAAACTCTAATGTTACACACAGTAATTGCATGTTGTGATATGATTTCATGCTAATTATGATGATAAAGATACTCAATCTCAAAGTATTCTCAAAAGTTTCCTCAAGTCCCAGCCAGAAACAGTATTTGGATGACCACCATACATTGCAGTGAACTCAGGCTGCCAAATACAGATTTAAAAGGCGATGAACACAACATTTGACTTATTCCTCAGTCTGCACAGCTGACACACAGTTCTTCCAGGAGTACATGGAGAACATAGAACTGGGCTGGGGCACTGTGCTCCGGTGACGGGTGCACGCTGTACCTGCTCTTGATACAGCTGTGCTCCCATCCTTTCTGAAAATACCAGTAGTCTACAGGGAGATGGAGCAAAGAAAACTTCCTTTCCTTGTCATACTTTTTTCCTTGTTTTCCCCTTGTCTCAATGATTTACTGTAGATTTTATTACATGCTAAAATATGACTTCAATGCAAACTTTAAAGCAAGCCCTTTACAGTTACAAAGCTTAGTCGTTAACAACAGGCGTGGGAAGCTAAACTCTCAGCAGCTTTCTGCGATGCCCTTTACACAAGACACACTGTAAAATGATATGATCCAATAGCAAATGAAGAACTGATCCCAGTGGCCGGAGTGCAGACATGGCTTTCCGTTCTGTAATGTGTGCATGAAAGCAGAATATGGTTAAAAACTTTGGCGGTGGAGAGTTACAGGAATAGCTGGCACTTCCAGGAATGAGAGCATTCCTAATAAATCTGTGAACATTGCATTTACCACAACAGCAGGTTTTCTTACATTTGTGTCACAGACCATCGGAATATGCTTTTTATTGAACTTCCATAAGCCCTGCTAGTGGAACAGGACAGCCAGAAAGTGAGAGAGCATTCTGAAACATCACCTTGGAAAAGCCGCTGAAGAAATATTTGTGTGTTTAGGGGATACTGTGCTTCCACTTGCCAAATGTAATTTTGTGAAAGGATTCGAGGAGTGCAAAAATATAGTCTCTAATGACATGGCCATGTGCTTACTACCTTCCAAAACTAACAGTACCTGCAGAGAATCCCAATTTCCTCCTAGTTCTGCTTTACTTTCCTGATTGTAGTAAAAACATACAATCCAAATGGGAAGTTGTTTGTATTTTTTTTTTTTTTTTTTTCACTGCTCATTTACCAGTTTTTATAATCTTCTTGTGGATTAACACCAAGTCTAGCATGCAAAAGTATCTTTCCACAGGATGTAATCTGCTTAAACTGAATGGTTTTGGCCTACGGCAAGGGTTGAAAAGATAGTACAGCCTTCCTCAGGCTCTCACATCTGGCTTGTGCTCATGGAAAAAAAAATAAACAAGAAGAAAAAAAATCCCAGAAGACTAGATGCCCTATTTTGTTACTAAATATTGCACACTTAGAAGCCACCTCATCTTAGAACTTTACAAATATGTAAGACTGCCTTCGAGAGCTACACATTTAAGCCATTTATGCCAAGAATCAAAACACAAGTTTCATGTTAACTATTTAAAATGCCACTTCTTTCTGTAAATTATAGTTATATCCTGATTCTGGGCAGTAAGGGATAAATGCTCATGATGCAGCTGTGTTCGACTTAATTTGGAGACAAACCAAGTGAGCATCTGACCCTATATTTCTGGCACAGATATGCCATCACCTACATTATAAGAGTATTCGGTGCTATTGAAAGCCTTCACGGAAGCATTGGCAGCTCAATTAGTAGAGTTTCAGTCCAGGATATGGATACGTTTACCTTCTTCCCTAAATTTCTGCAGCAGAGGCAAGCACACATTAACCCTGGAGGTGCTCATCTGTAAGAATCGTAAATAGCAGTGGAGACGTCAGTTCCTGCAGCTCGGGCAGATCCATCACAGCTGTTACCACGGCCCCCTCGCCTTCCCACCCCTCTTGTGCCGAGTGACACAATGGCACCAGGATGGACCTGCAGTCACGCATCCACCCCCAAACAGCCACGCTGAACACGTCTTTCAATAACCAAATTATACAACGGTGATGAATGCACATTTATCACTGCACTGCTCCAATGGTGCTACTGAGTCAGCTCGAGACCACAAACAGTAAAGCCCTGTTTTAATGGCCAACACCAGACATAAAATTTATGCTTCTCTGGCTGCCTGTGGTTGCTGTTCTAGCTGCTGAATAAATGGCTCTATCTTCAAAAGATCTGGTTGACCTGATGATTTGAAACCGCTTCCCAGCAGCAGTTAACAGTGGACCCCCAGCTGAGATCAAAGATGGCCCTGTCTGTGTGCAAAAGAGGCCTTTTGAGGCGGCAGAAGCATGAGCATCTCTGCTGGGGAAGTGCAGCCTGAAAGCATCCCGGCTGCCCATCTCTGGCACCAAATAATTAGAGCCTGATCCAGAACCCTGCAAGATCCCAGGGAGGTCAATTGCAGAAAGCACTGCCCTGGCTCCTTGGTATTGCCTGCAACATTTTATTTAGAAAAAGAGATAGAAATCACTTGTCTTTCAGCTGTATTAATTTATTATGCTGTATTCAACAGAGTTATTAGATGACCGTATTTTGTTTTGTTTTCCATGAATGCTGCAAGTGCTAGGTCTTCTCCAACATCTCCCTATCCCCCTATCTTCTGCAGACCCAAACCCCTCTCTGAACTTGGCTCCTGGGAAAACTGTATGGCTGTGGCAGAAATAAATCCAGGGTTGCAGTAGCATGGATGTGATTAAACCGAGTGCTTCTTATGAAAGTTTTATTTTAACCCACATGCAATTTTCCCTAGCATAGTCTGCATTGATACAACTCTTCTCTAATGGGGTGAATCTTTAGTGACTTGGGTTAATTCAGATTTTTATGAATCTGGACATGTTGCTGTGGAGTACAGGAGGAGCAGGAATTAAATGACTTTTCTTTTTGTTGAACATTTTTGTGAAATACATTGGCTGAAATTTTGCACTTTTAAGAACCAGCTGACAAATATAGAAAATAATCTCAAAATAGAAGGAAATTTAAAAAAAATTCTAGCTATCAAGATAGGCAAAAGTAACCTGCAGCAAAAAAAAAAAAAAAAAAAGACTACACTGCCTCTGCTTCAGTCAGAGATTGCAGACAATCAGAAGAATGTCTGAGATGTGAACATGAGTTTTCCATTTGGCTGAAAATACCCAGTACAAAACTTAAATGTGTTTGTGTGCATGTGTGCATGTGTGCGCGCAAAAATCTTTTATTTTTTGTGGCAATCACCTATGTCCTCTTTATGGCATTTTTGAATACTGGAATAAATTCATAACGGAAACATTTAAAATTATGTAGATTCTAATCCCAATGTTTACCATGACTGACTTTGGGACAGTTACCTCAGTAAACTTCATGTCTCAATATTTGATGAATCTGACCTCTGAAGAAATGATATATTTTATAGCCTACCTCCGGACTGAGGGTATCAAACATAAATAACCATCAATACATACAATATGCCCACTACCCACTTCTAAAGTTGCCACCAAACCACTGACCTGATTTACTTTCAAGTGTTCTGTTTATTTTTATTCCATGGTCTTTTTATTTATGGAATGCTATAAATATGCTAGCTCGGACATTAATTTAAAAAAAAAGTACTCAATGAATGATTTTTTTTTTTTCTTCGAAGTTTCTGCATTATCTCATAAAGCTATAGAAATAGAGGTACTGATGGTGTCTGCTCAACTTTCACCCTAAAATGGACCAAGAATGAAAGTGTATTCTTATGAGTGTTCATGCATGTCAGGAGGCCACTAATGGGCTGCTGTGATTGCCTCCCTTTGATCATGGTAAGTATTTGACTAATGTTAGCAGAAGAACTGTGAAAGAGGGACACTGTAATTTCTTTTAAGACCTAGGGACACATGGACTATACCTTGCTGAATTCACAGCTGGTTTTTTTTTTTTTTTTTTTTCTGGGGCTGGGGGAGTTACTCCACTAAAAGGAAGAGGACAGACTCTGGAAATAAAGTTGAATTGGTTTTGAATGTCCATTCTCATCATCTTGCAGTAGGCCTCCTTTCTAAACACTGGAAAAATTTTCCAGTAGTGTTTGTTTCTGGATTCCAAACCTCCTTGGAACATCAGTTCATTTTTCACAATTTGAAGATCTTTAAGTCCAGTGTGGTGGATAGAAGAGTAGCATCTGCCTATACAGATTGGAAATACAAACAGTCAGAAAAATAATATGCATGTTGAAAATAGAGGGAAATAAAGAATATACCCATGAAACTCTATTTCTTTTCCAGACAAGAGATTGCCTAGTTTCAGATATTATAAGTGTCCACAGGCTTTCTTTTTGCAAGACTTGCATCTTGTACCATGAGGATCATACTCATGGATCACAACCTGGCTGGCTTAGTTACTTCTCTTGGCACGTTGGTTATAAATGTGTCTAGCACACATTGCAAGAAGTACTACATTTGTCTGCTTCCTGTTCTTGAGGTGTATCACCTTCAGCAATAAAGGCCTTAAAATGCACAAAGTTATTAATAACACTAGCTGAAAAATATGACAACAAGATCCTTGAACCATCAAAATCAATTGGCATTTTGCCATCGAAAGAGGGTGGGAGAGAGAATAAAAATTTTATATAAATATAATCAAAAGTTTAGTAATCATGGGCCAAGTAGTAAACTAAAATCTTCTCAAAATAGGTACTTATAATGGAAAGTACTAGGCAGTTTATAATGGAAAGTATTAGGTAACCTTTATTATATGAATCACTGCCAGTTCCTCCTAGAATAAGAGCTTAACCTACCATATTTACTCTCTCTTCTTAGGAAAGCTTCAGCTGGCAGTGTGCCCTGAAAGTCAGGACACTTGAGCTCTGTTGGACCAACAAATAAATTAATTCCATAGCTGAGGGTGCTCCAGTGAAAATGCCCTCCCTTTGCTCCCATCAGACAGACAACAGTCACTAGACTTGCCGTACCGAAAGCACTGCTGTTGGGTGGGATAAGCAGACAGTTGAAAAGGGAGGTCTTTTTAGAAGGGCAGCCAAAATCTTCACTCATGTAGTGGATGGACCACGAGGTAAGGTGCCTCTCAGTGCTCCTCTCAGGAAATTTGGCTGGTAGTTTTGCAGTTTTGCCATTAGTTCAATTTTTATAAATGCACTCATTTAAGTGCTGTATTTTCAGTGTGGACAGGCATGCACTGCTTAATGTTCACCTAGCTCCACTGAAATAAAACCCAAACAACCAAACAACCTGAGTGTTACATTTCAGTCTGACATTATTCCCTAAGGAAAGTAAGGCCCTGAAGCATAGAGGTGAAGAGAGGTTCAGAGGAATTTTCTTTGGTAAGTGTTTTTTCACAGAGCAAGCTAAAGCTGCCAACACCCAGAGCTATTGGGAAGTCTGTATGTTTCTGAGCTTGGGTTGCTACAGCTTAGGACCTTTTTGAGCTTGGGCAGTTGAAATTCAGCCTGCCTATTGTGAAGTTAATTTCAACTGCACGGTGTAGGTTTTTTAAGACTTATTTAATTCTATTTCCTCTACAAACTCACGATGCGCTGACAGTCCAGATGCCTAAACATACTGAAACTTGGGCAGTCCTTGAAAAGGACTCCAGTACTCCAGGACAATGAAGCTGACTGCTGCAGAGCCATTTTGCTTAATCTGCCATCTCAGAGATGAATGGAATTACTTAATCAAACTTTTTCTTCAACTTAATTTATATTTCTGTGGGTCAAAGTCTGTGGGAGTGACCCAAACCTGTTGAACGTAAGGCAAAATCTTGCTCCTTTACTGCAATGGATAAATCAAGGGGCAGTCTGAGAAACTATATTTAGGAGACATTAATTCTGCAGATCACCTTCTTATGAAGCTTATGAGGCTGTTCAACTTCTCACAATAATTTTCTCCTCATCCATATTTTTTTGTAATAAATACAGGTTTTGACAGCATTTGTTAAAATGCTGCAACTATGTATCAATATGTGAAGAGAAAGGATCTCCAAAATTTTATTCCCAATGCTCAGACTTGTATAATAGATATAAACATAATACATTTATTGAAGTATGGGATGGGTTATATTTATTTTTTTTCAAATAAGGCATCCATCTATGGGTGGATGCTGCAAGCTCTTGTATGCTTAGTTCATTGGAGCTGCCTACATTAGGAGGATAAATAATGGATAAATGTATGCACAGTTCTGTTCTAAATGTTAAATGGTATAAATAAGCCAAGTGTAACTAGGTAGGCAATGGGTCATTTTTCCCCAGTTGCAGTGTGGTTCCTGGAGAAACACCAACACCAGCGTAGCTATCTAAGGCAGGATCATCTATTCAGTGATGATTGGATATTGGGATTCTCCAGCCTATACATACTATACTACAGTAGCTAAACATTTCTCACAGTTTAATATATTTGTTTTCACAAGTCGGTGAGATGGAGGAATGATTTTCTCCTTGTTTCATAGATGGCAGTCTATACAGGGACTTATAGACTAGATTCAGTCAAAAAGTCTATCCAAGTACTACCTAAATTTGGAGGCACCTAGACAATTTAAGTGGTTTGCTTTTCTTTGCGGCTCACTCTTTAGTTGTCAATAAGAACTGGCCTTGAGCAAAGCCAGATTTAGGAGTTTCAACCATTTTCTCCCAGTGCTCAAATGTGTGTTCTTTCGTGTGTAGAGCCTTCATGATGAAGCACTTGATGCACCATCATTGCAGTCTGTCATCAATTACATCATCTCAAATGTACAATAAACTGTAGATCAAATACTTTTTGTGACAAATTTAATCACAGTCAGACTGTGATGAAACATTGTAGATAGCATGCAGAAGTTAATTCAAGTAAGTGGAAGCAAGAATGCCCCTTGCCAAGACAATTTCATTCATCCGTCTAAACAATCTGAATCATTTCACCATGACAAAAAATCCCAAGTTGCTTTTATCTGCATACTTATAGTCTGGTTAGACTTGTTAACTTGTGGATATCTGTCAGTATACACTGCACAACTGCAGTATAAAGCATTATAAAGTATAACGTGATGATGATGTGTTCTACGGAAAGAAATTTAAATCTCAGGTTTTGGATGAGCTACCATGTGTTTCTGTGAATAATATTAACAATTATGAGAAAGACTTAATAAATGCAGTGGTCTTTCTAAACTTGTCAATTGCTCTAGATAATTAAGCAATGTTACCTCTGTCTTCACACATTCTAATAAGTGCAAATATTTCTTTAATATTCTTCTGAGGAGTACTACAAATACTGAGGCAATGTGAACTTGGGGCAACTTGAACATGTTACTGTCACAGTAATATGTAGAGACCACCTGGTGCTAGGCAGACCTGCCTAGAAATCTGGGTTTCCAATTTGCAAGAAAAGCTGTTTCTTTTTGAAATATCATTTGGTCCAAATCACACTAAAACAATTTTTATTAATTTGAGCAATGAAACAAAGTGATGGAAATAAAATATCTCCCCAGACCCTGCAGCTGCTCAGTAAAATTTTATATTCTTGTCTTTTTCACTAATGCTAGGAGTGGTTACCCACCTCACAGGATCTGGGGCTACCATCCAGATTGACCAAGAGGACCAGAGACAAGCTGATGATCAAATGTTTTTTGGCTTATCTGTGGGTACTTTGTGAGAACACTGAATTATTAGTTTAGGAAAAGTCCACCAAACACATCTCAGGAGCGAGAACCTATAATGTTGGTGGTGGAGCAATTTTCCAGGTATAAAAGCAACAGTTTCATGGAAATGTTACATGGGTTAAAGTAAAGTTTATTTCAATATTTTTAACCATGTAGTATGGGTTTGATGAACTGGTGTTTTATAAGAAAATATTACTTTATCAGAAAATAAATAACTGTTAATCCTGCCTTGTAAATGGAGGCTGCATGATGACTTCCCAGGATCAAAAAGAATATATAATTTAAGACCAAGACTGGCATGATGGCTCTGTTCCCATCATCCTGAAATGAAGGAGTTCCTCTTTGATCTACAGTTTTAATCATCAGAATACAGACAAAAAGCTGGGCTGAAAGTGACTACCCACAACTTCATACAGTTGTCCTATCTGACAATTTTCATATGCCTAGAAGCAGACATTGCCAGTTGTGTTCTCTTCTTCAGGTAAGCCTAGAGGTTCACCTCCTTCACGGTGAATATTGTGGGTACTCATAAATTTTCTTCCTTTTCACATAGCTGTAAGATCTACCAACAAAATCCAGATTTCGTTTCTTTCTAAAGAGCTTTTCTCCTGTATGCGATACTGGTCACAAAATGTATTCAACTAAGCAGTAACAATATTACTACTCTTTTTAACTTGATTTTGACTATTTAATGCTCCGGCAAAGGAAAAATAAAATCAAACAACAAACCAACCCTAAATCCTGACTTAACCCTTAAAACCCACTCTCTGTAAATTTTCATTCCAAATTAGAAAATTTAGGAGATTCACAACATCAAAAAAATGGCTCCAACTGTGAGAATGGGGTAAACAAAAATTACAAGATATTAAATGTACGTGTCCAGAACTGCTGTAATTTGTGAAGGGGAAGCCATGACAGTCAACCGTGCTCTTCTTATAGCTGCCAACAAGGAGAGTTTTTCCAAAGGCGGAATCTCCCAACCAGTGTTGAGAAGACTCATTCACTTTGATGCTCTTTGTTCCTAAAAGATGCCTGGTGCTTCTAGAAGAGAGATGTAATTTTGGTTTCTTCAGGGCTCAGATGTTAGGTTCTCCCCTCAGTTACTCATAAATCCATTTGGCAGGCTGTAATGCAAATGTAAAATGTAATATAATATAAAGAGTAATGGCACAACTACATTGAACATTTTACTAATAGCATGCAAATACGGCATTTCAGGTGCTTGCACAGTGTATGCTGTGCTTTATTCTGGCCAAGAATGCTCACTCAAACAATCGCTGAGCGATAAACTGCTTTATAAAAAAAGATCTTCAGTTAAATAACACAGAGTGAGATGAAGCTTATGAAAGCATTTGGAGGAGGATTAGAATGACATGAAAAGATTCGAGGCAGATCAGTACTGACATTTTCTAGCCAGTGCTTGTTGTGTAATGAAGCACTCTTGGAACTTGCACAACTCAATAAGCATTTCTAATCAATAAGTAAAATAAATACGGGGATTACAAATATATATTGGAGTGGTGCATTTCCTCTTAAATCCTTCATACCTTTGACATTCTATCTTCTTTTCAAGTGTAACTCAAGTATATTTAAAGTGATGAGCAGGATGAAAACTTTTTATAGCTACACATTGCGCAGTGTGTTAGAAACAATGCTTCACAATGTTCTTCTAAATTTGCTCATTTTTTTCTGACATTCATTATCTTATACTTTACATATTCTGCATATGTATGGGCAACAGCGTTAAACTGCTCACTCCTGTGGTCTTTTTCCAGGTGCTCCACAGAAGCTCAGATTCAATTGCAAAGCAAAAAAGTTCATACTGGCCAAAAGTCCAGCAGTGGAAGGTTTATTTTTATCAAAGCATAGCGCACCCAATCTTTTCTTACACAACTCTCAAAATTGTGAGGACCTTTCAAGCATTGTAGCTGTGGTAGCTATAGGACCTTCACTGGTTGAGCACTTACTCCCAGGAGGCTCTCTTAAAAATGCCTCCTGAACCTGTATTGCATTACGGAGGTGTATTTTCCAAGGAGCTATGAAGGAAGAGGTGGGAGATAACCAGTGTGAGGGAAAAACCTTCTGAAATAGAAGTTTAGATTGGAAGCGAATCTGTACAACACTAAGATGTCTCCAAATGTTCTTAGACCAAGAGAAAATGTAAAAGGGAGCCAATGATCACAACAGAAGGAATAGGGCTCCAAGATTGCCACAGTAAAGCAAATGGTAAAATGGAAGGATTGTCCTGGTTTTAATCCCTGTCACAGAACGAATAATTACACTGAAATAGCAAAGCTGAGATCAGAGCAGAGGTGGAGTTAAGAAACCAGAGATTGCTGTTTTCCCCTGAATTGTGCTGGGATGTTCTTAGGCCCCTGAAAACGTCTGTCACCACTGAGCAGGGTCCTAGGCAACACACTCGGTTTTAGACAGTCATTTCCTCATCTCGAATGATTCTCTGATTTCATTACTCAAGAAAGATTAAAATGCTCCCCTTTTTTTTTCTGCTTATTCAATGAATATTCATTGAGGGAAATTATTTATTTAGAAATTTATTCAGAAATCACAGACTTAATGGCCTATCTCTTTTAGGGCTGCTCTAATGAACCTAACCAAGATTCGTTAGAAATCACCGTAGGCCAGCTGCAAAAGGGTGAGTTAACATATGATTAAGGACTGTGATCACCCAGAAGAAGAGACTTGCACTGGCCATCTTTTGTAGTTGTGGCCATTGTTATACCATTCAGAATTCCTTGGAAGAATGTAGCAAAAATGTAGGAGTGAAAAAAAAAAAAAAAAAACAAACAACAGTATTTTTAAGGACTTGGATATGAAATGGTTGTGTTACACACATGGGAATGGGTCAAGCAACAACCTGCTTTCTGGAACTTCCTAACTGACTCTCTGGCCTTTATGCACAGCTACACCCAAGTTTTAATTCCATTTTTATGTGCTACACAAACAGAGGTGTGTAGAGGTCTGCTCACTGAAGTGAAGTGCAGTAACATCATAAGTTTTGTGGTGCATACAGCCATGGACAGAGACCATTGCCATGAGAAAATTGGAGATAGTGTGATGTTCAGCTGAGGGATCCTCAGTCGACTCATATGTGATGCACAGTGGTTAGGTGACCCAGTTCACACACCTGCTGAGCCGCCTCACACTGAACAATGTACTTCCCAGAGAAATATTTTGGAAATGTTTTAGAGTGTTTCATGTTGCTGGAAGCATATTTCCTAATCTCTCTGTAAAATTAATACACTTTCCTGAGAGTAGAGTTTTATAGGCCCTAAGTTCAAAAAAGTAGAAGTATGAGTAATAAATGTTAAAACCATCTAGAAATGGCCTAACTCAGCCTTTCTCTACAAATAATGGTGTTACTTCAAGCTCCTTTGCTTCCTAGTAAGCTTCAGGAACAGACAGCTAAACACAGACCCCCTTCAAGAGGACTTTATGGATATGTCAGATTTCCACGGGTTTTTGCTGCACATGAGCTACATGGTAACATAACTGGACATTCCCATAAATCACTTCATTACCGGTGCCCACTCTCTACGCTATAAGAAATAGCTGTGTTACATGTTTTAGTACTCTCAAACCTGAAGTGACATGGCTTAAAGTTGAAATTTGATGTTTAATGTCCTTAAAGGCCTTTTTAAAACTAGCCAGCTTTACCAAAGCATATAAATTACCACTGCTTACTACAATTTGCAGTAATTACAGTTTGTTTAGTGAGATGGTTCTTAATTGCAGACACTACTGCAAGAACAATCCAACAAAAAATACAGTTTCTGCAGTCATTCTTTTTAAGCTAGAGGAAAGAAACTGGTGGGGAGGAAATTAGATAACTTATTCTGGAGCGTTTTCAAAACAGCTGTCATAAGGGAGCCCTGATGCTCTGTCTTCTTTGTATAAATCAGGAGTAACCCACCCATCAATAGACTTATAATGACGTAAAGCCAATGTACATGAGAATAAAACTAAGATTCATTGTTTTCAAATCAGTAGACCATTAATCAGCTTTGCTAAAGATGTGCAGCCCTACTTACACTTCAATACATGGGACTATCCTCAGTATTGGTCATGACAAAGTTGGTCACAGATATTTCGACACTGTTTTTTCAGCAAAGGAATTCTCCATGGCCAAATTCAACAGGAGACTTCAGCATTCAGGTAGGACTGCAGCCTTGGGGATCCTCAACCACTGCCAAATTTCACCCTTCTCAACCTCATGCTATGTGAATGCTGGGGCATACACAGGCTGGATATGAATGCTCTTACCCCTCCTGTGAAAATTACATGAAGAACCCAAGTAATCTGTTCAGTATAGGACAGAAATTGCCACTTTAAGCTTAATTGGAACAGGGTAAATGTTGTGGTTTGAACCATGCAGCTGCTTGCTCACCTTTCCCCCCTGAGGTATGAGGGAGAGAATTGGAGGGGTGAAGAGAGACTTGCAGGTTGAGATAAAAACAGTTTAATAATTGACATAAAATAAAATAATAACAGAAAGTACAAATGGATAATGTACAATGTGATTGCTCACCACACACCAACTGATACCCAGCCTGCTCCTGGCTAGCCATCCTGGAGAAGTCAAGATCCCAAAACCATAATCCCAGAAGTGAGCGAGAACTTCCCCTTCCCGGCCGCCCCTCCTCTATATGCTGAGCATGATGTTACATGATTTGGATTATTTCACTGCCCAGTTTGGGGCCGGTGCTCTGGCCGTGCTCCCCCCCAGCTTCTTGTGCACCCGTGCACGGGCAGGACGTGGGGAGGTGGAGAGTCCTTGAAATCTCAGCAACAACTGAAAACGTCCGTGTGCTATCAGCGTTCTTCTCATATCACATCCCATACCGAGTCCAAAGCACAGCACTATTCCAGCTCCTGAGAAGAAAAATTAACTCTGTCCCAGCTGAAACCAGGACAGTAACCAGATTCACATCTTCAGAACATTTCTTTGACCATTAGCCTGAAGAAGGGGTTGAGAGTGGTGGGACCTTGGTCAAGTGGAGACTGCAGGAAAACATCTAAAGGGAAGAGCACAAGCAAAGACATCTGAATGCTCAGGTGGTGTGTAAAATTGATGCCTTATATGAACTGAGTGGACACTGTGTACTGGAAGTCACCCCTTACTAGTAGAGGTATTCCCTGCTGCACCTTAAGGCTAGAAAGCCAGGTTGTGTACCACATCCCATCACTTAGACCAGGCAGGACAGCCATCCTCTTCTAAACTCTTATCCCACTTTTGCTCTTCTTTAAAATACTTGAAGAGTGTTATTATGCGGTGTACAATATCAATATGATATAATTTACAAAAGATCTCAACAGATTCTTGTGGGAATTTTAGAAATAATTAACTGCTGATCACATTACTCCATGCAGAAAAAAATTATTAAATCCAATATAACACTAGCAGTGGAAAGAAGGCTTCTAATGCAGCTGTGAAACACACATGTGACAGCAGAAGAACACCTTAGCCATTGGATAAATGTTCAGGTCTCTGTTAGAAATGGTGCTGGAACACAGAAACACAAATACATGGGACACGGGCCTTGTTAGTTTAAATTCTTTTATCCGTATCTATTGAATCACTTGTGTGCAATTTTCAGCAATCCTAAAAGAAAAACTAAGGCTGAGGTGAAAAAAGAAAAAAAAAAAAGCTTGGTATTGTTGCGTAGGTGGTTTTGATTAGAGTTGGCAGCAATTTAAAACGAGATGCATCTTCCAGAAGAAAAGACAATTTTACTCAGGGAAAATACACGTGATACATGAATAAGACCTTTGACTAGTGACGGGCAAATCTACTGAAAAATGTAAGTGCTTATTACATGCTTTTTCAAACCTTTGGAGATCTCCCTCAATTTCCCTCCTCCTTCTCAGAGGCAGTATGGGGATTTTCAGGTGGATTTTTTTTTTTTTTTTTTTTTCTGCTCTTCTTACACCCACAGCATCCCTGATTACAGGTGATTATTTGTGCCAGAGTGCATAGAACATTCAAAAGGCTGTTGAGATGATTCAGGAGGCACAAAAGATTGCCCCATATGGGTAATGAAATGAGTGTGGAGCATTTTTAGTTTTTTTCCTGGCCTCCTGCTATGAGGGGTTCCTGAAACCTGGACCAAGCTGTGTACACTCTTCCTGCTATGTTAAAAAAAAAAAGTTTTTGTAAAGTTGTCTGTCTTAAGAAGCAACGTGTCAGGGACCCACTGATTCTTAGACAAAAGAGCCTATTTATTCCGGTGAATTCTACACCTTTCAGAAAATTCATCTTTCTCCCACAGCCACATCACCAGCTATTGATATAAATTTTAAATTATTTTAAAACACCAGTTTTGTGCTTCAGGCTACAACTATGAAAAAAAGGATGAGGCTTCTCCTTGGTGCAGGTGGTGTCAATCCTGGTCTTCAGCAGCAGCAGAGCCCTCATTTTGCCTGCAGTCCCCCAGCACGCGCTGCCTGCACCCTGAGCTAAGTGAAGGCTCCGCAGCTGCAGTAGGATGGTGCTGAGCCTGAGCAAACACGTCCTGCCTTCTCAGCAAGGCTTATTAGCTTGGGCTGCATGCCTGCTAACTGCAGCTACAGGGCTCCTGACCCCAGGCCAGTTTGCATCTGGCTGGCTAGAAGCACGGGAAGAGCAAACTCGTGCCTGCTCCCAAAGTATCTCGTAGATGTTCTGTCAATTCGGCAGGGGAAAAGCTGAGCCTAACAGGAGGGGCCCCGTGCAGCCCTCCTGAAATCAGAAGAAGATCTGACCTTGTGCACATAGAAAGAAGAGAAAAACAGGGGAATATGCAAGGTTCCCAGAGAAATTTGTCTTTCAGTGGATGCTGCAAACTTGCTTAACCCTTCCATTAGCTGATTGCTCTGCTGCATCCCCCCGCCCCCCCCATTCCCTTTTCCCTATCTGCGAGTATAAATTACACTCATATTGTACTCCCACTAAATGCCAAGTTGCTGCAAGTCGAACAGCTCTGGCACTTACACCCACATACACCTGTTTCCTGACCGACAGATACACGACGTGTAACTTACAACACTGCTAACTCATGAGTGAACTCAGAGGTGTTTTCTATTTATTTATTAATTTAAGTACTCTGTGGTCAATATAAACACGTATGCTCTCCTGTTCTGTTCTCTCTCCATTTAATCACCCTTCCCTCTCCGTGAGAGACGGAATGGCTGGATTTGCAGAATCTCACAGGGATGACAAGACAGACACTGTTCATGTAGTTTAGCCATGGGGCACGTAGAGTTAGTGATTCAATACACATAACACAAAACTGGAAAGCCAAACTGGTGTTTCCATACACCTATTTACAAGTGGGGAACTAGACTGGCCAATTCAGATATGTCTGAACAAAAGTTGGCAGGATTAAAAAAATGGGAATAATTGTGACAATATAGAGGAGTGAGAAGAAGAAATACAGCCCAAGGAAACGTCTGCTGGGTTAGTCCTGAATCAGGGCAGAGTATGGGACAAGCTTGGAAAAAGCAGAAGTTGTGGTGAAAAGATGGGAAAAGAAGAACCTTAAAATGTTAAATCCAAGAGTTTGTTTTTTGTAGTATATATATAGCAAACAGCCTTACTGTTTTGTTTCTTCTGTGTGTTATCATGCTTACAATTTTCCATTCATATGAGCATAATGTTTCTGGAATGGATCGGTGCAATCTATTTAAAATAATTTTCCAATCAAGCTATATCCTAGAGATGGAAGTTAAGTCTATATTTAAATAAAAGGATTTGATATTCATCAGTGCATAAAATATAGTAGTTCCTGAAATATATTTTAAACTCAATTGATAAACTTCACCTTTCAACCCCTGTTGAACAACCACAAAAACAGACATTTAGCTTTTTTTCATGATTCCATGTGAACTCTGTATATAGCAATATGCATGCGTTAATACACAAATATGCATACACATTTACCTGTGGGTGCATAAGCCTAGTGTAGGTCATCACGGATTGTATGCAGGGATGGCTCTCACTGTTTCACCTGTCTTGTTTCTGAAAGACATTTAATTGCTGCTTCTTACATTTCTTCTGAATGGAGAAGATTTATCATGGTCATCAATGCGAGTGAGATTCACCTAATCTCGTCTTTTTTTTTTTTTTTTTTTTTGCAGTGAGAGACAGAAATACTGTCTCAGTACAGAAGAATCCTGATAAACAGAAAGGGCAGGTCCCTAGGTGTGCTTCAGCCAGCCACAGAACATCAAGAGGAAATATGAGAAGCTTTCCACTCCTTTCATAAATCTGGTTACAGCCACGGGGGTAAAACTGGCCTCCAGAGTAGAATAACATCAGAATTTCCCTGGATTATAGTAGCTGTATGACCACCTAAATGTTGCTTTCTGCTTGAATCATATGAGCATGTCATATTTCAGGCATGGCTTCTTTCCTGCAGACGTGCTTACCACATCTCATTTGTGGTGCACTGCAGAAGTAGGAGGGATGGATCTGCCTATACCACATGGTTGTCCACACCATTGTAACTCCCCCCAGGGATGATTGTGTCTACTTCTGGTCCCCTCTTTGCTGGGCCTAGACATCAAAAATGTGTCCTGATGCCAGCTATAAGTGCACAAAAGCTGTCTTCAGCCCAGAAGGACTCTCCGGTTTTCCCTCTACAGTCAGTGGTTCTTTTCTGGGCCATTTTGCACCCAACACAATCACCCTTGGGAGGACACATTCTCTCTATTCACTGACTGGGGACAAATGGGCCTCCTCCAGGCTAAAGTTATCCTTTGCAAATATCTTTTGAAGACGTGGATGCTAATCAGGCAAAGGCAAAGGGTATCTTGAAGGACTTGTTAGCACTTTCAGAAGAACAGCATCAAAACTGGAAAGCTATTTTACTCTATTTCATGCAAGAATCTCTCAAGAAAATAGTGATTCAGCTCTTTAGCCCTTGCAAAGAGAATACTGGCGGACTAAAATTAAACACAAAAATAAATACACAGATTGGATAGGAAAAAAAAAAGGTTTTTATAAACTCCATGAAAATAATAGCTTGTTCGTAAAAAAAGATATAAGGCCATAGCGACTGTTTACATAAGCCCACGTGATGAACGATGTCTGGTTGTACTAGAATTACACGCTATAATCTTACTATATCATGCACTGAATTGACTAATAAGAGGTATGAATGTGTTGGTATGGCTCTGAGCTGAGAAAGCTTGCTTAGACACGGCCTAAGTTGTGTTGCATGTAAGCAGCATGTGAATGTGGTAGCCCAGCTCTTGGCCCACGTGAAGCCTGAGCAGGCATGGCCAGACTTCATGTGCAGCTGCCTGCCGTGCACAGCACAAAGAAAACCAGTGCCAGGTCGGCAGTGTTTCTCAGCACGCACAGACAACCCTCAAACATTATGGTTTCTTTCTTTCTGGAAAGAGCTGTCACTGAAAAAGCACTTTTGAAGGGAAGTTCAAGAGTTTCCTTGTTCTTCCCCCATCTGGGCAATAAGGGAGTTGAAGGTGATGGGAATGAAAGCAATAGCAGTGGAAGCAATTTACAGACCTATGAGTGCTCTGAAATATGTTTATGACCAGGTCCTTATGTTGGAATTGTCTGCTTGTGCTTCACAGTAAGTACATTGAAATTCTTCTTGCCCAGGGTGTAGGATGATGGCAACAAACAACAGGCTGCAGAAATCCTAGTGTGTGAAACAGACATGGGCTCTCTTTGTAGTATATATTTAGAGGTTGTTTAATAAATTATAAATTACAAATGTTTTAAAGAAATTACAAATTACCTCTCCTGCTGCTGGTTTTGCTGTTACAATTTCAGTTGGGTTCAGTTCAATTATATTTGGCATGACAATCTTTACAAGTGTTTCCAATGTGTAAAAACACATGGACCCTTTGGATATCTTTCAGGAATAGGTTTCCATTGAGGACAGGACTATGTGATTTGTTTGGAGTTTGGTTCCTACAGAACATTAATATTGCCCTGCTCCAGGTCAAATATATTCACCATTGCTTCCATACTGGTAATAAACTTATCTCTGACATTCTATATTAACCCTCTTTTATCCTGCAATCTGATCCACTATAATCCAAGTCCTATTATGAAAAAGGAGAAACAAGGAGAATTTTTTAAAATTCTTGGCTATTCCTGGTGCCTCTGGCTACAACTTCGTTGTCTGTCAGAGATCAGACAACCTAACTGGCAGCACCGATGTTCCAGGCAAGTTTGCCAGAGGAGAAATACAGCAAAACTCACTATTCTCAGAATGTTAACGGTCTTTTTTTCAAAATTTTTCAAACCGATCTTTTTACCCAACCTTGTCTTATTGCCATATATTATGATATTTCTGTTTGATGAAAAGCTATTTTCTCCTGTACTGTTGTTTAAATACTCAGAAATCTCTCTTTTTTAAAGCTAAGTATAGTGCATTTACTCACTTCCCCCCAGTTACTTCAATACTATGATTTTCAGTAAGCTTCTTACTTTGACTCTGAGAGAAGAACAGATACAAAGAGCTTATTTGACGAAGTGTTTCTTGATCTGAAGCCCTGACCATGTAGGAGGAGATGAAGCATCCAAACACAGTTCTGCTGCTGTGCACTGGAGTTACAGGGGCCACAGGAGGAATCAGGGAGAGAAGGAAAAAATGGCTCATGATTGCAAACCTGCCTCAGTCTCAGATGCTGACAGAGTTAACGCCATGCTGCAATGAGGTGAGGAAAAACAGGAGTTAAGATACACACATAACAAATTTGGGGTGTGTCTGGGGAAATAACAAAGAAAAAAAAAAGAAAAAAAAATGTCTAAGATTGTATCAAAATAAATTACGTTTATCACACTGATGCAAATATCTGTAGATGATGCCGTGTTAGGATGTGACACACAATATACTTGTGTAAATTTGGAATTCTTTATTCATATATTAGTTCAGGGCAACAAGATGAGAATGACTAAGAATTATTCAGGGAAAACTGGGACTTGTGTTTATCCTGCAGAATAGAAAGAAGATAATAATACTCTCTGAACTAATATATAGTGTTAAATCAGAGTGTATCAGACCATCTTCTAGACTTTAAGTCTCAGTGAAATAATTATATCATACTTTTTCCCAAAAAGGCAACCTAGACAGAAGAAGTTGATTAGGCTGCTCCCTAGTCAGACAATGAATCAGTGGCACAGCAGGAATATAGCTCTGTAGTCTTGAGATCCATGTACATACTCTGGTAATTGGATCAAACTCCAGGAAAAACATCCAGAAAATGAAACACAAGTAAGTTAGGTCTTAACTCTTTGCATTTCTGTCAGCTGTATAAATCTCAAGTGCACTCCTTAAAATTACCCTTTTAATTTTGTTGTTAGTTGTAGCATTTTAATTCTTCCCTTCTCATGGTCTCTGAGTGTCTCTGCTTTGCTCACAACACACTAGCCAAATGGGTCTTTAGGAAAAACAAAATGATAACAATCCTATAAACCCTTTAAGCCAGCCAAAACACGGAGTGAACAGCAGAAAACATTCCAAGGTCTATTTGTACTAGACCCTTCTTGTTTCACATCTGGGATCCCACTTAGTCCGGGCAGCTTTGCAGCAGTTCTAGTTCACTTTCTCTGCACCTTAAAAGTGTCACTAGGACTTCTCTCTGCCCCAACATGTCCTTGTGATCCACAGAAGTCTCCATGAGCTTACAGAAAGGAAATCCATCTGAATTAAAAAATACATAGTATAGATCCTCTTTGGGGTACTTTCTCTGGTTTTGTTATTTCTTTTTCCTTTTTTCTTTTTTTTTTTTTTTTTTTTTTTAAACAAGAAAATGCTATTGCCAGTGGAAGCATTTCCATCACTAGCACAGCTGCCACACAACCTGGCAGTCCTCTTGTCCTCATCTTTCACATTAAGATTCTTTTGAATCTGAAGTGATGGAAAAGCACCTTTACACCAGAATTTTGACACTCCATGAAATTGAACCCCAGCAGCAGATCATTCATTCACTGTGTAAAACCAGCCTTTATAGGGTGTGCTGCTGAATCCTCTGTGTTAAAATGACCTTACAGATCACTGTGCCTTCACCAGCTCTGGAGGGGCTATCCAAAAATATGACATTCTGAAGGAAAAATGACGTTTTGTAAAACAGTGTCTTCCCTCCCTGCCCCCTCCCCCCCACAACCTTTTCCAGCTGTATAGGAAAAATGTTTTCCTTTTAGAAACAGAGAGGAAACTGTGGAAAAAACCCATACTTTTGTTACCACTCTCTGTCTAGACATAGAGCAAATTGAAGATAATAGATAATCATTTAAGAGTTGACACAGACTTAGCAATTTGGTGGCCTGAGAAGCATGTGTGTTTGCACTATCACTCAGGACAAGCCTTGTACATTTTGCTGACTGCTACAACCAATTCTTTGTTTAAGGATGATAAAGCATGGGCTCAATCCATACGTGAACAAGTATAGGGACATAAAAGTAGAATGAAAGTAATTGATCCCTATTCAGGAGGCACTTCACAAATTACATGCTGTCCAACTCTGGGAAAGGCAGTTTGATGACCTATCCCTTGACCTGATTGCATGAATCTGAAAAAAAAAAAAAAAAAAAAAAAAAAAAAAAAAAAGATGGGGGCTGTTAACAAACCTCACAAGGCCAAGGACCAGATCTACAAAAGGGAGCTAGGTAGCAAGATGCTGAACACTGTAGCACCTTGCTGAGTGAGTCTAGCCACCTCATGGAATTTTAATCTCCAAATTAAAATCTCAGGATGAGAAGTCAGTCTTTTTTTTGTTGTTTATTTGTTTTTTTGTTTTTTAATAAGGGCAGCAAAAGCAGAAGGTCATAGTGCATTTGTTGGCCAGTGGACTCAGGATGTGGAAGACCTCATTTCAGTTTCCTGCAGTGTCTAAACCACATCTTCTCTTCCACCCCCAGAAAACCCTCTCTTGCCACCAACATGGTTTTCTAAACACTGGGAAACTGGCTAAGACGTTAGGGGCACCATCTCCTTCTCTGACTGTAAGTAATGTTTCTAGTTCAGGCTAGGAGATGGAATTTAAGAATAAGTAAATATGAAACTTGTTTGGGAAGATAAATGGGCAAAACATAAGCAGTGAGGTCCTTGCCCCTTTCATCCCCACCACATCTGTAGATAAGCACGGAAGTAGAGCTCACTTGCTCTGATGGGACTTCATTGATAAAATCACAGACGTGCAGAGACTTTAGATGCCTCTAGATATGAAAACTGATGAGTAGGAGTTCTGAGGATTTGAAATTTGGATGGAAATGCTTAAATTGTTTGTATTCAGACATTTTGTTCTCTCCACACGTATCTCTTCATAAACTGAGCAGCCAAGTAGCACGGAAAGGCATTCCAGCCCTAAATAGATCCCTAGGCATTGTAACAGCTTTTGATCTCATCTGACTCCTGCAGAGAACAGTGAATGAAGCTTTTTTGCAATAAATCCAGCAGATGCACCCTTCTTTCTCCTAATTTCTGATTCTGACTTTCTTCAAGTGGTGTGGTGGGTGAAGAAGGGGATTTCTGGGAAGCATCCACCAGCGGGGACAGCTGCTGGGCAGAACCGTGCCCCAGAGTTCCTATGGCTAAAGAAGTGAAGCTATCTCCATGAACATTACCTAACCACAACTGTTTTTTTTCTCAGTGTAATTAGGTATATTGATCTCATTTTCAGGATAATTATAGAGCTAGTAAACATGGTATCTGGGTGTAAAACAAAAGACTTGTTATTACAGAAGTCCCCTTCTAATTGCATTTCTATGACTATAAGGTATCTCTCATTTTGCATATTTACATTTCTTCCTTCATCTTCTCTCACCCACCATTTTCTACTAATCTTTCATCTGTCCAAGGCAGTCAAGTGCTCTTTACCCCTGTATTTATGTAAAAGTCTTGATTAAGAGGTGGGCCTTACAATAAACTTTAAAGATGATTAGGCTTAGTCTTATCATGATTGCTTAATTAAGGCTTTCAGAATTTTTGCTGTTAGACCTAGACAACCAATTTTGAAAATGTTTTGCTGACTTAATGGCTGCTGAACAGATGCCATCAGCAAATGATAAGGCTTATTTCCAGGTCAGTTCACTGAAGGTCACTTTCATCTTGCCTCATTGGAACTTGAACCAATGACTTTATTCACAGAATGGTTGAGATTGCAAGGGACCTATGGAGATGGTCTAGTCTAATCACCTGTGTCCAGGACTGCGTCCAGATGGCTTTTGAATATTCCTATGGATGGAGATTCCACAACCTCTCTGGTCAGCCTCTGTCAGTGTTTGACAACCCTCACAGGATATTTTTTTTCTTATATTGAAATAGAATTTCTTGTATTCTGATTTGTGCCCATTACCTCTTGTCCTGTTACTCATTACCATGGAGACTCTGGCCCCATCTTCTTTACTTCTCCATCAGGTATTTATATACATTCACAAGATCTCCATGAGCCTCCTCTTCTCCAGGTTGAACAGTCTCCCTTCTCTCAGCCTCTCTTCATATGTCACATGTTCCAGTCTCTTCACCATTTTGTGGTCATGTATTGGTCTCTATTCAAGAACACCATGTTTTTCTTGTACTTAGGAGCCCAGAACTGGACCCAGCACTCCAGATGTGCCTCACAAGTTTTGAGTAGAGAGGAAGGATCACCTCCCTTTAACTGTTGGCAATGCTCTGCCTAATGTGACCAAAGGGATTGTTGGCCTTCTCTGTTTCAGAGGCACATTTCTGGATCATGGTCAGCTTTGTGTCCACTAGAATGTCCAGGGCTGTCTCTGCAGGGTTGTTTTCCAGTCTATTAACACCTGGTGTGTGTGGAGTTGTTCCCCCCCAGGTGGAGGACTTTGAATTCCCTCTTTCTAAACTTCCTGAGATACCTCAGTCTGTCCAGGTCCCTCTGAATGACAGCACACCCATCTGGTGTATCAGTCACTCCTCCCAGTTTTGTACAGTCTACTAACTTGCTGAGGGTGCACGTTGCTCGATCATTGAAGATGTTAAAATGCAAGAGTCCTGAACTCAGCGTCAACATCTGGGGCACATCACTGACAACTGTCCTCCAGCTGGACTTCGTACTGCTGATGCCAACCCTCTGAGCCCAGCAGCTCAGTCAATTCCAAATCCACCTCACTATACACATATTTCATCTCTACTTCATCAGTTTTTCAATGAAGGTGCTGCAGGAGACAGTGTCAAAAGCCTTACTGAAGATCAGCAACATCCTCTGTTCTCCCTACATTCTCCAATCCAGTTGTCTCATTGTACAAGGTTATCAGATTGGTATTCACATGCCTGTAGCGTGACTCACTAGTCTTTTTCAACAGAAGAGAGGAAAGTTCTCTCCATATTCTGAAAACAAGAGATGATCCAAGTCAGCAAATAAATTCTTCTGGAAGCAAACTGTTTGACTGGAAGAAAACAGTCTGACTGGAGTGAGTGAAGGCTAAGACAGAGCCACAGCATCCTCCCATCATGATGGGAAATGCAGAAGCATACCAGCACAACCAGCCACACCGAGGCTGAGAGCTCGGGAATGACAATGGCCACAAAGAAGTTATCATCTATCAGCTAACGTCACAGCCCAGCTATGTCTAAACCAGACCAGAATTCCATCTTCAGGCAGGCACTTTTAGGGTTGATATGCCTGAGGACTCAATGGTTGGATAGAGGGACAAAATATCAATGGCATTTCAATGATCAACGTCATTTCATCAGCGAGTTTAAAATTGCCTATTTCTTATCTGAAAGTGATGATGGGTAGTAGAAGTCTTAGACTTTCTTGAGCAAAAAGATGAGAGATGTGGCATTTTAGATCTGCCTAATCACTTCCAGAGCTCCTTTCTCTTGTTATTGTTGAGGCCAACATCACCAAATTCAAACTGCTCAAGAATTATTTTGTTTTTGCTTGTGGTTATTAGCAAAATAAAAGAATACCTCATTGATAAAAACACTGAATCAAATTTGGAGAAGATAGCTGATTAAGTAGTTCACATTTCAAAATTATTTTGAGTCTTGATTTTGCAGCATCTGTAACAATTGTCTGATTTCATTTTAGCACAGCATACTTGTGAAAGTTCCTTGCTGTTCATGAGATTCAGAGCAGCTTTGTGGCCAAAGCTGCTCTAGTCTATTTTAGATGTATTTCGTAAGATACTAATGAGCTGAGGTTGTCTATTGTGCTGATGAAATAAAGGAGGCACACAGAACTAAGTTCAAAGGAGAGAAGATGACTGGGAATCGATGCTGTTGTTCACTTTACATGAGTAACAATAGATGTGTTTAACATCTTTCCTTTTGGATCAGGATACTGATCCCTCCAAAATGCTGATGTCACATAAAGAAGTAGGATCCAGTCCCTATTAGACTGTGTTGACTGGAATAAGCAATTTCATTCTCTGCTATGAGACAAAGGTTTTTCAAAACAAAAAGTACAGAATTTGCCTTAAAAGCCAAGCTACAAATCAGTTGTGTCCTATCTCTGGCAATGGCTGAAGGAAATAAAAGCCTTTCACAATCCACCAACCTAACAACATGCAGTTCAGAAGAGGTCAGGAGTGAAGACTCTGCTTCTCTTTTTTAACCATTACTTTCCATGTTGAAGAAAGAGGTTTTCTACATGCAATCTGAAGAGGTATTGATCATAGTTACCCAATATTGTTTTCACTCTGGCCTTTAGTGCACTGTTTATGTCGCGACAGTGAATTTTACAGACAGAAGCAGTGTATATATAGTGAAATACTGAGTATGCAATTATTGTGAAGCCAACCACCGTTTAAGTTTGATGGAGCACTTCTATAATGCCAGGTGAAATTTAAGCCTTGTCTTTATTGCCAAGAATTAAAACCTTGATGAAAGCAGGGGAATTTGCATTTTTCACACAGTTATCATGTTACTGGCTAAATTATAATCCTAATCTGACAGAAATGACAGATGAGCAAAATCAAGCCAGTGGTGTTAAATGGTGCCAAAATGGATCTAAACAGGATTTTAATTGAGGTGAGTAACTTAAAGGGGAAAAAACTTGTTTTTTCAGGGCTGGTGAAGGGAGATCAAGCGACAGGTCTGCCGTGCTCTGAACACCTGCGCTGGGGCCCTTCACTTCTGCACAAAGATGGTATGCCATTTACTCACACTGGAAAATAACAAACTTTCTGCAGCATTTTCACAGATGATTAATCACTGTTGTTAACAGGGGCGCTTCCAGCTGTATTTCCTATTGTTTTCCTTTCTTTAATTGTTTATCAGAAGCAGAAAGCTCCAATATCAATGTGAACTTAAAAAGTTTGTACTTTCACAGATTCTTGGTACCAACTGTCTATATTCAGTGAAAAGTATAGTTCAAAAGTAGATTAAAATAAGGGCTGTGCTAACACCATCTTGATTCTTTATGCTTTGCATTGATGTAGAGACAAAAGAGAATGGTTGCTTTAGTAAGTCTTTTTCCGTTTTTGCACAATGTTCATTCATTCTATGCTCCACCAGATGTGCTATGTTTCATTTCCAACCAGGTTCCCATCTGTCCAGAAGGCTGGAGTTTGAAGGATCTCATTACTGTGAGGATAGACTACTTCTTATTCTGCCCATTTTGAGTAAAAGGTAGGAAAGGGTGAAAGTGAGAAACGAAGTAGAAATAAAAAACCCCACAACCTCTTTTAAACATTTAAAAAGTAAATGTAGAGGATTGTGAGCAATATTATAGGGAGACCTCAAACAATATATGAAATTAGGTGTTTGGTCTGAATTCAATGAAAGATAATGAAGGGTTTTGATATGATAATCCCACTTAAATGATTATAGAGTGGGGGGTGTATGTGTGTGTGAGCTGTGAGGGGAGGAGGGGTGTTACAATAAGCTAGCCAGCCAGTTCTGCTCTCAGTAAAGTGTCAGATCGGCTGTTTTGCTAAAGATAAATTTTTCATGTTCCAAATATTCTGAGAGAAAATAAACTATACTAATAGCAAGATGCGTAGTGATTTGCACATTATCCAAGCCATTGAGTTATTCCTGACTGTCCCTATTCTAGTTCTTGATTTGCAGGCCAGCTACGCTCTGCAGCTGGAGCAAATTATATCAACAGAAGTGCTGATGTGACCACAAGTTGACAAAAGGACATGATTTCTAGTAGCAGAAAAGCAACTAGATTTTATGAAATTGTATCTAATAATGTTGTTTAACTCATGGATCTTGCATCTGACGTCTACTTTTTATCCAGTCCTTTCAGCAGCCCTTTGTTAGCAGTCACTCAGAAGAGGAAATAAAATGTAGCCATTGAAATAAAAATTGCTCTACGCTTTTTAATAGCTCAGCTGCAAGCTCTATTGTCTTATTTAATGGATTGTATAACTGAAGTCTTTCCTCATGACTATACTCATTTGGCTTCCTAGTTTCCAAACTAAACTACAGTATCTCGGGGTTCCAAGTAAAGTATAGAGAGGGAGAGAAATTAAAGGATAAAAGGGTCTTTATACATGTAAAATGCAAACTGCTGGAAGTAATGTGGATCAGGAGTCAGAACAGCGACTGAGAGTCAAGAATTTCTGCACTGCGTTCCCATTTCTGACATTGACCTGCTCTATGCCCTTGGTTATTAAACTCAGCCCCTCCGGCTCTCAATTTACCAGTCTGAAAATGGGTGTAACAATATCTACTGAATCCAAAGGCATGTAGTGAGTGCGAGTATTTGCACTTCCAGGGCCTTGTGTAAAGTAGAGTCACAGACAAGTGAAGTATTGTTCCATTAAATTTCTACATCACGCAGGAAAAGGTCTCTCATCACCCAGTGTTTGTTCAACTAAGCCAACAGTATCATGCAGTTAAAGAAACAGAAAGCAAAAGTAAAATAAAGGGTAAAGAAAGCATCAGCTTGCTGTTCTCTAGCCATTTAACTGTAGGTACAGGGGACCTAAATTTCTCTGACAGGTCTCTCACTGCCCCATTGTGTAACTTTTCCCACACCTGTTTTTTCCTATGGCAATTTCCTAGGGGACTGTCATTCACAATTTGTACAGAGCCTGGCACCATAGGTCTCAGCTTCAAACAAGGCAGCTATCTGATAGCAATATCAAGAATAAGATCATACTATCGGTAACATGTGATGAAAAACCTTATTTTCTGTGACTGCATTAGTGGTAATCTCAGTGTAAAAATTTGGGGAGCTGTTGTAAGCCAAAAGAATTCTACAGCACTGTTGAGAAGAGAGAAATCCCTGTGTCACTGGTAAAACATACAATCCATTTTGACAGAGAACTGAGAATGGCAAACATTCATCCAAGATTTGTAAAGTCATTTTCAGCCAAGTAACCCAAAGCATCTTAAAAGTTAATTGACAGGTAATATGAACTCTGAGTGGTGATGAAGTAATAAAACCAGAGAGAATCAATCATCACTTTCAATATCTTCTGAATTGTCTTCAAGTATCTTAAACTCGAAAGAATCTCAGGTTATCTTTGTGGCCTTTTGAGACTGTTTTTCAGAGTGTGTCTTGCACATGCTCTTTAAAGAATTTTGGAAAAGCTTTCTTTTTGCCGTTGTCCCAGATGTACTTGTGCCTTGTAGGCATGTTCAGTGAAATGGAAAAAAAGGCCTTATTAAATCATCAAGTGCTAAGAAGGCTTTCAGCTGTGGAAGATACGCAATGTACATTGCAGTTGAAACAAATCATACAGTATAACCTGTTAAGGATGTAATTGAGATACATGTAATCATTAACCTTGGAACAGACTGGGAATCAGTTAATGAATCAAATCAATACCCTCTCCACTGATCCATAATAATTTGAAAGAAATGAAAAATTTAACAGTTGCTGTATGTGAGGTTATCATGGGCTGCAATTAGCTAGCCTCCGGGAGATTATGTTACCTAGTTACCAGAGGGTAAGTGTAATTTCCGTAGATCTTTTGGAAAGATTGTTATAATGACAGGTGCCAGACAATGAAATGGGTCAGAAAGAGACTTTAGGCGCTGGCTGCAGCTAGGTCAGCTTTCCGTCCCTCCAAGCAGCACATCCTTCTCCTGACATTTCGCACTCTCAGTTGGTGCTGCTGCCTGATGAAGACGTTCCAATAGACTCTCAGCTGAGTGTGTCTGTTACAAAAACTAATGAAATGTTATCTTTGTTTTATGTGGTGCTACCTGTCTGGAGCTCATTGTTTTGTGCTTCTTTCAAGGTGCAATTGAAGGCTACGCTATAGGCTTAAAGCTGTGCAATTTTCACAAAGAGTGTGAAGCTTTTAAATTTCTGAGTATGTGGAAAGGCACACTGGCCAAAAGAATAAATACAAATGAGAAACAAGATTCAAAAATACATGTGGAATATACGTGCCTAGATGGCAAATGTTAACGAGCCTATTTTATAACACTAAATAGGGTAGAGGAAGGGAAAAAAAACTGTTGTTTGCCTCCACAGCATGTACTCAGTGATACCCGTGCACAGTAGGATAGTTAGTTAGCTACCACATGCAAAGCAGAAAGCAGATGGTATGGTTGATATAGATCACAGGAACGTGAGTATCTGTGAGTGTGCATGTCTTTGTATGTTCGTGTGTAAATCAGCAAGGAGTTTGACATTGACATACTCCATCAAGTCTAGTTTATAAGGAACAAGTAGTGCAACATTCTGTGCATCTGGCAACATAACTAGCTCTGTCAATCTGTGGATACTGCTGACATTGTACTATTAGCGTCACTTCCATCTGTTTTGTTTATACAGGGCTTGATTTACTTTCACCATGTGAATCGGTAGTGGGTAGAATTGTCCAAAAGTCTCTGGTTCCAATTAAACCTGCAGTGTATCGTGTTGCACAATATTATCAGAAAGGGGAGTATTATTGCAAGGGTTGCTACCTGTTTCTTCAGGAGGAAATATCAATGTACATTATGGAATACAGAGGCATGTAAGTAGATCGTAAAAGACTATCTCACCAAAACAAATTCAGTCCTTATTCATTTTCGATCTTCAGGGGTAAGGAAATTATGTTTGAGGCAGGAGGCTGTTCTAGTAATATATAGTTAGGTTAGTCCACCCTGTGTCAAATGCTTTTTACTCTTTTCATCTCCTTGGAGCCACTTGTTTAAATTAAACTGTGGCAACGTTCTCTCTGCCAGATACTGCTGCCCAGAACTATGGTTGGAAAATCTCAATCTCTTTTTCCTTGTCTCCTCTGTTACTCTAAGCGCAAGCAGATAGTAAAAGTGTTCTAGTTTAGGCACAACTTCTAATCTACCCTAGGAGTTCACAGCACCTGCCACTGACTTTATCTACCCCTAAGGAAAATCAAATGTATTGCTTAGAAGTATAAATGGGGACAGAAAATGAAAAACGTTATACAACTGAAATCATAAGGTGGATTAGATGGGCATAATATGACATTAATCAACCTGGAATTTGAGCAGGTTAGGTAACCTTCATTGCATGTCACAGGATCCTCTCTGTGCAGACATAGTCAGGTCTACACTTTTATATAAAGAAACAACCACAATCCTATTTAGGAGAACTAATTAATTACTTACTTGGAGGGCAGACTGACATCTGTTGAACAAAATCCTGTTTCCTCTGGTACCTGATCCTTGATTAAACAGCATCCTGTTCAATCTTATCTTCAGAATTACACAACGTACCTTATTAGAAATTTAGCCATGTAACAAGGTGTTTATTGGAAACCCTGTAATGTGATGCTCTTGACGTTGAAAAGATGGATTCAAAAGTAGCTGTTATGAAACCACAATGTTCCCCGTGGTATTTGGTAACAGATCGCGATTTACTAACAGGTTCCAATATTCAGAACTTATTTTCTGCAGCTCCTAGGTTTCGTAAATGCCAATTAGCTGCCCAGGAATATTTTGCAATACAGAACAGGAAACAGGTAAGAATAATTTTAAAAGTCAGAATACCATCTATTTGGACAAAATAAAAATGAGTGACTTGAGTCCTAACTGTTTTCCTGATCCCCAAGTTAGCCCGAAAAGCTAAAGGTTTTCAAACTATGGCAATAAACCCCTCTTCTTTACTGATTTGGTGCACTAAGTTTAACAGAATAACCTTCTGTCAGAATAACCCAGTGTCTTTTCTCCCACAGGCAAACCATGATGTCATCTAGACCAGCTAGTTCAGCCAAGTGCTCACAGGACGTATCTTTAGCCTGAGAGTCGATACTAAAAACATTGCCAACGCTCTGCTGTCATAGTTCAACCAAACAACCTGCAGGCAAAGATCACGGCCTTCCCTCCCTGTCCTTAGAGGAAGGAAACAACAAGACCTTTTTTTCTATGGCAAGGAGTTTCTAAATCTTGAAGCTTCAGACCCAGCTTTCCCAGAAGAATAACATCGTATTTGTTGCTAAGAATTCAGAGTGAATTATGACTCTCGGTCCGGTGGCTAAAAATGTCACTGTGAAAATTATCGCAGTGGAAAAAAGAAGAAAACCCACCCTAAACAAAAGATACTCAATGGTTCTGCTGAAGTCCTATCTCAAACACCAGGAGGTGTTCAACCTGAGGTCTTTCAAAGCTATGACAATTTTGAGATCTGGTACTCAAGTGCAACACGCTGACCCAAACTGGAAATGACAGGTTAAGTGCAGGAAGCCTGAACTGCATACATTTAGATATCTAAACAAGATTTAAATTATTCAAAACATTTAATTTTCTTATTCCTGTGTTTGAAGGCACCCAGAGCTCCCACTGTCTCAATTTCAGGCAGTGCAATGTGGTATGACAAGACTGGGACAAAGTTTCCTTCTGGCTGTCAGGTGTCACACCAGAAAGGATCCTGATTTCCTCGGGTTTCTTCACTTAGTCATTATTTCACTTCAGCTATTTACAGAAACTGTTCAGCAGGAAAGACAGCCACTGCTCTGACTGTCAGGACATAACAGAGTTAGTGTATGCTCTATCCATCACTCCACCATCAGTTGTAATGGGGTGGAGAGAGAAAGCAGATACTCTGTTGTATTTACTTCATAGGCTTGCTATTGGTACCTGATGGACTGGAGGTAAAAATTCCCTTCCACTATTTGAGTATGAATCTTGCAGCATATCTCAATAGCCATCAAAGGTATACAGCATGCAGAATGGAAAAATATGTAGTAAATACAACGTAGAGGGGCTTTTCTCCATTGGCATCAATCCTTTCCTTTTTCACAGGTAAAACATATAACTGCACAAACAAGAACCTAACTGCAACATTCAGGAACTTTTTTTGCACATGCACATGTGCAAGGTGTTCAGAATCAGGGTAGGATTTTGTAAGTATCTCTCTATATATTTTTTACACAGCTTATATGGTGTATAAAGTTTTGAGAAGATGGGTAGTTGGTTGTATTTGTTTCTGTCATCCCCAACATGATACCCGAAAAGACCATTTTAAAAAATGATTTTCCATATGAATGAGAAAAATGAAGCTCAAACGCCTATAAAATCATTAAATAATGCACACAGGTTAAGTCCAACACATCTATCCCTGTAGATGGATGAATTCTGTGCAATGAAACAATAGACACCTAATGAGACAGGAGGATGTAACATATGGTTTAAGGCAGCCACCCTGGGATGAAAGTCGTGGGTTGGGACTTTGTCCCTGGACATTCTGTTCATTGTTTGTCTGTGTATGGAAGTGTACAGCAACTCTCATGCACTGCTTTCCACTGGTCGATCTGAAAGCACTTTGAAAATGTGGTCAGCAATGACCTGCTGAGGCAAATTATATTCCTGCTTTGCCACCAGTGAATGGAGAGCTATGCCATCACCGTGGCTGAACGTGAGCTATGGCTGAAGCTGGGAACTGCTGAGCGGGTGTGCAATGCCTGATAGCCTCCTTGGACCCAGAGGTGGCTCTGGGCTTTTCATGGGTGAGACACATGCGCCATCCTGATCCTATTTCCTAGCTGTATACTGTGCAAAATATAGCTGAACAGGACTTCCTTCCAGTGTACTAAGTAGCAGTCAAGACAGGTTGGGGATATGGCCGTTGTGTGAATCCAGGTCCTAGACCTCTTTGGGCAGAAGTTGCAGGTACTGGGGGAAAAATCCAAATGGTGCTTCTGGGGTTTTATTTCTGGCCACATTTTGAATAGTTAACAATTTAGATAGCATCTGAAAGTGGAGTACATCTTCTGTTATTTTGATGTGTTTCATTTGTATGGTGTTTCACTGAGTTGCAAGAGAAGAATCCAGACTATCTGAACCAAACTGCTTCTTCAACCAAAATCTTCATATGTGGCATATGACGTGACTCCTTTATTTCTTGGATGCAGTACCATCAGCACTTCACAGCTGTTTTTTTCCAGAGAGGACAGATAGCAGGTAATTCAATAAAAATCAATGAAAATACAAATTTAATTACATTTATTAAGAAATATAGAGGGTTATAACTCCCTGAAAATCAAGTAGTAGCTTAGTTGGGGCACCTAGAACTGCAGGCACTTAGTGTTTATGAAAATATCAATAAATTTTGCCTTTGCAATTCATATTTAAAAAGGAAAAATTAATACTTATCCTACATTTCTGAGTAGTAGATTATCAGTAAAATTGTTTGAGGCCTGCAGGTAAATTGTATCATAGGAACCCAACAAAATATTTTTAATGTACCATTATTGTTTTATTGTGTATTATAGCCAAAATAAGCACTCATAATCTGAAACTAGCACAGTTATTATTTTTCATAACTTAATAATGATGATGCAGAGCATATGGCCAAAAAAGGCAAGGAAAACAATTTTTGTAAAAACAGAGCTCTGTAGATGCACAATATTGAGTTTGTTGTAAAAAGAGATGTGCGTCCTTGCAGTTTCTAAAGCATGAAGTCCAGGATTGTATTTATTCATCTGTTATTTACTCCTACTACAAGCCACAGCACGCCATTAACCTACCTCCACTCCTGCATAAGGGTACGCCATTGCTGTTGTCTCTCCTCCACAGATGGTTACTGCAGAGATGAGACATTCTGTGAATGCTTCTGTTTTCTTCTGAAAATAAAGAAAAAAGAAGTCTGGTACCTCCTGCAGTAAACAGCTATGGGAGCAAAGGGTGTAGCTCAGGACTGGAACCTCCAGTGTGAGCACCCTAATTAATAGACTACAAACAACAGCAGACCACTGTGGGTCAGTGGCACATCATCATGACAAGAAGGGCAGTGTGTCTTTCTGAAAAGTGCAAAACTTGCCATGAAAAGTGTGTGATGTGATAATCAAGGTTGTCCTTGAAGAAACAGCAGATGAATTCCTTCATGAGCTGACTCTGGTCTCCCAGGTCAAGGGAGTCTTTCTGCTGAACTTTCTCCTCTGACCACATTTTGAAAGAAAGTAGCAACACCTCTACATTTTCCGTTGTTTCTTTCTGTTTTCAGAAAGTTCTCATATGTTTTAGCCCTTGGAAGGAGACATTTTGCTTGTGTTATAAGCTTGATATGGGCAGACGGCTGCTTATACCTGCAAGATGGGAAGTATTGCATCTACTCAGAAGGACTTAATTATGAGGATGGAGATATAAAAGGTAGCTGCATGGACTTTATAGTTTGATATTTGCAGAGATTACAATGGCAGCTCCACGTGGGCTTTTATTAGGTACTGAGTTCTTGCTGAAGCTTCTAGAAGAGACTTTGCCATTGGAAGTTTTACAAACTGAAAATTTTCCTGTGTATAACAGTACATTTGAAATTGGTCCATGTGTGTATGTTTCTTTCAAATGAGAAAGACAGGTTACTTACCTGTAAATGGAGCTGACTGCAACAAAGCTTTTAAAGATCCTGAAAGATCCCAGGTAAATAAAAGTGACAAGTTCTAGAAATAAACTAGTCACTTTCAAAGCATGGACAGTTTGCAGAGCTCCTGTTGATGGAAAAAACATTTATGGCCAACATGTCAACCTCTGAACCTGGTGGTGGTCAATGAGTGGGAGAAATGTCTGGCTACCACACCTGTGAAGGCCTCAGGATGAAGGGGACCTGGTGACATTTGGCCTTGCCAGTAAGCTCCTGAGTCCTGTAGTCAAGCAGGATGGAAACTAATTCATCAGTCAATGTATGTTTAATCTGTTTAAACTGTTCATGTTTAAGCACACGTAAATGAATTTGGGAGTCTTTTAAATGAAAAAGAATAAATAATTGAAAGACCCAAGCTGTATCTGGCAACTGCTGATGTTATCCTGATGGATAGCAAGGGTGCCTGCTGCCATGGGCCCAGGAGCATTCTGTCTGCATCTAAAACACATAAATATGTTTTTGAGGAATCAGTAGAAAGTTCTAGCTATATGGGAGTGTACTGTAATTGTACTTTTTTTTTTTTATATATATATATATATATTATTTTGTGGCAGATTTGACAGAAATATGAAGTGTTTGTGGATAGACAGTTTGTATTTTTGACTTTATGGCCATAGACGTAAAGCTGTCATAAAAACATCACCTTGGACCTCTAGTCATGTCGTAACAATTTGAAACAACCAAAGCTCCATGCAACAAAGCATTTAGAGATTCTGGAAGACAACTCTCAGGTAGCACGTACACTGGTTACAACTCACTCTGGACTTTACCGATTAAGCTAGAGTTACTTTGATTTTTCCTGTGGTTTATAGCACAAGTTCCCTAATGACAAATATGTTTTAACGTCAGGACAAAACAGGCAGTGGGTGATAAACAACTGGTTTTACCTTGAGTTTCAATCACTTATACAATTGAGTTGAAATGTTTTAAACAAGCCTCTGAGCTCTGACACAACAGGAGCATGTAATAAATTAGTGCTGCTTATGGTCTGAAAAGAAAAAAGAATCTACCCTTTTCACATTACCACTACCAAGTTACAAATATGAGGCAGGAAGAAAGGAGGTGGAGGGGGAAGAGGATGCCCTCTCCAGGTTGTTCTTTTTATCCTTTTTTTTTTTTTTTTTTTTCAATCTAGATTAATTTAAATGTAAGAAAAGACTACCTTTCCCCGTAGGTATAGGTCATTAGTTCACATAATATGTTTTGCAACAGCAGTGTACCTCTCTTCCATTTGTTTAAAAGCTTCTCTGTAAGCAATAATGGACAGACTTATCTGAGCATTTTCTACTTTAAAAAGTCTAATTTGTACCATCTCTGAAACTTTAGATGCATGATTTCCAAATCTGGTAAAATTACTTCCTCTGTGAAAAGTAAGAAATATTTCTGAATTACTGTCACTTTTTTTTTTTTTTTTTTTTTTTTTTTTTATCTTCTATAACCCATTTTAACAAACATTTATGAAAGTTTTTAACTTTACAACATGCTTGCAAGCTTTGGACTGGCTTGTTCCAAGATGTCTGCATGAATGACTCCAGGGACTCTCAACTTGAAAATTCTTCTGAGACAAAGTGTGTAGATATGTGTAAGATAAAGAGAGGAGTTCTTTTTAATTGTATAAATGTGCTGGTTGATTAAAGCCAGGAGGGTGTCCTAGTAATTTTAGATGATATTTTTCATTTAAAAACAAAGAAAAATGTTGAATAACTCAAGATTTTAACTACTGACTGAAACATAACCAATCTACTTTATTTATAACTGATTTTCTTAGGCCTGAGATTCCCCACAGTGTAAGCAAGAATGTGGTAACCCAGCCACATTCAAGCAAAGCAATGACCATTCCAGCTATTTCTAATATACCTAATTTAGTGAGTTCACTAGTTACTTCTCTTGATTCATTTTATTAAAGTGCATCTTAATTTGGAATTGATTCTCATTTATCTGGTCATTACTTAAATGGTGTGACCACATCCATAGATCTCATTCACTGACATAGCAACCAAGATAATCTTTATTCTTAACAATTACAGTTTGAAATGTTATTTCCCCTTTTGATCACGTCTCTGGATTTTTATCGAAGTTTGGATTTTGAAAAGACACTCTAGAGATTCCCCTAAAAATGTACTAAGATATCATAAAATTCTAATTTTGAATTAAAATGTCTTGACTTTGAAGTTTGATTAAAGCATGAATAAGAAATGTCTATGGTATTAAGCTGAGATCCATCTGATTTCCTGATGGTCTCCTAAATTTCTTGACAGTTTCTTGATGTACCATTAGGTGTTTAAGGCATGACCAACACTGAGACACTGGCTGGCTTATTCTGACAGCCTCTTCAGTCAAAATCTCCCATATCTGAAAGCATCTCTGGTATTCTTAATTTTCTTTTTTATAAAACTAACAAAAATTCAAAGAGACACACATGGCTCATCAAAAGAGTGATGACTCTCAAATTAAATACTGGTCATTTAACAAAGACCATGGTTTCTCCCACAGGATCATGCTGTGTCAGCCCAGTTGGCAAACGCCTGGAACTTTTGACTACAGGCATGACAAACAAGCAAACAGCTCCCTCTGTTCTACATCACTGAACTGACAGTCCCACCCTTTGTTTTAGATCAAGACTTCAACATACTTGCAACGTGTGTGTCATATGAGTGTGAGTTACTTCTCATCTACACCCACTCATACTTCCTTCCTAATAGCAAGTTGTTCCAAAATATCTCGTCAGCAGCCCCTTTCCTGCTGCCTCAAGAAAAAAAAAAAAAAAGGAAAAAAAAAAAAAAAGATTGAATCCATGGTCCGTTAGTTCATTTTATCCAGTGAACTAAACTTGTTTGTTTTGCCCTTACAAGGCTAGATCTCCTTCCTGTTTGTGAATGAAACACTCATCAGCACAATGTAATGTGACTTCATTCAGTAGCAGCAGCTGCAGGAGCAGCCAAGAATGGAGTTTTGGACATTCAGAGGAAGACTGTGCAAATATTTAGCTTTTGAGGATTAGGAAGAGGAAAAGAATTTTTTTTATATTTTTCTTCTGGGAATGTTTTTATTTTGACATAATTTTTTTAAGTTCAGTTTTCTGCATCAAATTAAAAAAATAGAAGAAAATATTTTGTTTAGATTGAACAAAACACATCATTTAACCAACAGGAGACACCACTTATATTTAAATTTAAACTCACTTAAAATGCAATTTAGTTACTTTTTATATAGGTTCAAAGCAAGAACCTGATATACTTGATTTGCAAAATATGCACGTTTCCAAATTCTGTTCTGTTTCATTCTTTGAATCAAACAAACAATTGCATATGCTGCAATACCACCCCTGTACTTCCTGGTACCACTGCATGGTGCTGTATAGTATTACATATGGTCAACTTTGAAGCAAAACAGTTTTACTCATTTTTAACTTGCATCATATTCTAATTCAAATAACACACTGGAGAATATCTTCTATCACTCCAGTATTTTTATCCCAAGGTTTCTTAATTTCAAACTCACCCAATAACTACCTTTCTATTCTCTGCCTCTGCTTGCTTTGCCCTTTTGATATTTTGACTCCAACTATTTTTTTTTCCAATTCCTACCCCCATTTCTAACTTAAATAATCCTACTACTCCTACATCAAAGAATTAAATGACTTATTCTGCCATAGCACTGTTCATATGGGTTGAAAGATGCCAATATATCTACCTTGTCTGCCTAGACTATACAGTTCCACTAATTAAATTTACATAGGTGTCTAATCTTATAGTTGATCCTATGACCTTAGTGTGACTCAAATGCATAAATTCACAAGGTTTTGTGTCCCAGGTCTTTGTGTAGGGGCAGTCTCAACTGCTTTGTTAGTACAATGGTCTCAGCTGGTTCATCAACATGAGCACAGAAACCCTGACTGATAATAATTGTGACTATTGTGTTATCTTTGTTAACATCATCACTTAGTGCAAGGCTAAAGACAAGGCTTTTGCATTTCATGACTTGACTCTTTACAGATAGACATAGCAGGGGAAAAGAGTTTCCTTCCAGATGTTTCTCATGTCATGATTTCTATAAAATGACCATACTGTACTGCAGCTTGTGATTTGAAGTTTCCTGACAGCCACACCCTGAGCCATGCAAACGAGTTCTTTTTCTACTGGATTTTGAATGAGGTTTCCACTGCAGTTTCACTGCAGAGCCATGTGGACATACTGTCCACTAATCCTGTTTTCCAAACTAATGACAGCTGCCTGAATTTAGTAGTGAGAGATGGGATCACCATTTTACTTTCTGATGTCTCATTTTGCTACATTAAAAGTCCATGTAAGAGAATTTCTGTCACTGGGCAGATGTAGAAAACTTATTCTGAAAACTTGTATTGGGAAAAGTCAGCTAATTTAGCCTTTCTTATAACCATTCCAGTTCACATTGCAGACTTCAGGCCCATTCTTGACATCCTTATCCAGACAGCTTTGCCTTCATGTGGATTTTGCCTGAATAAAATAGGCTTTAATATTGTCTAAATAATGCGATGAATCTAATGTGCCAGGGGAAAAATAATAGTCCTAGCTATACCATTTTCACAGTCTTACAGATTTTGCATATTTTCTCTTTTCAGTATTTCCGTTACGATTCTCACTAATGCTTTTGAAATTCCTATATTTATTGGACAAGCAATAGCTCAATAAATCACTTAAATCAAATACATTTGACTTTTAAAATGAAACTATCATGCAATTAAATTTATATTTTCTGAATATTTATTCAGCTGATGTCACAACCAGCACGGTGAAGAAGCGTACGTAAAACATTAATGACCATTTTCTCCAAATTATGTTTATGATAATGTAAAAAATATATATAAATACACCTTGAATATAAGACCTCAGCGCAGATTCAATTAGCTGGCACTCTCGTGACCAGCACGATACAGCAACAGCAGCAGAGCTTCTGAGATGCAGGCTCTGAGTTTCAGTCACACTACAGTTTCTCTCCTGGTGAAACTGTGGTTTTTCATCAGGCTGAGAAGAATCTTCTGCTCTGATTGACTTTTTCCTCAGAGGTATTCATCACATAATTGTAATCAGGAGAAGCCATTGTGTGTTGTTCCTGCTGAAGTAGAGCATTTATAGCATTGCAATTAAGAAGGCTTCATTGCTAATACACTGGGCATTTGCCTTTTCTGCAGATTTAATGGCACTTTGCTGTGTGATTGAGTTCAAGAAGGATGTGGAACACCTCTCCGAAATACAATGTTTTTCTTCAAACACTTGGAATATCTGCTGGCTTTAATACAAGGGGCCTGACACCCACCTTCCTGTGGTGAAATTTCACGTCAGCTTTATAATACTACCCTGCTCTTAAGTTGCACTGTGTTTCAGCAGCTTTTTGCAGTCACCCTGGCAAAAACAGGTTGTCTCATTTTCTCATGCCACCTAACTTTCTCATCTGAATGTAAAAGTTTTCCAGTTTTACAATAATCACTGACATTTGGAAAAGTCTTTGCATCTCAAATAATATTAGAGAGTAGAAAACTGGCAAATAGAGAAACAGAGGAAGGACGATTGTGCACAATGCAGTAGCTCATCTTGAGCTTACTTTGTACATTTTTATTCTATAATAATTTTCACTTCTAAAAATGATGCTCTAATATCTAATAAAGTAACATTTTAAAATCTTAAAAACTTAATCTCTGAATGATTTTTGAGTTGTTTTTAATGGTTTTCCCCATAGCTTTTTAAACAGGAAACATGTTGCTTGCCTGAAAGCAGATTTATTTCAAAAAATTGCCATTTTCCTTCCTCCCTCAAATGTTTAACTGAATGATGTTACAAATGCTTTTAGTTGTGCGATGTCATTACAGAGGCAGGGAGCCACTTCCAGCTTCCTTGCATTGAAAGGGAGCCTGGAGGTAGCCGGATGCCCAGCCCTTGGTTGCATTGAACCCCGCTGCCAGTGGGTCCGGTTCCCTGGGAGGATCATGTACCGAGGACACAAAGTGTGGCAAAAGGGGCAATCAGGTAAGTCAGCCGCTGTTTAATACTCTGCATTTCCTCACACTCCGCACAGACATACGCAATGCAAGCCTGTGTAATAGCTGCCTAAACATCCCTGTGCACGCTTGCCTTCAGCTTAAGGGTGCCCCCAGAGAAGAAGACCCATCTGAGCCCAGGCTATTCAGGCATATTGACTGCTTGATATTTGTCACTCCTACATAGCTGCATGATTTCTTGGTGCTAAACTCATTTGTGAAGATAGAGGTATGGTGGGAAATGACACCCACTGGTAACAGCAAGTGGTAAAATTCGAAAGAGCTTTCATTTACTCATTTTAGAGTGTGATGTATTGGGGTTATGTTAAGTTATTGATATATTTTATTTGTCTCTTCTCTTTTTAGAGGTTTGTGTTGGGTTGGGTTTTTGGTTTTTTTTTTTTTTTTTCCTCTGCTGCTATGTAACTCCTTAGCCCCTTCCAGATGATCTTTATTCCTGTGACAAGAAAGTCACGGTAAAAAAAAGGCAGCTGGCATGAGTGCTGATTTCCTCCCACCTCACTCAGCCTGAAGTCAAGTTCATTCTGGGTCATCAAGGGAGTTGCAAGGAAAGGCTTGTGAGCAAGGATCAACAGGACTTGTGTGGCATTGGCTCATATTGTCACCTTTCTCTCCTGAGTTGTAAGTGATCTTCAATTTACCAACAAATATGATCTGGCCTGCCTTGCAAAAATGAGACCCAGAATTTATTGTAGCTATTGTTCGATTTCAGCTTTCAATGCTGTATCTGCAGCAAAGAAACCCAAAGAAAAAATATGTAGGCAATCTGCTATTTTATACCTTTTTTTTTTTTTTTTTTTTTTTTTTTTTTTTTTTTTTAAATATGTGGCTCTTTCTTTAGTGACACATCCTTGCCCAGTGTATTCTGGCTATTTACTACTCATGGGCAATTGTTTGAGTTCAGCAGCACTGTGCACAGGGACTGAAGAAATGAGGAATATGCATACAGAAGGCTAGATTTAGGAAGAAATTTGAGGGAAGATCAATGCACTGAGCAGTGCACAGGGAAGTAGGGAGCAAAAGTAGAAGATAGGCTGGTTGTATCATAGTGTCAGCTACAGTTTTAAGGATGTGCTTTTGCGACAGCAGTAGATGTGAATCCACTACAGTTCCTAACTCTACAGTCATCTGATGTGATATACCCCTGTATTGTGTTTCCAAAGACCCTACTTATATGACCTCCTGAAACTGCCATCATCTCATGACTGTAGGACACAAACACCTTTTTTCTAATGATTCACTATGGCATGGGGAAGTGCTTGCGCTCTGGTTTTGCAGACAGGGAACACCTCTGGAGCACCGGGTGGCTGAAAGAAGTGAATGCACAAAAGGCAGTAAAAATTATCTAACCCTCCCATTCTTAACATCACAACCTCCCACTCATCCACAGGGAACATAACCTTTCCTGCCAGCAAAAATCCAGGCATATTCAGAACTGCCAAGGTCCTAATCATTCACAGAAACTAAAAAGCTATCTCATGCCTCAACAAGAGGTCGGTCTGGATTTTGCCTGATTATCTTCCATGGTCTGTTCTGGGTCTTGTCCAATGAAAAAGTAGAGCAACAATCTAATTTTCTCAAGTACGGTAGTAGTAAGAACATTTGCCTACATGAAGTGAGGAGGGGGGGAAAAAAAAAAAAAAAAAGCAAACAAAAAACAACCAAACAAAAAAACACCAAAAAAAACCCAAAACAAAAACCACCATTCCTTTTCTGGATATGTTTTACAAGAAAGGACTGGCTCTACCATGTATTTTCAGGAGAAGGATCAGAACCAAAATCTTAGCAGAAGACCACTACCTCCTCATAGCCCCAAATGAACATGTCTATCCTGCCAAAGTATCCCTACTTGACAGGCTCATTTTGGTAGATCCCATTCCTAGGTACCCGTTCTATCAAAAGCACCTGATCCACTGCGACAGTTTCCATCTGGCAGCTAGACCAACTTCATTTTGCAGGCTTGTCGCTTGCCCAAGGTTATACAAGCTGGCTATGATGGAGGTGTGAAATGAACCCAGCTCTTCCAAGCACAATCCAAGCCCCAGAGCATCATCACTGTCTTTCCCTGCCTGGGTTGGAGCTGTGGTTACTCTGATTGCTCCAGAACAACATTCCTGCCAATCTTGTCTTGGAGTTTTCAGTGCAAAGAAAGCTCTTTTAAAAAGGCACAGACAGGGCTCTATGGGCAGGAGGTTTGCAATTTCAGCTGGAAAATGACACAGAAAAATGTGTTTCAACTGGGAAATGACAGTTCCCCTAAAATTTTTTGGCACAACTGAGGAAAAAAATCATTATGAAAAATTCCAGTGCAGTGAGAAGTGTTAGGATGAAGTAGCTGGTAAGTCGTTGGTTGCAGTGATGTCAATGTTGTTACTCTTCAGAATGCCTGTTATTTTCCAAAAAAAAGGTTCACATGTTAAAAGACCGGAAACTCTTTTCATTTGCAGTTGCTACTGTTTTGTACAAAGACTGATGATCAGGTGCGTGTGTATTAAACAACTTGGGGGTTATTACAATAAAACAGGAGCTACCACACTGGGAGATTTAAAAAGAAAATAAAATGTGTAAAAACACATTGCAGATTACCTTTGCCTGAATGTGTAAGTGTATGCACGTGGATAAGCTTGATGTGGTTTTAAAATAGCACTAACAAAAGACCAAATTCAAACCCCAAATCACTTAAATTGTTACCAAAAGAGCTGAGATTCACATTTTTACACAATGACTTGTTTCTTGTGCAAATACAGTCATTTCATTAGTTTAATATTATTCTGACTCTTAACGGTTTTCAAGCTTTCTCATTTGTTTGTTTTCTTCTTTCCCTCATTTATAAACCAGCAAAAAACATGTAAAAAATTTGAGTCAACACTTAAACTTAGAATAAATGGCTAGCCTTGGAGCATTTCTCATCAATGCTAGAAATTCAGTTTAGGACAGTGAAACTGACAAGTCACTCTCCGTGATGACAGATGAAGACTTTGAAAATGAGAAGAAGAAGAGCCACTTACCAAGCTTCTTTATTTTTGATGTAAACAAGAGAGGTCATATCTCTCTAGCCTATATGGACATTCATTCCTGTTACAATCTCATCTGTGAAAAGGTTACAGGGAAATATGGATGGGGAAGAATATTCACTCTGTTGCCAGGGGAATGGGAATAGTTGGGCTTATATTTGATCTTTTGTTGTCCATCATACCTCATACTTTTCGTCTGTGTCATGCCGCATCACACCAACATGACAGAGAAAGCTGTCTGAGCACCTTGACCCAGCTATTGCTGTCCCTCCACGCTCCCCTGCCCGGTCACTGACAGAGACTTTTCAGAGGTACTGTAAGCAGGAATCGTTTCAGACAATTCTTCGTGAGGCTATTTATAGAGCAATTTGTTACAAAAATAGCTCTGGAGCTGACATGTATTTTTCTTCTCTAGGGTAGGAGATGACCTATCCCTCCCTGCAGTGCTCTCTGTGAGCTGATGCTTCCTGAACTGCTTCCATATTAGCACAATTCCTGGACTGTAATCCAAGTTTTACTGTAATGAACACAAAAATGCATGTTTTACCCTCAATAAGCATCTCTGGGGCTGTTCCTGCAACTCGTCTCGGTACTTGATGGAGGCAGGAAATCGTGTGCTGCTGTATGACCGAAACACTCAATAGCTATTATCTCTCTTAGACAATTAGAAGGACAACAATTTATAAGGATGTTTATGACACTAGTCTGTGATTTTTCTATTTTCTTCTATAACAAATTTAAAGATTTAGAGATTTCCCAGCTTCGCCTTACATTCAAAGATTGTTTATGGAGTCCACTTCTGAATGAGTAAGAGATGGCTATGAAAGAAGGATTTACGCGTGAAAAAAAAAAAGTTACCTCAATTTATAGAGCCAGATAATTTCCCTGTTCAGGAAAGAGCAAGTCCTACTTTACTTTTTTTCTGACTGTACTTGCATGGTCCTGACTGCGTGGTAGTATCTGAAGACAAATATGATGTTATTCAGTCTTCCATGTGCTAGATCTCATGGAAGATAAGCAACCTCTGCTTCTCAATGTTTTTTACCAGGCATTTGAAAACCAATACAACATTTGATAACAGAACATTTTCAGTGGAAGGTGTAATAACTCCAGAACTTCCTTTCTTCTGGTGATTGGAATTCCACATATGACAGCTTCAGATCCTATTGATTTGCTCAGATCTTACTTAGCTAGTAGGAATAAGTCAAAGGAACTCTTCAATGCTCTGAGATAATAAAGTAAATCAATCTGAGCTATGCTATGATTTTTTATACTTTCTTATACACAGATAATCATAGAAGTGTTGGTTGAGTGGGACTTCTGAAGGTCATCCAGACTCTCACTTGAAATGGGACTATTGCCAACACTAGATCAGGTCAGCGATACATTTGTCTAGCTGAGTTTTGAAAATCTCCAAGGACAAAGATTCCTCAGCCTCTCTGGGTAGCTTCTAACCTGCACTTACCTCCCGGTGAAGTTTTTCTAATATCCAATATCTTCTGACCATAATCTGTGGACATTTCCCTCTGTTAAATAGCCTGGCACTACCTAGAAGAGTTTGGCTTTGTTGCCCTTGTAACAGCTCTTCACACAGTTGTTGGCTGTAATTAGACCATCCTTTGCCTCCTCTTCCCCAGACCGACCAAGCTCAGATCCCTCATCTTCTCCCCATGTGTGATGTCCTCTAGGCCTCTGACTCTTTTGGTGATCCTCCACTGGAGCTCTACAGCTTCTCCACACCCGTCTTGAACTTGGGACACAAAACCAGACACAGTGTTCTGCAGTCAACTTGCTGGCCACATTACTCCTAATGTAACTCAGTATGAAATTAGCCTTATTCATCATGAGGGCTCTGTCGCTTCACCTTTGATTTGGCCTTCACTTCAACCTCCAAGTTGCCTTCACCAGGCAAAAGGAAGTAGGATTTGTAACTTCGCAAGACAAACAGGCAAAATCAACAAAATTAAGTAATCCAGTGATATATTCCATAAAAGTTAACATTTAGGGGACTCTTACCTTAGCTCACCATTTTCCCCTCCCCTTGTATTGTGCATGGGAACTCATTTTTCTGTCTTTTTTTCATCCAGAAGCAATAGTGCTACTGAAAGTGACCTACATTTACTTCTGGTGTGCTACAGGAGCAGCTAAGGCTACTCTGGTTCCAGCACATCATCCAGAGGTGCCAGCAGTACCCTGTGCAATAGCAGCCATGTCTACTGATGCCTGAGGAGCCAGGGCAGATCCACACGTGGCACCAGCTCCTCCAGGCCTCTTTTTCTAGCACAAGTATGGGAAGAAGTAGGAAGAAGGAGCAACATTCTTCTGTGCAACAGCATCTGGCATCTGTGGCGTCTGCACAGATCTCAGTGCTCCTCTGAATTTTCATGGCCTTTTGTCTTGTACTGTAATTAGGTTGGTTGTTCGGGCGACTTTCAGCTCTGCATACCTTACTACTTATTCTGTATCAATGGATGTGCTTACTGATAAGTCTATAGTTATATTCAGGTCTAGGGGAACATGGTCAGTAAAATTCCTGTAAGGCTCAACCCAGCATTTGTGACTGCAGGAAGAAAATTTCAGACAGCAAGACATATTCATGTTCTCTCATACAGATTAAAGGGAGGACTAAGTACATTCTGAACAATTTCAGAGTCAGGCATTCAGCAGAATGTCATGTTCTCTTCAAGCCTCAGATAAGTGTTACATGCAGAGTATACCTGTTCTTGGTGTTTTCACATTCCTCCCTTTCTATTCCTTTTCACAAGAAGAAACTTTAGTAAACATAGAAAATGGGGTTCATTATACTGTGTAATACTTTTTAAAGAATTCTAGCAGAAAGGCTGTCTATATTTATGGTTCTATCAAAAAATGTGGCTAAAAATAGAAATGGTTTCCTCTCATCAAGGAATGAATCTGCCAAATGTTATTGCTATAGGAAATCTAAGTCACATTGGATTACCACCTGGCACTATCAAAGCTAAACTACTGTCAACTTTAAAGCAAGAAAAAATGATCAAATTATCACGGGTTTATGAAATATCTTTAGAACCATATTAACTCCTTTCAATCCTTTCATAACATAATGAAAAGGAAAAAGTTACACATTAGTGGAGGAATTTATTGTAGCTCAAAAGGAGTTAAAAATTAAGAAAATCAGAATAGTTCAGATTCACAACTCAAAGATCAAGGAAGGAGGATAGCAATGAGAAGTAGAGGATGGAGTGAACATTTTGATACAATTAATGATAAAAAACCCGAATGTAATTTTGGAGTATGATTGGGCTCAGATTTCTAAATTTACTTCTCATTTCACCATTGAATTAAGTTTTGCAAGATGATCCAATCAATTTTAAAAAGTGTAAGATTCTCTAAACTTTATAAAAGGTCAGCTCTGTCCTTTTAAAAGGCCTTTGTTGATCATAAATAATCTGGATAAATTTGATCCTTTTTATACATAATTTACATAAATAATGTTCAACCAATATACATATCCAACCTGCTGGGAAATAATGAACCAGAAACCATAATGCATAAAATGGAAATAACATCCCCTATATATATATTTATATATATATATATATATGTATGCACACATAATTTTATGTATTATATAAATTAAGCCACCAGTTTTGAAAGTAATTTATCATAAGTTTTTAGGCACCCACCAAACAATATACATGTGGTCTTCAATTAATTCCTCCAGTTTCGTCAGGATGTCTGCATTTAGCTAAAGCTGAGGAGCAGTGTCTGCATTTTCTAAATGCTCAACATGCCCTTTGTTTATTTGGACCTTGTCTTCTTGGCAGATGGAGAGGCTGCCTCAACTATTTGGAGAATTTAAGACAGGGAAGCTGGTGTGGGTGTCTCCATGAACTCTGGGAGCTAATGAAGCTTTGAAGGGTGGCCCAAATTGCTTTAGGATTTGTAGATCTCAAGTTATCACCATTTTACAGACTACATCTACAACTGAAATTTACAGGATTCCCTCAATTAGGAGCAAGCACAGTCAATCAGGCATCATCCTGGCCAGCTAACCATAGTTACTGATTTGAATTCTGGGACTGTGTCATATAGTGTCCAGCCTAGTAACTGGCGCCTGATAAATATCTGGTCTAAATCTGTCCCTGAAGCAACATGGTAGCAGCCAATAGCATTTCTACAGGAATAACATGTTTCATGGAACAACAGTGTTAAATGTGAAGTATCCTCTCAACTGGTCACTATTGCCATCCCAGCTAGACCAGCATAAGGTGAAGTAACATCTGATCTCTGATGCAACATCTGGAGCTGATCCATAAAGTGTTAGGACAAGAGAAAACAAAATTGCAAAGCACATGTTGGGCATTACAGTGCTGTGGTTCAAATTCAAAATTCATTTGTGTATTTTGCTCCTATACCTGTTTCTAATCAGTTGATATGTGTTGCATGGTGTATCTTGACTGGGAAAAATTAAGTAGGTTAGAAGGAAAAGATGTCTGGAAATTATAAATGCATTCAAGCTGGTTCCCTACAAATCAAGAAATATATTCTCTCACTGATGATGGTAAGATTATTTTTTTCTCTGCTAGGAACCCCCAAATTCTCCAGAAGAGAAGAGTCCAAATATAATTAAGACTACACTGTCTAATACCAAGTAGAGATAACAATATTTCCCAACATTTTTATTTCCTTTTTTTAGGTCATTAAGAGAAACATGATGGTGTTGACTTTGTTCACAAAAGAATCAACAATAAAACTTACGATGTTTTTAAGGCACAACAAAATGTCAATAGTCTTATATTTTTAATAATGATCTTATCTGCTGTAACCTTGACAGCCTTGATGCATATTAATTTCATTGCTGACAACATCAGTGGAGACAAAATGTTTACTGTAGGTGGGTTCTGTTGAGTTTAAGTGGAATGTGTGGGGTCACAGTATATCTATTTCTAATTTTAGCATTGTTGTTTGGGGACCAGTGTTGTGTGTGAATCTAATTTGCTTTAAGTTTGTAGTAATTTTTTTGTGAGAAACTACACAGTCGCACAAAATTAATGTTTTTAACCAAGTCTGTGGCTCTTTCATACAATATTCACTTTCACCAATCATTCGCATCTTGCTGATGGAGTGCTCCTGCTGTTAATGACAAAACTCCTGTAGATGCTCCTAATAAGAAGAGAGAAGCTCTTTGGATTTATGGCAAGCATGGGGATAACTGGTTGATTTTTAAGGACCTGACAAGAGAATTAACGCAGAAGAAGGTGGAGAGGCTTGGACTGACCTGCTCTACAGAAGGCATCTGCCTTACACGTGGGTGATAAAAGGGCAGGGGGATGCCATGCAGGTAATAATTTTACTCTTTTACAGACTGGTGATTCCTTTCTCAGTGGACTCCCTTAAAATAAAATTGAGACGTACTGGAGAGAATTGATGGTGGTGGCAAGCATGAAAATCACCCTGTTGCTTCCTTCATAAAGTCCTAAAAGGACAAAACCCACCTTAATGAGAGAAAGGAGCATTGCCACTCCTTTGATAATAGGTAAATCTGACCTGCTGTTTTCAGCAAGGTACATGTTACTGGAAAGCCTTAAGAGATTTCAGCCCAATGTCTTAAGTATTGACATCTTTTCCTTCCCGTTGTCCTTCTGAAGGAATCTGTGTGACTTGTTTTCCACAAACTTTTAAGTAAGGAGTCATAATTCTTTAGGATTCCCAGAGAGCAAACATTGTAATCCAAGGAGTCCTTTCCAGAGAGCACAAAATTCCCAAAGGCTCACTCATCCTAAAAGTTGCTCAAGACCTTAGATGTCATAGTAAACCAAACAGTGAACTGTGTTCACTAACCAGCTAGAGTTTTTTTTTTTTTTTTTTAAATTATCAGTTATTCACTACAGGCAGCTATTAACAGCACTTCCTTTGTAAATTAAACAGGTTATAAAGTCTAAATCCTGTGAGATATGGTTCTCAGATTTTGTCCCCACTTCTGTCGTTGCTCTAATATTATATGGACTTGTGCTGGCCACTTGAGAGCATTTTAAATGCTTTGATGTAATCTGTTTGGCAGAAACTACCATCTCTGTTCTTATCATAATTTTCTGGGATGCTGAGCTCCTACCTCCCCTTACGTTTACTCTGAAAACTGTTTATTTAGGTGTCTATGTAATAACATATTTTTAATGTCTGCTTTCAGATTTGCCATGCTGAAAATATTGCCTTGCAACTGGAGATGTTGAAGCAGTTTTCCTACATTACATGCTGGTAAGGCCTTAGGAGACCCAGGAAAATAATACTGAAGGATATTTTTCAATTTCATGTATGAAGTTGAGACCTTCTTACCTCATTGGGGCAAAATAAAGTTATCATAGCAGCTGTCCTTCCTGCTTATAGTTTCAAACTTGTCCCCTGTCAGACTGGACAGTAATTGCAACCTTATAATAGAGATACCCCTGAGGAAAATCCTTTTAAACATCAAAACATTAAAGCAGCAGGGTTGGTAGATTTCATTTCAAGCACAAAACCAGAGGTTTTGTCTTTGAACCCCATTTTACCCCTATAGTAGGTGTTAACATGATTTTACACCAGTCAAGGAATAAAAGGTGGCATTTTTGATTCTTGCCTGCACTACCTCATTTACCTAGTGGGAAAAGAGCATTTTCCATGCAAGCCCATGACACTTTAGGGATACAATTTTGTATAGTTTTTACTACCTAGAGAGTAGAAGAGAAGCCTGCAGACTGCAGAACAGCTAGCATAGGGCTGCAAGTTAATGTATGCCCCTACAATGTTATTGCCAATGTAATTTTCAAATTACATCACTTGAGCCCTGTTTACATGCTTATGCTTTACCAAATGAACCTCTGTGAATCAGAGGCAGCCTGTCTTTCACCGCCTAGCATGCCCCACTGGAATGCAACTCACCAATTTTAGCAATATATTTTTTAATTTTGTTTTTAGCATCAGACTGAATATGATCAAATCCCCTCCAGCTCCCAAACGCTCCTCTATCTGTTCGCTGTGTTTTCCTGTCGGAGCCACAGCCTGATGTACATTCTCAGACTTGCTGATGAGTCACCCGACACAGGAGGATGCGGGGAAGGAGCCTTGCCCACTGGCCTGCACAGCTGAAAACCAATACTGGTTGCTATTTAGATCAACGGCAGAAATGCCAGTGTATTTGCAACAATTTCAAGGATGGTTCAGGAAGCTAGAAGTCGAAAAAATATTCTCCTTCCCTGGTCTAAAGCTGGATTTGCAGTGTTTACAAACAGCTGTTGCAACAGCCCCAAGCTCCAAAGAAATATGTGACACATCTGAGAATCTGACAGTCAAACCCAGCATTTGTTCCCATGCATCCCTTCTAAGGCTTGGCGTAACAGGAGACGTGGTCCTCCTGGTATTTGTCACCGTGGCAGCTGTGTGCATGGCCGTGGCAATAGCTATGCGGTTACTTGCTCTGCTACTTACTGCAGCAAGTAGAAAGTTAACCCGCAGACGTGGGAATTCAGACAGCCTTTGCCACAGCCAGCGAAGAGCGGGGAGCGAAACCCACTGCAAAAAATATAATTATATAAATAAAGGAACACTTAAAAGGGTTCAGCAGGGGTCCTTGTAACAACGTGGGTATTGAAGGCAACAAGACAAGGCTTGAAAACAAGGGTTGCAGCGGCCCCATTTCTTGCTTCAGCAAGGAAAACAGCAGCCCCACATTGACCCGTACCCTGCACCTCCGCTTCACCATGGGTGTTCCCCCACACACTTTCCTGATCACTCTGAGATCCTGCAAAGAGAATTGGCATTTGCAATCCCTGCTGGGGATGAAGGTGAATGCAAAGACCTAAAATCTCCTCCCTAGAGAAGTACACTACAGTGTTAGGAGCAGAAGCAGTCACAGGAGCAACACCTTTTCTCTTAGAGGAAATGTACTATACAAATGATGCAAAGTGCACACAAAACTACACGGCAGCTGTTTCATTAAGAAAACGCTTCAAAACAACTGAGCCATGTTCAGTCAAGGGATGATTTTCAGTGCACAGAATGTGTTAGGAGGGGAAGTGTCTGTGGACATAAAAATGCCAGATCTTTCTCAGCTGTTCCCGACAGCAGCTACAGGGTCAAACCTTAAAGTTATTGAATTATATCCTGTTGTTCTAAAACACTCCATATTAATCAGTGGCAATAACCCCTGCAGGTAGTCTGAATTTTTATTTTATTTTATATTTTGGACAGGGCTCTTAAGATACCATCTTAAGGTTACATTCTTTATATAGCATTGGTGGCTTATGTTTGCACTACCAGTGAAACACTATAGCTTTTAAAACACATGGAAAAAAAGATGCCTGGCATTTTTTACATAAGTAAGGTTTAGAGCAAATAGATGTCAGGACTCAGGGATATTTTCACTTTTATCCCGTTAAACTTTACAAGTTTTAGCTCTGCTTCTGAATTCTTCAGAGAAGCTTTGAAATTCACAAGTTCATACAATTCACAGAGCATCTGTTGTGAAAAATAAAGAGATTGTGACTTCCAATTTAAATAACTAAGATTTCCATTATTAAAAATAAAATCCTTGTTATTTAAAATAAAGCCCAGAATAGTCAGCATGGGAGCAGCATTAAAAAAAAATCTATCTTAGAAATTTCAGAATAAGAGGGGAATTGATATGAATTGGAGGACTCTTTATAGTCCATTAGAATTATCTCTATGTACACGTGCAACATGAAATTAGAAATCAAGCATCTAGCTACTGTTGAACCCTACAGGAGTTACTCACCAAGGCCTGGATCCCTAAAGGACCAAAGCACTTATTAAAGTATCCTTTATAGTAGCTAAATCCAGATAAAAGCAAAACAATTAAATCCGTTTCAAGAGCTGTACCTCAATGACCTTTTGGGATCCCAAAAATCTCCTAATTTTAAATCTTTTAACTGGGTATCAGAAGAAACACTTTTAATAGATGGAGACCATAAGGGGAGAAGAGGATGAAGCGAGGGAGGCTGGCAAGGAGGGACAGAAGACCTGCTCTTGGCAGAGGAAACTTCTGAAGAGGAGACTAAGAAGTCTGAAGACGTGGGTGACAGTTGGTGACATGCGGATGTTTCAATTGCATTTGAGGTTTGTTCAACCCTTTGTGCGCTGAAAATGAAGAATAAATTTGCATGTATCAAATTCAGTGTGAATTTTGCACAGCCCTAGTTCAATAATCTAAGTTTCCCAAAGCTCGTTTTTGTTAACAGCCTCTTGTTGAGCGTCTTTCACACAGAGATCTCAAAGCTTTATAAATGATGATTGTGAGGCTGGCTTCTCTTGACAGATTGCAAACAGGGACGCAAAGTGATATGTTTTTGATCTTGACTTCCCCCAGATTGCCCAGAAGGAAATAGCACAGGTGGGACACTGTCCTTCCAGGGCCTCACAGTTACAAAATGACATACCAACACAGACGTCCTCTTGACAAGGTGTGTTAGGTAAAGTGTATTCCCATTTACATATGCAGAAATAAGCTCAAAATAAGATAACGGTCTTAGTAGAGGTCACACATTCTGGAGTGAATTAATAAACAAGAGGTCCCTGTTTTTGCACTATTCTTTGCCAGCTGGGCTATTCTGACAGATTTCTTACAGGTATGAAGAACTAGGCTTTTATAAGGCTTAATCCATATCATTTTTATTCTTTCTTAAATACTCGTGTATCACCAGCAGCTTTAGCCGTGCTAAAGGCATCAATTCAAAACGAGGTGATGGTATGCTCAGGCGTGTCACCTTAACAAGACAGGGTCTGCTGGTTTAACAGCACAGAGGAAGTTTTTAGAAAGCTGTTTTAAATGTATAAGTGGACCGAGGAACACACCACCCTAAAAGGATAGGGGACAAGAAGCTTGTGGTCAGCTTAAATATGGCTTTGACTGCAGCCCACCTTTTTTAGAAGAGCCTTTTGAATCATACAGAAAAAAAAGCCCATTCTTAAAGCCTCTTATCATTTGAAGGAACAATATCTAAATAAAAGTGCCAGGCTTTATTGCTGTTTTTTTCCATTTTTGCACTTTGTATAAATCATTCTCTTTGTCTATCCTGTGAGCAGAAAATTAGGTGAAGAGTTTTGCCCAGGGTTCCAGGGGCATCTCTGTATGTCTGTCGTAGCTCTACCAAAGCTTCCTATAGTGAACCTATAGCACTCTTTTCTATTGCCAAAATCTGTTGTAAGCATAGGCCTCTGTGTCTCTATAAATGTCTCATGTCTCACTCAGGCCAGGTGCCCACAGCAGAACACTGTCCATTTCAGTTGCTGGATATTTTTCAGGTTGGAGAGATAAACTTTAAATTTTCAGGGTTTGGACTGCTTCATTATTGCTTCCTAAGTTGTCATGGTTATCTTTGACACCCTCTCCAAATTCTTTTTCTATTTAACAACTCTTGTACTCTCTTTTTTTACCCTGAATAAACAGGCTGCTTGAAACTGGAAGGGGCGGGGGGGGGGGGGGGGGGGGGGGGAGAAGCGAACATTTGTGTGCAGAGAAAAACGTTCACAAGGGGCTGAAAGACATTTCTGACCCACAAAAAAACCCCACAGACTAATAGACTGTGTGCCGTGACCAGAATGTCACTATTTTTAAGGTGTCTGACTTATACCTGCCTCACATAATGGTCACTCTGAAAAGGATTTTGGCAGCCAGTTGACCACTAAGTATGAAGCTGATTTTTTGTATTATTTTTATTTGTTTTACGTTGTGGTTAGCCTTTCAAACTTTTTCGGGGAGGGGGGGTGGGAGGTGGGGTGGGTGGGGGAAGGGTAGGAAAGACAGAGAGAAGGAGAGGAAAAGAAATAACTCAAAGAGATGCAGATAGATAGAAAGTTAGAAGGAAAATTTACACACAGAGACAACCCACACAGGCACACCAGAGGATTCAAAAATAGGATAGCAGAGAGGATTCATAAACAGCCCCTTGAAAAGTGTGCTCCTTTTTCCTTAGGAAAACACGCCGTCTCTCCGAGGAGCATCCCGAGCACAGAGCACTGCAGATCTGTCATTACAAGGTGTGCTGGTGCGGTGACTGTCTGCAAACTTGGCTCCGGCACCGCTCAGCCCGGCTCCTCTCCCTGTTAGCTCAGCAATTTCCCAGTGGTCAGCCCGTCTTGCCATAATCACATGCTGGCGCCACAAGCGCGTTTCTTAACTGTACGCTGTGCCTTGTAATGAATGCGTACGAAAATATACTAAACCGCTCCGATTCTGGGGCAGCCATGACCTCAGACTTGACAGCTCGACACCATATTTGCTTGTACAGCGTACCTGATAAAAAGGATGCGAGCTGCAATGAATGGGGCGTTTTCTCTCTCTCTCTCTCTCTCTCTGTTAGTTTTATGGTACATGGAGTATGAATTATTTCACTCTCATTCCACTCTTTCAATGGGCTTAAGCTGGGAGCATCTCTGGGTTACCAGTAGTTAGAACATGGTCTATGTGAAACGCGTCTGGCCAGAAGAGATAAAGTGCACAGAGGACAGATGTTCTGGAAAGAGCTTCTCTCGGGCAGAGGAGAAAAGTTTTTATTTTTATTACAGTTACATACTTGTTCTTCCAGCACATGGCTTATCATGCATCCAATTAGGAGTGAGTTATGTTAAATTACATAAAGGCCCAATCTCTCTGTCAGACTTTGCTGTGACTCATAAATAAAGCTCCCTGAGCTTTAGAGGCCCCCACCCCTCTCCCCAATATCAATTAAGGATGATTTTTCATTTCATAAAGTCTCAGATCTCACAAGCCTAGTTCAAACTCAGCAGGACTCTCTTTTTTTCCCATTGCTTTCATATTATCAAGTGCAATAAGCCACAATATCAAGGCTGTACCGTATGTAACAATTAAAAAAACCCCACAAACAAAACACACAAACCACACCAAATCCAAGCAATGATGTGCAGAACGACTGAGATTAAATTCAGGTAGTTTTCTGCAGCTGTTCGGTCATGTTTTGCATTCAGCTAACATGAGGAAGCTTTGAACCTAATTTTCAAAGTATTTCTGTTTTTTTTTTTTTTTCTTTTTTTCTTTCCCACAGCCGCGTGATGGTAAAAGAGCCATAATTCACAAGAAAAAGTTCCTAAAAGCACCTTGCATTTTGGTAATATTAGCTAGAGCAGCTGTTATCATAATCATAGAAAAGCAGTAGTGATTTGTCATCATTAAAAACAAAAAGGTTAAGGAGTCTTTATAAACCTGCATTCATGGTATATTTTATAAGATAATTTTATCTACCTTTGATGGAACACTCAAAATGCATTAAGCTTTTTGCTTTGTCTTGGTCTTGAAGAACAAAGTCACTTTCCAAGTTATTTTACAGGCCTTGGAAAGGACAATGCAAAGCACAGCTTTGCAGGGATTCCCATCAGGTGGAGCATAGTGTGGGTCTGCACACCTCACCTCACCTCGGTAGACCATTTTGTTCTCAGTAAGAAACTCTTGCCAAACTTTCTCTGGTATAAAATGCACTGCTAATTTTTCTGCTGTTTTCCCTTGGTGGGACCTGTAGGTTTACTGCCAGTCTTTTTCAGTTTAGATGCTTCTGATGTTGTATTCTCCTCACGTGAAACCCATATCGGATATCTGAACTACATTAATCTGAGCAGGCAGCTGGGACCCAAGTCTCTTCATTTTGTAAGAAAGGTTCACAGCAGAGGAGTCCCTCTTGATTTACAGCCACCTAAGGGAGAGCGAGTTCAGACTGGGGATCTTGGTGTGCCTTGGCATGATCCTGAAGGACAAAGACGAAGTGGCTTCTAACTGGGGTGGCACTGCCTTTGGTCTGTGAGGTATGAATTTTCTAGGCACAACTGAGAGGGCTGTCAGCCTTTCTGTAAGGGGTTTTGGGTGTTTCTGCCCATGGGGGACAGCTGAAGTTGAGCCACCTCTTGTCTGGGAGCAGCCTGGGTAGAGCAGAAGCTGGTGGTCCACTTTTTTCATTCCATCAGTGCAAAGCTGCAGCAACTCAATTGAACTGGCATTAGAGCTTCTTTGTACGTGGAGGCAGACGGTGGTAAAGAACCATTCTGGATGCCTTTGTTCATTCATGCAACCTGCTTAGGTCAGCAGAAGGACTGTTTCGGTGAACATAACTTAGGGCAACCTCATGGTGGAGGCAGTAACTTTAACTCTGACCTTCCCTGCCTGACTCCTTTGTGCAAGATAGCTCAACTGTGTCTCACGAACGGTTGGAGCTTTTTTTTTTTCTTTCTTATTTAGATACTGAATTTAGGCAGCACAGCAGAGTGAATGACATTTATGCGAAGTGATATTATTTCTCATATTTTCCCTAAACTTGAAAATTCTGGCATTGATTCCTTGCTCACTTCCCACTGCACTAAACTGGTACTTCTCAGATACTGACAGCCATGCACATAAGGTGAATGAAGATTGAGACAATTGTCAATCTATCCGGTAGAAGTGCTGGTGCTTCAAAGTTTTTTGTGCAGTCTTTATTCTGATGCTGGTAAGAATTGCTATTACACTCAATTAAACATTTTACTGACTGGCTGCTTTCTCACTGATTGCTTTCTATTTTTTTAGGGGGACATAAAGTAAAAATAATTATAAAGTATCTTTTAAAATGAACACAAGCAGCTCTATTTGCATGTGAAAAATTATATACTCAGGGGAGAAATAGGCTGAGGTTTGCATTGACAATCTATTTTGGCACAGACCACGCAAAATCACATGGAAGAAGTTTGTATCTGTAAAGGAAAATTTTATAGACACACCAAACTCAAGAAATTGAGTTAAATATCCACAGGAGAGATGTAGAAAAAGCTCAGTGAAGACACAGGATAACCGGAGCCTTCTCAGGACACTGTGACTCCACAGCTGGAGGAACAGGAGCAGCACAAGGACATTGGTGCAGCCAACGACATCAGACTTTTGAAATCCTGACTTTGGTCAACATTTCTAAAGTCGTGGGGTCTTGTTCAGCAATCTGGAACAGCTACAGCACCTCTAAAAAGCCTGCAACATGCTATGCAGATGGATCTGCATGAAGTTAATGCTGAATTGAATTAATTTGCATAGCATTAGTTCTCACAGACTAGTAAGTGTTTTTCCATTCCTTTGTACATTGTAATTCCAGCCAGACACTTTTTTTTTTTTTTTTTTTTTTTTTTTTTTCAGCTGCAACTTCCCTTCAACACAGCCATGGCTCCATGTCTGACCATCACTCTCTAATGAACATCAGTTTTCATCATTTCTATTGAGTCAGCAGTCAAGATCAGAACCGTCAACAAAATCTGGACTTTTCTGTGTTATTTCTACTTCCTTTATCACATATGGTACACTGTGATTGCATTACTCTTAATAAATGTCCCCCTCAGCCTCAGGCTGATGTCCTTTTAACAAGACGCAGCTAGAGAGCTGCATGGATCTGTTCCAGGGGAGACAGAAGGAAAGGGGAAGAAATGAGAAAAGAACAAGTGAAACTTTCTGCACAGCCAAGCAGTGAGTTACTTCCCCTCATGCAAAACACAGGAGAAGGCCCATAACTGGCTATGGTCCCCCACCAAAAATTAAAGGGAAAGAGATTAAAGAGAGACCCAGTCTATGGACAGAGCTGTCAGGGTGCTCCTCGCACAAAGGACGGGCATGAGATGGACAGTTAGGGCAAAGAGACCTCCCAAAGAGAAGGAGCCAGTGCTGGATGGAGGTATCAGGATGACAGGGCTTGAGGTCAGAGCTGCGGAGGTGCATCAAGGAGGTGAAGGTGCCAGAGAAAAAGTCACCTCCTCAGGAGCAGAGGGAATGGGAGAAAGCTACTTTAAAGTCATGGAGGCACATGGAGGAAAATATTTGAAAAACAAAATTGCAAAAGAGCAGATGCAATTTTTCAAGGACAGTGGCTTTAATGTTTTCAATAATCTCTTTGAAAGGCTCTAATTTTGCCGATATATGACAAATAGTTATCTTTCCTGTGTGCAGCCACCCCATTTATTAGTAGGAGAAAGAGCTATTGAGTAAATACCCTGAGTTATACTACAGGCTATGAGATAGAGATGACTTGACTGATCAGAAGGACCTTTAATGGACACTGAGAAATTAGATGTTCATTGCCAAAGCTTGACCAACATGTACAGGATAACCTGGATGTGTGAGGATCAGCACCGGCAGAGAACCACGCTCCTTCCTCGCCTCCCGAGGAGCTGCCATAGCTGCAGCTAAGGCTAAGCACATGTTGCACATGTTGCAAGACAGGTCAGTGAGAAATCCTGGCTAGCCAGGTCTGTCACCAGAGCTGCAGAGAGCATCTGACAGACGTGGTGATGCAGGGGATGATGGCCCATCTCTTCAAGAAAGGCAGCCATTTGGACCACCCCCCAGCCCCGGCAAAAACCTGAATTAGAAGATGTGGGAAGTCAGGGAGAGAAAGTCAAACAACATAAAGGAAGAGAGAAACAGAAGGTTATGCCTAGTGCCAAAGGGAAGAAAAAGACTAAGCCTTAAGCTAAGAAGGGGGGAAAGGCCAGGTCTGTGTTCACAGGGAAGAAAAAGAAAAAGGTTTGAGCACAAAATCAAAAGGAAGGAAAAGGACAAGCTGAAAGCCAGAGGGGGAGAGAGGGCAAAAATAAAGTCAGAGAGAAGAAAGGAGTACAGTGTGTTAACGGAGAGCCTGCTGAATAGGAGGCAGGATAATTCTCTCAAAAGTTAAAAATCTGATCTCCTTGTGTTTTCAACATAACCAAGCATTTCTGTAGTTAAAAATGGGAACTGGGCTAGAACGCACAGAACATGTTATAATCTGCTTATCTCAGTACACTTGAAAGCAAAGCAGCCGTTTGTGTCACTTCTATGACATTACTAATACAGTGTCTTTTGTATCCACAAGCAAATCGTGGCATGGCTTGGCTCTGGCTTGAAGCACAGACACGAGAAGAAAATTTATTGGGTTTGCAGACACTCAGAAGTATGAGGAGTTATGTTCCTAGAAACCTGGATTTTGTTGGATCAGTGGCAATGTGCTTAGAGTAAAATAGTAATTTAGCATAGGGGGAAAAATAAAATATTATACAAAACAATGACAACTCAAATATTTACAGGTGAAACAAGTAATAAAGGCGGAGATGTTGTCAGATCTAAAGATAAACAGAGAACCGACAATTTTAAGTGACTAACATAAAATTACAAGAGTAAACATTCTACCTAAGAAGTCTAAATTCATCTCCTGAAAAGCCAGGAATATGTAAGTACTGCACATGCTACTTATGAGCAGTCTATTTATACCTAAGAAGAGAATACAATAAAGTTCCTAGATGCATGCTTTATCCTGGCAGAAAATAGAAGGACACACAGCTCCTCTGGATCTTTCTTTAGAAGATGACTGCAAATGGTTTGATGAAGGCATGCTAACCATCAGTTTCATTTGCTGCTCTGCTGTTGAGCACAGTGGACAGAGTGGACAGACCAGCATTATAGAGCAACGTACAGTAGGCTTCACAAGAAACGTGTCTTTATCTTCAAAGTAGCAGATTTATTGATTTTAATAAGTAGAAAATATCTACCCGGACATTAGACAAACACAGACTCAACACAGACTGAGAAAAAGCTGATAATTGTATTAAACTGACTGAGTTTTTGTTACATGTGTTTGGGAAATTTCCAGTAACACAGAGTGCCAAAAGGCCTGCTTGTGAGTCTGACAAAAATCCCACAGAACTAAACAAGATAAATACTATATGATTTTTCTCAGACACAAATTGTACTGCACTGCATAAGGGCAGGTTTCTGCAACCCTTGGTTGGGCAAGGTAATTCTTACCTTTGTGGGTAGTTCTGCTATTTCCAGGATTGATGTCAATACAACAGGCGCTTTACCTGAACATGTGCAGAACATATCCCATCTACCGAGCTGGGAAAAATGCTGTAAGGTTGTCCCCCAGGAGCCATGGCCATGGCTGCAAAGTCTTGTTTCCTTCAGAGTTCTAGGTCTATGTCTAAAAGCAGGCTTGATGGATTAGCATGTTATAAAGCTCTGTAGGGATGGATAATGAGGATTTCTGCTCACATTTCCAGTAAGTAATAAGAGTCTAACAAGGTTTATGGAGCTAGTGCAAGTGGAATTTTAGAAGCTTTTGCTTTAGTGCATGACCAGATGGTGGTGAGAAGAAGAGTGGTCGGGCTTCCGTGGTGGAAATTGTGACTGACTGGGTGATGAAATAAAAGCATTTGGGAAAGGAGAGTGGGAAGACACTGGACTGCGATAGCTCGGAACCGGAGGAGTAAGTTTGGGGTAGAGGCAGAGAAGTTTGCACCACTATAGCAAACTTCAGGAAACTGCTAAGTGTAGGAGCTCTGTTTCGCTGGTGGCACAGCTCGAAAGTATGTACTGCAGAAGGCACAACTCTGAATTGTGGGAAGTGAGGGAGGCATAAGGACACATGCAGAACAAGGAAAAAACAAAGCATCAAGAGGCTCTTATTAAATAACATCCTTCCTCCAATCTACTAAGTGAGGTGGAAGTCAGATGGAAAAAAGAAGTGATCATGCCATTAAGTCAGTACCATAGTGTGCCTATATATATCCAAGGGGATTGAATTCAGTGTGAATAAGGTGTCTCAACTCTTCCAGTGCCTCACTGATGATCATTCAATATTTTGAATATCATGCTTTTTATGAAGCCTACATGTGTGTGTGTGTGTGTGTATGCATGTGTCATTAAGTGTAGAGTAAGATGCCCCAGACATCCAGAGGCATCTCTGAGAGCTGATCCAATGGCTCACTAGATCTAGTTCAAACCTTGGGACTCAAGGAATAAAAGGGAGTGTACACACTTGCTGGTATACATACACATGCCATTGTACTGGGGTGTGTTAGTCAGTGAGAGTTTGGTCTGCACACTGAGGACCCTTGGCTGGGATGTTTGCCCCTGGCTGTTTAGGGACGTAAAAGCATGGTGCAAATGGAAGGAGGTTTAAATCCAAGACTTTCAAAGTGAAGGGTGCCTTTAATCTTAACTCCTGGCTTTGGTAGAGGGAGGAGGCCAGATGGTGTGATTAAAGGGCAGAGAGTGTCAAGGTCATCCATAATTACCATAATTTTGCATTTTTGAGCTATTTGTGTCACAACATTAATGTTATTTAAAGTACACTCATTTGTTTGCTTGTTTGGTTTAGGAAAAAAAAAAAGATTAAATTGTAAATTTAAGAAATATATCCAGATTCTTGAAATATTCAGACGACTTCAGGCCTGCAACTCCAAGCCAGCCTCTGAGGAGGTAGGACCAGCAAGGCAGGCAGACTTTGAACCAAAGCTTTGGTTTGGTTTTATACCTCCTCTTTTTTTGTCTCTCTCACAGGAGCATGAGTAGTGGATAGGATTTATTGTTCTTTCTTTCTTTTTAGAATCACTTAACTGCAACAACATGAACACTTAAATTCCAGCTAGTTGTTTTCCAGGGCTTGCTCTTTCTACACATTCTCCGTTTTGTGTTTTAATGCATGTTAAAATGTACAGCCTTGACATGAACTATAAGCATGTGCACCTACAATTTGAACATTTCACAGTGCTTGTTATGGAAAAGAGGTTTTACAGATTTTGTTTATTAGGTAATGCTAGCTTTTCCTTTCGTGGTGTTGAGGTCTCTGAGCAGGGCTCAGCATCCTTTGCGTGAGCGATCATGCCTGTCACAGTGGTCCTGTCCTTAGCAGGTGGTGGGGAGTGGGACGAGTTGCTGCAGACTGAGATTCACTGGTCTCACTCGGGCCAGGAAGCAGGTCTGTGGGTGGAAAGTTGAAATGGTGGTCTTCTCAGCAGAATAAAGGAAGTCTCACCAGAAGACAATAACTGAAAGGAAGTGCATATGGAAACATCCCATCACCCACACCGAACTGCAGTAAAACCTCATGCAGCTGAAGGAGGTTTATGGGATCTTTGAAGCATAGCCACCCACAACTGTCATCAGACCAATCTGTGTGGGTTTTTTTAATAGTACTTTGGGGTTTTTTCCCTCCTTTTTTGATTGGCAGGCATAAGCTCTAACCTTCATGTATGTGTGTGTTTATATATATACATAAAGAGAGAAAACATGCACATTTTTGTCCTTTATCCTGTCCATGTTCTAAAATAAGATGAAGAATATGTTCCACAAAATAATTTTACTGACCCTAAAACTGAATGAAAAAGTCCCCAAAGATATCCCACAAGTAGTACTCTTGTCATGGTCAAACATTTAAGGGGAGTTGCGTCACTTTCATGGCTTGGCTCATACAGAAATCCTGGTTTTGCTTCCTTGAAGCAGATAGCCTAACCTCAGCTGGCATCAGCAGAAATACAATCAAATTCAAGTGAAATTTCACTCTTACAGCCTGGGGCCAAATCTTCATTTGTTCTTGTTTCTTTTTGCAGTTTTTGTTTAAAAGCTGACCCTTGGACGGCTGGATACGGGGCTTGGGGATTGAACTGCTGTAGCTGGATGAAATGTTTTCAGCTAAATGTATAGCTAACCTGCGTTAAGTTTCATCTGAAGAACACCGCTCAGGTGTAGTTTTCAGATAACTATAATCCCACCTTTGATGAATTTGAGTGTGGTATACAGAAAGCATGAGTTGTTGACATTTCCTTGAAAAATTTGCATTTTATTTAATATGTTTTACCCTCTTCCTGTATTTTTTGTGTATTTGCATTCAGTGCATCTTTATTTACATAAGGTCCAGCTAAAAATGGATTTTTAAATCATTCTATAAGAAACTGTTCCTGTTCAGTGAAATAAGAAATTAAATGAATGAATGAAGTGCTTAAATCTAACAGGTATGCACCTTAAGTGGCTTGTTAAAAGAGACATGGCCTCAAAAGCACAGTTATAAAGAAGAAACACAGCATGTTGCCATCCATCCAGAGACCAGGAAAGCTGCCATCCGACAAGGATGCCTAACATATGACAGCAACAGCTAACACTAACACAAGCCATCCTCTTCTCTCCATCCTTTCCAAGTCCCTCTGTCTGCCACTGCACATGCCCAGACACAACCCAGGTCCTCAGTCATGGACGTGTTGGTTCCACAGCCTTGCTCTGCTCAACATGGTAAACTGTGCTGCACAACTTAGGCAATAAGGGGAGGCCACTGCAGTCACCTATCAGGAGATGGAAATGCATATTGTGGGAAAGGATGGCAACAGGTCCGGGATTGTGCCTTATGTAGAAATATGCAGTCTCCTCAGACTAAAATCATATCTGAAGCCCTTCGATATGATGCAGCCCAATTCATGAATTGGACTGCAATGTCTGAAAGGCACCATCAAATAATGTTTTTTTCTTCATTTATTTAAGGTCATGTCAATAAAAGACCAAAACCACCCGAAATTGCCAACAGGTCAGGTCACTCCAGTTGTCTTAAAACAGAACACGAGCAAAGCAGAGGAATTTGGTGTTCAGGCTGAGTCTCCACTCTCCAACACGGCAGGCGCCTTGCACCCCGTCGCCAGTCCCTGTTCACAGCAACGCGTGTGAGCCCGTCCCTCTCCCTCGCTGCCCGCTCTCTTCTCCTCCCACAGCCCGCATGTGCCTGTGCCAGGCGCTCTGCTGGCAACGGATCTGATGATGCAAGCAGAAGGAGCAGGTTGGTAGTTTGAAGTTAGGGGGGGGTGGGGGGGGAAGGGGGAGGGAAAAAAAAAAAAAAAAAAAAAAAGATGAAAAAGAAAGGTCTTCCAATTGCTTACGATTTTCAGTTTGCCAAGCAATAAACAAAACCCCCAGAGCCGCCAGCTCCTTCAAAATTGCCATTTTTATCCGCGCTGCTCCACCAAGCAGCTCGGAGCGGTACCCACAGTACCCTGACACAAAACCACAGGAGGGTGTGGTTCCTGCTTCTGCTGGGCGCAGAACAGGGAAGCTATTTATTTCGGGTGCATCTCTGCTCTGTGAGTCATGTTTCGACTGGAAAATTGGCCACAGCTTTCTCGCAGATCTTTGTTGCCAGCAAAGCTGGCATGTTACCCAATTCCTCCCAGCTCCCTTTCTCCCCCCCCCACCCCCTTCCCCAGCTTGGGCTCCCTGTACATTGTTAAAGCCCCCGTTTAATAATAGTCATTGTTCCATGTTAACCTTGAGAGTCGGGGAGAAAGGACAGTGAAGGGCGTAGCTGTGTGCTATAATGAGCATTTGGTGCTATAGCAGGTGGGAAAGGCTTTGGGGATCTGGGCAGATTAGAAAGAGAGGGGGCTCTAGCAGATGTTGAAGCAGGATGATGTATTGCTGTTCACTCTGGGATTCAGACAATACCAGCACAAAAGTAGAACAGGGAAACGGGGAAAAAAAATTGATCCCTTCTGATACAAACTGGGCTAGAAACCAGACATGCTTGAAAGTGAACATTTAAAAAAGACAAATATGTTTCCAGGCCCAGCACCTTCTCCACTCTGTGACTGCCAGATTTCTCTTTTAAAACACCATCTCAGGTTTGATTTATTTTACATTAACTTAAGCCTTGAAGCGTTACATACAACTTCTCCTTCCCTTCCCCTCCTCCCAGGCAGAAACTGGAAATGAATGAATCTGAACTTCGTCCTCTGCAACACACACCTCACAGTCATCCAAGACAGGGCACATACAGCAGCTGTAAATAAGGTCTCACCTACATACCAAAGGTCAACAGCACTTAGAAATCCAAATTGCTTTCTTCAGCTCTTATTGCAACACTTCCAAAATATTTTAACGGCGTGATCCGTAGTCTTGTTATCCCATATAGCATAGTCAACCTCAAAAGTAAATGGTGCACAATTGCCTATTACTTAGACACCTATATGAAAAAATGTATGTTAAGAGGCCTAAAAACCAGATCTTAAATGATGAAACTTTGTCCTGTGGAGGACTAACACCTCAAGAGGCAATGGCACATCTGTTGTAATAAATAATCTGCAGAAGATGAAAGAAAGTCAGGCTTAGCTTTGACCTTGATTTTCTGGAATGTAAATCAAAGTAAGATACTGGGTGCGCAGCACACTGAAAAGTTAAGTTTTTTAAGGCAGATACCTAAATATGGATATAGGACCTTAGTTTTGGAGTCCCACTAGAGTTGAAAATCTAGGCCTAATTTTTGTTTCTGTTTGCAAAAATGTTGTCAAGAAACTTGCATCTTTCTGAAGTTTATTAGATAATTAAAATTGTTCTCTGTGAAATAATTTCTGATCAGCAGATCATCTGCTTTTGCATTATTTACATGTGAGTAATATACAAAATCTGGGTTACTCGGTCTTGACTGTCACGGCTCTGTTCACTGACTAATGAATGCATCTGAAATTGCTGCTGTAAAGGAGTTTATCTGCAGACTGTCCCATGGACAGCCGTGGGTCAGGACAGCGGTTGCTGAGAAACAGTTGAAGCCAACGCTTTCCATCATCCTGGAAATCCTTCAGCCATCCCTGATTTCTGACTCCAGAAAACTGTCAAAAACCCCAGCAACAATAACCTTCCCCACCAGAAGTAACGCAATAAAACAACGTAGGATATTACTACATACTATCCTTAGTGGTGTTGTCTATCAAGGGGGGGAAATTTTCTGATACCTACAGGTACCAGCTTTAATACATAGATGGTCAAAACCCAGCACATAACAGGACTACATGGAAATCAAAAGGAAGTGGAACCTGTTGGTAATAGTTTATAGCAGCCTCAACAACCTGTAAATATGAAATTGAGCTTGAATTAGCTAGGGTTTTTCTGAGAACCATCAGCAAAAGCCTTCCTCCTCCCGCAGACCTGCCTGCTGTCCTCCTCAGTCCATGCTGGCTGGCGGAGGTTGTGGGTTGTGCTGGTGCTCGGGTTATCACTGCTGCCCCGGGGGCTCTGCGGGTGATGGCAGGGAGCACCCTCCACTTCCTTTCACCTGGGGACAGAGGGATGCGGTGTCGCTCTCCAGCGGGAGCAGGGGGTGAAAGTGCCAGTGAGGCTTTCTCCCTCGTTACATACCTACGCTTAAATAAAATATCTTTTGTGAGTTTACTTGGCAAGAGCAATCCCTTGCCTCGATTAGCCGACTCCAATTAAATAAAAAAAACCCTCCCACCAGTTCAGAGAAGCTCATCACCATATTTACAACGACTGCCCTGTTCACCCCCCACCCTGATAAGTACCAGTGGAGGGAAAAAAAATAACTCTCTTCCTGCTACTCATCCCTTTTGTGGCACTCTTTTGCATCCACCAGTATTCTCACATTTTATATGTTTTGTTTTTTTTTTTATTCATGGATGGGAAAAATTACTGAGCTTGAAAATGAGGTAAATTAATAATGCTTATTAATGCTTTACATGTCAGTCGTGTTTTTTTATGAGCAATTGCATTGCATGATGAGCAGCACCCAAAGGCACAGTCTCCAGAAGACTCTGGCTGTGCCTCCCCCCCCCCCCCCCTTGTCTAAACAGACAAGCCCCTGAATAACAAATAGGGTACATATGTGACACTGAGGAGTAGCCAAGCACTCATGAGAAATGATAATTCCTTTCTTCTTCCTGTATCTAGATGCCTCAGGTTTGGACTGAGGGTTTTGCTAGTATACGGCAAATCTAATTGCATCAAAACGGGAAAGATCAGGGGAAAATGATCACCTCATCTTGTTCTAGTCATTGGCAATTATGTGGCTCCAGGAACATCACTGCATTTTGGTTTAGGCACCAAAATAGAAATCTACTATTTTCTGTTATCCTATATCTGCTGACCATCAGCCTCAACAGAGGTGGCTGAGGCTAAACGCCTCCTTCATTCCAGACCAGATCACCATCACTGCTGGGCTCCAGCAGTTAGGAAGGAAAACACACAGACACTCATGGGAATGGGTGAGCAAATAAAACTGAAAAATTTGAAGCAAAATTACAAGAGGAGAATTATGGACTCCACTGTCACAGCAGCTGCATGCTGCATGAAGAGCTCTTCCTGGAGTCAATGGTCCATGGATATCTGTAGAAGTCACCATTTAAGAAAGTGAAAGGAAAAAGGGAAGAGGTGACTAACAATGATTTTTAATTGGATCTATGGACACAGCTAAAATAATAATAATGAAAAAAATGCTTGAAATATGGTTTGATTTATTGGTATGCAGGATAAGCTTTGAGCAAAATAAAAAAATATCTCTGAAATGAAAGGGAAATATGTTTCACAGTGGAAAAAAAAAGCACACCACAATCTAGAAGTGCTGACTGGGAATAACAACAAAAGCCAGATGGCATAAAATGGCATCTTTAGGGATTATGTGGCATAAGGAGCTGTGCACAAAAGCATGCTCTGAGTCCTTAAAAATCTGTCACTGCTTACTGGGCATGCTCAGTGTCCTTAGATAGCCACATTAACTTACTTAATGTGCTCTGGCCTTAAAAGCTGGACAATCATCTCTACCATTTAAGCTCTCTGCCCTTAGTTATCCTCAGCAGTTCATCAAGCTTCTTCTGCTGTGCTGTTATATATCCTCAGCAATCCAGGATATTCTGCATTATCAGAAACTTGAAAGAGGATCCTTTAGCATAGTTAACAACACAAATCACACCCCCATAGGCACAAGACTCCTCCCACTATGTTGTTCATTTATTGGGAGTGGTAATGAAGTCCTAAGGACCTCACTTAAATTTCTTCTAGACAGATCTGCAACATCACTGAAATGTTTTCCCATCATAGGAAAATAAAGGGGTAGGAAACTTATTTTCATCTACCCATCCAAAATTATGCTCTACTGGATGTGAGTGCGAGATTGAGTCATTAGTGAAACATCCATTTAAACAACTCATTAACTTAATACTCTAACCACTACTGAACTTCACATTTGTCAAAACTGAAGTTCTCTCTGTGTTTAATTCCAAGAAGACCCTGCCTACTCCTTTTCATCTTTCCACCAACAAGGAAATACTCTAACTGCAATCAAAAACAAGCCCAGTATCATTTACATTATAATCATAAAAAGTCCCATCAGTAGTTCAGACATCTAGACACTGTATTCCATTTGCTTATGAAGATTTACAAAAATCTTCTTAACAGTAAAGAAGATTTCCCTCCTTAGACCATCAGCTTCTAAACTCAGCCTTTTCTCTTTTCTTCAGTGCAGGATTTATGCATATATAAAGAAATAAATGAATCAGCTTTTTCTAGTTACACAAGAACCCAATGCTTATTTGGATCAAATCTGTAATAGAAGTGCTGTCCTGTAGAAAACCTCTGTAACAAGTCTGTTGTTTTTGTAGACCTTTTCTTTAAACATACGACAATATCTTACTTGTAATAATACAGTCTGTAATGCTAATTTCAGGACTCAGGCTTTTATTTCTCATTTATGAACAGAAGACATACACATATGATGATTCAGTTCAATATGCAACTTCCAGCCAGTTTTGGATCCTATTGGACTGCAAACCAATATATTCAGGAATGGAACAAATGTTCCCAGTATCACTGAAATTCTACACATCCTGCCGAATCCACCTTTAATTAAAAGTTAAATTCTGCTGGCCTTATTTTGAAAAGCTTAGATCACTGTGAAACATTACACTACTTTTTTTTTTTTTTTTTTTTTTTTTTTTTTTTTTTTTTTTAAATGGTGTGTGAATTTGTTACTCATGAAATGTGCCAGATTGACAGTCCTCAACCCTCCTGTATCCACAGAATGGGTGGAACAGTAACATAATCTCCTGAATGTTTTCTGGCATTGATGGGAATAATTTCACTTGGCTTCTAATTTCGATAGAAATAGTCAGTCCTCAGAACAGGAAATGAACTTTCACAGTATAAATCCTCCCAAAATACTACTGAAAGATATTTATTCTAGTAACTGTGAGACAGGTACTAAAAGTATCTGGGAGTGAGGGAAGGGAAAAATAAGCACTCAGATTCTGTGTATATATCTGAAAGGTGTAAAATCACTACATATCTGCCTGAAATTACCAGTGTGAATTTTCCCACAGTGAGAGAATGCCTGACTGGTATAGAAGGGGTATATCCCACTTTTATTCCCCTCCTATGGATCTTGGTACACAGGGTGCATTATGAATAACAAAGAACATAGCTGCTCTCCACTGTCATCTATGAGTGGAAGATGACCCTGTAGAGCAATGTTAATTTTGTTCCATTTGCAGACAGCCCAGAACTCCCATGTATTGCCTTAGAGTGCCAAACAATTGACCTGGAAATCACCTCTGCTGGAAAATTAGCTGTGACTAAGTCCCTTGTACCTCTTTCTTGAGAATCAAGAGCAATTGAAACATGAAAAATATTTACATGGGGATTTATGAAGTCAGAACTGCCCTGATTCAGTTAAACTGAAAAAAAAAAAAAAGAAAAAAAAAACAAAAAACACCAAAAACAAAACAAAACAAAACAAAACAAAACAAAAAAACAACAAGGAAATAGCAAGGAAGTTAAGAAAAATACAGCTGAATTTAGGCAAAATGTGGTGCTGAATACTGTTAGTTTCAGAGACCCTGTCTGACAGCAGATTTAACAACAGCAACACTACAGTATTATCCTCTGAGTCCTCCACAGCATGGCTGCCCATTGTATCATTTTGAGGGCAAAACAGTTGAAGTGGATATCCATGAGAACCCCATTATCAGAGGGAAATGATTTTAGTGCAAGCTAATGGAAACCACATTACAAGAGTAAATTATTTTACTACAAGCCTATGAAAACCACATTTCAATGGTCAAACAATCTCATTTCGAGTCCACTGAGACCACATTAATAAAGCCATTATCAAAGTAAAATAATTTCAAGTGAGCTCTATGGGGATTCAGTTTTAAATGGCAACAAAATTTTAACACGTCTTGCAAAAGGCCCCTTGAATGTTATTATGGTGTACTGTCAAATGTACAAGCGAAGTTATGGGGGGCTAGCTACATGAATATAAAAAAATGAGTACTGTCTTGTCCAAAATCTATTAATTTGACTAACAATTTGCTATTAATTACCATTCATGTCCTATTTATTGCTTCCTTTCTATTGTGTTACTGAGTTCATTAGAAAGCAATATATGCAAAATGAATTTTAAAACATTTCAAGGAGTTATTATGACAACCCAAAAGGCGGTAACCTCATTCAACCACTCGAGACAAGCATGTGTACAATATTTTAGAAAAGAAGAAGCTGCAATAAGTCCTTTTCCCTTCGCCGCTCATGAGCCAGGAGCAATAATCATCATGGACCACATGCTGAGAAGAGCACAGGACATGTATCTGAATTAATCTGCAAAGTAGACTATTTGTAGAAGGAGGAAAATGGAGAGCCTACATGCTCCCTCTCAAAACTGGGAAGGCTGTACTCATATCAAACAAGCTGTTATATTTATTAGTTACACATGCATCTGTGTGCACACACCCACACACACATATAAGAAATGACCTCAAGTGATGCTTTCACCTTTCTCCTTTGATTTGTTCTCTCAACATCCTTTGTGTTCACTCCTGCTTAGGAAAATAAGCTTTTTCCATCAAAAGCTGAAGAAGAAAACATTTCGTTATGATTTTTAGAGACAGTCCTAGGCACTCCTGTGTGATGGATCGGTCCAAATGTTAGCAGGACCTTTTCACTTTGTGGAGTGACCAGCTATGAAGTTTAGAGTGCAGCATGATCACACTCTTTCAATCTCAGTGCATCTCTAATGCCCATCTGCAAAGGAAAGGAGATTTGTCAGAGTAGACTTGAGTCTGCTCTCACCAGAATAATCTGTATTTTCTTGGCTAAGAAAGTTCCCAGAAATGTGCATTTGAATCTACTCAAGCAGGAGCTGTTTGTCAAATGTGGCTCCCCAGTATAAAGTAAGACAGACTCATATGTGACTCTAGGGACACTGGTCTGGTGCCTGTATGCTGAGTGTGTTCTGAAACACAAAAGAGGCTGTATCAGAAGAAACAGAAGAAATGTCTTGTCTACCCTGAGTCATATATCCTGCGTTATTTCTTGTGGTTTCTTCCAGCCTTCAATTTCCACGAGTCTGCAATCAGGCTTAGTAGGTATCAGCTTAGCACCTCAGCTTTGCCTACTAAATTAAAACCTTCTGCATGCAGAAGACAAACAAAAATTTAGACATAAGAATAATTCTGTCTTAAATTCTTAGATATCCTTGGGTTTAAAGCATCTATAGGGTCTGGTAACAGGGTGAAAGATTTTGCTCTGTAACTTTAGAAACTCATTCCAAGTTTACTTCAGCTGCCAAAATTCTTTTGTAGATCTGGTTATGGGTCTCTGTACTCATTATTCAGAGAAATACTGAACAGTGATCAATTTCAATGGGTATCTTTAGGTATACTGTTGGAGTATGACACCTTTATAAAATGACAATAATAATGAAAGAAGTAATATCTCCTCTGGCATAGAGGACTCAGCTGTGTTGAGTTTTGAGATCATGTTGATGAAATAGTAAAGTATGACCGGTTGAAAATTTTTTTCTATTCAGATGAGAAATCAAATCATGATCCATAATGTATCTTTGTTTGTCAAGATGTAGTTAAAGATCTTTTAAAAATTTACAATAAAAAGTACTTTAATAGTATTATTAGTTCCAAAATATTGCATTCCTAGGTTGCAACTGTGGGGTTTTGAGCTGTTCACTAAGACTGATTAGAAATTAAAAAAAAAAAAAAAAAGAAGAGAAGGATCCCTTGATATTTCTGAGTGGCATGTTATTGACAGCCAACACAAGAAAAAAACAAAATAGGATCAGGTAGAGTATAACATGAAAATAACCTATTCCTCTAATTCCACCTTGAAGTTCTACAGAACTGTAAAATTACCATATTTGTTAAAACTCACCTAAGCTGTGTTTGTCCTTAGAAATATATAAATATTTGAGTTAATTCTAACTTTTGCCTGCTTTCCATTATGACTTATGGACATTAGAAAAGGGATATGCCACAAACATTTTAAAAATACCTCATTTTGCTGGGAGCTAAATCTGTCAATTAAATATGAATATTTTTCTAAACTACATATACTGGAATGATTGGAGATGTATTTTTCTGAATGAACTGCACCAGAGTAATTCAAATGAACACATTACATTGTGTTTGTAATGATTTGTAAGGGTCCTGTCCTCCAACAGTGGACCATGCATGATTCATTAGAAGAAGTGACACCTCTGGTTGTGGCCAGATTTAAGTCAGAACTGTTGATTTGCTCAATTTCTGCCCCACCCTTAATGTTGTTTTAATGCAGTTTTTGTCTTCATCTCTAACAGTGCTGCTAAATAAGTCTGATTCTCTGGAAAAATAATAGTTTTTCAAAATCAGCATTTTCCTGCTGATTTGCCAGCTGTTGCAATAAACCCCTCAAACTTACTAACTGGTAAGTCTGAGTGCCATCCACTGCAGTGATGTTCTGGGTATAGATTCTGCTGATCTCAAGTACAAAAATCTCTCTAATAAATACATAATTTTCTATCAAGCATAGGGTAGCTTTGGTGTTTTTTGTTTTTTTTTTTTAATATTTCCCAAGCAATCTCAAAGCAAATACGCACTGCACACCTTCTTAGGCAAATCCAAATATCTCTGAGACCATCAGCACCTTTGCTTTAATTTCTCTTTTTTTCCGTTACTGTGGCTACTATCAATCAACTAAAAACCAGTTATCTGAGGTTATTTCATTTAAAAATAATGCTAAGGTCTTGAGTTTGAACATGTATTTTTAATAGCTTCTTTACTGTTCTATAACAAGCAGAGGTGAGGATTTCAGATGTGCACACAAAATTGTAATCACAACACAATGAAGACTGCTAAAAAGAACAGTTGATTTCTCAAAATTCATTTGTGATGGAGAAAAAAAGGAAATGAGCCAAGCCCATGGTCTTACTCACACTCCAGGTGTATCACAGGACTGAGTTTTCATCCTTTTGTCATTTTCATTAACGTCTTAATTGAGTGTGCACAATTTTTTTACTTCCAAATGTTGAAAGAAATGAGAAATCAAGGCGGGTAACAACAGTAAGAACACAGCTATAATAAGTTCAGTAAGACAAGAATACTTATTGTGGGGTTATATTTAGAACCAGTTACTTTTACACACAGAAAATTCAAAACTGTTGATTGTTGCAGAAATAAATGCCTCCAAAACAAAGTTGACTCACTACATGTTTCGACAAATTTTTTCTTTTTTTAAAAAAAAAAAGATTTTTCCCTTGTTAATACAATGAAAGACTATGAATTTGCTTCTCAGAACCTTGTTCTCTTGTAATCCTGAGTGCACATATTTCAGCGTACTAGAAGAAAGCAACCACGCTTGTGGGTGTTGACGCTGAAAACTTCTGGTACGGATTCTGTCTTTTTTTGTTTGCCATTGATATGCAAAACTGTCCCAGGAGCTTCATGGTAGTATACAAATGTTGCAATAGCTACTGCAACTTAAAAAATTTCAAAATGCTAGAACTTCAGCACTGAAAACACTTCTGTCTAAACAGGAGGAGAGATCCTTTATCTACAATCATCGAGCTGTTGCACTCTCTAAGATTATTCATAGAGGAAACACATACAGTAACCCAGAAGTACAACCGAATTAGTCTCAAAACAGTAGTCCATGGAGGGAATTTCACTAAAATGCCAAGAGGATTCTTAAGTACTGGTCAGTCACTGTTGGCAGCTGAGCTGTGTGTTGGAAGTGAAGACACATAAGCAACTGTTTTGAAACTTGGTATTTCCAACCTGGAGGTGCACTGAGTAGGCACAGAGATTAATCTGTGCTAAAAGCAGTCCTTAGGCCACTTTGAAGATATGTGTTACCCTTACGGATTGCAAGACTGCAAAGAATGCCTCAAGTATGGCTGGAGAAGCCTCCAAAGAATTTAAGACCCTGCACACCCAAACATACCTGATGGATTAATGCACTGGTTCAATAGACCTACTAGACTGTAAGGTGGACAGAAAATAGGTGGAAGTGAAGCAAGCCACACTTACAGTCAGTCTTGAGGTTGCTTCTGAGAGTGGCACTGATCTATCCAAATAAGGGAAAAATAAAAAGAAAAGAGGCAGTTTGTTAAAACTGATAAGGTGGAAGAAATATTTGGGACCCAATACAAACTTAGACCTAAATCTTGATCTGAAACTCACCAAACTCTCTCTTTATTATCATCAATTCTTATTAGAAATAAGGATATATTTAATTGTCTTGATTTCAAACTCCATATTGATATTCCATTCTTAGGACTGACTCTTTGAAAGTCAACAAATCTCTACTCAAGACAATTAAATATTTTTAGAGGCTTTGATGTATTTCCACATTTGTAGACGTTGTGGCCACCACATGTGAGTCAAAGGCTGTGTCTCTTACAATGCTCATGAGCTAAAACAATGTAAGGCAAAGTATGGGGTTAACATAAGTGAATGGAGTCTGAGCAGGTGTAGGAACTACACATGCAGTGTCCTACTACCCATTAGCCAATGTCAAATCAGCTGTTTACTTGGGCCTCATTTCTATGTATTACATTAAAAAAAGAGGAAGAATGAGATGGAAAATAAATGAATTTGAGAAAACTTAAGCACAACTTTCAGCAATTCATGGCAATCTAAATCAGCACTGGTGCCATTGCATAGTGGCTTTGCTAAATTAAGCAAGTGGAGAATCCAGGCCAGGCTGTTCTTGCATGCAGATATGTCCTGGATTTGAGTGAGTAGTGGGGTTTTTTTTGGTAGCAGGGGAGGGGGCTATAGGGGTGGCCCCCTGTGAGAAGTTTCTCAAAATCCCCCCAGCTCCAAGTCAGCTCTGCCTCTGCACCAAAACTGAGCCAATCAGCTGCGCCTCTGCGATAACGTATTTAAGAAGGGACGTGGTGACGGGCAGTGGGACTGGTGAGGAGGAGTTGGGGCAGCTGCGTGAAAAGCAAGGTCACTGGAGGAATTAGTTAATGTATTTGATGCTAATTTTTCTCACTATCTTCACATATAGTCGCTACAGTACACTCCATTTGAAATGTTAATTTAACTTCATACATGTTCTTTTAACTGGTCAGTTGTGCCATTTTTAAAACTCCAATTACAGCAGCTGATCAGGGCAGATGGGAACTTCTGGAGCCCACCCCAAAAAATCCAGGAGTGAGTGGCTGTGTGGTTCCCAGTTGCTCTCTGAGCTCAAACCATGACAAGATATCAACCCCTGCAGGCCAATGTACCTGATAGGACATTCACCTTAACTTAAAGAAGTGTTAAATTGTCCAGAAAAAAAGACTTGATGAGATGTATTAATTCTTAAAAGTAAGAGATATTCAGTGCTCATGATCTTGTCAGGTTCTTCTCTGCATTGGCACACTGACCACCCCTCTGGTGTTAGAGTGATACTGGTAGATATCAGCATGGTTTAGGCTTTAGAAGCTCATTATATATTTATTGGTTACAATGTTTTCAGGAAAGATGAATGAAAGTTTAGAGGAAGAACATGTTCACTAGCTTCTCACTTCTTGGCATGTGGATCAAATACATAAAATGAGTTTGGCAACCTCAAATTGTTTTGCAGTCTACCACAGCTGAATCGATTTGCTCACAAAGAGAGACAAAAATCAAGAATAAACGTATCAGCAGAAGTGATGCCTATCTAGTTCTGTTTGTGGGTTCATACCTAATCTTCATTTGTTTATTGCTCTGTAAGCATCACATTTCATATAATACTTTAAAGATTATGTTCTTTGAATAAGATTAATATAACGCGTCCTGATTTCCAATGAAAGATGCAAAAATTTCATTTCTTGAATAACAAGGAATGGTCTGTTTTTTCATCTAATTTTTCCTTTCCTTTTATTTTCTTGTGAGTTACATATGCATAAGATCTACAGAATCTGAAACATTTGGTAAGACTGTACAAAATTACAGTTTAAACAGTATCACTTACCGTAAATTGTTGTCTGAACCTTTCTTTTCACTGATATTTCTTTGGATATAATTCTTCTGTATATCGATTAAAAAGAGCTGAATGGGAGTGCTCCCTTGGAAGAATTTCCTGTCTTCCTTGGGGAGAACGAGCTGTTTTCTTCTGGATGTCTGTTGTTCTGACCCAGCCAGTCTTTCCTTGGACTGGTCTTTGAAGTTAAAACCCCCTCTTCTCCCACCCATCATAAGTCTGACACACAGAATGTGACGACAGACTTTGAACTTCAAAGGTCTGCCCAAGCAAAATGGAGAGGTCCAACTAATAAAAAAGAAAGTGAGAGAAGAGTTAAAGAAAAGAAAAAAAAAAAAAAGAAACAAAACAAACAAATAAAAAGCAGAGATACTTTGTTTAAAAAGGGAGACTAGCAGGAGCACATGAAAATTGGGTATTCTGGTTCATCACATCACCTACACCATTTGTGCTATTCCTATTGCAAAGCACACCCTGGAATATCTCTGAATTAAAAGTCGGATTTTTTGGGGTGGTCTCCAGAAGTTCCCATCTGCCCTGATCAGCTGCTGTAATTGGAGTTTTAAAAATGGCACAACTGATCAGTTAAAAGAACACGTATGAAGTTAATTTAACATTTCAAATGGAGTGTACTGTAGCGACTATATGTGAAGATAGTGAGAAAAATTAGCATCAAATACATTAACTAATTCCTCAGATTTTCTGGGAATTAAGCATTTTAATACTCAGCAATATTGAGGATAATAATGATTCCTTTAGTTTCCTTAGCAGAAGAGTATGAAAAATATAATTTTTTAAGAAACACTAGTTATTCCAAAATAAAACAAACCAATTTTATTTTTTTTCATTGAATAGAAGGTAGCAAATACCTTTAAGTTATGTAGGTATATGAGTAAGCTACAACAGCTTTTATCCAAGTGACTGCCACTTTAAGCAGGGTTGTGATGTAACATGAAATTATTTTGGAAACCCCTCTCACAACATTCAAGCTTGATCATGTAATTCCTTACCCCATTTCTACTCTCACTGTACGGACAGGGGTTTACTTCAGTTCATTATGTGCCAACAGGATATGAAAAGTCAATGTCCAGGTCTGTAAATAGCAAATATGCTTATTTTCTGATTTGGGGTCCTCTTATCAGCCTGATGCTTTCGATAGCAGTAGAACTGGAAATTTCATTCACCTCAGCAGGCTCCCCATCACTAACATGTCCATTTTTGTTCATCTACATGGAGAACAGTACATAGACAGTACATTTCTTTTCAAGCTTTCTTTCAAACTGAAATGCATCCCACTCAGCTACATAATATCCTTATCTTTCTGTCTTGGGATACAGACAGACAAAACACCACAAATGGTGTTTCCTCAAATGGGGGTAGGTCTTTATTCCATTGAATAGATAGAAAATATAATTCAAGATGGACCCTTCAACAAATAAATGTTGGGCAACAATTTCTGTTTTAATTAACTGAAGCAATAGAATATATCTAAACCAAGAAAAATTTTACCTATGAAGTAGCACAAAACAAAAAACAAAACTGAAAAATGGGTTGTATAGTGCTGATCTAGAACAGGATATTTCACATTTATAAATGGTGTCCAAGGTCAAATTTAACCGAGAGAAAAATCTGACCTGTGTTTGACTTCAGTTCACAAGGGCTATGTATTACTGTGTTCAGGTTATTTCAACTCCTTGTTTAATATGAATTTTATAAGTAACCATATGCCACCATGATGCCTTTAAAATGAATATAGCATTAAAATAAATATGATGAAACCTCTGCATATAATTACCTACCTGGATAAAATGTTTTAAGTCTGATTCCTTGTCAGAAAGAGATGGAAATTTTTGCAATTCAAAGCACTCAGTGACAATATTCTGCATATTTAAATACTTGAGTATTTAGATGCCTAACCTAATGAACTTTATCTAGATAACTCTTTAATAATCTGACCCATATTTGCAGGTTAAGTGCAAATGGGGCAAAGCTCACACCAAAGCCCACAAGGCCCTGTGTTAGATTCCCACCAGCACTCATATTTGAACTTGTCAACAATTCACAGTCTTCATTTTTTTAAAAAATTTTCTCTTATCTGTTTCTGTTCAGGATAAAACACTTTTTTTTTCTTTTTTTTTTTTTTTAATTAATTAATTTTTAAAAAATCCAAGTGAAGAACCCCATGTCTCCCTGTTCTTCATGTCTGCTCCAGCATACATAGTTCCTGGACACATAACTCTTTTCTTTTGTCTCTGATCTGTTGCAGATGACAATCTATTTAAAACTATAATGCTTGCAGGTTTTACCAAGACATTTTCCCCTACATGATGTTTACCTTGCCCCTTTGTAAATACATTACTGATGCTCTTTATTGTAGACTATGGCTTTAAACTTCATCTTCCTCTATCTCCCAGAACAAAGACTCAGTCTTTGGCTGGATTCCTGGGGAGGTAGAATTCTTTGCAAGGAATCATCTCACGCTGATATCCTGTTTCTATGTCTGCAGGCAGCTGGTATGGGGATGACTTAGTTGCTGCCATTTCTCCTTCAGCATCTATTCAGAAACCTCCTGTGCTCCCACTAAGCCTGTTCCTTTTCCTCCTTGATCAGTCCTGTACCTATGAAATACAACCTGTCTTTTAAAAATCAGCAACAATAATTATTTTTCAGACAAACAATCTGTTCTTACAATTTTTCTTAAAATGTCATATCTGTGCCTGGAAAGGATGACCTCTTCTTAAATAATAGTCATGAATCATACTTTCTTAGAGGTTAATTATCTGTTCATTGAACTTCTTCTTAGTAAAAATACGTATATTCTGATCCAAATATACAAGAGGAAAGAATGTTATTTGAGTCATGTTAAAATCTGGCCTGGGAAGAAATTTCAATAAATGACCATATCACTGAGACATATGATAAAGTATCCTCAGGGGTCGGTGTTGGGCCTGACACTGTTTAACATCTTTGTTGGTGACAGGGGCAGTGGGATCGATGCACCCTCAGCACGTTCACCCCCGACCCCGAGCTGTGTGGTGGGGGGCACGCTGAGCGCAGGGGTGGCACCCAGAGGGACCTGGGCAGGCTGGAGAGGGGGGACCGGGCAAACCTCATGGGGGTCAACAAGGCCAAGGGCAAGGTCCTGCCCGTGGGTCGGGGCGATCCCCAGCACAGACCCAGGCTGGGCCCTCGAGGAGCGGCTGGAGAGCAGCCCCGAGGAGAGGGGCTGGGGGTGCTGGGGGGGGGAAAACTGCCCGTGAGGCAGCCCCGTGCGCTGGCAGCCCAGAACCCACCCGTGCCCTGGGCTGCAGCCAGAGCAGGGGGGGCAGCAGGGCCAGGGGGGGGATTGTCCCCCTCTGCTCCGCTCTGGGGAGCCCCCCCTGCAGTGCTGGGGCCAGCTCGGGGGCCCCCAACAGCAGAAGGACCCGGAGCTGCTCGAGCGGGGCCAGAGGAGGCCACGGAGATGCTGGGGGGGCTGGAGCAGCTCCCCTGGGGGGCCGGGCTGAGAGAGTTGGGGGGGTTCAGCCTGGAGAAGAGAAGGCTCCGGGGGGACCCTGAGAGTGGCCTCCTGGGGCTTAAAGGGGGGGCAGGAGAGGGGGGGGGGGACTCTGGGTCAGGGGGTGATGGGGATGGGATGAGGGGTGATGGTTTTAAACTGGGAGAGGGCAGATTTAGGTGAGATCTGAGGCAGAAATCCTTCCCTGTTTGGGGGGTGAGGCGCTGGCCCAGGGTGCCCAGAGCAGCTGTGGGTGCCCACTCCCTGGAAGGGTTCAAGGCCAGGTTGGACGGGGCTGGGAGCCCCCTGGGCTGGGGGAAGGGGGCCCTGCCCGGGGCAGGGGGGTGGGACTGGGTGGGCTTTAAAGCCCCTTCCAATCCAAACCATTCTATGACTCTATGATTCTATGATATGCACTTCTAGTTTAGCATTTAGTTGTTTTTTTCATTTAGTTGTACTTGTATCAGGTAGCTGATCTGTCGCTGTTAGCAACGTGATATTTATGATTAATGTGACTGTGTATGATGTGAGCATTAGAGATTACCTGGAGTTTTGGCAGGATTCTTGTTTTCTTCTGAAAAATCAAGTGACATTCATAATACATAAAAAAAATGAGGAAAAAGTGAATAAAAATATAAATACACCTGAGCACATTTGTACCATAATTTGTAATCATGGTTAAGCACATATTGAGTTAAACAGTGTTAAACTGCTTGTAGATAAGGACAACAAAAGTGAACTACTACTCATGTTTAGCCTTAGAGGGGAGGATTGGTGCCAATTGCTTTTGTTTCCCTTGTCAGACACAGAATCAGTAACAATGCTTACAGCTATGGGCTCTCTCACACTGGAGCTTGGTGTCCTGCTTTTAGCTGCAGACAGAATGCAGATAACTGGATCAAAAGAAAGAAAAGGTGGGGGGAGGGGAAGAAAAAAAAAAAGAAAAAAAAAGAGGCATGTTTTCCAAATAATTAATAATCTCAAAAAAATACTGATTGCAGAGATGCTCTGCAAGTGAGTGCAGGACGAGGTTTATGTGTTACACTGCAGCAAACACTCTAGAAAGTGTGAATTCATCGGCACAGTCATAGCTTATTGCTGACCCTTCACCACTATGTGCTTATGGAGAACTGATTCTTCAGAAAATGTTTCCTACCTCACCAGCTCCACTGGGGATAAACAGCTCGTTAAGGGACTAAGGCTCCTTCCTACAAGCCAATATTTTCAGAACTGGGACCTGTACAGAGACAGCTTGACAAGCATTGGAAGTTGTTTTCTCTTTTGATTGAGTGCATTTTCTTCATTATATGAGGAAGGAATTTGTTCTCAGCATTTTTATGTGGTGCAGACGTTGAGATACTCTGTCACAGATTTCAAGGTTTAGGCAGATTAAAACCTTGTTTAAATTGTCTGGTAGACAAAGGCAGTTACAAGCAACCAGCTACTGAAATGTGTAGCCCTCCTGAAAAGCAGGAGTTAAAAGCCTAACTGCTTTTACAGATCTGTACTGGTGTGTCTCTGCTCATGAGAGCTCTTCAGGAATTACCTTGGGATCAGGACTCTGGTTTCCACTTCAGCCCAGGAGCATTCTGATAAAGGTGTTGCTCAGGGAAGGTACAGGACAAATGCAACCACATCCACCGCAATGGACACCTGTAACCACATGAAGCTGAAGATGAGCAAGGAGAGACTTTCAATTTAGACTTCTGTGGCCTCAGAAAGGATCTGTCTTGGTAAAGATGAGGCACGAAGATACCCAGCTTTCCAGTGAGGGAACTGGTGTGCTGCTCTGTCTCTTAGCAAGAGGTAGAAAACTTTGCTATGGTACTGACATGAGGACCTGTAGTTACTATATCCCTTTTTTTAAACAGCTTTAATTGACTAAAAAAACCTACTTCCCTGACCCATTACTTTGTCTGATCTCTGATACCTCAGGGTTAAGTGCACACATTTTTGGACTGTGCAATCTCGAATTCTTTCAGATCTACTTACACATGTTACAGATATTAATGCAGGGGATGTATTGAGTTAAATTGGTACAGCAAGAAGCGTGAATTTTGTGATGTATTTTAAACTCTGTGTTCATGAATTGTTTTCTTCTGAGTGGGTGAATAATGCTATAAAAAGTTACATTATGTTTCAAGGTCTGTCTCAGCTTGAAAAAATATATATTTACTGTATATAAACATTAAACAAAAATGTCTTGAAGAGATGGAATAGGAATATTATTACAGCAAAAGATATTTCTCTAGAGGACAATGTTGAACATTATTGAAATAAATTGTTCATGGACAACAAAGCCAGCGAAGCTTTGTTTCATATAAACTTATTCTCTCTGTCACCACACGTTAATATCAGTTCTACAGTTTTCCTTATGACATCTGTGTTGGGTGAGAGATGGCCATCCTGGAGTGAAGTGGTTGTTACCCTGCAGCCAGAACATACAGGTGGACTGACCAGGCAACTGTCGTTGGTAGGATGTACAGTGACTAAACTCAGTGCAAAGCTGAGTATGTTTTAACTTTAATGTCCTGCTTGCTGTTTCAGAGGTTATTTAGCCCTTTCCTCCTTAAACTCACAGGAGTTTGGACATGGTTTCAACTCACTCGATTACCTGGATGCAATGTGAATTTATAACACTAAGAATGAAACAAATTACATTCATACGTAGCAGATGTTTTCTAAAATTGAGTTATCAGGTTCTATTTAATCTAAATAAAACTGTATTTGGGCCCTTTCAAATAGGGTCTGCATAAGAGGCAGTTGCTCTGTGGATGGGGTACCCAGTCAGGGCACAGAAGGTCTCTTGGCCGAGGACACGGTGCACATGGTGTACCATGGACTGCAGATGTGAATAGGTGGTAACGTCAGTGCTTATGGCATTGCCGTGCATCCACCAGTGATTGGCAGATGGCAGCAATTTAATTAGGGATCAAAGATGGATTTGCTAATCTTTCAATGTTATTACTTTTCTTTGCTGGAGACAAACTGCTGTCTTCAGGGGTGCTGCATCCCACCCACACACCTGATACCAATTTCTAAATCCATTAAGACTTCTCTTGGTACTGAGAGAACCAGCTTTCTACATCCATTTCAGAGGTCAGGTCAAATCAACCTATGCTCTTTAAGTACATATTTGGATTTCTTATTTTTTCCTGGCTTAGGTATCTAAAACAGCCTAATACTTAAGTAGAAAGATAGACATAATAAAGAACAGAAAAACACAGGTGCGTGTGAGCTTACAAGCACTTTGCCAGAATGAGACATTACACAGAACAGAAATCTGTAGGGGAAATTCGTGTTTCCAACAGAGAGGTAATGGAATTGAAGTTCTTTCAAAAATGTTATTTTAATTGTATTTCCTGTCCTAGCCGCATGTGGTGAGTTTAGATTGGCAAACAAAGTTGTGTAAAAATTTTTTTTAGTTCTGTGGAGTTGAAGAACATTTTCTGTTCTGGGCTATAGGTTGAACAAAAGTTGGTATTTCAGTCCATCAGAAGAAGTCCAGATCTCCTTTACCAGTGCAGGGTACCTGATGTATTCTACATCTAGTAGTTTTTTCTGCATGGGAGTCATCCTGACTTGATATTATATTTGGAGTAGCCTTCACGATATATTGGTTGTGTGTTTTGTCCCAGCTTACACGAATGTTTATAATGAAAAAATATGTAGTGTGGCATAAATCCTATTCTTTTACATGATAAAACTTTATTTTTTTCCTCTCAAACATCTAAAAAACGTTGAAAAAATGTAACCCTCAAATACAATCTTTTCATTTTGCAAAGATAAAAATCTCAAAATTAAAAACCAAAAACTGAATACAGTAAGCATTATTCAAAAAATATCCTACATTTTAAAATGATAATGTCATGAAGGCAACACTTTACTCCATTCTGTTCCCATAGTTCATAAAAAGTATTTTATTGCATTTTTCATGGCCAGGTTGAAACACTGCCTGCAACAGGCAGAGAGAGAACAACTTAGAACAACCTCATCCTTCACAGCAAGCACCATCCCAGCTCCTACTGCTGCTGCAAGATCTGGCCTCTACTCACTAGTCTTGCAGAGCATCGTCACCTGCAAACCAGACAACACTAGGAAATGCTCCTGGGCACTGAATCTCAAACATCTATATTGTAGAAGCAGTGGCATGGCTTTTCTCTCCCAAACAATAACTGGGTACAGTTGCAGCGTTAACATGGGCAAGGAAAAATTCCAGGAGGCAATTTTTAGACAGTCTACTGGTTTTGGAGTCTCGGAGAGTTTAATGGTATGGATATATATTTTTCCTTACATATTGGGTTCAGTGCTAGAGACCAGTCCCAGACATTTTTAATCTGCAAGTATAAATAAATCTACAGTATTCACCTGACCCCACAGCATGGCTCTTCAGTAACAGAGTAATTTGACAGAGTAGCTTAAAGAGACTTGCCTGGCTCCTGCTGGTGTCACAAAAGGTTTATATGGAGGGGAGTTCTGTTTCTTTTGCTTACAGTCTTATTTCCAGTCTGGTGCTTTTCACCTGCTGAACAACCAACCTCACTTAAAAAACCAAAGAAATATATATATAAAAAAATATTATTTCAGTAAGATTTTGTGGCATTGATAGAATTACAGTCTCTGAGGCATAAATAACATTTTTCTATGTAGGTTCTGACAGCAGAAATGGAAATTTCCCCACCACTGGCTTCATTTAAAGTGCAATATTTTGCACAATTCTAATGAAAAAGGTAAGTTTCCACTGTACAGATCATATTGTGGTACTTGCAAAATATATCTTCTAAATTTTTCTTGACATTCATAAATATTTCACATGCTCCTCCAAAGGGACTGGGTAGTACACAAATTGCTGAGATTGTAACAAACAAAGTGGTGTGCTGAACGAGAGATAAAAGCAATCTGTGGAATGGTGTTTTTGGACGTCTGGGATATCAGAAATGGCTGTTTCTTACAACCATCCCTTGGCAAGCTACTTAGGACTATCTGCTCCACCAGATAAGCAACGGGGGCAAGATAAAGGGCGAAGGATTTGCCCTGCTGTGGGTCTCTGCAGGATTCACCCTCCAGGTCACAGCCGCAGGGGGCTGAATTCAGCAGCAACGTCTTGTCCTTCCAGGAGCAGTGGCCAGGCTCTGTGGGCACCACCACGCTCTTCTGCAGCCAAGCCCCGTTTTTTCGGCTATAGCGGCTTTTAAAATAAAGGTCATACGCCCGTGGTTGTGTCTTCCTGACTGCTTATCCACTCTGCACCCTGGCAGGCGCAAAATACATCAGATCTATGCTCAGGGACTGGTGGTGATGATCAGGCTCCTACCTGTCCTTTCCCAGGGGATTTCTCTTTAGGCTGCCACTGCACACAGTTTCTGCCGAAAACCAGGTCAAGTCACTCTCTATGCGTCTCCCCCAACAGCAAAACAGTGGTATTTAAGTCAGAGGATTTTTATGTTTATTTTATTAATGCTGAAGATTTTTATTAATTTCCATATTTTTTTATTCTTTCAGTTTGTGTTGGAATCACACTTGAGAGTAAACATTTATGAATGCAACTGGTAACCAGCCCACAATCACAAAATGTATAAAATCAGTGTGATAAGCTTTGAATATTTTATTGTAAAATAGCCATAAGTTCTCTGGAGCAGAGACCAGTAGTTCAAGACACAAAACAAACAGTATCATGGTCACAAATGCTCACTTCAGAAAGTAAGATACAGAAAATCAAGATGAGATAAGGCCAGTATCAAATTCTCGAGTCCTGCAAAAATTACCATAAACAATGATATATACTGTGGAGCTGATGAAAGATTCACAGAACAGGTACATTAGCATTTATCGCAGAGAACTACTAACGTAAGAAAAAAAGGAGAGGAGGAAGAAAGATATGGACAGATATGGAAAGAGGTAATTTCTACAAATTAGTGAATTTGAATTAAATGAATCTCAGTGGGCCAAGGGAATTAGATATTCGTCATCTGAACCCTGACAGCTGGTTTTGAAAAGTCACGGAGAAAAGGGAGATGACAGAAAAAAAGTAGAAAAATGTATAATTTTATCCATTCTTGAAGATAAAACTTTTAAAGAAGCTGAATCATATTAAAAGGGAAAAACTTTTAGCAACTGCATGGTGAAATAAACAAGACGTCAAACATATATATAAACACTGATGAGGACTATCCTGAACACACTGTGTACTTTGTATGTCACAGCTCAATTCAGGCATATTATTCATCTATCTTTTCCTTTATTGATAACAAAGCAAGAAGAAAATGTACCAGAGAACTAAAGCAAGGATTCAATTTTCTTTGATTGCAGGTCAAATGCAACCCAAGCTACTAGGTATGGTCCACAGGTCAAATATATTCTTGGATCCTCTTTCAAATTTCAGGTTTTGGATCCTAGTATCTGTGAAAGCAGCTCTTTACCATGCTGTTTGCCTGTCAACAACTTTGTCACCACGTCAGGGACGATGGTCAGCTATGGGGAGATTCATCATCATTCTTATGGATTATATCAGAAAATGCCCAACCTCTCCTCATTAAAATGGGTACATGTAGCTTATCAAGTGATTTTCAAGCTGTGAGTCCTTCTGGGCAATTCAGTCTATGGCTTGAAACTCAAACTCTTGTGGTGGACTGCCTTAGACAAAGGATGAAATTGAGAATTTTTCTTTTAAAATTAATGATTCTGCTATAGCTGAATTTTCTAGAAAAAATGGTGAAGAAAAGAATGGGAATTCTGTCATGACAGGATTCATGACAGGAATGGTCTTTGAGACTTATTTTCTTCACTTTATACACAAAGCAATTAAAGGGTATTAATTACAGAAGAAAACGGGAAGAATAGCAAAACCCTACCAAAACAAAATATTCCACTACAGAACACTTCTCCCAGAAGGTCTGAATGGGTCTTTTTAATGCCCATTTCATAAAATATGAAAAGGAAAAACAAAACAAAACAAAACAAAACAAAACAAAAAATTCATGTTAGGGTTTGACATTTAGATTATATTATGAAATTTACATAATACTGCACTATCAACCTCTCTGTACACTATTTTAATAAAGTTTTGACAGAGGGTTTATAGTATGAATATCAAGTAAATATTCCTTAATTCCATGATGTCTGTTGACCTTTTAATTAAAAAAGAAATAGTAAATTATGTAGACATTATATAGAGACCCTGGCAATACAATGAGAGAACACTTACGAGTTTTAGGTAGATGTTATTGGGTGAAAATCTTTGATTTTCTGTTAAAAAGGCAGTCACTTTGGTAGGTCTTTCTGGTGTGAAGACAAAATCTGCAGGTCTGCATGAAACTTTACTGGTACCACTGTAATTATGGGGTAAAATAATTCTTCCTGTTTCATAGACCAGAATGCAGGTTATACAGATTTTTCAGAGTTTCTAAATATAATTACCAAGTATTATGCAGCAGACACAGAGCTGCTTATGAAACAGTGTTAGGGAGAAATAACCACAATCTTTCCACCATATAATATTAAATACTACTGGTTAGATTTGTGTCTTTACATTTAGATGCATGGAATAAAACCAAAAAATATTACTCTTCAGTGTTCACCGTATTTATAAAAATCAGTTATCTCATGTACTCAAGAATCTGCAGACAGGCTGAGTCCTTCAAACACACTGATTTTGGCCTGACTGTGGAAAAGGTCTGACATAATAGTTCCCACCCCTGTGTATGGTACTTGTAGTAACTATGGGCAACATTTAGGAAAAAAACAGTTTAGCACCAGGATTACACTAACAACATCTCTCCTATCTCATCCTGAACAAGTAAAGAAGCTCAGACTGTGCTGTTTCCTGTGTAGTTTTATTATTGCAGATAACTTTTGCAGCCGGTGGTAATAATTATGACAGCATGAGATGGTAATAATCTACTTTTGCACTTTCAAGTGGGAACATTTTCCTGTATTTCTATTCATTCTCAAAATTATAAGCCTTTGACTATTGACAGACTTTGTAGAAATAACATTTCGTTGTTATCCTAACCTCAGTTCTGAGAAGACTATAGCATAGAGCAGAGGAGACCTAACTTATGCCTGAGAGAACCTATTTGTATGCAACTTTTTGTATGTAAAAGAAGATAGCAGTTGTGAAAAGTGTTAGTTATAGAGTCCTAGACAGTAAGATTCTTTAATCAGAGAGCAGATAGGAAGAAAAACAGAAGTAAAAAAACCCTTTATCAACATGTGTCAATCTTAGCAAGGATTGTCTTAATAGACAAGAAAAAGTCAGTTCTTAAGATTGCATAATTCATGCCATTACTGCACTGAAATTGTTGCTAACTTTTTTTTTTTTTTTTTTTTTTTTTTTTTTTTTTTTTGTGGTTATAAAACAAGAAAACAAACAACCACTGTATACCAAAAGTTTGGTCTCCAGTTTCCTTCCCTTTTGGTTTCAGGACTCTTCCTTGCCTTATTAAAATCTAAATTCTCTCAGTATTTATTCAGTCCCAGTACCTAGAAGTTTGTTGTCTTCACTGTCAAAGAAGAGATCATATCGCACATGCAGTATACATAGGATGTGATAGCCATGCCTTTCAAATTTTCCCTCTGTTCAACTTCCTAAGTTCAAACTTTAATCATTGTCTAGAACACTGATGTTCATGTTGATGATAACATTGTCTCTGGAGCTGCTTCTGCAGAATGTTGTAATTATATTATGTCACTAAATTTGCTTTATATATATTTTTTTTTCTTTTTTTTTTTTTTTCTCTTCAGAAGGACCTTCTAAGTCAGAAACAAAAGACAAACAGCTTTGCCTTAACCTTTCCTTCACTTCCTTTTTATGGGATAATTGCTTTTTTCTGCTCATTGGAGTGGAAGTGTAAGGGATCTTGATTTCTGTTCTTCAGGGTCTCACTTTAGGAGCATCGAGCCTTCAATCCAACTCCTAAGCATAGCTAAGACAACTGCTCCTAGCTTTTCTCTCTCTGTCATTTTAAGTTGCTTAGACACTTACCAAGGCAAAAATGTAGTCCATTCCTGTCTGTTCATCTTGAGATAAGAGAGGACTATAATTATCTATTCCATCTTCAAGAACATTTTTGAAGATATCAAGTCTAATTTTATGGACTATGACAATTTTGCATAGACTTTTTTAGGTATTTGCATACTGTAGCACAGCTTTACATTGTCAGTTATCTTGGGGGCTTTGTGTTTTTTTTTTTTATTATTATTTTTTTTCCCTATTCTTCCATCTTGTTTTATTGTCAAAGATGTATTTCTTGTCACTTGCCTTGTCAATGTAGAGAAAAGTCTAAAGCCACAGCATTCATGCAATTTACTTCATATTCAGAATACTTTATTGCCTAACTCTTAGAATGTCTCTGTAAAGCACAGTGGGCATACAGAAGTGAGTTTGTCATGGCTACTCTGAATCTCAGTGGCAAATGAAGGGCTGAAAACCACTTTGTATCTCTTACAAAGCTCAAAAGAGAGAGTGAAAGATATTATGCAACTAATGAACATCAGGATCATATTTTCTAATTGAGACAAGGCTTCTAGAAAATTACATTAACTCAGTCCAGTGAGTGCCTTTACATTTAAGACATTATAGAGACACGGTGATACTCAAAACTCTACATTTTCAAGTAAGTATCTTCTGAAATAAACTCTGCAGACTGATTTCGGAGAGACTGATTTGCTCTTAGTTGACGAAAGAACTTCAAACAAAACCAATAATATTCCATGGTCCTAACCCAAGGTTTTTTTCCAAAGCACTAGTGCTTTCTGAAGGGGTTCCTTTTGGAAAGAGCTCATGGACACCCCTGTGGTTAAAATACCTCCTGTTATGTCCAGTTTTGCTCTATATGACTTCTTACTCTGCTCTTCAGTGGCAGGGGATGTCAGAGAGACCAGGAAGTAGTTCTACTTCAGGTAGAGGGAACACCATGAATACCCTGAAACATCTCTTTTCCCCAAGGAAAAACTTCTTAATGTAGCATAAAAGCACATTATCTCCTGCCATGCTGTTTGGCTGTAATACCTCTGATAATATCTACTATTTAATGAAACCCTATTCTCAAAGCAATCTCTTCAAAGACAGGGAGGTCTACTTTAGAGTCACAGCTTCTAATCACTGGACAGATGCCGTGTAATTTTTATAGCTTTGTTGTAGATTTGTTGTTGCACCTTTGTTGTTGCCTCAGGAGCGTGGATAACGTGTGCTGTCAACAGTTTCTGGAATTGAACCATTTTTCGTCTATCTGGAGTTGCTGGGTTATTCTTCACAGGAAAATGTCTTCTGAGGACCAGAAAAACTTCAAAAAAATAAAAATTTGTTCCTCTTTCCGTTATGCTTATAATCTGTCCTCAATGTGGAGTCGCTACCACCAAGTACCTCCTTTTCCCACTCCCCACCTCACAAGGAAAACTAGCTTTTTTGCAGTCTTTGGACTTGGAAATGTAGATAAGCTTCCAGTGTTAATCTCCAAACTTTCAGAGGTTTGCTAATCACAAGTATTATTAAAACAGGTTTCATGTTTAACAGTGTCAGCTAATGTAACGTAATCCAGTTAATGCAAGAAATGTTCCATTAATCCTACCTTGGTTTGGCGTGGGGGTGTGATTAAGTAGGAAGAGGGGAAGTTGGCTTTCTGAGATGTAGAAACAAAAACTGCCGGGTAAGATAAAGGAAAAAATTAAGAAAAAGCATACCATGAGTTATGGAAGGACACACACAGAGCACATTTTTAAAATGAACTATATATTTTCCTCTCTTTTTCTTAATATGTGCCTCATAAAAAAAGTATTTGTTGGCAACAAAAGAGGTTGTTCTTTCCTTGTAGGTATGCAATTCATTGCTAGGTTCACATTTATGTTTAGGTGTTGTATTTCCAACTTTCCAACCTAGCTCAGTTCCCTGAAGCAAGAAGAAAAAAACACACTTAGAATTTACATATTGTGCTTATGAATTAGGGTAGCTGTCTTAGAAATGCTCAAGGGAACTGGAAGTCATGAACACACATATACACACATAATGCGGTAAGAATTTTAAGCTGATATATCTGTTCTCCACTTTTATAGAGACATATTCTGCTTTCAGTGAAGACCTCTTATTAAACAATATTCAAATATGTGAAAGCGAAGATAAAGTCTGACAGACCTTCAACAGGTTATGGTGCATTCATACAGTACTGTCTATATCACTTTTTAATTAGCAGCCCAAATGCAGTGAACAGATTGTACAGTGTACTACATCAGCCTGGCTCCTACATTTTCTGTTGATTCATATTCATGTTTAAAGGGCCCTCTTCCAAGCAGAATTTTTCTCTTCCCCCTATCCTCCCCAAAACCCAGGGCCATCAAGTAAGTACCATTTCACTCACCAACAGCAGCTGGCTTTATCAGGTAGTGGAAAGGACACTTTAATCTACTGTTTAATGCATTTTTCCCTACCTGGGATAAGAAGCCAAATTGCTGTTAGCAAAAATGCCTTAGTCATTAACTGAAAGTAAGTTTTAAAAGCATTCCATTACTCCCCCAGTGGGAGATTTCTGACTTTATTAGCATCTTTTGAATCTGTATTAGAAGTACCTAAGTGCTAAAATCCTAGCGGACAAAGGACTTACTTTATTACATGAATTTAACTTGCCAATTCTACCTTGTGTTGCAGTGAACAAAAGAGGTAAAGAAATTCAATTTATAGTCATATATTGAGAGTAAACCTTACTTTGTTCTTAATTCAATATTCAAACAAACAAACAAATTTGTTTATGTTATTACACTTTTCTGATGTGTTCAAAAATAAATGGACTGATGTGCCTATTTTTGCATAGAACTGGAGAAAGGTAAACATTCTGCAAAAGTAGATAACTATATAGAAAAACCATTTTTTCCTCATTAGAAAAAGAGGGTGAATCACGCACTTTTTTGCTGTTATCTAGGGAAAACTTCTATTGGAGTCAACAGCCAATTTTTACTCAAAAATTTTACGGTTTGATTTATTATATACTACAGCATTTGTAGCTGAGAAGTTCAGAATATATATTCTAGTGAAAATCTTTTCAGAGGACTACTTTTATTATGGTTATGCCTTTTAAATTAATTTTTAAGGTGATTTAACCTACTCAAACCTTATAACAATTTTAAAGCAAAAATCAAATTAGATATGTTTAGGGTTAGAACAGTCAGATTGAGTAATTCCATCTCGGTCCCTAATCCTCAACAGATTTTCAGACTTTCAGCATCTCATTAGGTCTGGATATTGGGCTGACTGGAATTTGAAAATTAGATTATGACTTTAAGATATATCCCTTCATTACCTTCCATGGAACCACATTCCCCAAGAGGAACTAGTGAAGGATTTATGAATTATAGGAGTCACGGTCCCTCTGTATTTCTGATATAAGGGAGAACATTTAGGCTGCTCTGTCTTCTTAAGAGTCCGTTGGTTTCAGTGAGAACTGCCTGTTTAGAACTGGATACAGATGTCACCCATTTCTACAGTCAAATTTCATCTTCATTGAAAATGGAATCCCTGGGGCTTTCTTGTAACATCATCACTAAAGTGAATCCAGTTATCCCTAACTAATTAGGTGCTAAATAGCTATTTCTTGGTATGACGGAACTTTGCAAACTGAGTTCCATGAGAATCCTGTCTAAAAATTTTTTATATATCCTGTATTCTTTTGCCCATTTTGGAACAAAAAGAACTAACAGATTCCTTTTATTTTCTGTGAAGGATGTAAATATGTCACAACTTCTGCAAGAGAGCAGTATCTCAGTCTAGTATTATTAATTCAGACAAATGTAAGGAAAAGGCTATTAGATGCCTAGGAATAAAAGATTTTTCAAAACTATATTATGATGTCCCATTAAGGGTTTTTTATAAAAGCTGGATAAACCAATACTTCAGAACTTCATATGCCACCTAATAATTCAGACATTTCTATGTCTTCCTTCTAATTCACAATGCTCTTTCCTTTCTAAAGATGTAGTAATCATTACTGGTTTCCAGGAAGAACTGGACTATGTTCAAGAAGGCTAACAGAAAATCATATACATTACAAACAATGAAAAAAAATATACTAAAAAAAGGCAAGTATCAACCAGCACCCTAACAACTGACATTGTGTGGTCTATCCTTTAATTCATGGTGTGCCTACATTTGATCTTTCGAGTGATAATTTGGGGAGCAAGAAAGGCCTATGTCATGTTATATTCACAGAGAGCTGACCAGCACATTTCTGGTGCTTTGTAGAGTCTGGCAGATGGAAATGGAAAAAGATGGCTAGGTTTTGGGATGGGAAGGGACTCAAAGTGGCATGAGAAAGCAGCCCTCCAACCCCAAAAGCATGAGTCCATAGAAAGTACCTACATGTAAAACCCAAAAAGTAGGTCCCCTGGACTGAGAGCCATTTGAAAAGATGCCATCCTCTGAAACTGATCCCCAGGAACCTGCTGATGCTGTGAAAATGAAAAGCAGATTACAATGGTGTTTGCAGAAAGCACTTCAGTCCAGTAAGCAGAGAAAGCCAGGGACAACTGTCCTAGCAGCTCAGCAACTACTCCAAGTAGCTTTTTTTTAAAATTCAGCTGTAAACTGCATAAATCAAAAATACTGCACTCTTCCCTACATACCTTAAAAAAACCCCAAACTTTGGTGACAGGCAGAATCATCTTTGGAGATAGCAGCACTCCACAAATCTTAATTACTGTGCTAGTTGTTTAGAGACGATAGTGACAAATTTATGAATCTCTAAGACTTAAGTTAGGATATTATACAACTGAGTCTAAAGAGGGATTTTCTAAAGGAACTCCAGAGGGATTCCAAAAACAAGACCATTCTGTTAAACATCTGTAGAAGTCTATTTACATGCCTGTGCCTGGGCAGGTTGGTTCTTTGTTAGCTGTTGTAACCAGGGCGCTGTAGTCGCATTGCACTGTATACACACTGGTGAAGTCACTGGGAAATCAGTTTCGATTAGAGAGAAGACATTAAATCTGTACACAGAGAAAGGATTAGAAATTGCTCAATCTTCCCATGTGATAATATATCTCATTAATCATTTCTGAGTTCTGATAAAAACATTTAGAACTATGCATATTAGATAGCGAAGCTACTGCAATGTAATAGCACTTAGTGAACTTTTACAAATCAGAAGAAACTAAGCACTGTCTCTCTGAGCCAGGCAAGTCTAAAATCAGAGTGCAGCTTTTTTAATATATCGAACAAACAAATTACAGTTACAGGGGTTGAAAAAAAAACACAAATGAATCCAGCAGCTCCATCAATAGACTTCTGCTATTGCATAAACCTTCTGAACACTAAAGCCATTTTGAAAATGTTGTTTAGGCTGAACACTTTCCGCAGCTTAGTGCAGACATTATACGATCTTCCTGTATGCTGTAGTTACATAAAAGCAGGAATTAAATGTATTGCACAAATTGCAGGCTGGTTCTTCATTGCAGGCAGGGTGTGCACACCTTCACATCGATCATTTGACATGCTAATGTAAAGTCAAATGTAAATAGAAGGTGAAAAGCTGGTATTCTTCCTTACAATTCAACTCCTTAAAAGCAAGCGCACATGATGAAAAGGACCAGGGAAGTGACCTTGCTAAAGCAGGGGTCCAAGCCGTATAACAAAGGCTGAGCTTCCAGAAGCTATTACGGCTTCCCGGGGTGACAGAGTATTCTTGAAGGGACTGTGGGGAAGGACAAGTCCTGCCTGTCCTGCCTCTTGACAGAGGAAATAAATCACCCTGCACACTTGAGGATACCTTTCCAGGCTGCATGCTGGGAACTTCATTACACAAGCTGTGCCACATATTACTATGCATATTGCCACTGATTGGACCTAGCCTCAAATCCGTAGCCTATTTCTGTCATAGTCTTAGGGGGAAGGAATCTGTTTTCTGCTTAAACAGATACCGACTTGGAAAGGAAAGGGGAAGGAAAAGACACTGAGCAGCCAAGAGTTCTCAGTGGAAAAAGATCCCCTTGACTAATGATATGTCTAATCTACACTAACCCTGCCTCATGGTGCATGAAATACAGTCATATTGTCATGGTTTTCATATCCCCTTTGATCTTAATGCAATTGTTGTCAAAGTGAACAGCTACTCGCAGGAATCCCAGCTTCATTAGGAAGATAGAAAGTCCTTCCTCCCAGAGAGCTTTCTAATATGTCTTTGTTTTCATATTATAAGTTTATAGAGCTGCTGCATGCCTGTCAATAACTATGGAAAATATTAAAATAAATTTGCAAATGAAGAGTTCATTAGCGTTACGTGCGCTTCTAACATATAATCTTAACGCTAATATAACTTGGGCATGTTGGGTTAAATTTAAAGATAATATATATGGGGTTAAATCTTAGGCTATGATTTACAAGTTGAAGGGAGAGAGAGGCTGCCAACAAACCAACCAACACAAGGAGATAAAGAGGTGCTTCCTTTTGATGCCTGCTTTTTAGGGCATTGATTCACACACCACTGTAGACTAAGCTGGAAAAGATGAGGTAGCTCTTAGTTCCAGCTGTCTTTGTAGCCCTTCTCCTGGAGGTTACCACTCCCTCAGCAGAACCAAAGTGTCACACGACAGGCAGTGAGGACAGGTCGGTACACCTTTCCTTTCTGATGCCTCTCCTCAGTCAGTGAGACACCAAACACAAGTCAACACCTCTGCTTGCCCCTTTGACTTCCGTCCCACTCTCCTGCTTTCCAGCTCAAGCCAGAGCTGATTTTACTAATGCGCAATTTTTACCACTTATTAAGAGGCCACTGTTTTTGGTCCACTGATTTTGGTCCACTGTGTTAATGAAAAAAAAAACTGTAAATGACTGTCTCGTATCAACTGGCTGGAAGCACAGTGGTTGCTATAATGTCATCTTTGTAGTCACAACATAAAATTAATGAAACAAGGGAAACAAAATTAATGAAGACAATCATTAGCAGGCATCCTGTGGACTGAACACACAAGTATATTAGAGGTGAGATTTCACTAATTTAGGATATATTGGGAAAGGAATGGGAAGAAAGATAAATGGTAACTAAACTATGCTATTTTTTCCATTATAGAAATGCTTCTACAGCAAAGGGCCCTATTATCTCAATAGAAGTTGTGCCAGTGTGACAGGTGCTAAGTATATATATATATGTATATGTTAGTGTGCATAATATATGTACACATATTTTTGAAGATTTCTTTGCTGTTGAAACTCATTTTCACAAAAAAATTCCCTCTCTATAGAAAATAGGTGGATAAATAGGATTCTATTGTACACAGACCCAAAAGTAAAATTTATCATACCTTGCAGCAGTGTAAAAATTGTTTAAAAGTTACTGTGAATATTTTCATGTAACTACACAGATAAATAATCTTAAACAATTTTAAGTTTTGCATGGGACTCCTGCAAATAATGGAAATTGCACAGAAATACCAAACACAGCATAATTGTTTCTTCTTCCTAAAAAGGTTGCAGTAATTGTGTACAAAATGGCTTGGATGTGGCTTTTGGCAAACACCAGAGAAATCTGAACTGTAGCGGGAGGTTTTGAGGATATTAATATGATATATTAGCTCACGTTAGGAAATCTTTTACATTAAAATTGTGCATGTCTGGCAACACAAAATATAAAATCAAGTCTAAAAATTAACTTGTAGTATTAATACAAGATTGACTTACAAATCATGCATGTTTGCAAAGGGATTGCTACAATCTAAGATATTAGAGAAAGGGTGGAGCTCCAAGGGTCATTAACTGTATTATGAAAACCTTCCTCTTTAATAAGTCATTGCAGACTACTGGTAGCTAAAACCACATAAATCGATTTGCATCCTCTACTTGAGAGGAAGGGTTAATTAGGCTAGCCTTATTGCAGTTTGTTAAACAGACTGTTTTGTAGGCAGAAATGTTACATTTCTTCTTGTTTCCTTGAATAGAGATATCTGTCCTAAGATAATTCTCTATTTCTAGCTAGTATGGCATATTTAGAGCATCTGAGAATCCCAGGTGCTATTACAAAGTACCACCCAGACAAAGTGTGCATCATTTCACTGAAGTCTGTGGATGCATTTCCTATGTTATTCACTAGACTAAACAAGACCTAAATTCTGCTGTATGCTCTTTCCTTATTAGCATCAAAAGATAGATGTTCTAACAAGCCTCTTGTGTGTCGCACATATCCCACTCATTGATGTCTGCCTCTCAAGAAGATAGACAGCCATCCTCTTTTGATATGAGTTAAGCAAGGAAAATGTCTGAGCACAGACAACTCCACTAGTCTCCAAAGATATGTTAAATGCTAGAAAAGGTGATTACTGTTAACTTTCTCTGACTGCCACAAAGTGGGAAATCTGTAGATTCAAAAGGTAACGTTTGTTTCACTGGTATGTCATAATTCCTAGCCACAAGCACATCCGTAGAAGAGGGATGCACCCTCGTCTATTTAGCCTAGCAAAATTCTGACCTAGAGTTTCTGAACGAACATTTATTGATGTAAATTAGTTATCTACACATCTGTTCAACTTGTGATTACTTGACCTAAATCTGTAAGTAGCCACTAGCTCACACAAGTACAGATTTCTGCATGCACCAACTCTTTAAAGCATGAACTCTGTTCAAGTATTTGAGTTCCACTTATCTATCTTTTCTACTTGTGTGTGTTCACTAAAAGAGAACTGAAATAATAACAAAATGAAAAATTAAGAAAAAATATGCTGTTCAAGAGAAGGATAAAGATCAGGGTAAAATCTGCAGGGATGCTGTAAATAAAATACTAATTAATAAAGGCAAAATCCCTGCTCTTAAGTTGTCTAACAGCAATGAATCATGATGTGTTATCACAAAAAATTACTCAGTGTGGTTTAGAGTGGTGATCTCTCATGACTCAGCCATGAAATTATGATGGTAACACAGTTGATCGTGAACCCTGAATCACACAACAGCAAACAGTGATGCAAACTTTATACAAGAATCCAACTAAAAAGTGAGTTTTAGAAAAATATCTTGTATCTTTGAAAATCAGTATTTGAAAATCTGTTCCCTGTGTAGTTGTAAAGAGCACTCTGTCAGCAATGCAATGAATTTAAGACTCACTTTATAATTCATTAATCTGAAATTCCTAATATATTTATGTCCTGAAACTGTTGCAGAAGTGGCATGACTCTTATTGGTGGTGCTGACCGTTATATACTGAAGCTCCTTTTATTTGTCATAGTAGAAAATAACATACACCAAGCTGTTTTCAATTTCAAAGTGATTCTTGAATAAAATTTTTTGCAACAGCATTATAAATAAAGAATAGCAAATGCTATAATCTGAATAGATTTCCTGTACCACTAGTCTCTTCTCTCAGTGCCTTGCAACAAAACTGCAGAGCATTTTTTTCCTTTAAGGAATGTATCATTGCTATCACACTTCGTTACAGCAATTATCTGCTCCAGTCCCCTGCTTACCTTAATTAATATCCAATTTGTTAAAGAAATAAATGCTTTCAGATTTACTCTGAGGTAACAAACATGACAAAACAACCAGGAAGAGCTTTTAACAATATGCTGGAAGGACGACAATACACTACAAATGTCGGTACAGATAACATTTTGCAGATGATAAACAAGTGTGCTTGATTTACTGAAAAACAACAATACTTGTATGTTTCAGAAGCTAGATTTACATGATTCACCTAGAATAAACGTGATTTTAGAATTGTCCTTTCTGCACTGTGGCCTGAATGTGACACTGTTTCAAGGGGAAGGTAGCTTTGGAGATCTGTGCTCCAATCTCTTGCTCAAAGTGCTATGGTTGTAACCAGTAGATCAGGTCAGCTGTGGATTTCTCCAGCTTAGTCTTGAAAATCTCTAAGGACGAAGACTGCTCAGCCTCTCTGGGTCTTTCTAGTCTGCAATACCTCCTGGAGAAAAAGTTCTTCCTGATGTCTAATATTAATATCACAAGCCTCAATCTGTTGTTGTTTCCACAAGATAGTCTGGCACTACCTAGCTAAGTCTGGCTCTGCTGTCTTTGGAACCACACTTCTCATGGACTTTTCTGCTGCTATTAGGCCATCCCTTTTCCTCCTCTTCCCCAGACTAACCAAGCCCAGCTCAGCGTTCCACCCAGTCATCCTCCTAGGGACTGAGGATGGGGGCTCTGCCTTTGGATCCGCCACTCCCCCTAATCCTGTATGGTCTCCAAACCTGCTGAGGGTGCACTCCTTGTCATCCTATCAACTGCAATTAATCACTCTTGAGTAGACCCCCTGCGTACCCTCTTTGTAACTGACTGACAGCTGGACATCAACCCATTTATTGCTACGCTTCATGGATGACAATCTAGCAAATATTTAAACCACCTAAGTCTTCTCACCCATTCTTTTTACAAATGGGAGACGATATCAAGGCAGAGAGCATCCAGTGCTCTTCCCCTTGTTCATACGCTTACTTAATTGCCAAAAGCAATCAGACTGAATTAGCACAATTTGCCTTTGGTAAATGCATGCTGACTATCCCTGATTACTTTCCTTGTATATCACATTCTTAGAAATTGATTTTAGGAGGACATGCTTCATTTCTCAGGGCTGAGGTGAGGTCCTCTTCAGCTCCTCTCTTTTTAAAGACAGAAGTAACATTAACCTTGTTTCCAGTCATTAAGGACCTACTTCAATCACCATGCTGAATCCCAGCTGGCCCCATGGATTTGAGTGTGTACAACTGGTGTAAGCAGCCCCTAAATTTTTGTTGTTTTAGTGTTTCTTACCTTTTTACTTCTCAAACTCTGCTGGTGTGTGCAGAGATCAGGGCTCCGGGGTTGGCTGCAAAGACCAGTGCAAAAAAGGCATTCAGTACACTGCAGCAAAAGTGGGAAACCACCATTAGGCAGGCAAAATACATAAAGTGAAAGGAAGAATGCATTTCTGGAGCTTTAAAAAGCTTACATCCTGTTTCATTCTTTTTACCACATTGGGTCTGACTTTGCATTTATACAGATGAACAGCAAATTTCTAAATACTACATTGGAAAAAGTTGGTCTGGTATATTTCACAAATGTGTTCACATTAAAGATGTATCATTTTATACATTCCCTATATGTTTCAAATTGAATTACTCATCTATGAATGACAGCTCAGGAAATGATAATGAGTTGACTTTGAAGGCTGCTCAAAGAGCTCTTGCCTTTTCCAGTGCTCTTAGGCATATTCACTCCCTTCCATTTTTCAGTCTAAGTATCTCTTATTCTTTCACAAGGACTAAGCGCTTGATATTAACAGAAAATTGGGAAAATAAATTAATGGAGTATTCTATGACTGGTTTTTGTAAAAAAAAAAGGACTCAGGTTGATTTCCTCTGAATGACATAAGTATATTGTCACAGCCTAAGACTCAGCTTTCACAATTTTGACAAATAAAGCCAAATGCTGGTGATATTTTTTTCTATAACTAAATGCTGATGTGACAAAAATCAAACAAAACACTGGAAGCAACTGACATTTTCAAAATCCTCTGACAAAAATTACGCAAATATACCATCAAGATAAAATATTTCAGTACAATGTTATGGGAATGTTTCATTAAAATGTGTAAATTTCACCAAAATTCATTCTACTTGCACAGTTTGAGTGCTGAACTACATGAAGGAGAGGTGCTAACTGTTATTTTGATTGTGCTGAAAATCTATTCCACTATCTCCATGTAGACATGCAGAAACCCAAGGACAAAAGTTTCTGTCCATGAAAGAGATATCTCTGGAACAAAATAAACCCCTAAATCTAACCCACAAAGAACACAAGACTGTAAAAGAATCAGTGTTTAAAATAAGTTAGGCTTCAGAGCTGGAACACAGACTAAATAAGGCTTCTTCTACAATAGCAAAGAAAAAAATTTTCCGAGAGATAAGTTTCATACATTCATCTCTGATCTATACATGCTATCCACTAACAGTATCATGCCTCTACTTTCATGGTGCAGTCTAAAGAAAACTCATCTCTCTTTAGTAAGACCACTCTTACAACAGGTTTTGACTAGAGTGTAGACTGGAATTGCTCCATGAGTAAATTGGCATAGCGAGAGAAAATAAGACACTTCACCACAGCTGGTCATCTGCTTTCAGCTGAGATGTTCCCCATTGTTGGCACTCTTTATAGGCATCTTTTTTTCTACCAGAAGTCCAATGATCTTAATATTTGTCAGTGTGGGACTCTTGTATATTCCTCCCTGATGTCCAGACTGGAATACAAAACTAGTATTGACTCATTTAGAGAAATTTCCATTTAATTCATGCCTCTCTCTCCTTTTTAATTTATTTGGAAATAAAATAAAAATGATTAAAGGCTTTGGGAAGGTTGCTTTTTTTTCCCCCTGAATTTGTCAAAAAATTATATGGACCAAGAGAAATTAACCTTTTCTTGCAAGTGCAAGAATTATATATTCCTGTCCCTTTGAGATAAGAAGTAACAGTCCAGACTGAATGTTTTTAAAGAACTGCAGATGATTTATATTATGCACATGCTGCAATGACACAATGTGTTATAGGAAAGGCACACCACCTCTCAGGGCCTCAGTGCACCCAGGCATCAAAGACAATAGCACTAGACAAATCATTGCCTTAACTCTAAACTAATCTGTTTGACTTCTTTTCAGCTCCTGTGTTCTTCCTAGAATTGTTCATGAGGGGAAAGAAAGGATCACACCAATTGAATTTTTTTGCTACTGTGTGCAGGCTGATTGAAGATGTGAAAGCATATCCATCACACCAAAACACAGACGTGGTACTGACTTGAAAAGTAATACTTTGGTAGTTTACAATAGCTGCCCTGTTTGTATCACCAACACATCATGACATGTTTTACACCGAAATTGTTCTAGTCAGGCATCCCCACCCCTCCAAAAAAAAAAAGTGCCTCAAAACAATGCTGACAGTTAATATTTGCCTGATGACAATATTTGTCCTTCCTGAGTTTAATGAACAATAATAATAATTCACAACCTTGTGATAATATTTCTGCATATGATGGCATGGCCTGTTAGTAAATATATTTATTTTATTTTTCACCTCAATAATTAATACTACTCCCATTCCTTCCTGAATAGAGTAACTGCCTATACAGATTTAATCACTTTCAGTTGCAGTGAATGATCTCATAATTAAGCCGGAGGTGACCAAATCTTAAATGAGAGTTAATAATTAAAGGTTGCTGTTGCAAAAAATGAGTGCATGATCACATATGTACATATAATTTTGAATTTGATAAAATTAAGAGTATTTACTAGATCTGATTTCCAATATTTTGATCTGTCATGTATTCAATGTGACTGTAAGGTGACACAAAACAACTCGTCAATTTGCTGCCTTGCAGGTAGCTGGCTGTAGAAGGTCTAGAAGATTTGGAAGAGTTTAAGGCTAGCATATCAATTAAAAGACATTTCTTAAGATTCTTGGATAGGATGAAAAGCTTGAGGGCAGGCTACAGTACCTGTGAAGTGCTTTTCATTCATATTACTTGTTTCTAACAGCATTATGCTTGGCTGCAACAACAAAGGAACAAAAGGCAGATCTTTGGTAGAAATCTGGATGAAACATGCAGCCCCAAATACATTTTTCTCTACTGAAAGACAGAAAGTTTTAGTAATTTCAGCTGCAATGAGCCAGCCACTTTATTTCACTGTAAATCAACCTCTCAGTGTAGAATATCACACTTCAAAGTTGCACAAAGATGGTTACTTCCAGCTAAAGTAGCTACATAAACATTCAGAGTGTTACTTTAACAAAAGTGATAAGTATGACTGCAGAAAAATCACTATACATCAGCAAGAGATGAGCTAATCTTCTGGTTCCTATATTGCTGCAGGGATTCACTAGTTACCGGAAAAAGTGATTCAGGAAATGGATAAATCAGTCAGTACTCAGTGATGTTTTCCTGCCTTAGGACCTCTTTGGATATTGGATAACTGGAAAATTCTTTTTAATAGCGTTGAGTTGTTCCCTAAGTCCGCTCTCTTCATAGATGATCTCCAAATTTATTCCAGGTAAACACTGGCACTAGGGTTAAACTATTATGATGGCTTAGAATGAGGTATGGAAATACATGCTTTTTACTGTAAGTGTGTGCAACACTTACTTCAATAATGTTTTTCTGGAAAACCTACCAATGATTACCCCAAATTACATTGTTTTGGCCATTGGGCTGAGTGTGCCTTCGCAACAAAAGTTAAGAACCTCATTTCCTTGATGTTCTACTCAGTAATAATGGTCATACATTAGTATCTGGTCAAAATTACAAGCAACAATTCATTACATATTACCTCAAATTCTGCCAGACAAAGCAAAAAAAAACAGAGGACTATTAGTGATCACTAGAATACTCATGTGAGAGTAACGACTAGTTACCAGACCAGCTTTTAACTAAAGAAATTTATAACACAACTGGAATTATACTGTTACAACATCTTTTTGAAGATGTCTGTTCCCCCACAAAAGTAGTTTTGTCTGCTGTATGTGAACCTCATTCATTAGAGCTGAGCAGACTTTCAGCTTTCAAACTGTTGTTATGATCAGAGGACAGGACCAAAGTATTTTAGCAATGGCAAAACAAAGTTCCAAATGCTGCTCCCATATTCCTAAGGATATTCTTTAGGGTCTCCTTTTACAGCTGAAAGTGTGTCCAATCTTTTACAACTTATGAGTTGGCAATTCTAGCTTGGACTCGGCTCCAGAATTTGTTAGTCCACAGTGGATCATCAGTGCTGAGCTCCAGAGCAGAGCTTTGGAGACCTGTAAGTTTTAGTGAGAAGGATTCTGCAATTCCTTGACCTTAAGATGGGATGGAAATTGGACCTTCACCAGATTGCATTCCTAGAGTCTGCTGCCTAACTCTCCATCCATGATGTGCAGAGCAGGCTCTTTGAGGAACACACAGCACACTCGAGCCAGCACTGTGCTGGAGAGCTTTATACCTGTTAGAGTTAGAAGTACTTCCAGATTTCCTTTTGGAGAAGCATGCAAAAATCCAATTTGGGAATATTTTTCATACGGAAAATAAGTGTTACATGGGATGAACTTTTCTGAGTAAACCAGGAGGCTGAAGGCACTCATCTGTCTATTGACACTGAAAGAATTTTTCCTTATTGCCATGTTCTTATTCCTATCCCTGAAATGGCTTGGATTTTTTCCCCCTAATGTATAAAAAACAAGCAAAGGATGTACAGTGCTGTATGAAGAGAAACTGCTTTGTGTTGGAGCATGCTGAAATCTGTTATCATTCTAGAATCAGTTATCTTTCTGCCACAGTACCATGTAACAGCACTAAAATGGGAATTTCATGAGACTAAGTGCATATATTACTTATCTTTATTAGGTAAGAGAGACACTTCCTCAAAATGAGGATCAAGTACTTATTTACTCAAGTGTATTTATAATGGTCAGCAACAGAACTACTTGTGAACCTTGGAAATGTGATCACTGGTCTTTAAAATGCTTGAGTGTTTTAGATAAAGAAAATAATACTACAGGGCTCTCTAATGAGAAGGTGTGTGTGTGTGCATGCATGTGCAGGGAATGAGCATAGTACAATACTGTGTTTGATTCACCCATGGTAAATACATAATTTTTGGACCAATGTAATGCCAATGAATAATAGTGCTGAAATTGTGAGAACTGACTTGTGGAGAACTGAATTTCAGATTGACCAAGTGATAACATTGATGATATTGACCCAGTGATAATATATATAATATTGCTGCTATTGCAAGCAGGAATAATATATCATGTCAGTGAGTAGCATGCATTCACTTCACTACATGACTCATTGACAGAGAAGTATGATGCTATTTCAGTACATCTATCTACTTTTAGATCTTGATCCTTCAGTATTCCTTGTTTGAAAGAAAACAAGATGCAGATTCAATTTTTTCTTGCCTTTTAGACTGCCACTACTATGATACAGTCTCAGCGACAATAGTATTCTCCAAAAGCATACTTTCTGGATTGTGAGTGTATTTTTTAGGGTTTCAAGGAAAAGTGATATAATGATAAAGAGTTTCTTCAAAACCTATGTGGTCAGAGCTCCTCTTCTAAGTATTTGTAGCTAAAGGAGGAAGAATCTAAGGCTTCCTGCTGGAAAAAACAGAAGAAACACATATAAGATGAAACTTCCTTCCACTGATCTCACACAAAACCATGCAGCAAAGCAGCTATATGTGAATTTTACAAATCAAGGCATGAGAGACTAAAGAATGGGTTTGACTTGATGGGATAGTTCCTGCAGTGATTTATAATCTCAGATTATAAAGCACTAACTGAAAATATTCCAAGAACAAGGAAAATTACCAAGGGAGTGTTTGGTGGAAATCTAAAATCTGATGTGATACAATCTACAGTGTCAATGTCCAAATGAATTTTTTTCATTATAACCTGGAGGGAAAGGAGAGATTAACAAAATGGAGAAAGGGAATATAATTTCCTGAGTCAAACTCCCAAAGCGCTAGTTAACAAACATGACTTTGTCTCCAAAATCCTCAGTCTGGAATATCAGATTCTTTGCAGGTTTTTTTTTTTTTTTTTTTTTTTGCCAAGCTTTATGAGTTTGTCTGCAGGAAGCAGCATGTAGATCCAAGCACTTTAGGACTTTTCAGAAGATGTAAAAATGTTCTCATAACTGGATGCCCAATCTGTAATTTGGCAATGATTTCTTTCTGTCTCACATCTTCTTGGATCACAAAATCTTCCAGGTCATTACTCTGAAAGGCTTGGTGGAGTCCTCTGCCAAATGGATAATATCTTGGTCAACAGAAAGCACAATGCAGCTAAGCATTTTTACAGCTCTAGAAACTGACAAGTTTAACTCTTAAATTATGCTTGAAATGGTAGGGCTGGCCGTATGGTTTTCCAAAAGACCATACTGCTCTATTATCTTTACCCCTTTATTCAACTTTTGCTGGTATCTGATCCAACCCTGGAAGTGTTGCTGAAACTGTAGGTATGGGCCTGACCCAATTGGCTCAAAAATCCTCTTTTTTTCATATGTTTGGCATGTATCTGGATTTATCTGAATTTATAGACTCACAAATCACTATTCCTGGCTGTGTCACCCAGTTTTCCTCCCTCATGCACATACGTAAAGGCAGGCCTACAAAGAGAGATAAATCGTTCAGAAACCAGTGTGCAAAAATGCTTTGCTCTGCAAACAAGATGCTCAATGTAGATAAGTATGGTAGGAGCTATAAGATATGAAACAGCTTACATTCAGGTAAAGTCAGATTGAAGGAAACCTGGAGCATACATGTAGAGAAGTGCAAGAGGAGCAAGGCATTGTAAATAAAAATTTCCAGAGGAAATTTTAAAAATCTTTTCTCTATGATTAATGTGACAGGAGTCAGAGGGTGCCCCAAATAAATAGAAAATAAATGTTAATATTTTTGCTATTAGTTTGTACGTTGTGTTTCACAGAAACACATTTTCTGGTCATCAGCAATGAGGTCAACTATAGGGAATGTCCTGAAGGTATTTGGGGTACATTTAGACACACAAACTTCACAGCCTCTTCCACTTGTCAACTGGGATTAGTTCAAATGCCCTCCAGAGACATCCTCAAAGAAGATCCACCCTCTGAAAGATGTTTCTTAATGTTCCTGAAGAACTACATCATGTGTTCAAAAGCTTCATAAAAGTAATAGCAAACAGGTATTTTTCCTCTGGCAGAACAATCCTCTCACACACCACAGATGGTTTGAGCACTAACAGAGTATTCTAACAGGTCACTGATTTACACTAGTAAGAAATTAACCTGATTTTTCCTAACCACCACCATGGACCCAAGTTTCTTCTCATGTCAAAAGTAAATTATATTTAAGTAGGCATAAATCACACTCCTAAAGAGCTCATATTACCAAAATATTACTAATAAGTTTTGAAGTTGTAGATGAAATGACAAAGCTGTGGGTGCCCCCTCCCTGGAAGGGTTCCAGGCCAGGTTGGACGGGGCTGGGAGCCCCCTGGGCTGGGGGAAGGGGGCCCTGCCCGGGGCAGGGGGGGCACTGGGGGGGCTTTGAGGGCCCTGCCAACCCAAACCATTCTGTGATTCTATGGTTCTATGAATATTTCTTACAGGTTACATATTATGAAATCTTTGCGAATTACAAAATTATGTATTTCTTACACCAATCTCACATATATTTAAGACTGTAATAATGTTGTGGTTTGAGCCTACTCAGCAGCTAAATGCCACACAGCCACTCACCCACCCTCCCCCCACTTGGGAATGGGGAGGGAATCGGACGGGCAAAGGGAGACTCGCGGGTTGAGATAAAAACAGTTTAATAACAGTAACAGAACAATACGGTGACAGCAGTATCAGCGGGTAATGTACAATACAGCTGCTCACCACCCACCGACTGACACCCGTCTGCTCCCGGCCAGCTATCCCAAACACAAAGGCCACACAGCCACACTCCCAGAAGTGGCAGCCTCTCCCAGCCCTCTCCTGCCTTTATATAGTGAGCACAGTGTCACATGACATGGAATATCAGCCAATCCCGGCCCAGCCCTCCAGCTGTGCTCCCCCCGCCCCCGCACACAGGTGAGGGCACTGGGGCCTGGGGAGCCCCTGGGGTCTCAGGGGGCTGCAGCACTCCTCCAGCTACTGAAACGAACAGGAACTCTATTCCAGCCCGAACCAGGACAAATAAACTCTCACAAAATTTAATGAGAGATTACTGTGGTCTCTCTGAGCCAGATTATCCTAAATGGTCAAAGTGATACTATCACTATTAGTAAATAGAAAAAAGTATTTCCTGTAACATTCATCCATTGTTTAATTTTTCCATCTTGCCTGTTTCTGACAGATCACCAAAACATTATTACCAGCTGGATAGAGTCTACAATCATTCTCCCACAATCTGTGATTCTGGGGATAGCAATCATTCATAAAAGCCAGACTTGGCCTTCAAGCACCGCTGTGAACAAAAGACAAGGCACAGACTCTTCTGCCCCCAAAGTAGCCATCAGAAATACTGTGATTCACATCTCCTATTCACAGCTCCTACCTTGCAGCTTCTCCATTTCTCTGGAGTAATGCTTTGCTGATCTTTTGCTTCACATAAGGGCATTATAGGATCGATTATTCCCCCCTCCCCAGTACAGATACAGTGTCCATTAGAGTCCAACCCCAAAGCAGCATAGCATTTTGTGAGTACTGCTAAGAGATAAGGACCACGATAGAGGTTGAGTTGGCACTTGCTTCAGTTTAACTGAAACATAGGAGAGTTTTATGATTGTTTTACAACAAAAATGTCCCTGACAATTAGATATGATGTTAAATGCTATTTTAACATAGAACATCCGTTCTCAGATAAACATAAGGCATCTCTTCCCTGGTTGGTTAACTTGGAAATGTGTTTTTCTTTGTTTCTGTGTCAGTCCTTACTGAAGCTCTGAATGAGGCAGCATGGAGATGTTGTCAGGTATTTTCCTGTTATTGATAATATCTCCTTACTTGGAAAACAGCAGGCCAATAGCATCCTCGACTGCATCAGGCAGCACATTGCCAGCAGGTCGAGGGAAATGATCCTTCCCTCTGCTCAGCGTTGGTGAGGTACATCTGGGGTTCTGGGTCCAGTGCAAAGCTCACCAGTACAAGAGGGGCCTGGACATACTGGAGATAGTCCATTGTAGAGTCACCAAGAAGATGGACAGAATTTTCTCAGTGGTGTTCAGTGACAGGACGAGTCAATAGACACACACTGAAATATAAGAAATTACATTTAAGCATAAGAAAGGCTTTTTTTATTGTTAGAATGGTGAAACACTGGCACAGGTTAAGGTTGTAGAGTCTCTTCTCTTTGGAGATAATCAAAATTCAATTGGACATGGTCCTGGGCAATCAGCTCCACCTGGTTCCTCTGGTGTGAGGGCACTGGACTAGATGATCCCTGGATATGCCTCCCAGCCTCAACTGTTCTGTGACCCTCTGGGATCAGCAGGACCCCAAAGCACTGACTAGGCACCCCAGACATCTGGTTCCTTCCATCAGAAAAGAAAAACAACATTCCTTCTGGTAATCCTCTGATGTAAAATCTGACCATATGAACCTCCTGACTCAGATCCCATTAATAATAACACATCTCATCAGCCACAGAGGGTCACTGTGTTGGCACATATTCATCTGTCATGCTATCTACAGTATTTCAGACTATTTCTATGGGGTTAGGAGGTACTTGCCTCTTAGACAGGCCGAGGTTTTCCACACCCTCTCTTTCTGCTGTTTTGCTGCTCATTAGGAAATGCGGTTGTCCAAAATCCTGTCAGAAGCAGACTCTGTTAAGCACAGACTCTAAAGTCTTGCAGCTTAATTTGCTGCAAAAATAAATATAATTGGCTGACTCTAGATCCTGCTAATGACCATCAACACCTTAACACCAACTTCTTAGACTGTAAAAAATCACATTAGGAGATTTTTTTTATTAAGTGGAATGCATAATGTGAATGGTACCCAAGGGAGAATAGTCTTCATTTATTTATTTGTACATTTTCAAACATTATTATTTTCTACTGTTTTGCACTCTGACAGACATCCTTCTAAAATGAAACTGCTTTCTAATTGCTATTTTCATCTACTATGCCCAAATGCATTATTTCCAACACAAGAAAATCAGAGAGGGACTCGGACACCAAGTGATAACCTAGAAAATTATCCTAAACCATATCTATCCAAATTAACATTCACATATTGCAGAAGATTATCTCCTTTTTTCTCTAAAAGCTCTCATGTTGCAGAGCTTCATCACCACACGTTTATACAAAGTTCTCCAGTTTGGGGACCAAACTTTCAAAAAGTCCTGTTTTGAACTGGACCCCCACAAGAAGATGTTTAAACTTGGCTTGAAACCCCAGATTGCTAGACTTTGGATTCTGAGTATGCATACTGCACACTAAGAGCAATGAATTCAGACCGAAAAACAGCATCCGGGCTGATTTTCATACTTAAATGGAGCACATGGAAAGATGTTTCGACACGCTTTTTGCAAAAGAGAATCATGTTTAGAACAGTCACGACCTAAATAAAACATCTGAAATGTAGGCTTTTCTCAGACTGAGAAAATTTCACCCCACCTTCTTCATTGTCAGATGATGATATAATCTTAACAGCAAACATTTAAAACAGTCTACGTGGAAAAAACCCCAACATTTAAACCCTCTCCTATTTAAGCGGGGGAATTTGTGAAGCTGAGAATGCAAGAGTGATGTTATCAGAGAAATGGGAAGAAATTTGACTGTACTTTTTCACTCAGGGTTTTCATACAAGAGAGAAGAGTTCATCCGTGTTTTTTTCTTGCGTGGTTTTCTATTCATTAGGAGGGCTTTTAGTTCTTTTTTCACAAGAGCCCTGCTCTTCACACAGATGGGAGGGGAAACAAAAATCTTAAAGAAGGTGCTTTGAAACAACAGCTTTATAGTCATTAGAGCCTCCAAGACAGAGCCATCCAAGTCAGTCATAAAACATCGTAGGGGTTTATCCCTAAACTCTCTGGTGGCTATATAAGGGGCAGACTGGCAGTCCTTTTCTTCAGAGGAACACATGTACTGTTTTCCCAGGATTCCCAAGAAAACATAAGGCATCACAGCTGGGATTCGCCTACTCCTTTTCTGGGAGCTCCATGTATTCCCCTGCTCCATCACTGAGCAAGTACCAGAAAACGAGGAGGTAATGCACTGCATCCACAAAAGACAGTGACAGCATCTCTGCTAAACACTGGTGAGTTGTCCTAGAAGTATTTTCCCCCTGCTGTAGAAGCACTTTTTTGTATGCCTCTTTTGCAAATATGTGGTGCAGCCAAGCCTAAAATATTAAATGCCTTGTAAGCAGAAGAAATATCAATCTCTATGTACTCCCACTGAAATACTGTATGACCTTGGATAAGTCATTTGATATGTCCATGCTGCAATCTTTTTTGTAAAATGAGGGTAATACTACCAATCCAGTCATTTTAAAGTGATGCGCCAGTGATAAGCATTATAAGTCAGTAACTTTCTAAACAGAAATCATACCACTATGAGTCATTGCCTTTGGTAGCCTGAGAGGAAATAGGAAATGTTCTTACTCATACATAACAAAAACAAGAGGTATGATTGTATTTTCTAATGAACAAGGTTGCTGAATCTCAGTTTCATTACAATGCTTTTAAGGTTTGCTTACAAGATGTCAAGGTCTGTGGGCAGAAACATGCTTAATCTTCACTCACAATATCGTTATGTGAAATTCCAGCAGAGCTGGGGAATGAGCACTTTACCTACCCTCTTCTCAGACTTGCCCGTGTGCAGACCAGATCAGGCTTAGAGATAGTCTACTTCGTGAGCTCAAATGGTATGGAAAGTAAAACATTATTTAGAGCAACCTTCAGGCTGCTTTAATTTAAAGCAGAAGGTGGTAAATTCAAATCAAGGGTGACACAAATGGTATCAAGATTTTTGTATCTGCCTCTGCCCCAAACGCAGAAGCAAAGTACTTGAGAATTAGGCTTAAACAATATGAGTTTCTCTTTTTAAAAGTAGAGCTTTCTCATCAGCAGCACAGGCTCTCCAAGACAGAGGATTACAATAGATTGTAAGGCAAGCACAGTAGGCTGTTGTTCAAGGCTTATCTGTAATAGATTCCCATCCTAAACAAAGGGGGATATAGGACCAATTCTAGCTGCCATTCACTTCTCCCTCTCACATTCTCACACAGGCAAATCATTGTGTCCTGTTCAGCTGCTTGATTGAGTTGTCTTTATTGACCAAATGATGGTGTCAGAAAAATATCCTTCTTCTTAATAATTTTGTTTCTTCCATATCAAGTTGGTCATCTTTTAACCTGAATTAAAAAAACCTCTATTTAAATCAAAACAGAGGCTTTTGGTCTTTTGTTGTTGTTGCTGTTGTTTGGATTAGTGTTTGGTTTTTTTTTGGTTTTGTTTTTGTTTTCTTTTGTGTTGTTTTTATTTTTTTTTGTTGTTTTTTCTTGTTTGTTTGTTTGTTTGTTTTTTCCTGAACAAAATGTTTGTATAACTTTGCATTGAAACAATTTCAGCAAAGTGTTTGTACCAGCTCTGTTCTATCTAGGTGTGCTTCCTTTCGAGAGGAATGACCACTGAGGCTGTCATACTTGTGAAACCCAAATGATGAACAGACCACCTCAGAGAATCACTTTTTCTATTGAGTCACAGCAGCGAAGACATAAAGAAGCACAAGCTTGTTGGTAAATGACCATTTCTGGTAAATGAACACAGCCATGTCCTGCTTTGCCCAGTTACTCCTGATGTCCTAGTCAGGTCACCGTGTTCCCCTCTCTTTAACAATATATTATTCAGCATGAAACCTGCTTTATGAGACTGCTTTGAGTGATGACAACATTGGGTTGGTTGATGTATGGAAGCTGTCTCCTAATAAAAACACACCAGCCTATCCAACAGGGATACATTGGGGGATAATTTGAAGACATCTGTTGAGACGGGAGCTCTGTAATAATTTACCCTGCTTACCTTGGTGTCTAGGAATTCCCTCATGGATCGCTGTCCCTGTGGTAGCTGCTGTACCAACAAAGAATAGGAACGGAACTGCTGCCTCTTCTCAGAGCTTCATGGAGGGTAAAGAGAGGGCCAGAAGGACAGAACAGGAGGTGAGATACTGGTCAGCACAATGCAGGCTAGTTCTCATGATCCACGGGATGGGTAATCTCTCTGGGAAACATAGCTTTCCAATAAAAAAATAAATATCAAGTTTAATGTCTGACGGTATGGATAGCTGGAAGCTGGATACAGCCATACGTTTGCTTAGAAGCACTTTGAAGAGGTTCTAGAAGAAATGTTAGTATTTTGGAAAAGTGGATTCGTTTTTACTTGCCCTCTACACTAGAGGACAATGAGTGGCTTTAAACAGGAAATATTTTCATTTGCAGGTGAAAACTTAAAACAGAATTTCATAATTTGAAAATTTGTAACCAGTGCCTGCTATCAATCAATGAAAAATCTGCAAGTCTATTTTTTAAGCATATTTTTGGCTCACATTTCTAAATCACATATTGTTTGTATTTACATGTTTTTCTAAAGAATATTTTCAATATTCTGGAGCTTTATTTAATCATTGTCTTGTTTTTTTCCATTTGTTTCAAAGTGAGAACACACAGCAGGAGAACTATTATTTTTGCCCCTCTAAAATACTCTACATATCTTTTTTTCTTTTTTCCTTTTCAAACTAAGGAGTTGTATGATTCAAATAAATTCAACCTTTTCTGTTTGAAATGCTCTCTGCAGGATTATGCGCTGTGTTTCTGGCTGTAGTCTTTCTTGCTAAAAGGGAACAGATAGGTGTAAATGATATTCACACCTCTTAATTGGAGTCATTAACAGTTCTCTGGGTTATCTTCCAGCATAAGACCTTGGGCTTCCTAAGGAGCAACTAGAAATAAGAGCCAGGAGTCCCTGCAAACTTTTGCTCATATAGGAATGTCAGTTAAGAGTGATTTTTCTATTTGGTTTTTTTTTGCAACATTTCTTTTCTGGCAACATCTCTACCGTAGACAAGATTTTATGAGCAGGAAAGTGCTTTTGTTGGTATAGCTGTTTCATTTGAGCTGGTATAAGTAAGACCATCACTAACACTTTTTTCCTTGTACATTTTGTATCTATTAGGAGATATTCCTGGTGTAGCAACATGAGCTGCAGGCAAGATTTAGTGTTTCTTTTGTTGGTGACTCAAGTTCTTAAAAGTTTCTTGTTTGTTTGTTCCTGTTTAGCATTGTGCAAGAATTTTTGCTAGTAAGGGGAAAAAAAAAATCAATTATTTACCTTGTTTTGCAGAACAGACACAGAACTGATGGAAGCAATACTTTCTCAACAGCTTGATAAAATACACTAACAATTCATGAAAAATTCAGGTACAAGCCAAATATAGTTTATTCATGAAACTGAACCAATTTACACTGCTTAAATCTAGTGAACATCAAAACGTCCTTTCATGGCCTCTTAAAAAACATGTAACATCTCTGCATGCTTTTCAGATATTTGCCCTTGCGTGTGCCTGTCCAAAATCCACAGTCTGATTTCTCACCTGCACCAACAGCTGTTCATGTAGATTTCACCGGTACAAATACAGAAAATACTATGCTCGGTTTTTTCCTCTGACTCCCATCTAGGCAGAAGAGTTTACTACCACATCAAAAATCTTAATTTTTGCACTATCCAGATAAGTAGAAAACTTGCTGATGAACCCACACTGACTTTTGCTGTATTAATTCTTAGACTAGGACAGTTTGAACCCATGAGAGAACCTAAATAAGAAGACTCTCACAAAATAATAACATTCATAACTGAAAACCAATAAACCAATAGCCAGGAAAGATTATGTGTACGTGTAAAGGTGGCATGCACCTCTGTTATATTCCTTAAATTGATCACACAAACTCTTTAGATCTCTTTTAAATCTGTAAAACAGCAGGAGATGCTAAATAAAATGACTGGTTAAGGGTCGCCTAGAGAAAATATGAGAGCGGCAAGTGGCCTATCACCTTTCTTTAAATTCAGAAGATTGTAGGAAAATTTAGATCTCAGAGAAGTATGACATGGACAAACAAAACCAGGATAAGCACTCTGTATAGATAGATGCAGTAGAGATAAATTTTCTGTAGATAGAAATATATTTAGGAATGGTTTCTACAGGTATAGAAACTGGCCATCACAAAATATGCAGGGTTGGGTTTGCAAATGAGATGGACTCAAATGTTGGAAACTTTGGTCTTGCAAATGTGCCATGTCATAGATTCCACAGGAACCAGCTGGGATCCCAGATGCATAAGATACATAAGAAAGAATTAAGAGCAAGAATTAATCTTAAATTGAAAATCATCTTAGATCACTGTAAGGAAGTGCTGAGCAAGGACCAAAATGTAACCTTGCCTGCCAGAGGGTCTGAAGCCTAATTCTGGGTCGTAACTTTTCTCATCCTTCATCAATAACATTGGGCTCCAACTCCAAGTTCACTCTCTCTTTCTTAGAAAAAGAGTATAAAAGGGAGTTACGGTATAGTCTCCCCTGCAGTCTATGAATAACAAACCTGACATAAAAAATTCCTCAGTAAATATCTTGTAATACCAAGATACTGACTATTTAGAGGAAAAATTTTCTCAGAGCGTGGTCTATCTGTCCAATTGGATATAAAAACCACAGCTATGAAAGGGGGAAAGAACTTGAATATGGGTCTTTGAAGTGAGTGAATATAGGGGCATATAGATCCCTATCCTTTTGAACTCTCTTTCTAGTTTGATGCACGTTTTACAGTTGAGACCCAGATAACTCCAAGAACACAAGCCTACCCATCATGTCAGTTTTACTGAATTAATTTTTATTTTAGTAGACAAAATTTAAAGAGCTTTTTTCTTTTTATCTTTATTTTTTCTTCTTCTTCTTTTTTTTTTTTTTTTTTTTTTTTTTTTTAATCTGTGAACATACTGTGATATAAGGACCTTTGGATCTGTACAAGCCAAATGAGTCTTGCAATGACATTTTAAAAGTTGCTTTACATTTGTATAACCTGGCTGTAATCCTTCTCTATCTATCTCAGAATTCACCACACTATCAATCACTTATATTATTGAACTGTGTTTCACATAAAATCTGTTTGGTAGTGGAATACATATATGTTCAAAATTTAGTGAAGTTTCTTCTCCCCAGCCCATGGAACAGATAGAAAAGGTGAAGCCAAGATGAACTGTCCTGGGAAAGGGAGGCTGAGCTAATGCAAGGACAATCAGTGCTTCAGGAAATGTTTTTAAAAATAACTAAACAATGCCTCCTCCCACATAATTTTCTCTTTTGTGACTTAAAGGCATAAGAATCCTCATGATAAGGGCAATAATACATAACAATGATGATAATACATCAATACATAACAAATATCACAGTACTACAAGGCAAATTAAAAAATCAAGAAAGAAATGCAAACCAAATAATTCAGTTCTTTAAAACCACATATGTCACAGGTACTTCTCCTATTCTGTGCCAAATGTTTTTCCATAATACTGGATACTATTGGCTTAAATGCACAAGAAGTTAACTTCTGTTATTTCAGAGTTGCTGTGTAAATGCTAAATCTGACTTCTTACTGTCTGCCTATTTTTGCTTTTCTATATAAATAAAAATGATGTAAAAAGATATTTTTATACTTGATTTAGAGAAGTTCAGCAATGTTCAACTCCCAATAGTAAGCTATCTTTCTAAATGCAAGAGTTATTTTTCCTATGATGTTGTTGTCTCCTATGAATTTTTAAAAAATGTAATTTATTCATGAGCAGAAGTGAGTAAAACCACCAGTTTCCCAGTGGAGTCATATTGTTAACATGAACCACATCTTTCCTGACCTTGCATAGCAATTGTAGGGGCTGCACTCCATAATTGGTCCAAATACAAATACACTTGTAAATCAGGTAGGTTTCCTGGAACTTTGGAACACCACCAGTGCGTCTGGTTTTATTCAGTCCCAAGTTTCAATTGCAACTGACCAAAAAATTACACGCCAGCTAAGCCTATCAGACCTTTCATGCCTGAGATTTCCACCCCCATTCTCTTCTACACAAATTAAAATGAGGTTCTTTGCTGAAGCCAAAATCTTCCAATATGCTTGTCATGAACTGCTGAATTTACTGTTCACATCTTTTTTACAATACAGATTAAGTGTGGATCCAGAGCTCTGCTTCAAAGGGGCCCTCCAACTGCCATATTTTCATCATAGCATGCATTCACGATGCAAATATAATATCCATCTGGGCCTTTTATAGGCTTAATTTATCCCTGCTTATTTATCATAATTAAGTGCACCATATGATAGGAATCCTTGTGGTATCTCTACTGATCTGGAGTAGGGAGAGATCACTAACCCTAGTTATGAAATCCAGCAATTAAATTACATGATATCACTCATCATAAAAAAACAAACCCTTTGCTAATGACATAAATGTGTTGAACTAACCAGTTCTGTTCTAGCACATATGTAAAATACAGGGGGAAAATGACAGAACATCAAAGATGAGAGAGCCCCGCAGAAGCCCCAAGGAAAGTTCCCAAGCCACTGGATTTGAAAATATGGTACACCACAGATTAGTTCTTCAGTGATAGAGATGTAACTTGGGGACACGAGCTACATCAAGAACCCCAGATTGAGGGATTTGGAGAAGCTTTTCTGAAATCAAGATTATGTGACTCCAGCGAAGTTGCTTTAAGGTACAACAAGTGCAGTCTGACTTGGGACTGACTCACATTCCCATCTTTTGTCACAAAAACACATGCATACAGATATCTATTTTTTAGGAAGTGTATTTCTTTTAAGGAGTATCTTCCATAACCTCCTAAAGCAATATCTAATTAAAATATTTAAGATTATTGGTAACATATCCAGTGGTATTTAAGATACTATGGATCCTGTGTTCAGAGTGTGCAATGGGGTGCAGTGAAAAATGTCCTAGGCTATCTCTATGTGAGCTAGCGTGTAACTGTGGAAAAGCAAAATATTGTGCAGATATACTAAGTCAAATCCAAACCCAGGTATACAACCATGCTGTCGCAACAAGGGGATAGGGACTGCTGTAGATCCTAGACTTCAGCTGGTCAGTCCTTTATCACCTACCCTTATAGTCATGGCTTAAGATATTTAGAGCTGGATGTGTTCAAATAAGCCAGAAGTAAACGTTTATACTAAATAAGTTCTTTAATATTGACAAGTTACCTTATTCTCTTTGAAACTGGTATGAAATCTCTTCATACTAAGGGGATGTCACAAGACCCAGTCAAAAAAATAGGCCAAGAGCATACATATTTGTGTTTGGAATAGCTGAACATCATTTGTTCTTCCAAGACTCGGTAGTCCGTGGGTGATGCTGCCACCTCCTCACACCAGACTCTGGCTGTAAGAACCTTGTCTGTACACAAGGAATTCACAGTGACGTCGTCCTCTTTCCTTTCTTCCCTCTTTTGATGTGGCTCACATCCCCAGGCCCTGCACCATATATGGAAGACCTTGAAGTCCTCTTTTTGAAGATTCTCTATGTAGGAGAAGCCAAAGAGTAAAACATCATTAGAAAGGACAACTCTGTCTTCTAGTCTATTCTCATTTCTCACGTGTTCTTCATTGCTTTTTATTTAAAGGTTCTTTCCTGCACAATAATCCGTATCTGCCCAGTCAGACTCTTCAGCCCCTCAGAAACCTGGCAAGTCCCAGGTAGGTGTTAAATCCAGGACTGACCTAGAGACGCACCAACACAGAAATATTGAGGCTGAGAGAATTTTCAGTTTAAACAGGGAAGCCCACAGTGGCGTTAAGCAGCTGTGAACCATGGGGTTTTGTTTGTTTAAATGCATTTAGTTGTCTAAAATATTTCTCTGTTTTCTATATGGGCCCTTGTGGGATTTCCCAAAGTGCCTAGTAATTTCATATACCTAATTCCCATTGAAATTTGGACCTTATGAGTCGCTGGTTTTCAATAAGACTTTCAGAAATCTTACCATGTCTTTAATGAACTTGCAAGTTTTAATGAATAGTCATGCCATTTTGGAGTCTTCTTGTCTGGAAGCAAAGCTGGGCTGTAAATCATTACACCATTAATAGCTGTTCCTTCGCCTTTCATTCCTAAGTATGGTAGTAATTATCTGTTTTGCAAAGCATAATAAAATATGTGTCTTCATATTCAGAATATTCATGTAGTGACAATTCTAAAGTTATCAGAGATGATGTATAGGCAACAGTGTTTCCATAGTTAACCAGATTTCTTAGAGAGATTATTTGCTAAACCTAGAGCCATAAACTTTGATTTGGGAAACCACAGTGGCCTGCAAATTAACAGAATGAAGAGGAAAGATTTCTCTAGTGTTAGAAAAATGCTAGAACCTTGCTGAACTGCAGATTCTTAAAACTTAACCCAATTTCAAATTCTTGACCAACGCTTCTTCTATGTGTTTACTCAGTTCAAAAATGTTTCTCGTATTTACAGTTAAATACATGTGGGCTTTTATGTACTTGCAATATTTGAAGACAAAAAGTACCAAAAAGCATATGAATGATTTTAGATAAGCTGTAAGTAATTACTGTTGCTAATAATTTTGCCTCTCTTCTTGTTGTCACAGGAGATTGACCCCGCAGGGACATCAGTTTAGACCAGCTGCTCCCTTCCAGGCACCAGAAGGTCAGTGTACGGCACACACCCACTGCTGCCCTCCAGCTCCGTGCTCACCCATCCGTGCTGGCAAATACCTCTGAGTAAGCTCTTGGTATGACTGCTCTGCTTCCTTGTCCCAAACATGTAACTTGCAAGCTCCCACATTTTCCCCTGTGACTCCTCAAAGATATAGTGATGGGTTTATTCCAGCCTGTGCCCCTACTGTTTTATGTCACCCTAAACTTTATCACCATTTTTTTACTAGTTTGAATACTATCATACCGCATTCAAAACGTAGATTTGACATTTGGTCTTGCTAGAGACTTTTGTTTTTTTCAGGAGTGTGAATAGTAAAATATTTATGAAACTCCTATGGCTTGAAAACTACATGTGGGATTAAAATAGAAGCTAATAGAGAGAAAAAAGATCACAGCAGAGATGGTTTTCAACATTAACTGTGAGCTTCCTTTGGTGCCAGGAGCTGGTTGAGTTAGATGATGTTCTCCATCAAAATCGCATAGAGTGAGACTGCTGAACTGTGCATGAAAGACACAGCGTAAGAAATTGCAGAAAAATTACATGAGAAGTTAGAGGCTCAAGAGGTATGAGCAACCTTCAAGATGGTACAGTCCTCTCATAAGGGTTAGATGAAATCTCCACACTTCTCTAGCACAAGTAGAATGTGAACACCATAGCACATTTCAAAAAATGTAAAAACTCCACAATCCTTAAGGTAAGAAATAACCTGCAAAGTTTCTTTTGCTGTAACTGTGTCATGATAAGCAAATTCATCAGAGCCTTTCAGACCAAATACAGAATATTCTCACAAGAGTTTTCACGCCCATAGTTACAAAAACCCTTTTCTTTCGGTTCTGGGAGCTGCCCAGCAAATGCCAGCCAAGAACATGAGAGGCTGGGGAAGAGGGGCATCCCTGTACATTGGCACATTTAAGGAGGAAGGGTTTTTAGTGTAAATCTGTCCTCCAGCACACTGCATTTAGAAATTACTTTATAGCAATAGCAAAACCTACAAAAATACCTGCTGTTTCACAGATCCAAGAACCAGCACTAAGATGTGCAAAGCTTGGCTAAACTGTGTCCTGCTCTCCTGATCTAGCAGTGTGTTTGACTAATATTTTGCCTATGCAATGTAGGATTCAGTGGGACCTCATTTCTGTTCATTTTCTAGGTTCTTGATTTATTATTTCAATTTATCTCTAAGTTTCTTCTTCAGGATGGGGGTAAATGTGAAGAAAGGCAAGGGATTTTTTTTTTTTGTTTTACAACAGCTAATCCGTGTTTAAAGATGTGTCTTGATTTTTTGAATCCCCTAGACTCTTTTTTTTTTTTTTTTTTTTCAAAATGTATTTCAGAATATTTTTTTAGCTATTTTTATGAGACAACAACATCGCTTTCTCACCAAATAATGTCAATTGTGGTGGGGTACCTTGTGTAGTTCCTGTTGATTTTAAAAACATGAAAATAGACCTGTGAGAGGACTGGATAAGCTCAGTGCATTTTCAGAAGAAAATTAAGTCATCTAAAATGTAGTTTTCCAATCATATTGAAAGATCAGGATAGCTTCCAACAGTAATCCTGTCAGGGCTGAAAGGGCAAATTAATGCTGCTTGGGTTCAGGTTCAGCTAGTCCTGGGAAAGTCTGAGCTTAAAACAGCAGTTCTAGCTCCCCATTTGTTTAGAAACACACAAGAATGCTTCAGTCTTTTTTTCAATATTTAACAAAACTCTTTTTTTATGTATATGAAAGAAATGGTCATCTGAATTTCTCTTCCTCTTCATTCCTTAGTTTGTAGTCACCAAACTTTTCTTTTTCTCTCATACTCATGTTTCTTCCCATCACATGACCTTCAGAACCTGCTGGCAGATGGGAATGTAATAAACTTTTAAACAGGTTTCTGGTTACAAAAAATCAGTGCTCAGACAAAAGAAATCTGACTAGAGAGACTAAAAAACCCATCTTCCTCACTTATTGAACTGATTTTGGTGAACAGCAAAACCTTGCCATTGACAGACTTCTTCATCAGAGAACAGGTAATTTCATGTTTGCCCTTTCAAAAAAGAAACAAACAAACAAACAAACCAAAAAACAGCTTCACAAGGATAGTTACTCAGTTCTCTGTTTTTCAGTAATTCAGGTTCTCTGAAAACACCATTTAACTGGAGTCCTATTCCTGGCTTGCTGCTCCCAAGCATGACAGAGAGCTTGCCGCTCTCCCAAGGGTTTGGACCTCCAAAGGAGATTTGGTGGAGCCCTGCTCATATGTAGACTGATAGTGCTGCCCTCCAGACAGCCCTTCCTCATTATAATGGATGTGATGACATGATGCTGTAACCTATCTCGATAATAGACCCTAGTGCAGGAGACTCGATGAGCACACTGTTGTCATCCAGCAAACCCTAAGATTTACAGCTCAGCCAACACAGCTAAGAGAGTCCCAAGGAGTCTTTTTTCTTCCATATTCAGGAATACCGTGGACCTAGCGGAAAATAAAATAATGTATTTATGGGGATTTTGTTTATTCCCCTTGGAAATATGGAGTGATCTTGGGTATCAGAGAGGAATTTCTCTCCCCCTTCACCTTGAAGGTGTTTAGGGCTGAGATGTCTCACTGCTGCTCATTTCTCCGAGGGCATTGTGGCAGGCTTCCCGTGTTACCCACAATCAAAGAAGACCAAGGTGTTTCTGAGAGAGATAAGAATAGTAAGTAAAATAACATCATTACAGAGAGTACAGCCCAGTTGCTTTCCAAAGGAGCTTTTTATGGGATCTGAAGTTTTCAATAGAAACAGAGCATTAAAAAAATGGAGGAGGAGTAAGTGCTGTTACACAGTACAGGTAACTCATCTTCAGGATCTTTCATTAGTTGAGAGAGATTACTCTACTCTAGACATCAATTGCTGATTCTTGTGAAGAATTCTGAAGTTAATTAGTTTTCATTTTTATTTTTTTCTGCATCCAGGAAGAATAATATTTTTTTTTTCCTGTATATGTTTCACTTCTGTTGCCTCTGAATTCTCTCCTTCCTTTTGCAGCAGAACTCCTCTGAAAGTAGTGTTGAGCAGGTCCTGCCGACTTGCCTGCTCCCTGCTTCCTTTCCCACCCTTTGAAGCAAATTACGGGATTTAGGAGGGGAAAAGAAAACCAGTACCCCAGGTTTACCATGTGGACACACAGTTCATCTGAACTGCTAGGTTTGCACAGCAGTCTTTGTTTTGAGTGCCAACAGATTTTGATTAAGGCAGTGGGAATAGAAAGAAGAATTTAAACGAAGGAGAACGTATCCAGAAAACCAGCATTAATTAGCCCTTGCTCAATCCAATAAGAGTTTGAAACCTGAGTTCATTCTACATTATTTACCTAAAAGGTTTACAGCTGCATAGCTATCTGAGACATTTTTCCATAACTGTTAGTTAAAGATGGGAAAACTTCCACCTAAATTCCAGTAACTGCCAGACCAAACACTGAGATCAGAATCTTATCTCACGTAAATGGACAAATTTCCATTGTGACTTTGCCTCCTACTGCTTATCTTGATCTTATTTGTATTCCTAAAAAGGCACAAGAATGTGTCTTTGCAGAGAAGAAGGCCAGGGTGTGGGAAAACTTATTTCAAAGTTTTAATCCCCTGGATACACTCCATGATGGATGTGATAAATTTGTTGACAGAAGACCCTTTATATCAAATCTCAGAACCTAATATAACTGCCAAGAGCTGAGACTTTCACGAGATTTGGTTCATCTGCTTTCAAGTAGTGGCTATGTAATTTAAGATATGTTTTTGGTTGTGTTGTTTTTTGGTTGTTTTGTTTTTTTTTTTTTTTTTTTCAAAAGCAATCAAAAAGATATCACCCATCCCCTCCCCTATATGCAAATGTCTCAGTGCTAAGTATTGCAATATCTAACTTCTGGCCTCAAAGGAGGATTCTGCAGTCTGAATATTATATGGATAAATTACCAAGATAAGTAGACAAGGAGTCTTAGCTGCCACCAAATGAAATACATCACACACAAAGAAGTGATACTGTAAAGGGACAGCATTCTGTGTAGAAAATCCCATCTTTCCAGTGTTTCAATGTCTTACACAAGGTTCCAGTAATGTTTGGGAACCTGCCACATTGAATATTTTCTGATTTTAATACTGGATAACTACCAAGAGTCATCTTCCTTTTCTTTCAAGAAAATTAAACCCTTTATTCAGCCATCCAGTGGGTAAAGCCCTTCCTCAGCACAGGAAATTTATCACGGTCATTTTTTCCTGCCCAATGCATCTCCACTGCTGCCTGGACAAAACCAGGGGAGTCTACTCTGGGGGAGAAATGTCCTACCTGGTCTGTCACTGCTGCTACCAGGGCAGAAAACAGTTAAGAACTGTCCTGGATGGGAGAAAGTGTTTCTCTCTCCTAATTGACAAAGCTATTTTTCACTGTAGCCTACTGCAGGCATGGGGTAGACTTGCATGGGCATAATTTGACATGAGCAGAGCTCATGTAAAGAAGGGGGTTCTTTACTGATAGGATAGTCTGTTTTCCAACATGAATAAATGGTTGGTTGATGGATTATGTGCCTAAAAAAGGAAGGTTATGATCCAAATGGGTCAAGCAAACACCTTCTCCTGACAGAATTGTAGTGAGATAAATATTCTATGAATGGTCTTTGGATGATGGGTTCATAAGTTCAGAAGTGGATCTGTAACATGAACAGAGACAAACAAGAAACAAACATCAAGCCCAGAGCAAAAAATCAGTTCTATATATTGTTTAAAACCTCCACCAACTGCCAATTTGTAATGAACAAGGTATTAAAAACCTTTCTATTTCAAAATTATCAGTAATAAATTCATGCTGTCAGTAACACAAACATTTTCTGCTGTGATATTGTAGCTGTTTCCCATGCTACATTCTTGACTGCTCAGATAAGAATGAGACACCTGAAAGAACAGCTATGACTAGTGAAGTGTCTGACTGTCCCATCATAATTCTACTGAGTAGCACAAAATGAGGAAAAAAAAAAATCATATTCAGAGTATAAGATTGTAGGCATTCTTGTGATCTGTAAAGATTATAGCATAACAGGGAACTCCTTACATTAGTATTTTTTTTTCAATAACTCCAGTCCAGTGCCTCATGGATGCATGGATTTGTTTTGCACACTTGAAGTTATGCAAGTGGAATCTCATAAGAGCCCTGTTGACTTTCAAAGAGACTCAGGTGAAATCCCAAGGACCATACTTACAAAACAGACTACAAGATCTCAATCTATCCCATCATTTGTGAATTAGCAGCTGTTATTAAGCAGATGTTTAGCAAAGAAAAATGTGTGCCTTTATAGGTGAGCAGTTGTGTGCTACCAGACTTGGAAAAGCTAAACAGCACCCTCTTCTAAAACAAAGCCAGAGTTCAATTAACAGTTATTGATATGCCAAAAAAGAGAACAAGAACAAAACAATAGAAACTTTCACTCCAAATTGTGACTGGAAAGAAAGGAAAAAGACGGATGGTCATTTAATCATGGCACTGATTTTCAGAAGCAGTGAAGAGCAGCAGTGGTTGCCAGATTTTCACAAACCAGCGAAGCCTGTTGGGCATACAGTGGGGGCTAATATGCTTTGAAAACTTGGCCAGAAGTTTCATTATGGAAACTGCCCAGTTATAAGCACATTTGTAAATGTGGACCTTATTTAACAAAGTTAAGATTGCTGTTGATAATCAAGTTCTACTTTGGGCTGCCAAGAACTTAAAACTCATTACAGGAATTCTTTGCCATAATGGTAAAATATCAGAATGGGCTAATTTAGAGCCCACCAGCAAAACCACAATTATTTCAGCTCATAGCTACATTGCTTTTTTTTTCTGCAGTGTTTATCAGGTCAGTCTGAGGAACAGTCGGATCATTTTTCCCAAAGGAGCACTCCCTTCTGCTTCTCTCTTTGGGGATCAGTGGCTCTTCCCTGTCCTGTGACATGACATACAGGTTTTCACACCAGGTGGCTTGACAGCCCTCTGCTCATGTCTCTGCAGGTTTGGCATCCATCTGCATTTTGTTCACGCAATATCTGTGCGACATGATGGAGAAGAACTCAAGGAACTCAGCCTTCAAAGGCATTCAGGAATAATACTACCAAAAAAAAAAAAAAAAAAAAAAAGTAAGAACCACGATATAATGAATGCTCTTGAAATTTTGGAGGCATTGGCTACATTGTCTGCTACAACTTGATGTGGTTGTGTTCCCTCTCATCGTGTTTGTACCTGAGTATTGCCCTACCTCTGCTCAAGTAGATAAAAGTGATAACCACATTAAAAAGGATACACATATCATTCACAAATTAACTAAAAATTCTTTGATAATTCTTTCAAAGTCATTAAATGTGGGTTCAGCCCTGAAAAATTACACTTTTTTTAGTCAAGCTCCTTTAGAGTCAATGGATAGATTTTTACTGCTTTTGACACGTGAGAAGAGATTACCTCTTCCCTGTAAAGGATAATGATGCTATTCTATTGGAATTCATTAAAATACTGAGAAATTATTTAATGAAAACTTCAAATTAAAATAATCAGATTTTGTTCTAAAAATTTATGAGAAATTCCAAACAACATTAGATCACTACATTTTGCACTTCTGCCATTGGCTGGATATTAAAAACAGCTTACAGGGCATAAGGATCATGCATTAGCTAAAAGCATAAGAGAAGTTAGACGACAAGAACGCAGTCATGACCAGAAGAATAAAACAAAGCCCTAAAATGCTAACAGAAAAAAGTAAAAAGCTGGCTTCCAGTAGAACTAAGAGATTTTTATTGTGTGGATTTACCACGTGCATTTCCACATCTGGCCTCTTAAAGGACTGTGAGTTCCCTGGTCATTATTTTAATCATTAACACACAAAAATAGTATCAAATCTGAATGTGTTAGCCTCAAAGGAAAGTGATAAGTGAAAGTTAAACTGGAAGAAAAAGCAGATCTACTTCTTTGAGTGAATCTATGTTTTAGATAAAGTAAGATATTCATTACTTTCTCCATGAAACTGTCCACAAACAACTAACACTGGCATCATCTGTAATTCTTCTGAATTACTGGCTGAAAGTCCAGTTTCAGCAAAGGAAGATAAATTTGTAGGCTAAGCGTGCAGTGTTATTTAGTCACTATTAGGAATTCAGTTCAGTGGCTTGCTATCTGGCAGGTTCCTCTTCTGCTCGTGGCATAAGTGGTGTCACTTCAGCAGCATAGTTTCTTCAAAACAAAACACAACAAAACAGTGTTTTCAATCAAAACTTACATTTTAACTTTTTCAATATAACTGACAACACTCTGGAGGTACACTTTTTATGAAGAGTGCTCTGGGAATGTTTGTGCTGAGGCAGGGACAGATCTTTAACAAAGATTTTCATGACTGACTTCAAAAGGTGTTTTGGAATCAGATATTCTGTCTTTTGTTGTTTTTTTTTTTTTTTTTTTCCTTACCAAACCTCATGATATTAACAGTTTCCAAAGAACTTTGTTCTTGCCAGATAATGTGAGGAGGATGTTTCCAGAAATGAAAAGCAATGCAACATACAGTGTCAGCATACTTAGGGTGGACTCCCCTTTTTACATTAAATCCTTCTCCTTAAAATGTCCCATGGAGTTAAAAAATAACAAAAATAAAAACAAACAAACACGTTATTTTAACAGCCATATATTCTTATGTAAAAGGAATAAAAATGTTTTCTGTCTAATCAAAATTCCACTCATTTGAATGTTTTTTATTCTTTCACAGAGGGGTGTGTTTTTCCAACCAATACTAAAAGCACACAAAAGACAAACTCAGAGTACAAAAAGCCAATAATAATAAATGATCAAACTCTTTCCAAAGGGAACAGCTTAAGTAACAAACTTTCAATCAGATTCCTAATTATTTTGCAGACAACTTTACAGAATTATTTGTTAATAATTTTATTTCATTATTTGTTCTACATATGAAATCTATGAACATTTCTTAATGTGGTAAAAATCGTATTTCTTGTCCTACAACCAAATCTTACTATGGCCACTTCCTAGTCTTCATAACTGAAAATATTACATCTCTTTCCAAGTTGACTTCTATACAAGGAGGGTTATTAAACTAATCCAATTAAAGTGAGCAGATCTGCAAGCTGAGATGATTGTTGCTGCAGTCTGCGAGAGCTGGGACCAAAAATGATGGATTGCAGGCCATGGCACTGATAATCCATCTAAAAGGAAGCAGGATCACATCCTGGATTAGCTTGAATTGGCCTACCTACAGGTTTTGTGATGCAAATTGGAGGCACTGGGCATAGTAACAACATGCAGAATACATTACATTCTTCTGTCTAGTAGTGACTGGAAGGCTCTCAACTGTGATGTTCCAGCCTCATTAATAAGCCCCGTGTTGTACATCTGTGTCTGATACGAAGCTGCCATGCCTTGTCACCAATTACAGGCTCTGCAAAGACCCATCTCATTATAGTACTTATATTGCTTGTTCCTGAAGGTGATACTTGGTGTGGCATGTCCTCATCTTGGCAATAGGAAAATCACCCTTGAAGTGAAGAGATGTCAGTCACAAGGCACAAAGAAGCAGCAAAAAAGATTTTATGAAATGCTGACTGGAATATTAATCATATCGCTGCAGACAGTGCAAAACCAGGCGTATAAAAAGAAATAAGGGAAGAGAGGTTTCTGAGCACTCCAACCAAACTGGCAAGCTCCTGGAGAGAGCCAGGGCTAGGCAAAGGTCCTGATGGTAGGCAACCAATCAGAATAGGAATGTTGATGTCTTTTTGGTGTGGTCTGATGATCAGAGAAAAAGCCCCGAATGCCACCCCCCACACAACTCTTCTGCATCCGCCAGAATTGCAAAAAAAAAATATAATCTCTCTCCTACAGTTGTTGTACTTGTGTGTCCTTATTTGTGTCACTAATTGCAAAATTGATGTCAGTCAGACACATCCAGGGATATGTCCAAAAGGTTGCAGTGACAACTGACGATCCACAGAATATGATCTGTTTTCTCATCACATTAATACTTCTCATGTACTAATTTGATCTCCCAAGTGACACAAGTAAGCCAAAAAAATTTGACATGTTCTGTGACTATACAGCCACTGAATTTATTCTTCTATAATGTAGTATGGTTTATGAGCTTTATGCATTTTTACTATTATTACTGTTTTTTCTTATTTTACCAACATGCATTTTTACTATTATTACTGTTCTTTCTTATTTTACCAACAAGTTTAACTTTATAGTCCTGAGCTGTAGGTATGACTTCCACTGGTTGCATAGGCTCTCTCAGCCAGTTTAAAATCTGCACACACGAATGGCATATAAGGACAGCCCAAAATTTGCAAAGTTCATGGAAAGTATTGATAAAAACCCTCATCCTTTTCTCCTTTACATAAAACTTGTTAAAAATACAAGGATGGTTAATATGATAGAGCCAGACATTTAAGCACCTTTATTTTAAAGTTAGAATGGTAAAATATTTAAGCTTTAAGAAAAGAGAAAGCCATACTTATTTTTGGCTACAATCTGTCCGATGGCAGTTGAGTTTAGAGCTCAAGTGAAGGAAAGACTTTTTCTGTGCATGCTGTTATTCTACCACTTTAAAAGCAGGAGTATTTGCTCTTCAGCAAAGACTACCTCCTTATGCAATTTTTCAAATATTATTTAAATAACAAGAGGCAAAAAAAAGAAGGAGTTATCAATGTCAATTCAAACAGAAGCCAAACATGTCCTAAAGTCCTTGATTATTTTTCTCGATTCAGCACCTGAACACACATTTATGGGAAATGCAAGAGAAAACAATAAAATGTCTCCCTAAAGAAACAAAAAAAACCCAAAACATTAAGCCACAGAAAACTAAAACACCTAATAGCAACATAAATCTGTCTGTCTAGCTGACAGTTCCCAAACCATAGTGTGGTGAAACAGGAAATACAAGTCCATCCTCTGGAAAAAATTGCAGATTGCATTATCTGAAAAATCTTGTATTAAAGGTGCCTTTCATCATGATGTCTAAGCAGTTTTGGATTTAAAGGCTGTTATGCCTTGAATCCAAAATTCTGTATCAAAATGTTTTCAAGCAAGCCAAAAATTTACCTTTACAGGGTAAGAAAAAAAAAAGAAAAAGAAAAAGAAAAAATATCATTACTTATTAGTATAATATTGTGAAACAATAAAGAATAAACAAACACAATTGTCCATAATTAACAAAGTGGAGACTGCAGCGCAGAAAGTTTCTTCAAACTTTCCAGGTGCTTAACTATAAGGTATGGTATTTGCACAAATGTTACTTCAACTCCATATTGGCAGCAGCCCCTTACAAATGTAAGTCTCCAAAGTAAGTCTTTACGTAACTGTCAGATCATCTGGGGGTATGTATTATACATACACTGGCATGACATTTTAACACACTTCCAAAGAAATACAGCAAGACTACCAAGCTCTTTTTTTTTTTTTTTTTTTTTTTTTTTTTTTTTTTTTTTTCCCCAACCAGATGCTCCTCTGCTTCTTATGTTGATAAGGAGAGAGCAGCACGAAATCGGAGAGTAAGATTTCCTGGAGACGTGAAGATGAGAAGAGTTTGGACATTGAAACAACCATGAGACTCAGCAAAGGGCTGGAGCACTGGTAAATATATACTTAATTGTAAAATATATACCAGGGAGGTACTGAGTGAGATGTTTATCTCACAGCCCTCGTTGATTCAGTGTACCAGAACATCCAGAAGACAATTCAAACTTCTCCATGTATTAAACGCACATAATGTTCATTCTTCTTCTACAGAAGGACTTTTGCACTTTTTAACATATATGTAGCAGGCTATCTGCATGAATATGTGGTAGTTTGCTTAATCAATATGAAAAAGACCACAAACAAAAATTGCTTGGCAGCGAAAATATTAAGCACCGGGAAACTGAAGAGATAAATCACTATTCAGTGTGTATTTTCCATCTGCCTTTTCTAACAGCAGAAAGTCAACCATGGAGTTACTGTTTTGAATCAGAAGTGAAAACCATCCAACAATGGAGGGCTAATCTAACACTTGCAATTAAAAGATCTGCAAAGTTGGGTGGACACTGGAATTTCTATTTTATGAATACCTCTATCATTTCAAAATCTTTTGAGTCTAAAAATATGGTAAACACAACACAAACCAAAATTTTTCCTGAAAGACACAAGCAGTGTAGAAGCAGCACAGCTAAAGCAACGTGCTTTAAATTAGCAGGCGTGAGCTCTGGGTGTGTTCTGAACATGGAAGAATATCTGCTTCACCAAGATAGAAGGTTTAAGGAAGATGATCCCTGTGTTAAGATGTTGCTCCTCAGTAACAAAGCCCCGGATTTGGCTGCGCCCAAATGGGAAGCCAACACGGGTCAAGGCTGTTCCCTTGGGGATGTCAAGCAGGCAGAGAAGAGATGACCTGTGCAGCTTCCTGCTTCATCCATGCTTACCACCAGCAGTGATCACGTCATTTGACCTGTGCTGTGAATGGGAGCAAAAAGCCATCTACATCATTCTCCTGTCTGCTGCCGGTTTCAGAAACTAGACCTTAATCACGCTAGTCTAATTGGCTACCAAGTTTTCTGAGACCTTTTATAGATACTTACTTTAAGAAAGTACTTGGGGACAATAAAGATTATTTTTTCTTACTACTTTTGTGAATATTTTATTACGGCTTTCCTTTTCAGCCCACATTAAATATTTTATTAAAATTTAACAAAATTAGTTTGAAATGAAAAATCAAAATGTTCAGTTGTGGGACTGCCAAGCCAGAAAAATTCATTATCACAATTCTGTTTTTTCAGTGTTCTTTCATCCTAAATGTCATCGAAATTGACACTTTTAAAATCTTTTAAGACAGTGAAAACAATAACCTTTACTAAGAAAATCACCAAGAAAATAATTACTAAAAAAAAATTATGACCAGTTGTATTCTGACCCATGGGCATCATTAGGTGTTGCTCAGGAAGACTCAGTGACCACAGATTGACAGATAGTTCTTTTAAGGTCTTCAAAATATAATTTAAAGACTCAAACCTGCATTAAATTCTTGAAAAGGCTGGATTTTCAGCTAAACAAAGAGCTAGTGGATTCATCGAACCTACCATTACCTTTCCCATTCATCTCAACTACATGCACTACAGTTAAGGATTTGGTCTAGAACAAATATAAGTAAACATTTGTTAACATGATTAACATCAAAAGAGATCCAAAACCAGTTTATTAGCTCTTTCATTGTTCATTTGTTAGTTTGTTCGTTAGGCTACTGAAATATCTGATATGTCTGATTCTTAGCAAATAATGGGTGGTCTTGCCAAAAAAAAAAAAAAAAAACAAACCATATCAATTAATTTAGGACAGAGCATAATGTTTTCATGCTGTCTTCAGAGAAGTGTCACTGGATCAGGTTCAAGGTATTTTGTTTTGTTTGTTTTGTTTTGTTTTGTTTTGTTTTGTTTTGTTTTGTTTTGTTTTGTTTTGTTTTGTTTTTTAAATCTCTTAATTTCAGGGTTATTGAATATTACCAAACTAGAACCTTTCCCAAGAATAAAAGATTGCACACTAAAGGAGAAACAAAGAAACATCCAAAGCTGCCTGGTGATAAATTGACTGACTCATTTCTTGTTCATCTTGCACAGACAGCAGATTACCAATATTTGGTGGCTTTGGTCATTGAGAGTTTCAGTCCTTCCCCTCCTGTTCATCAGTCTTCAGGGAGGCAGCCTAGGTGGTCAGGCACTGCTGCAGAGCATCACCTCCGGGGCACAATCTGCACTTGTTGTTCTATTTGTTTGCCCCAGACACAGATGGACAGGTTCCTAAATGCTCTCATTGTTGGAACACATTGCTTTTCATCTGCCACCACAACAGGTGCAGGCATACAACAGCTTCACTATATTTATGGTATTCTCTGTCTTTATTGATGCATCACGGAAGTGACCGTTTCATGATGGAACACCGTGGTGATGGTCAGATTAAGAGTTTGAAGAATTTAACGCTGAGGGTAAAAACTCCATGACCCAAAAAAAGCATCTATCAGGCAGGTAAAAATTTTAAACAATCCCAGTACAAATCTCATGGAAGTTCTGTGCCCAACAAACATTTAAACATGCATTTCACTCCATAAGATCAGTTTCACTGACTTCAATGGGAGTCGTCCCACTTTTGCTTTTTGGGCTGAAGTTTAAGGTTGAAATCAAGGCGCATGAATGTAAAGTAGGGCATAGTATACACAACACAAGCAATTATCCTTTTGTTATAAACACTTCCAGACACTGGATACAGTCATGATTTTCTTATGCAAAATATGCTTGTCATTAATTTACAATATGCAATAATCAGCAGTACTGTGATCACAGGTAGGTTTTGATGCAGAGGAGCCATTCGCACAACTATTACTACTTGTCATCATTGATTACTTGAACATATTCCCAGAGGAACTTTGTGTGCATTGCGCCAAATAAGGGCATATCCACAGAACATCAGGTAGTCCTGAACAATGCTGCTTGTCAAGTTTGGGAAACTGTGATGAGAGGAAAAGGTATAACAGAAAAACTGAACAACAGACAGATTAATGGGACACTCTGGTATGTCCTTCCATTTAAGACCAGTATTTTCAGAGCACTCCAGAGAAGGATGAAGCATTAAGGACGGGGAAATAAAATGATGGAAAAGTTCTTTCCACTAGTGTCGTTCATAGAGAGGCTCTAAAAGAATGAAATACACTTTAGAGAATGTAATAGCAATTTAGGTAGGTTATTGTTAAGGCTCTTCCAGCATTTCCAATATTGTTAGGTTTATAATTTCAAGTGAAACACCCCCTCTGGGCACCTCAGTTTTGGAAGCTTTCCTCCTCTGAAAACTTAAACAGAATGAGTAGAGCTGCTTTTATATCATAAATAAACCCAGGTATTATTTTCAAACTATCTTATTGAGATTTTTTTTACACAGTTGTATTAAATTTTTTTGTTATGTTCACAGATGGAGAGACTTTGACATGTTAGAAATCCTAAATTAATAACAAGAGATTCCAGCTGACATCACGGCCAAATAAGATAAATTCCATTGCCTGACACTGTCAAAGACAAAGAAAACTCAAAAGATATTCTTGCCAGTAAGGAATCACTAGGAAAGAACTTATTCTGGTACAGGAGTTATAATATCTTTCAAGGCATATTGTTGATACAGTTGATGATGCAATATTTTCAGATCAGGGTTCAAGGTACCACAACTGTCCTTTAAATTTCCCTGTCAGGAAACAGATTTAGTACATCAGAACCTTATAAACAGCAGAGTGAAATTTATGTCCTGTTAAAATGAATGCAAAATTCCTGTTGGGTACATGTAATCTGTAGGGCTTTGTGGAGTATTTTCCAAATCCCTAATCTGTGTGTCCAGCCAGGATGTGCCTACAGCCAAGTTAGTATGATTCCACCTCTCCTTTCCACTTCCTACATACTTATTTCCAGTTGAAACAACCTAAATCCTAGACACAGATGACAGTGCTCTTTAACAGGTCCTCAGGACCGTGTGACACAGAGCACCCACAGTTCGTGCACAGAGAGATCACATCAATTAAACTTTTGGAATGGCTGAAGCTTGCCCTTTTTGATGGAGGATTTTGACAAATCTGCCTTTTCCACAAACTCATTTACAATGGCATTCTGACATTGAGTGCTACCAGCTTCCGCCTGACTGCATGTAGAAGACTTTATGAAGTCCACTATTATACCTAAAAAGTTTTATCAAGTTGTCTAACTCTGCAGTGGGGTTCTCCTCTTACAGTGGAGAAGAAGGTACCATCTACTGAACCCCCTCCACGAATTGGTCTCAGCACCCTGTAGTCACATCCACAATGTTTGCATGTAAGTAGAGCAACTCGGAAATCTGACAACAACATTGAAGGAAAATGCTGCTTTGGAGAAACTACAGTAGTTTGTTGAACACAGGGTGGCAAGATTCATCGAGTTCATCCCAGTTCATCAAGTCCATCCCCTGCTGCCATATTAGACTCCCATTAAATGCTTAGATCCAGAGCGCTGCAACTTATGAGGAAGTTTTTTGGCCCCTCTGCATGTAATTGGAAGTCTCTCTCAGATCTTCACCGCTCTGATAGTTAGATAGATGACATCAAAATTAATTAACGATACACTTACACCTATTTACACAAGTAGCAAATTTTTCTTTTGGTTTCAGTAGATCTACTCTGTCTCCTGCTCTTACTCAATTCATATCTATGGAAACTAATCACACCCTCCTCCCAGATACCCTACGAATGCATTGGCCTCACTCCTTGGTGATGTGCTTAATTGAATTACGCAATTCTAAGAATTAATAGATTCTGGACTCCTTTCAACTCACCAAACCCTCGATCTTGGAGATTGATGACTTTTATGCACTTCCTAAGAGCCTGCACAAAAGGGAGCTCTGAAGTTCTGACTCTTGAATCCCAAGGTCATTCACCAAGATTCCAGTGCCTCCCAGATCCCAGTCTCTTCAGTGCCTTGCCAGGTGAGCCTCTGTGAAAATACATTGACTAGGAAGCCTGAGATACATTCTTTCCTTTTAAAAACACCAAATGTTTTCTACTGTTTTCTATTTTTAAGGGAAATACTGCGGAATTTCAATTTGGGAAAAAAAAAAAAAAAAAAGTTTATAGGTCTTGTTATTATCCAAGGTGAAGCATTTAAAAAAAAAATCATAGAATTTTCCATCATTGAAACACAACTTTCCCTCAAACATACAAAGGATGCTTACAGATACTTAGTTTAAACTAGATGGTTTGCTAGACATAAGGACCTAAACTAAATGAGGTATTCTGACATGATTAATGAACTACATTTTCTGTGTAGAGAAACCACTAAATACATAACTTGCTCTACAGAGTAGTATTTTTCTCTCATTATGTAGACAGGGATCTTTCCAATCATTTAAAATTCCTTAAAGGCCTATTGAATTCATCTTTTCTATGTCTTGAGAAAAATAATATTTTTTGTTTGGCAGTATTTAAAAATATTTCTAGAAGTCAAAGCAGTCTGATATTTATTGGAAAATACATGTACACATAAAGTTAAGGAGGTGTAAGGCTTGGACAATTGTGGATAACTTATCCTATGCCTCTTTCTGATGTAATTCTTGTTTTTCTATGATTCCTTGTAAGCAATCAACATTAACTTAGAGTTTTTGTTTGCAGTAACATCTCATTACAGAATTAACAGGTTTAGTCTTCATGGATGCTGAATTTGATTCATTGGAAAAAGGAATCCAGAGGATGTGTCATATGTAATGCTTGAATGAGAGCACATGGGCTTCCTACAAAGAGGGAAGTCTCTTGAGGACCACTTCTTCATGAGGTTGTTGCTACTGAATATTTGTTAGACTGAGATGGAACCTTGCACAAAGGGGAAGAAGGAGTGATCCTGCCCTTGCCTCTGAGGAGGAAAACCAGTGAAGAGTATAAGAAATGAATCATCAGACTTGTCTCTTCCTGTTCCATTGGAGGAATGGAATAATTACTTTTTAATTCCATAAGGACCAGGGGTCTTCTTGGAACCCTGTGATTCACAAGGCTGGATAAATCAAGTTATGCAAAAATAGGCGCCACATTGAAAAGGAAATGATAGCTTTTAATACTGAGCATGGAAAACCCATCTTGGATCACCCTCATCTCGTGGAGAAATTAGTCCAATACTTTTGTATTAGACATTTAAGCTGTTCTGCCTGAAGCTGCTAGACACCCAGCTACCTGGTGGGCATGCCTTTTCCTGGTTCCAAAACCAGCCAACAGCCAGCCAAGAAAGGTTAGTCAGTCCCTGAAGGAAGCAGAAATGTACTTTAAGCACTTAGACATATGAGCCTTTCACTAAACATCCAATTACATAGTAGGGAGGTCTGCTTACAGTTTGCACCTTCTGGTCCTCCCTCAGCCCTCATCAGCTTTCCTTTGCTGGATGTTGTCTACTTCATCATCAACAGCAATGGCATCCAACAGCATCTGCAAGCATAAGTGTTTTTTCAAGAGCTAAGTGATAACTCTTTGTGTGGCTGAATTTGATTTGTTTGTCTGAGGCCTTCCTGTTAAAAATCCAATGGTGTAAAACACAGCGGTGCATCAGGTACATCCAGCATCAGTACCCAAGTCTAGCCTTCAGTGACTTTGCACCTTGACAACCTAAGTGGGTTCTGGGTGACTCCAGAGCTGTCCCTTATGAATATTTGAAAAACTCAGTAGGAATGGTTTCCTCAGCCTTGCTGTAACTGAAAATGGCAGAGATCTCTTCCGACAAGTAGTACTCTTCAAGAAAATCATAGATATGCACGGCTTCTAGACTAATACAATACTGAGAGAAAAACTGGCTTTCAGCTCTCCCTCAACAGCAGTTGAGGGGAAAAGGAAGAAGGAGCACAGAGGTTACTTCTATTGGGGTTCAAAATCTCAGCACAATCTTAACCCACCACTGACACAGTCTAGACCCCAGTATGCTGTTAAAATTACAGGAAAAACTCTCAAGTGACCAGAGGACCTGGATTAGCTAAGAAATCCTAAACTACAGTTTTGTCAAGGAAAGAAGTGCAAATATGATAGGCTTTCCACCTGTCCTTCTCTCTTCATAGACTGATCTGAAAGGAAAAACACCATGTTGTACTTATCAGCAGGGGCTTGTGTTCATTCCAGGTGGGGCCTTCATCTTTCAGAATACTTCTGACTGAGCTAGGAGCAAAGTCTTGCAAGCACACTTTCTCTTCAGAATCCTTATACTGACACAAAGAGAAGCAAGGGCATGAATTGGTCCTTATGTGTACTCACCTATATATATGCATATGCACACCTACAAACGCACACCTCTCAGTTGAAACAGATCCAAAAAGAGTGCACTAAAGACAAGAAATTATGACTGAATGGCAAACATGTGTATAAACTAGAAACTACATTTCACAAGAAAACATTGAGGCTGATGCTGGTGTCTTGACATTTGAAAATGCTTCCCCCACTCCACTATTTCAAACTACTGTTGGTAGGTTTGTACCACCTGTCATTGCTTCCTGAGATATCTCTACTGCTACATAATTTAATCATTCCAGCTGATGTGTCAAGCAGCTAAATGTATTATTAGTTAAAAGTAGATAGCAGTTTACTTTGAAGTAAAAGATTTAGGTTTAAGTTTTTTAACTATTAAGCATGGAGAAGGAATTAAAATGGTTGTTCCATTTTAACTAGTCATATTTCCTTATCTGCTGCTGTAGATCTATTCAGAGACATGTCCAAGTACCCACCAGCTCATTAGTAATGCATGCAGACATACAGATGGAAGCTGTGAGATGCACATTCTTGAATAAAGGTAAACAGAAAAATATGTAACTCCACCTCTCTCTCAATGTCTTACTTGAAGCCTAGATGATGCCTCCAAATATAAATGGCAGAGTGCAAAACACTCATATCGGACTTTTCAATTAATTAATCAAGTGCAGTAGTGCAAAGAATACCATTTTAGGAGTGTGCTAAGGCAAATATTAATGCTATAAAGGGTTTTCAGACTTGTTCTATGAAACTACTCCATGAGATTCCTTAAGAAAGTGACTCTAGGGGTTATATTTTAAAGTGGTGCATAGCGATTTAGTGATTTAGACTAATGGGAGTAACGTGGCTAAATCATATTGCACTGCTCTGAAAACGCACCCTTACAACCTTGTTTGGCTGATCTCCCCCAGGGTTGTGTCCGCCCTAATCCAGATGTTTCCAATGCTATGTAGAAGACGAAAAACTATTCTAAGCTGCAATGGGATTCCTGTTGTGCTATGAAATCACATCACCCTATATACCGATGTTAATATCTAATTCTTTAAAAAAGAGAAAAATTAATACCTGCAGGACATGTTAGAAAGATCTACCCCTTCAGTAAATCTATGATTTTCTCAGGTGGTGGAGTTGCTCTCATTTTGTGAGAGTAGAATCTGTTCCTGTCAGAAAAAAAAAAAAAAAAAAAAAAAAAAGACAAAGTGAAATAGTGAAGGGGTCAGGGATTTTTTCAGGCCAAAAATTAGCTTTATTCAGGCAAAGTTCTGCACATGAAGAATGAAGTAAAACCTTCAACAATTTCTGTTATGTCGATCCAGTGGAAGAGCTCATTTGATCTTCCAGTAAAAGATGGATACTTTCCCAGGAGGAAGCCAAGTGGAAATGTTCATTCCAACCTAAGAGGTGCTTTTACGTGGAGGCCGTACCTCTATAGTATACGCTGTAAGAGTGCTGTGCTGGGATGCATACAGATCCCTAAGGAGCACTCTTGCTCCTGTGCAGTGGTCCTTCCTGTTTCAGTTTACAAGCTCAAGTTTAGTGGGGGCTGCAGATGGTTTTTGGCCCTGCTTCTCAAACCCCACAGCCTGGAGAAGCACGTCCACACAGCTTCACACAAACGGGCTGCAGCTGTGTACTGCGCTCCCTACCCCGTCCTTAGAGTTGGGCTCCATCTGCCCTGGTTTATGCTGCTTTGGAAATAGCTTAAGGTACGCTAACAAAAGCTGCTCTTGTTTCAGGAGAACAGGCTTCATACAGAAGTATATGCAGTTAAGAACATAATTTTAATTAAACAAATATTATTTGTTGTACTGGGAAGTCGTAAATGTGTCCCATTGTTAAAACCTGCCCTTGCATCTGGCACTGAGACCTTGCAATTGTCTACTGTAACCTCAAAAGGTTTCTCCTTTGCCTTCCTTCTCACTTCCTTTGTAAGATCTTCTGAAGATGGAAGCATTGTGATTTAAATTACTATTTGACCCTAGTCCTCATGTCTATAGTCTCTTATCACCCAAAAAATCACAGATACTAATAAACCATTTTCACGATCTTGCAGTTTTCTCAGCTGTGTATTCTTGATATAAATTGCCTCAATTTTGGATCTGGCAAGTTGCATGAAGGAGATGAATGCTGGATTAATCCCAGAACAAATCTCAAGGATCTAAGTATGCTGCTATTGACACCCTTCAACATTGAACCAGAAAAGTGAACCGCAGTACACCTTCCATTTAACTTTACAATCTTTGTTATGTGGTACCAAACATGTCTTTAATAAACTGTAACCACCTCAAGGTCTATGTGAGACATTAAGAACATATCTATGTGCATCTCAAAGAACATAACAGCTCTGTAGAATCTTATGCTTATGACAGAGGGTCTGCACTGCTGGAAATAACATATGTCCACCCAGTCCCCACAGCAGAGAGTATCAGGCACCAAAATCAGAGAGGCAGCTGAAGAGCTGCAGAAAAAATTGCTTTGACAACAAAAAACAAAGTGGCTGTGTGATGCAGCATCCACTGAAGTTCAGAAATAGCATTATCGACAGATGTCTGATAATGCAGAATCACTCTTCACTCTGAAAAGAAGTCATGTATCCTGACCTGCATCCAAAATGTGATCTATGTATGCAGCAATTGTGGGGCATGATCTTTAATAATTACTGATCTCTATCAAAATACCAAAATATCATTATGTTCTGTGCATGCTGGACACAGAGATCAGACAGATTCAGGTGGTAGGATGCAGTTACAGGACCCAGATAAGGGCTTAAATTTGCAACCAGTGAGAGACATACCAAACTGTATGAAAAAAATCATCCGTCACTTTTTTCCATAGTCTAGCTGCTTATCCTGGCTTTGAGAAAACTGCAGTAAAGTATCACTTTGGTCCTTAAAATTCTGATGTCTCTACAAAAGAACAAATCTCTGAGGAAACAGAAATTAAATGGTAATATCCAGACTAGATCTTACTCCTTCTGGTAGGTGTGCAGCCCATCTGTAGGTAACACCAGTGCATTCACCAGTTGATCCCGTGCTCTGATTTCCATTAAAGAAAAGCTTTGTTTGCAGCACTCATAGAATGGCAACATATCAGGTGGGTGCTCAGGACTCGGGTGTTGAAGGAACCAGAAATTTGGAGAGAACCAAATTGCACAAAGTGCACTTACAGGTATGGCCATGAGCCCAGGCTGGACTGTAAGAGCTTCTCAGCTTTCCAAGGGCTTGGTTAGTTTATGTGTTGACTTCATGGCCAAAGCTGGATAGAGAGCTCCTTTTCATTAGTCCTCCAGAAAAGAGGCTATCTTTAACCTTAGTCATTTTAGTGATCCAGTTTACATGCAGAGACATAAATAGTTACATTGGCAGAGCTAAGAGTGTAGACAGGAACAGAGAGTAAGGCTGTTGTTGTGTCCTCTGCTGCTGCCAGCAGCATGGGCTACACCACGCTATTGCAGCTCTGCTACTCCCTTGCCATAAAATCCTTGCTTGGCTGCATGCTTAGACTCAGATATACAATAAAGATATTAGAATGACATCCCATCAGATTTCATTTATGGTATATGCAAAGTAATCCATCAAAAATAGAAGGTTATTGCATTGAGATTGCATGTGTTTGTAAGTACATATATCAAGTGTTACTTCTCCACCACAGCCGAGACAGAGAGTTGTTACCCACACAGAGTAGGTCCCCAGGAGCAGGAACGGAGTAAAGACTGAAAAAAAGTAAAAAAAAAAGCGACAATATACAATTTCCCCGTGGTAATAATCATATCAACATGCTATTGACACCTAGTTGATTTGGACTGGTATTAAAATAAAAGAACTTGCTGTTGATACTGGAAAAAGAAGAAGCAATAACCAGAGTAATTCATACTACTAACCTTACAACGGGGCAAAGAATAAACCTACTGCAACTCCAGCTCTTGCATGGCTGGGACCGTGAAACAAAGATTAGTGTCTCGGCAGTACTCTGGAGGGATGCGTATGACCTCCTGCACAGGAACAACCTGCTGTTCTCCAAGAGGATGCTTATTATCCGCTCCCAAGCACCCAGAGGTCTTCCGACTCGGTCACGTGCCGAGCAATGGGAGCCTCCAGTGCTCAGCGGGAGCTAACCCCAAAGGGGACCCCGCTGGCCTGGAACGTGGAGATAAATGTTGATTGAATAAGGCATGGTTCATAAGACTTTGTCTTCACTCTTCATTGTGGGATGGTTGGTTTTGTTATAAAACTAATTAGCATACATGTGGAAGTACTTTGTGGAAGCAGCTTAATCCTAAACAAATGTGAAAATAAGCCTGTATTGTTTCTAAGGACTGATTTACATTAATTATCTTCTACTTTAAAAAAGCTCACAGACTTTTTTCTTTTTTTTTTTTTTTTTTTTTTAATCATTGTTTCTTTGTGGAAAAATTAAGAACAGAACATGTCTGTAAAATACTGTACATACGAATTTCTTGCATTTCCAGCAAGGACATATTCTCCAAAAGCAGAAAGACTTGGTTTTAATTCAAAAATGTTACTTCCCAACTAGCTAAACTCAGGCACCTCAGTTCACATCTAGCTACCTAAATTAGTAGCTTCATTCTCAAAAAATTATGGCCTTCTGAGAACCAGACTTATTTTTAGGAACCTATATATGGAAGTAGGTGCCTAAACTTAGCCACACTGTGTTAATTTTTATTTTTTTTTTTTTACTTTGTTAACTACAGTGTTGCTCATTTGCCCACATAAAACACTTCAAGACAGTTTGTGATCTCAGGAAGAGACTAATTCACCCAAATTTAACCAGCAACAATGCAGCAACTTCAACCAGCAAACAACCGTAATGAAAGTGTATGGTTTTCAGGGTGCACGTCTGTGTTTAACTCCTGCTCCGTGCATGGTCATTTGCCAGACCCCAGTCCTTTAGTCATCCTGCACAGAATAAAATCTGAGGCATGCACCAGGGTTTTTTTTGCAGCTTGAGCCGGTGGAGGGGGTGACCTGGGTCTCAGCCTAGCATGGAACAGGGGCTCAGCTGCAACACACAGCTGGGCCTGGGAGTTTGCAATCGGACCCAGCTGCAGAGATCCATTGTGTACAACCAGGATCCACTATATCCCTCATCCTTTCACAGAAAGGCTCCCTTCCCCTCTGAAAAAAAAAAAAAAAAAAAACAAAAAAAAACAAAACATTGAAGACATAAATGACTAATAACTTCTCTTTCATAGTGTATCTTATACCAGTATAGCTCAGTTATCCACCTAAATCAGCATTATCTCACAACATAAGTTCCCACAAAATGCTCACTGAGTAAACATCCCAGATTGTCCCACTTTGGGGAATTTCCTTGCCGAGCGCTGCCTGGCAACAGCAGAATATTATAAATTCATAGACCTGCCTGATGCACCCGCTTCCACCTTTGCTGTGGAGAAGAGCTAGGAGTGTCCTGCAGGACTTCTGCCCCCAGCCGCGAGGGACAGGAGAAGAGCAGGGAGAGGCATCTGTGGATCCAAGCGTTATCTCCCCCTTCTAGCAAGAAAGGACAGAGAGCCAAGACTCCTTTCACTCAGGTAGCCCTGACCAGAGCATATAACTGGCTTCTTCATGTTGGAAATAAAAAAAGCTCCTTTTGTTTCATGGGTGCTGCCTGTCTCTTTCCAAGTTGGATGTCACGGGTTAAGGAGGAAGGTGTACGTTGTCAGCCTTGCCTTGCATGAAGAGAAGTGAAAGAAGTCAGCAGTGAAGCAAGTGGACAATTCTGGTCAGGAAGGTGGGATCAGCCTCGTGAATCCGCGGTGGTGCAACGTGCGCCTGGATGTCCAGGGGCCTTCATGGCTCTGTGCCTCGTGGCAACGGTGGCCAGCCACCCACGCCTTGGGATCCCAGTGGGGACACCCACTGCTGGGTCCTCTGCAGCCTGGCTTGGCCACTGCAAATTTCATAAAATAAATCACCATCAGTGTCTTCAGCAAACTCCTAGACTGAGCTGTGGTAAGGGGTCAGCTTGAGACATGATGAACAAGCCAAGCTTTCAAATCTCCAAGGAACAAACCAAGCTTAAAACAAATACTATTTACCTCTACCCAGAAGCCTGTAGGAAGCCTTGCCACAACATGAAAACTGGAGATTTTTGCAAGACATAGTCTTATTGACAGTTTAATGGTTTTCTCGTTGACACACATTTTACAGAAAGACAGTGACAGGCTGAGATAAACTCAGCCACTGCAGGTCTGTGATTTCACTGTGCTGGAGAAGGTGCCTTCCTTGCAGAGATGCTGTTACCTCTGCTAGAAAAACAGACACATGACACAGGGAATAAGCACAACCAAGATTTTCCTCTTGGAAAGGGAATATTCTGTAGAATCCTTTCTTCCCCTCCCCTGGGCTACTTTTACTCAAATGTGAAATCCAGTTCTCCCTTTGACTTTTTCTATTGTCTCAAATCCTCTGTTTAAAAACAGAGCATAGAATCTATGTTTATAGTTTTCACTAAAGAAACCTCTACATTCTTCTCACTCGAATTTTATCAGTCCTGCGTACAGAACCAGCATTCTTACCCATTTCTAACAAAACCCCATTTGTTAATGGATTTTCTTGTTCATTTCATTTAAAGCACTACTGTGTTTAAACACTTTGAGCACTGAATGTAAAAATAGCTGGCAATCTCAGAAGTGAACATTTTATTTGTAATACAGGTGATTTTATCATGCGCCACAACATTTTTTTTTCCTCATTATTTATTAATGTTTTATATAGCTCATCAAAAATGAAGGTTGAGGTCAATAATTGCTGACACATAAAAGAACAAGGAAAAGGACAAGCAAGGACATTATCCAAAAGACTGTACACTAGCAAAACACCCCTCAGATTTTCTTTGCACCTTGAAAAGTATCAATCTCTAGAAAGGGCCAAGTCAAGGGGAAAAAAACAAAAAATTTTTTTTTTTTTTTTTAAATAATCAACATGTTTTCCAGCTTCACATATACTCACATGTGCTGCAGAAAGCATCTGGATTTTTATTGGTATCCCTTTCCACTTATCATTTTCACTCTGTAGCCTCTACTTTGCTTTGGTGTTGGGGAGTCCCATTTTCCCGTCAGAGCAGATCACTGAGCACAAGAGCTATTTTCCACTTGGCTCACAGATCCACACTACACGTTATTGACATGACTGCGTTTAATAATAGTTCCTGCTGATTCTGTTGTGGAAAAACTTACTCTTCATAAACTGTCTAGCATGTGGTGCCAGTGCATGTGTGTATAATTTTTTTTTTTTTTTTAAGCTATTCGGGCCCTGGTTTTGAAAAGAATGCTTGAGCATGTGCTAAAAGCTAAACACACTAGTTCCCACCTTTATTCAGCAAAACACTTAAGTATGTGTTGAGTCTGGCTGGCTTCAAAGGGACTTATGCACATGCTGAAGTGCTTGTTGATTCAGCGCCTTACAACCCAGCGCTCTCAGGAACGAATCCCTAGCTCTGATACTCTCTCAAGCCTACCTGCAAGTCCCTCCCCAACAGCAGGATTTATGCCTTACACTACAATAGACTTACGAATTTACAAGTTATCATGTTTCCACTGGGCAAATATATTGCATATTTCAGAAAATTTTACTGAAGTTAGGATCAAAACTACATTTCCAGAGCAGGCAGTGATCCATTTAATCTACATTGCCGTGTCACTTCATAATACAGCAGAGGGTAAAAAAGAAAACTATTAAATGAATCCATGATTGTTATGCAAAGGATGCCAGTGGTTACAGTTCAATTACATCACAGTTTTCCTCTAACACATAGGCCCTCCATAAATATCAAAGGTGTTTCCACCTTCAATAAAAATAAAGGCACAAGAGCCATATTTGTATATGCTGTGGCATTTAACACATACTGTTTAAAGAAAGTGTATACCATAAAAATATGAAAATATGAACCCTATCACACCTTTCTTAAAGGTTGCATCAGCTTTTAATGAAAATAAATAAATAAAAGCCATTATAGGGTCTGGGGGAAGGGGTGAGAAGTAGGAATTGGGTCAGTTTGATCACAAGAGTGGTTTAGGATAGTAGCCAAACTCAAACTGCAACAAATGTTTTCCATGACACGACTCCTCTCTCTCCAGAATAAGGAGTTGTTTCAAACAACAAACAAAAGCAGACTGCACAACATTTACCTAGTTTGTAAGCTCTTAGCATCATTTTATGGTGTCACCTTATTAGAAAGACTTTTTAAAAACTGCTCTCATTAGAGCTGGAGCTGTCGGGCCATGCAGTGAAAATATATATTTTTTTTACTCTAGGAAATATGATTCTGTAATGAGCAATTGGCTAGCAGTACAACAGCAAACCTATGTATGTAATACTTCCTTTTAAAAAAAGTGCTGATTTATGAGTGCATGACTTACCAAATGATTTCTCTTTGATTTTTATATCTATTTAGTCAAAGATAATTGCAAATACCAGGTACATGGCTTTATGGTTGAGACGCCTGAGCAAATAACACTGCTGTCTCAAACCATTTCCTTGGTACTACACAGGTATCAAATACAGGCTTAAATCCACAAAAGGACACCAGGTAACTTGCAATCATGGCAGAATCTATAGCTCCATAAAGGTTTCTACGTTCTCTATAAAACATATGAGAATAAAAGGGCAGGTTGCAATTTCAATGAGCCAGTAGGAAAGGTCTTTCTCTCTCTCTCTCAAAAAAAAAAAAAAAAAAAAAAAAAAAAAAAGTAGCTTAAATCCTGTTCCTTTTTTATGTTCTAACAGCATCTTCCTGAGCCTGCCATTTGGCTGCTTTCCTAGGATTGCTGGAAATATCAGTGTGAGCCGGGGTGTCCTGTCTGCTGTCACATAGCACACGGGCATCTTCCCTGCCACCACCACCATCTTCCCTCTGTTTGGTAAATGCGTTGGTGCTTTGCAAAAGAGCCATTCCTAGAACTACCTCATTCAAATCTACCATCTGTGGAAGAGGTACCAGTTTTTCTGTGGTCGTTTGCTCAGGTTGTCCAATATGCAAAGTAATGGATTGCCTTCTTTTAAAGCACTTTGGTCTTCCCATGAAAGCTCAGAAATTCAACACTGTTTTTTCAGACTTCTTTTAGGAAACAAATTGCCTACAATTTAGCTGTTGAGGTGTCCAACCATTGAACACTTTGCTGCCTGACTGATTCCAGACCAGGATCTTTGCAGAGGATGGATGGCTCTGTATCAGCACCAACCTCAATCTGCCTGCCCTGTATTGGGGTTAATAAAACCTGCTGCATTATTTGAGCAGCTTCCTAAAAAATTCCAACACTTGTTTGCAGGGTAAGACGATGGGATAAGCCTTGCTGGTGTGGAACTAGCAGAAGGAAAAGAAGCACAGCAGTGATTTTTTTCTGCATCCACATGTGTACTTATGAGAATGCAGTTAATAATAAGATGATCCTGCCACTATATAACTATCTTGTGAAACATTTACATATACCAAACTGATTAATTATTCATTCACTTCCAAACTATTTTCCTGAAAGGAGTATTTACTTCCCACCCCCCATTAATAGAAGTGACCTAATTGAAAGCTAAGCTCGTGGCCTTGTGCTTTCTAGGTTTAGAAACAAACCTCCCTTCCCCCCCACTAGATCAAACATCACAATGTCAAATGCTCTGCAGACGTTTCCCTCAGGAATCTGAAAGGCTAATTAGGGTGAGCTTCACCATAAAGAATACAGTTGTTAAAACAGCTTTTGTACACACTGGAGTAATGATCATTCTCTTACACACGCAGTGATTTGTTGCTGCAATTTGCAGCCATATATCTCTTAGGAGCTAATTCGGATGTTGTTATTTATTGCACGTATGATTATTAATGATATCTTAGCAACTGCTGGAAGTAACTTATTTCACCTCAGGAAGTCAAGTACTTTAGCTCAATGTTTACAGATCTAAGGAGGCATCAATTTCTGTAGAAAATCAGTTCTCTATTTGGCCTCCCCCACCTCTCCAGTAAGGTCTGAACCATCATTATTTGCAGATATTTTCTCATAGTGTAAAAATATTTGCCATTATGAAATAAGAAAAAAACCTGTAAGTTCTCCCTTCTTATTGAAAACAGCTCCTGAATCAGAAAAAAAAAAAAAAAAAAAAAAAAGAGTTTTTTTAAACATCTTTGAATAGGAGAGAAAAAACAGAATGCCTAGTATTGACAGAAGTTACCTGCGTAGAATATAGAACCAAGTTCTCAGATCATTTGTAATTTTTGATAGGGAAAGAACAAGATGAAAGTACTGCTTTTTCATTTAAAAATGCTGCTGATGTGCAGAAGCATACAGAGAAAAGGAAAACCTTGCAAGACCACACACATATTTCACAGTGCCCTTGCTCCCCATTTTTCATACTTTTGTGTCTTATGCCTCAAAAATGATTAGTTTTCAGTTCTGTGATATTCTATACAATTGTTGCAGAACTTACATTAGAATGGAGATCTTCTCTCTTGGTGTCTGTGGAAAAAAAATTGAAGTGTAATCGAGAAAGACAGATGAACTCATTCTGCCTAATTTTGATCCCATTTGAACACTCAGTTTAAAAGGTTGACTACAACACAGGGTTTCTTGGAGTGTTCCCTTTAGAAGAGACTGTCAAAAAAACCCATGGGCATTCAGGTGACTCCCAATAAAACAAACACCAGTGTGTCAGTCTCTTTAGCGTTTGCCTGAAGTAATTCTCTTTGTAGCAGTCTGGTTCGGTAATACACCCTGGATGGGTGGTGGGAAGTCCTCTGAAAGACAGCAAACATGAGCTTCTTATAAATTTACTGAAAGTAAAGTAATGAGACAAGAAAAGAAGTGATGATGGTACATTTTCCAAGGGAGAGAAAAAGTCTGTGAGCTTTATGGACTACACAAGGTCCATCCCTTTCTAAACACAGGTGTTAGAAATGTAATTGAAATATTACGTTTCACTGATAGATATTAATTTACAATATGCAACAAATAATTTGAGATTAAGGTATCTAAAATATATGATATTATATAATTTAATTAAAATTTCTCCTGATTATTTTAGCAAGACTTTCATGATCAATATCAAATAGCAATATTAGAACAAAGAAAAAACAAAACAAAACAAAACAAAACAGATATCCAGTGTTCAGAAATGGATTATAACTTGCAGAGCTATGCTAATTTAATTTGTGTATTAATATGGTAATTTAAAATACAGTGCTCTCTAGTTAAATGTTACATAACTTCCTCACAATGGTTAATAGCAGCTTACATTCTTATTTTCCTTAAGGATGGGAACATATGAATAATTAGACCTCAGCTCCCAAATGCTTTATGGCTATTTAATAGCAAAATAACTAAAAATGCAGTGCTATTGATTGTTTTTCATTTGCTCTGTATTATTAGCCAACACTAACCTGAGCTGTATTACTCTAAACTGATAGTAATGTGACCAGAGACTGAGAACAGAATCTGGTTTAGGGTATATGACAGTATAGATTTGAAAGTATTTTACTTCTATTTTTAATTGAAAAAATGGGAATTCAGTTGGATATTACTCTGAGCCCTATCTGATTTGCTTGCTTATGGGTTTTTAAGGATTTACTTGAACAGTGGAGGTTAGCTCACAAAAATGGATTTGCATAAATGTGCATGCAGACAGCATCACAGAAACTCACATACATTTATGACTGTATCATACATATGTTGACAAAAATTACTTAGCCAACCCATCCTCCTGTTCTGCAAAAAGGTACACATGCAGGGACAATGTCATGTGATCTATTATGTTGTGGGTAGTGAGTGAGAAAACTGTAAACATTAGCAATTTTAGTAAATAGTGCTTTAAGGATTCATGGGGTGATGCTTTTCTTCTAGAGACATCATGGCTGAACAATTTTCAGTAACAAATGAGAAAAAATGCAAAGTCTCTTCACAGATATATCTCAAAGAGAAAAAGCAACAGATTTACCAAAACATTTGTTGTGAACTGTTTATCTGAATGTGATACTTAATCATTTACTTCTTCAGTGTAATTTGAGAATCATATGAGAAGAATTATCCAAAATCTCAAAGGTTTTTCTTGTTAACATCCTAATATTTGCACACATAAATGCTGTGCTTAGACATACAGCTAAAGAGAAAAGCTGTGTCTTGCTACTGTGCACAAGGTGCACAAACTTGCATGTTAGAAAGAAGACTTGTAAAATGGTAAAATACATCCAACAAGGAGAGAAAGGAAGCAAAAAAGCATATCTGATGTACATGGTGTCAGAAAATCATGACACTTGCTGGAGTTTTCCACAGTTTGAAAGGGTCGTTTTTGACAACAAGTAGTGCCACAGGACACATAAACTCACCTTGATCCAACCACTTGTACTTTAAAGAAATCTTATACCATCCATCCTACTTTGACAATATGCCATGACATAGTCAGATTTATGTAGGAAAACAGGACTTTACGTCTTGTGTCCTTACTGCTCCTCTGAGGATAAGGTTAGTGTATAATTTTCAGTCTGTTTGTTTGGGGGTTTTTTGTGGCTTTTTTTTGTTTGTTTGTTTTTTTGTTTTGTTTTTTTTTTTTTTTTTTTTTTTTTTGTTTTGTTTTTTCAAGGACATATACCACAGTGTTAAAATACCAATGAAGTACCTTGTTCCCAAAAGGCTCTGTAAAGATTTTGGGGCTGAGTAACAACAAAAAAGCCTTCAAGACTGACTGTCCCAGTATGACTGAGCAGACAAGACATGAAGGAAAGCAATGAATCTGCATATCTAAAGACTATGAAAACAACATCAGATGAAACAAGTGAATATCAGGACTGAAAAGGCTGCAGGAGTTTGCAAGCAGATGTCAAGAAGCATACCAGAAAACGTCAAGAAAAGTATAACAAGCACTGGTTGCAGAGATTAGGGTGCTAAATATATGCATGATGAGCACACCATGATAGGGCTTGTTGTCCTAGGAGCAGCTTTGCAAGCAACACTGTAAAAAAACCCCAAGCCCTCACCATCACTACTACCACAAAAAAACAAAACAAAACAAAACAAAACAAAAACAAAACAAAACAAAAAAAAAACAAAAACAAAACAAAAAACAAACAAACAAACAAAAAAAACAACCAAAAAAAAAGAGAGAACAATGTCTGCAGATAATCTTGGAGTCAGGATGTAAACAGGGGGTACTAGGCACATAAAACCATGGCTGAAACGTGCCTCTGGAAAATTTCAATCATTGCTGTTTTATCAGAGCCTGGGCCAATTGTTCTGCGCTGTTAGGAAGGAGAACAAATAAGCAGCAATTTTCAGGAGATTACAATGGAGAACCTGAAGAAAATAATTATGGTGAGCACATTGACTTTTGGAAACAGTTTCCTGGAAGTGTGAATAAGAAAAAGGGTTTTGGAAGCACAGAGTGGTCTTACATGGCAGGCAATAACAAGTTTGTGTGTATGGCATTTTCACAGCAGCAAGTCATGCTGTTTCAGGAACGGTGCTGGCTCCAAAGTACTGAGTGATGCTAATGCTCTCCCGTGGAAGAACCCCATGGTCCCAGGGGACTGCTTCCAACTGGAGGCGTTGTTCACCCTCTCCTTGGAGTCACTGAAATTAACAGAGAGAAAAAATGGCTGAAATCCAGGAGCTCCTGAGCTGGAAACTCATTGAAATTACAGTGGCGGAGGGAAAATGAACAAATCTTTAGGCACGTGTTGTAGAAGCAACCTCATCATAATGTCTGTGGCAGCTATTAATTATGGGATATCCTGGCTAGTCATCATATTGCATGATATGTCCTTTGCTCACAGGTACAAAATTAAACAGTTAAGGCAAGAATATTAAGTTCTTCCTCGCAGACTGATGGGAGCAGAAGTTGCAGTGGTGTGAAAAAAGGCCCTTCCTGGTCTCCAGCGAGTGTAGCGGAGCACAGCCGTGGGTGAGCCTTGTGGGAACATGCAAGGGTGTAAATTTGGAGAGATGAATGCATCCTGCCCCTCTTGGAGAACTCTTGCTGTGGTTGGCCAGTAGCTCACCCTTAGAAAATCAGTTTGATGCAGAGAGCTTTCAGTTTCAGATTTTCCACTTAATTTGTAGTGACTCATCTTTGTTTGTTTATGACCACCGATGTGTGTTTGGTTAATGGAAAACTGATGCCTCATCTCATGAGCAAAAAGCTCATGCTTCATTTCAGAGCTGCCATATAATGGTCAGTCTCAGCATGCAATTTTTGTTTAACTAGTTTTCTTGGCACTGTGATCACCACATGGAAACATTGATTCCTAGTCACCCATGTCATGTAGTGCACCACTATATAGGCTATCTATAAAATAACTACAGGCTTCCTGTTCAGCAGTGCACACTCCTAATTAAGTATGTGATTATATATTCCACTGATTTGTAAAACAACACAAATATGAGATGTAAATAAATATGCATAGTCCCTGCTTAAAGAGATTACTTCCACTGAAAGAGGTTGTACATCAAGACAGCACAATATTTTGTGCTACGCAGTGAAGTTTTCTAACACAAGCAGCAAATGTAGATCTGATCCAGCAAATATCTAATGTCACCAAGCAGTTCATGTTCCTGTAGTTAGTCCTACAGAATTCATAGATGGCTTTAGGGAAGCTCAAATTAATTTCAAGTGTGGCCCATTTTGGTGAGTAAGCAAAACTGATTCATTTTGAATTGCCATGGGTTACAGAACATGTATCGCTACTGCAGCTCAGCTGCTCAGTGATAAGTTGCTAAATGCCAGCTGGGTTTCTGCCTTTAAACCTAAAATGGTGGATATCAAAGAAAATGCCAGTTACATCAGTTCAAGCCCTGCAGTCTTTGGATGAGTTCCTAATGCAAATACGTCTTTATGGGAGCTTACAGAAGAAAAATTCCCTGAGGCTTAGCTGGAAATCTTAGGTTCAGGAAACATGTGTGGGAGGTTGGTATTGCTGCTGCTGCACCCACGAATAGAGAACATCATCCTCAAGGAAAAGGAATGTCAGAGACCTGGCTCTGTGTGATGCACCAAACTTGCCACAGCACTTGTGCAAGGAAGAGGGCTACAGTTATTTTCTGCTGATATACACAAAAAGAAGTTAATTCCTCCAACCACAACAGCAGGAGAAGTATAGGGGTGGAAGGGTTTTAGATGAATGATGCAGCTTAGCCACCACCTTATTTGCATCACCCAATTTACTGAAATGTATTTTCCTTTCCTCCAGTTGTTTAACATACTCAATGAAGTAGGTCTGAGTTCACAATCCAGAGACCCAGCAGAAGGAAACATGATTTAAAAAATCCCAAAACTATACAACTTGGAGATAGTAAGAAATAATAAGTTAAGGAAGGCTCTGCATTACTTCCAGGAATAACTCTTTTCATCTTTTTGGTGTGTAAGTTATGCAAACTTGGGTTCCCCTAGAGATTAGAAAATAACCTAAAAGAATACGAATGATGGCAAAGAAGTCTTTGTTTGATCTCCTTACACACCAGTTCTGATTTGGCTTTGGCAGCTTCAGTGAGACTTTATATGAATTTACTCACACAACTGGGTCCTGCCTATGGCAGGGTCTGTTTCATTCTGACAGTTTGTTTTCCATGGCCTATTAAATTTCCTGGTAGAAGCATTGATGAAAGCTGCCAAGCAATCCTATGGTTGTAAGAGTTGGTCTGTACTTCCTCTCCCTCCATGCACTTTTGACAAAGTGGAGCCAGAAAAACATAACATACCATAATTCATTAAAAAAAAAAATGCAATCAAATAATTAAAAATTGGGAAAATTTTCCCCAGTAAAGACAGAAAGAACATAACCAATAAAATTGAAACTGTCTTTTATTAAGAAATGACACTATTTCTAGATGACTAGTACATACTGGCTAAAGGAAAAATGAAGCTAGTTAATGATGCAATGCTTGGAATCAAAGAACATTAAGTCTAACACTGAATTAAACACACAAAGTATTGCTACAAGAAATGAGAAGCTCTGAAACAAATCGAACAGTCTGAAATCCCATCTTTCTAGCCAGGGAATGGTTAGAGGTCTCAAAAGATCTAAAATAGGTTCCAAATAGCTATAAAAAAAAAGAGAATGGAAACCACATGCAACATAATGGAGTCTCAAAGCACCAAAGAACTTCAGTCCAATATAGATAGATTACAAGGATGCATGTAAGTTACATTCAGCTTGGACAAGTTTTGAACATTTCTATACAGAAAGATTTTTTTTTTTTTTTTTTTTTTTTTAATGAATGATACAGAATGATTGTATTTGTAACTCATCTGGTGAACAGCTCTTGCTGACCACTTTATTTGACCTCCCCCCCTCAAAACTAAAACTATCATGGAGCAGAAGATACTTTTTTGTTTGTTTGTTTGTTTGTTTGTTTGTTTTTTATTTGCTCTTTTCTCACTTCATATGTTTTATGCACTGCTACAGAAATGAACAGAGCTTGAGCAATCATATGCTGGTACCTGACATGGGAAGGTATTGTGCACTTTATTATTCTGGTGGTTTAGTGAGTATGACAGAGGATGAGGTTTGGTTCTAATTTTGTCATTTCATAACTCACTGTTAACAAAAACACTGTCAGTGCAGTAATTAAGGTGAATACCAGCAAGGCACAGCATTAAGTATCTTTTGAGTTGTAACTAACAACACTCCTCAAGTGTTATGAAAGGTGGCAAAATTCAAGAGATATTCAGGAGATAATGGATGAGACTCCATTCTGACTGTTCCATTACCTAAGGGATTTTTTTTTTCTTTTTCCTTTTTTTTTTTTTTTTTTTTTTTGTAGTGAAAAAACATGCTCTCAACAAGCACAAAACTGACAGCACTCCAGGCCGAAGTCGCATGCATAATCACTTTTACAAAGAGACACTAGCAGTGCATCTTTCCTCTCTCAGCCACTCTCAGGCTGCTTCAACAGGAGAAAAACACTTTAGGACTGGACAGTAATTCACATTTTATCTTAGCTGTCCTGCTGAGATTGCCAGCCAGTGTGTCTCCTTTTAGGAAGACCACATAGTGATGCCTGTCACAATGTCCACTAAGGAGTGGACTGACCCCACTGGCCCATTTTGTGTGCATTAAGGCATCAGATGGTAACAAATTTCACTTAGTATCAGAATGAACTAGCTCCCAAAAGACAACTTAAATTATTCTTTTCTCTGTCTCAAATTCTGTTCACCCCAACTACCTTTTCAACATTATTGAATGCTGACAAGCCTCTATGTTATTGCACAGGTAGAGATTACTTGTTTGTTGTTATGGTAGCCTCCCACAAACTTATGAAATAATTTTGTGACAGTGCATGAGCTTTGCATTTCAAATTTCCAAAGCTTCCTCCCTGTCATGGGCATAGAGGAGTGTTAGATAGGAGGCTGTACTTTCATGCTTTAGTCATTAGTAGAAATGGGCCATAGATCATGTCATGTTGTCTGTAACCTAGTTAGATTCTGACAGGAGAGAGGTTCTAAAATCATAGGTTCACATTAGAAACCTTTAAAAACTCATTAGCTTCTGATAATTATCCTAATATCCAAAGCACTAAAAATCACAGACCTCATTTCTGCCTCAGAACCGACTCTGAATATGTTCAGAAAAAGCTCTGTCTTTTTACCTCTCAGTAACAAAAGAAATAGCTGCTTTGAAATTGAATGTTTGGGTCTGGTGCAGAAAAAAAACCACTTCCCTTCCTGAGCATGAAGAGCAAAGTCAATTCATTCTGTGATAGATATGGAAAAATTACAACCAAGTCTTAATTCATTGCTCTACCTTGGGATATTGCCTTTTCCAGGCCACCTCTTCCTGAATGTTTGACATCTCTCTGACAAACTCAGAAGACACTGCATTTCTCTAAGTTACATTTATTCAGAAATGTTAGCTGGGCTTCTTTTTCAGTCACAGTAGAAAAGGTTTCTGTGAGGCCACTGATCCTTGTAAACTGTATGCTCTTAAATGCACCTTAATGCTTGAGTTCTTAATGGTCAGGACCATCCTCTATGTCTTGAGTTGTTCTACCACAGCTGAGTCCCAGTGGTTATTTTATTTTGAACCACAAAAGGATTCAACCTGCATACTTGAATGTGTTTTGAGTAATAAACAAATTCACCCAAAGATACCTTGTCCCACTAGACATTAAACAAAGGAAACACTGTTCTTTCAACTTAATTAGAGGTCAACGTGCATGACAAGCTCTGGCAGGGACAGCTGGGAAACATTATGCTCTAAGTTAGAACACCATTTTATAGATCCAGATATTTACATTTGATCCCACTGTAAGTGGCAACTTAAGAAAAGCTTCTTCAACCTCATCCCTTATAGATTTTAGCCAAGTCTGTTTCTAGACTTAGTTTTAATAACAAAACCATTTTATCTCATAAAATCAATGCTATAAAAATATATTACTCTATATTTATTACCATACCATCTCCTGAAAATATCTAGAAGTGGACAAAATCTTGCTAGAATAAAAAACCCAACAAAATAAAACAATGACCAACCCTTTAAAAAGACAGACATATATTTAAAATGTGCATAAAGATGATCACCCTATTCACAGCCTTGTTATTTTCTCCATTTTCTCATCACACCTGAATTCCTTGATTTCTAGGATGTTGTGCTTCTCCCTTTAGTAGGGACAGGGAGCTGCCTGTGACTGCTGCACCTGACTAGGGCAGGAGGGCTGCAATCTAGGTTAAGTTTTTTTCACTGAGATCTCTAACATAAAACAACAGTCATAAAATTAACTCTCGTAACATCGTTTTTACACACCTCACCTAGCGGGACCTTCAGAGCTAAAAGGAAGATGATGACCTAAGGAAGCAGAGTTTGTCACTATGGTTACGAGGGACACGTTTACCTGTACAGGTTAAGTACAGAGGTAGACACTTACTGGCAATATTAGCTGCACATTAATATAGGGGTTGTCCCCAAAAGAATCAGTAATTGCCATGCTGTCACTGCGTTGAATACTTTTATTACCGAGTTTATTAAAATGCCACTTACATTTAAAGAAACAACCACCAAGGACATCAGCTTCTGTGCAACAAAGTTCTTAAGCTACCAGCTCTGCAAACACAATTCTGTCTCTTGAAAAATGGAGCTGCTCTCTTGCGGTGGATTACATCATGGCTGGCAATAACTGTGGCAGGACCAGAGAGCAGTTGGCCATTTTTCACTCTTTGCCTGGGAAGAACAGGAATGTTTCCGTGCTCCTCGCTGATGCACCGGATTCACCAATACTTCTAACATTACATGTGGTCCCATCCTGGGGAGCTACCCAAATATTTCTGCCTTCAAGACTCGCCTTAGTCACCTCATTGACCAAAAGCGAGGGGAGCAGCTTCTTTTTGGGGTGACCAAGACAGAACATTCCTGCAAGGTATCCAATTTTCAAAGGGGGAATAGATAATATTTTCTGAAGATTGGGTTCCAGAACGTGTCTCCTGCTGCCCACACAAAACCATGTGATACCTACCTGCCCTTGAAGATATTAGTTTAAGGGGATAATAGAGGACAGCATCAGAAACATTGTCTACACCAGTAAAATTAAACTTGGAAGCACAAGGACAATTAGAGTGTAAAAGTACACTGGAGAGAATGAGGTTTGTTTCGCCAATAAAATGCAAGAAGTTAAAAAGTCTGAAAAGTCTTTTTGTACCAGCAATAAATGTCATATAAAGGTGTCATCGTGGAGCAATGTTAGCTATAACAACTGAGTTTTGAGAAGAAAACTCTGTTTCCTTACATTTGAATGCATCTGCTTCGTTCATTTTATCCATTAGCCCTATGAAAACCTCCATTTCAGAACATTTGATGTAAGCTTGGGAAAGCCATACAGGTGGTGCTGCCTCAGCAGGAAACCCACTCCTTGCTGAGGGACCGTCAATTATTTGCAGGGAAACTAAAACAGAAGAATAAATATTACATGCTGATGGATATTTGTCAGAAAAGATAGGAGTACTTTCAATGGGGCTTGTCAGACACAATACATTCAGCACATCTACATTTTCTATGGCAAAGGAAATAGAGCGCTCCAGCTGCTCCCCTGGCAAGCCTAAAGTTTTGTCTCGTAAATTTAAATTATAGATGACATAATGGTGGAATGGAAATGGATTTCACCTATAGAGATAAATCCAGTGAAAAACCTCACGCTTTCAAGCAAAGGGAGAAAGAAAAAGGTTCTGATGTGCTGCAGATCTTCCGTTTGCTGTGATATTTAGCCTCTCCAACTCAACACTTTGTAAAGCAATTTGGGGTTTTTTTGTTGTTTTTTTTTTTTTTTTTGTTTTGTTTTTTTTTTTTTTTTTTTTTCATTTCCCTCCACCTCCATTGAAAGCGATGAACATTTTTGTGAAGCTCACAGAGAGTGCTAGGTTGCAAATATAACAAAAAGCTTGCCAATGCCTGGGAGTCCAAACTGGCACTGTTTTCTGTTGTGTCAGCATTTTAGTATTATTGTAGTGTTATCATATCATGGCATAAAAAATAACATGGAAGCAGTTGTGCCAAAAGTTTAATGTTTGACTGAAAGCACACACCAAGTATCTATAGGTACATTTGGGTTCTTTGCCAAAACATCATTTTAATATGAACCATTCAAAGGATATTCCACTCAATCATGCAAAACTCTACTTTTTAATTTAAACCAATAAGACAAAAAGCACTGGCAGGTTTCCTGCATCTGATACTGATGAGGATTAAAGACGATTTGACAGCCCTGGAAAGAAGATGATCTCAGGTCTGGAGCCAGGAGAAGGTTCTGCCTTTTTTTCCATATACTGAACTTGTCATTTTTGTAAAATGTGCAGAACTCCACAACAAATTTATCTACCTGTGTCAATGATAAAGCAAAGCCTTGTAAGTGGAGACAGAGGAAAGAGCAGACTGAGAGAGGGAGTATTTTTCTCAGGAATGAGCAAAATGTTCTGTCTCCTTTTTTGGACTCAATGAAAAAGATATCTGAATGATCAATACAGGAAATTAGAGAAGTGGTGTTGTGTACTCTATCACTGGACATTAACCATTTGAACCTATATCAAACTTGACAAGCTATTGGACATACAATCTGAAGTTTTAAAAAAATAGAAGAGTACACATGCTTCAGACTAAATTCAGGTCCAGATGACTGTCTCACCATACAAATATACTAGGTGTGATGAACAGGAATTTATTTCTATGACTGTTATTAAGTAGAGACTTGTCCTTTGGATAATCCAGTGTAAATTCAGACGGCTTCACTCTGACAAACACCAGCTCTTGGGTGAAGGTAGAAGTAACATTTGGTCATTTTTCAGACCCCTTTGATCTTTTGCATCCTCTGAACTTTATTATACTGCACAGTTTGCTAGCAACAGCTACATTGCTCTCAGCAGCAGCCCAGGATGGAGCAGCAAAAAGCGGGACTGAGAATGTGGGCCCAATGACTTAAACTGCAGAAACAGCTGCTGAAAGCAAATTCATTGGAAACAGAGATGAGCATTCACAGGAAACAAACTGATTTTGTCTTAGAGGAAAAATTCATCCAGGCCTGGTCAACAGAGGCATGATGAATGGGATCTCAGAACAAAAGACTTGAAAATAAGTGCTATGCACTAATGATGCCATATGTAAAGAGTTACAGCAAAGATGGCAGCAGAAATTTGGCTTTTGAAAACTTCTACTTGCTCCCCATGTTTTTTGTCTGACTCTTCCCAGAACGACCATCAGTTGTTCCCAATTGCTTCTGCAGCCTCCCAGCAGGAAAACAAGGAACCAAAACCCTATTCACCCCTAAGATGGAACTAAACCCACATAGAAAATGAACTGGAATATGATGTGGAGACAGAAAGGCAATACAGCCACAATCCCCAAAGTCTCTGCTGTGTATGCTGTTTGTTAGGTTATTTGAAAATGGTTGAATCTTCAAAATAGAGCAAGTTTAATTAAAGGCTACCTAGCATGCTTCAACTCCCTGAATAGATAGGATCTTTCTTACAGCAAGGTTTCCGATGAATACAAGATCTGCTTTCCACAAATATTTTTCATTCTCACTTAAAATTTTGCTGCTTCTGCAAACATTTCTGCAACCAAACTTATTTGCCAGGATGTACGTGAAAAGCAGACAAAAAGGGAGTGCAAACACATTAAACGTGAATTCACTTAGAATTTAATAATAAAAAATTGCACAGCAATTTTGTGCAGCACTTGCCTGGCCATGGCTGTTAGAGCATCAGAATAAAATCCAGAAAGTTACACACAGCTGACAGCAATGTGTCTAACACCTGATCATTCAAGATAAACACCGGAAAAAGTAAAGTGAGGACCATAAAGGACCAGATTTTAAAAGCATTATGAGATCTAATGCTGCAATTAGGCAGATGAACTTAGATTTAAAGAGAAACTTTTCACATGTCTATCTGAAGAGGTTGAGATGGATCCCACCTGCCCCAGCCACAATCCAGTTCCAGTCTGAGAAGTCATATACCTGCAACAGCACCTCTGCCAGGTCCTTAGTTTGAACACACTAAGATATTAATTTGGACATCCAGTTTCCAGAACTAAAATGATTTCCGCACCACCACCAAACACCCCATTGCCAACAGAAAATGTACCTCTGTAGGAATTCAAATCCCTGTAAGCCAAACAGAAACCTGAAACTGGTCTCCTTATAGCTTAGGTAAATACTGCACACTGAGCTGCCACAGCCGTGTTTTGAAAAGGCTAACTCCTGCTTGTTTTGGGGAGGAAATTCACATCTAACTTCAGAGTTGTGAATCTCAAACGGAAATAGGAGCCTCCCTCTGGTGTAAGACTTTGATCTCTCCATTGTGTTAAAGCAACTGTAAGTACTCGATATAACAATAGAGGACTTAATGTTCTCAAAAAAAACATGATTATTAAATGAGCAACTAATTTAAAAATTTTCCATCAAATATCAGCCCATCTAGTGCAGTCATGCAAACAGCTTCGGTTGGTTCAGCCTGTTGTATCTCTCTGTTGGCTTCTGTGGAGTTAGGCTGAAATATGACGGCTGACACTGGAAGGAAGAATACATTACCCTGCTAAACTCAAGGGTGATAGAGCTCCAAAAGCAGTTAGAAAAGCTTTCTTATAGCCTCATTCATCTTCAGGCTTCATCTCAGAAATCAGAAAGCTCCGAGCAGCTCCTGACACACTGCAGCAGCAGTCTTAGAAACAGACTGCGCACAAACCAAAAATCCCCAGAACACGTCCCCAACCCAGCGTGGTGCTGCTGAAAAGAGGAATAAGTCACTGGGCCCTCCAGAAGGGGAAAACACATTTCAAACCCCCTAGAAAACCACAAGTCAGAGAGGGAAGTGTGCTGCTGGCCGACATGAAAAGTCATTTGCACCTGGCAGAGGCGGAAGACCTAAAGAGTCATTAAAGCCTGATGTATGGAAGTGGTTTTTGTCTTGCAAATGGGAGTGAGGCTCAGAGTTTCAGTCGTCTTTGCCATAAAACAGTGAATCACGGTTTCCTAGTGTGCGCATCTGCGCTGGGGCACTGCTTAGCAGCACTGTCTGCACCAGCTCTTTTCTTCTCCTCTTCTCCTGGCTAGATTGCTAAAGGTGATAAAGCTAGTTTTAAGGCCTCTCCTCTTTTTCTCCTATTCCACAATATTCCCATTGCTGTGCTCTCCTCTCTGGTGTAAGATGACTAAGAGACAGAGGAAGAAATAAACTGTATGGAAGTTTTCTTTGCTTATTAGGCTTTGTATACTAATTTCTGCCTCTGTATTTTTCCTTTGACCATCTTATGGTCACTGTAACTCTTAAAATAAGGAGAATTATTATGTACATGTTTGTCCTGGTTTGGGCTGGAATAGAGTTAATGCTTCTTTTTGATAACTAGAATAGTGCTGTGTTTTGGATTCAGCATGGGGCTTGGTATGAGAAGAACGCTGATAGCACACTGACGTTTTCAGCTGTTGCTGAGATTTCAAGGACTCTCCACTTCTCCACGTCCTGCCCGTGCGCGGGTGCACAAGAAGCTGGGGGGGAGCACGGCCAGAGCACCGGCCCCAAACTGGGCAGTGAAATAATCCAAATCATGTAACGTCATGCTCAGCATATAGAGGAGGGGTGGTTGGGAAGGGGCTCTCTCTCTCTCTCTCTCTTGCTTCTGGGATTGCGATTGTGGGATCTTGGTATTTCGTGATCGCTGGCCGGGAACGGGCTGGGGATTGGTCAGCGGGTGATGGGCAATTGCATTGTGCATTGCCCATTTATATTTTCTATTGCTGTCATTGTTTTCATTTTATTACCATTATTAAACTGTTTCTATCTCAACCTGTGAGTCTCCCTTTACCCCATTCCCAGGTGGGGAGGGAGGGTGGTTGAACGGCTGCGTGGTGTTTGGCTGCTGACCAGGCTCAAACCACGACAATGTTGAGCCTAAATGAAGCCTTTGGTGTTCCTGAGAATTTCTTAGCACTGTTAACATCAAAAAAACACAGTGGCACCCAGTAAAATCCTGGACACAAGCATTATGTCTTTTCAGCTGTTATTTTATCTCTGATCCTGGTTATTCATCATAATAGCTAATTAGTTTACCTAACTGCATAGAGGGTCTGAATTTTGACAATAGATGAAGAATTTTAAAAGTTTGTGTATAGACTTGTTACTTTGTCTGCCTCTGATGTCCTGTGGCATTCAATGTGCAGTTTCTCAGCAGGAACATTTATGATCTCAGTTGTGCTGTACATGTCATCTATTTTCAATAATGTCCCTGGTCCGTGGTCAACTTTATCTTTGAATGAGAGCAGCAGCCTGAGACCTGCTCCTTATATAACTTAACTTCCTGCCTTAAGGTAGTTCTGTGGACCAGATGAACTCTTCAGCAAAAACACTGACTTGCATATGTTCTAGCACACCTCTTTATTGCACTGTTTAAAGAATTTATCAGCTCTATAAAGTAATATGGCATTATATCTTCAAGTAGGAAAAAAGGAATAAATCTTGCTTGATTTTTTGATTTTTTTTTTGGTTGGTTGGTATTTTTTTTTTGTTATTTTTGTTTGTTTGTTTGTTTGTTTAATGAAATTATTTTGAAACTGGTTGGAGATTTAGAATTATTGATTTATTTTGCTAATAGATGGATAGATAAAAAGTGCAAAATGAGGCATAACATTGCATCTGTTGTAAAAAGCATGCCTATTTTCACTGGGGAATACAGCCTCTGCAATTTACTGGTAGAAATACTGTTATTTCTTAAATTAATATAGTTTCTGGTTGGGGTGTTCCTACCAAGTTCTTATTGCCAGGAACAATACATAAGATTTGAGGATATGAAGTGAAGAGTAGTCTATCCAATTGAAACTAAAGGGATGATCCAGATGCACATAGCAGAACTTGGAATTAATCCAGCATGCAGGGGCTAACACCCCTACCCTCGGATAAAGTGCCATGGGATCTTTTCACAGGAGTAAATTGCAGATTGCAAAACAGTTACCTTAACTAGTTCCTGATGTGCTGTATCACACCACATTCAAATCTCCATCTGTGGTGTCTGCAACTACTGTTCATAAAATGAAGGTTTCAGCGCAGAAATAAGTATGATGTAGTTCTGTGATAGTGCCGCAGAGTGATTTTCTTGTCATTTAATTTGAAAGGTACTTCAGGCTCATGTAAATCCGACATAATGCCTAATCTGGATGTCTAAGGGTGTATGCGGACATCATTTTCAATATTATCAAGTTGCACTCTAAATATATTTCTCAACATATTGTTCTTTTCCTGTCTTGTCACACCGGATTGCTATTCATTGTTACAGAGCATCCATGTACCACCCCAGACATGACAGCATTTTCAAAGAATGAAGTGCTTTTAATACAGCAGTATATATAGTACAGAGGCTTGGATAACCACATGGTATGTCTATATCATACCACACAACATTATTGACCCATGAAGCAGAGACACAAGTTTGCGTGCAAACCTCTCTCCTTGGGGCTTCTTTTTTGGTGGGGTCACAGCTCACTAAGTTCTTCCCCCAAATCTTGACTGTTTGACTAAGCTGAGGAAGAGCAGCAGCAATGTTTCCACAAAGCTATCTAGTGGTAAACTCACCATGAGCCAATATGAACTAGTACTAAGCCACCACAGTCACTAGAGGGGAAAAAAAAAAATAAAGTGAACTGGTAGCAGTCAAAAACTAAGTAGGCTGAAGCACCAGGCAGCCTGAGAAATGCCCTATAGCCTTAGCACAGAGGAGGTAACATTTTAAGGAGTAGTAAAGAAGGATTTTACTTTTAAGGTGGAAAAAAAAACAGAGCCCAGGGGTGAGGGGTTCAACTGAGCAGCGAGCATCATCCTGATAGGAAAAGAGTAAAACAGAGCGAAGAGAGAAAAAGTGTTTGATGAGAGTAAGCAGGGAAAAAAAGAGTTGGGGTTGTTGGTAGTGGGGAAATCTGTAGGAAGACAGACAATCTGAGAATCTTCTTGAGTGAAACAATGCTAAAAAATTCCTGGGTGACCCCTCTGATGTGATCACAGTGCTGTCTCTAGAAATACACACGGTTCCTTTCATGTCAAAATTTCTAGCAATATCTTCCTGCTTATTCATTTGGATCTGGTATGATCATCCCAACAAAGCTCAGAAAAGTGACTATAGGAAAGTGAGTCTCTTCTATAATTGCTGAAGAGTTTAGAAGAATATAATCTGACCGGTCACAATAGTCTCATTTTTCTTTGGCCTGTTTACAAGCTACTTCTTCCAAGTTTCAAACATACAAATGGTAGACCAAAGAACAACCTAAATTTACAATATCAGTACCTTTCATCATGACATAATATATTTCTACAAATGTACATTTATTTGAAATATGATTTTAAAAGAATCCTGACGATACATGGCTAAAATTATCTCTGGTATAATTCCACTGAATTAAAAGAGGTTGCAGAGGGAGGGAGTGAATTTGCCTCCTGGTGTTATTGGTGAAAAAAAAAGAGTTTTATGTCAAGATGTTTTTTATGAACTTGAATCCAGTTTCTAATCATCCAGATTGCCCTGTACAATAAACTCTTGATTATGACTGCTGGCGTTAACAGTAATAAGACAAGATGATGTGCAGCACAATTTTCTTCATTCAGCTTTTCATTCTCCCACTGCTCCTAAAAAGTCTCCATATCTTTCTTTTGGTTTTGTTTAAAAGTCATGTAAAATTAGATATTATCAATCAAGTCACACATTCTCGAGTGCAAAAACATTATTTTGTTGATTGCCATGTAGCTTTGTGGGACGAATCGGCGCAGCTCCGCTCCTTGTTCGGGAAAGTTGGTGCTGTCATGCTCGTGTAACTTTCTGCTGAACTGATAGCACGAGAGAAAGCACCGGCTTTCCTTGTGTCTAAAACAGAGCTGCAGAGCCAGATCGAAGACACTTATCTGCATTCTTTCCACTTTGTAGCTTCAGCCATGCACACTTCTCTCCACCAACACTAATTAAACTAAGGAGGAAAAAAATTAGATGTTTGCACTCAGACAAAATTATTTGAAGAGAGAACTGCTTGCTGGAAAGATAATCAACAAAAGGCTTTCATTTTGAAATCACAGTCTGGCTTTTCCCTGGATTTCTTGTTTGGGCTCAGGGTTCAGAAACCTTGTGGCCCTTGCTCTGCGGGTTTTATCAATGTCAAGAGTTTATTGTAGGCATGAGAACTGAAACCTGGCAGTTGCTGCAGAAAGCCTAGCATGAACAGTATGGCCAATGGAGTGCCCCAGTATCCTAGAATTACTGTTTCAAACAAGAAAAATATGTGGGATTTAAAACTTTGGGGAGTTTTTCTCTCTATTTCAAGCATATCTCTAGTGTCTTTGCTCAATCAGATAAATGGCATTCTTCTCTGGCTGGCTGCAATGTTCATCCAAATTTTTTATTTAGTCCTATACAAAAATCTTCCATTTCTGTAATACCAGAGACATTTATGTGGCTGATATTTTAAATAGATTTGTGGAAAACCTTCTTCTCTTCCAAATAATTAAAACATCATAATTCTCCTCTGTAATGAAACAGGCTAAAGGCAGAGACAGAGTTTACCAAGTGAGAGATACAGGCAACAGTATCAGACGGAAAAAAAAAAAAAAAAAAAACAAAACAAAACCCAACAAACAAGGACTAGAGATGAGACCAAAAGGATTTGTAGTGGTTTGTGGTAGCTAAAGGGATGCCTGTACCCCTGTGAGTTGTTGGTATGAACAACACAGCTCTTACAAAGCATTCTGCTTTAGGAGAAATCAGTTAGCTGACCAGTGCATGTGGGTCCTCCAAGCTAACTCTTCTGATTTCTGTAAAAAGAAAAACAAGGAGCCTCGCAGAGATTAGTCTTCCAGCACAACGGTGCTGGTGAACTAGACTTGGAAGGAGGTACCAATCCAGTGTCCAGACTCTGTTAACTCTCCCCATGATGCAGATCTACTGTTGTCACAAAGTGCTAGGACAATATAGGGGACCTTTAAACTACCTCATATATTCTAGGATCTAAAGCGAGGCACGATCTACCTGCCCCTCCAGCCATGTTTGCATCATTTTGCAGGGTTGGAACTAGGTCCAAACTGAGGAGCAGACAGTCATATTGGCTTCCCATGGCCTCAGGCAGATGGAATAGGCTGAGGAGAGGCAGCCACTACCCCTGCATTTGTGCGACCCTAAAACAGACCAGATCCAAGCCAGTTCTCAGGCCAATTCTTCTACTTCAATCTTAAGAAATGTGTAAGGCTGATTTTTTTTTGTGTGAAAAAGATGTTTATGCTACATACAGAATAACCAATCTTCCCTAAGCCGGGAGCATTGGCTACGTAGTGAAACAGCCCTTTTTCTAGCAATTTCTATCTCACAACAGAATCCAGAGAGGTTTAAAGCAGTGTAAAATGCCTCTACGTTTCCGGAGTTTCTGACCTTATGTCTGCTGTTTTGCAGAGGAGGCAGAGACTTGATCCGCAGTTGCCCATGAACTGTGGGCTCCCTTCAAAAACCTCTTTCTATAGAGGATTGCAGACAGTTATTGCAACACTCCCTTTCAGTAAGTGACCTAATGCACATGGCATTTTATCTTCAGAGCTAACTGCTCATGCCTGATACACAATTCCCTGCACAAACAGTCCTCTGACAACCCTGCAGAAGCAGGCACTGAGACACATGGCTGTTTTGCAGTTTGCTTAACTCGATGCTTTGCCTGAGTCTTCTTTTTCAGAGCTGTATATAGCACTCATCACTGTCTTGCCCACAGATGCTGATCGACAGTGAGGGAGACCAAGTAGGAAAACAAAAGTACCCATCGACCTGTAGCTTCAGGCACCATTTGGCTCCCAAAACCAGAGCTGGGTGCAGTGACTACCCTGTTGGGTCCAGCAGCCTCCCTGGGGATCCTCTACACCAGCTCCTGTCAGTGTTTTCTCTGCCCTGTTCCCTGAGTAAATGGCCTTTGCTAAATCTCTTTTTACTGCCTGCCACATTTTTCATGGCAAGTTGCCACTTTTTAAAGATCTTATACCAGCCTCACAGAATGGAACTAACACTCACTGATTTCACACACTTTGGCACAGAAATAAATATTTTATGCATGCAGATAGTCCCAATGAGACTTCCAACCTCAGTAGAAGGGATTGTCGTCAACTGCAGTCATTACAGCACCTGAATATTAATTAATGCTCCTTATTTGGCATTGCCCCACAAGCCAAAGAGACACGGCAGTGCTTACCTCTTCTACACAAACCAACAGAAATAGTCATGAAGCAGAGCATATGTTGTGTCTTGTTCCAACTGAAACACTCCAGAAGTTGGGAAGTGTATTTTATCCACCGTAGGAATAATGCTACCAAGAGTCTCTGCTTAAATGATACATCACTGTAGCATATCACAGTGCGGAGTTGGAACTTACTGTGTATAACGTTTATTTAAACAAGTATACATGCATATAAACACGTATATAAACATGTCTACATACTTTTATATGTGTTGGTTGGTGTAAGTATTTATATACATATATATGCATAATTTATATACATATATACTGCATACATATATAATACATATACAAATGCATTCATAAATATATACATATATCTGTATTTTTTTATATATGCATGGTAATTTTACTGACCAATGACAGGGAATTTGGTTAGCCTCCTTAAGTATTTTAGCTGCTTAAGTAAGAAGTAACATAATATATTTAGCAAAAGATATGACATACTTTTAAAAGTATAAGAGAAACATTGTTTCACATCCAGAAATGAATATTTGAAACTTCAGAAATGCAAGAAGGAAAACAACTGACTTCAAAGCCAGACTAATCACATGCACACTAAAATTTATTACTTTGCATTTTTCCTCTTGGTCCCCAAAATATTATTGATGCATAGAAACTTCTCAGGAACAGAAAAATGCCTATAGAGTTAATCCTGACATTTCCAGAATGTCACCATGAAGTGGCTGAGAAACATTATTAACCACAGGCAAAAGCAGAAAGTATTTAAAAGTGGGCTTTCAGGCTGCTGCTGTTGACCTTCAACAGACCATGGGGGTATCAGTAATCATTGTTGACATGACAACCTCCAGAAGAAGCAATAGATTTCACTGGTGAAGCCACAAGGCTGCTCTTTGGAATAAAAAAAAAAAAACAGCAGTGATACCCATAAACTATAGAACGTAAAGGAGCATGGGGAAATGATTTTATGGTCTTCACACCGAGGGTGACGGTTGTGTGAAATTTCTAAGAGTCTAAACACTTATGGCATTATAAAAATACACAACAACCCTCCTAATACACAGTCACCCGAACACAGTCCACTTCTCCTGTAAGAGCACTGATCCTGCTGCTCAGTCAGATAGCAAAGGAGGAAAAGATAGGCATACAGTTCAGGGGTGACATCAGTGTGCAGAGATGCATGATCTTTAATGAAAAAAACTGGAGAAGGGTTAGGTTGGTGCTGAGCTGCCTTTGTCTCCCCTCTCACTCTCCAAGAGCAGGAGCTAATTCCTAAGGACGCCAGTCCCGCAGAGCTTCTATCCATCTGGGGTCAGATGGGCTGGACCCTGTGGCTAGTTAAGGAAAAAAGGTGTTGCTTCAGCAGCTTGGATGGTGTTATCTTCATCTACATGAAGCCAGGACCATTTAAAGCACAAGAAGTTCACTCTTCATGAGGCACTGCATGTCAATTTACAGCACTGCTGAGAGGACACATCTCACTCTGCACAGGCTGCAGCACAGCATCATGCTTTATATTTTCTTTTTTTCTGTGTAATTTCATATGCCTGAAGTGAATTTATTGATTTTCTGAAAGTGGTTTTGTTAACAACGTATTTAGTTCCCGTTATCTGAACATTTTAGGCTGCTTTGTTCAGAGGAGGGCCCTGCATCTCTTCCCAGTGTCATAGTGAGCACAAACACAAAGTCCTGCTGGCGTTGCAAGTGCATCTTTTCCTTTGAAGAGGTAAATTTGACCCTTCTAAAAACAGAGCCAGGTGGGCAGTCATATTCAGAGCCAGATACACCAGACTTTTGCAGCGGTGTGTTTCTGTGGTACCATACGTGTGGCAATGCCCATCCCTGTGCATCTGCTACCACGGGGGCTTTGCACAGAAGGAGCCAAACAGGCAGTTGTCTGTCATCTGCTCTGGTCTTCCCTCCACTCACACCTCTGTGACCAAACAGCTTTGCAAATCACATGTTCTCATTAGTATTTAAAAAGGTCACGATATATTGCCTGTTTTAAAGATTGACCTGGTGAAAGAAGACACATCTTAGCCTCTCTTCTTGAAATTGAGAGGAGGAGCCTTTGGCACTGCAAAGGTTAATATGTCGTGGGGAGAGAAACCCATTGTCAGCCTTTTTAATGCTTCCAGGTGGATCACTATTTGACATACAGCAGAAGACACCCTTGTTTATTGACATTTACTTTTTCTTTGCAGGAACAGTCACACTCTCCAGTCACTGGTTTTCTTGTGGCTTTCATGCTGAGCCTGTAAGAACAGGATGTTCAAGAGCTGTCCCATATGGTGGCATGCTGTCTATTGTTCACATGATTGGCTTCAAGCACTGGCTGGCTTTCAGGCTTTCACTTTTTGCTTTGAGTTGGTTATGGCTGAAACTTGCATCAATTGTTGGGGTGGGGTGGAGAAACAGGGTCCCAGCGAAGGGTGAATCCGCAAAGGGGCTTCTTTTCATTACATGAATTTAACACATCTGCTAGAGTTAGATTTCTTTGTGCATTAAGGGCATTATGGTTCAAATTAGAGGGATATTTTAAGATCATAAGAATAGAATTCCCTTCTAATGCAGTGGTGTGTATTTTTGGTTTCATTATAATTCTTATTTATTTTAACACATTTGTGATTTGTCCAGAGCTTAGGTTAATATGTCTATTTATGTGTTTATTTTGTATGGTTATTATATGTAGATTTAACAGTAGACTCGATTAAGCTACTTTTCTCGTAACCTGGACTATTAAGAGCACTCACTTATACAACTAAATGGTGAGACAAAAGCTGTATGCATTAAATTAAATAGAATGAAAAAAACCTGAGGAGATCAGGTTGACTGCATTTGCTCCTGTTAATAATTGTTTGCTTTCTTTCTCTTCCTGTAAGAGGTCTTCCACATTTTTTCCCTGCTTTTTTCCAAATACAAAGAGAAGTTGCAATGTCATAACAGGAATCCATATAGAGAAACTATTCTCTGTTCTGGGTAAGAGAATAAAGCACCCAGAGTGCATCAAATTATGTAATGTTAAGCCCTGATAGTAATGGTTATGAATTACTTTCTGAACCCAGCTGGTGACCAATCTCTCTCTTAAAGTGTAAAGATTGATGGTCCCTGCAATTTTATCCTGGTCATTGTAAATCTGTTTTTCGGGACTCTCAGTGGATATTCACTGTCTTGTCTAGGTTGTCTGCCCCTGTAAACTAGTTTTATCTTACAGCCTTCCTGGTTTGTACAGTGTACTGAAAAAAAAAAAAACAAAAAAGAAGCTCAGCCAAGATGGCAACTTCTGTGACAGGAATAAATAGGCAAATTTTAATCTATAAAGTTCTTCCTTATGTACACCACACTTGATAGAATTTGAGGAGTATGGAGGTCTATCTGCATTAGAGTCCAATGTGTTTAGTATCCTGTAATTTAATATCAAACACTTGCTACTTAAAAATCTAGCTCTTTCATTTAATAAAAAAAAAAAAAATTAAAACACTCACACAGTTGATTAATACACAAAATTACCAGTTTGTCATAACAACAAAACAACTGAGATGTTCCCAGTGAAATTCACACAGACTATCTCATCACTTCAAAGCAAAACCCCAAAACCTAAGCCCCCCTACCACAGACAAAGGCAGCACTTTCTTGCCCATTTTTGTTGTCCACTTCCACCTGCATGATTGGTCTCTGGAAACTCATTGAATCAAATGCTGATGGGTGTTAGACCTGAACACCTTTGGAGATTTGTTTCAAGGAGATTTTGAAACCACAACTGTAATACCTAGCCGTGTGAAAATATGAATGGTTTCACCAGGATTTGCTGGAACCCGCGCAGCAGAGGCGCGTTCGCAGACGGGAATAGTATTTTGCCACTTTCTAAGTAAGATCACATTGTCTTCCCTAATCACGTAGTGGTTTTCTAGCCTAATTTATTCTTTTCAGGAAGGATTTTGTGGAATGCGTGGGGGTGATGGCATCCTTGCACCACAGAGCTCCGGCTGCCGTGCACGGGGAGGGTCCCCGGAGGCATCGCACGAAGGTTTGGGGAGCCTTGTGTGAACAGGACTATTAAGTACACGCTCTATTTGAGCGGGCGTGCACTCTGGATCTCTTTTCTCTCAACTCATTATTAATGGTGTGTGTGTGTTGGGATAGGGGGACTGCCTGAAATTACAAATGAGCTAATTTCCTTTTACAACTGTACATCAAGAACGGAGAAGTTTGTAACACTTCTTTCTTCCCAGGCAGACTCCACACCCCAAGGAGCATTTTTAAGGGTTTTCCCCCCCCCCCCCCCACACACACACATGCTCTTTTTGTATCTCTCCTAATTCAAAATTTCAACAGCACTACTGTGGAGGGAAATACTTGCTAAAATAAAACGTGATGCCTGGAAGAGAAAGAATTATCCAAATCTAATTATTAGACACTGCAAGCATTTTGAGAGTCAGAGATCCTACTGAGATGGCAGAATGCCTCATAAGTAATGCAGCAGGCAGGTCTTATTTCATTTCTAGGAGACTATTCATCTGTGGATACAAAGAATCTTTGATAAGTATACACATGAAGAAAAACCACTATCATTTTGGTGACACTATCAATTACTAGCTAGAAAGTACCACTGATACACCGCACTGCACAACATATGAAGTATGCCCAGATTGTAACTGGTATAATCAAGGAGTAAATAGCATGCTGATTATTGGCATGTTGGCAAGTACATGGAAGACGAGTATGATTGGAAACAGTTTTAACCCAAAATTATTCACAGAGGTTTTCCACAGTTCTTGAGGAGGAGAGGAGCAACACGGCACACAGTAAACTTACAGACAAGACCCTGTTGACATCAGTAGCCTCAGGTAAGGTCTCCTGAGACTAGTGCTGCAAAATTGTTGCTAAATTTTTTTAATGGTGACAACTGGACTATGACTCACATTCAGCAAAGGCCCAAAGACCTTAATATGAATGAACTAATTCAACATTTTAAGGCAGTCCTTTTTAGCCTTTAGATAATTTTAGATTGAGACTTTCATTGTTAATTGGTCAATACGAACACTGCATGTACATGTTCTCATGCATGGAAACGTGTAAAGGTTTGATTGAACATACTAAAATTTCTTTAATTGATTTAGAAATCTTTGGTTTTGATAGTAACAAAAGTTAAATTGTGCAACACGTGCCATTTGAACTCAATTATTGTAAGCAAGGTGACCTCCATTTATTCTGATCCAATATTTTTATCAGCTTCATCTTCCTCTTGTCATATTCTTTCACTGCAGTTATTGCATTGTCAAGAGGGAATTCTCTGTGGTCTGATATCTGTTCTCATTCCTGTTTTGTGTTTTCATGGAGCCTTACATCAATTGATTTTCATAACAGTTGCATGGTCTTCTCCCACACCCGCCACTCCTGGAAGCCACAGCAGTAGGCTGACCATGCCCTCCAACAAGATGCACTGATTCCTGGTACTGCTATGAAAAGAAATGACTTAATGGCTGATGTGGTCTCTTGGAGAAACAAGTCAGATGCAGTCAGACTCCAGATAATACATATAGTACCAAGTTAAACAAGTTTCATGGGAATAGAGAAGTGGGGAGGTGGACTCCCTTCTCCATCCTCACTGCCCTCACTCCAGAGGATGCTGTTTGAGCTCACTCCTTCAGCAATTCTGGAAAATGCAGAGCTGCCCTAAATGCTCCAGCTCAGGAAAGAGCTTACAGCTCGTCAGACACTGGGATAGATACCTGTTAGACAGAAATCCATAGGAAACCAGACTACATCAGCTTCCAGAGCTGCTCATCCTGCGTTCAGCTGATGTCTTCAAGATCTTTGGGGTGTCAGATTCCCAAAGCACCATTTTCTGGTGAGAGTTTTTGGGTTGCTGACAGAGTTCTGGAAGGACGTTTGGATTAATGATAGAGATGTCTAACAATGTATTTCTAGTTCACACTAATATGGATAAATTGCAATATTCAATACAATTTCATGGCACCACTGTGAGTTAAAGTGCTCTCAATAACATAAAAATTATCAAAGTGCACCTTCACAAAATGAACTGTTCATAATTTTTCAGTCAATTAATATGGCAAATGTAAAGGAGAGCAGATTGTTTTCTATATCAACAGTTCACCGAAAAGATTGTTTTAATTACAAGGCTCTCACGTCTTTTTATATTAGGTGTCTTGTTGAGGTTGAAAAGCCATTAGTGTCTCAATGTCTTGCAAAGCTTTCTCTACAATTGTATAACAGCTACTTAGCAGTTATATGAAGTATACCATTTAAACAAAATTTAAGTCCACAATTACTCTGTTAATAAAATGTAAATTTAAAAATACTTGCAACCATCATGAAGATGGAACATTTAATTCTCACTTAGCTTCCCACAGTATGAAGGGTTAATTTGGTAAAAGAGATAAGAAGGCTGCAGTAATTGCTCTTATCTGCTGTTTCGTGGGTGAAAATAACTTCTAAGACTTTGAATTCTGAGGCCTAAATCAAGTGTTCATTTTACCTAGCTATAACTCCCCTGGAACATTAGAAGGAACAATTAACATAGATCTACCTGTGTATCTTAAGTTATGGTTAATGCATGGGAATGGTGTGCTTAATTTTACTGCTTTGAAAATATACCCCTGGAGAATAAAAGAAAGACTTTGGAGTTCTCAATAACAGTAAAAAGGAAAGAGCCTGATTTATTTACTTTTTCTTTTGTGATAACCGTTCTCTTTCTGGTCCTAATCCACTGCAATGAATACAAAAATATGAAAAAGTGACAAAGAGGATTTCTGAGCACTATGGGGCTCAGTGGAAATACCATTTTGGCATGTCTCAGCCATAAGACAATAGACACACTGTGGGTTTCTTTGTAGAAAACTATTGTTTGATGACTATATTATGCATTGAGCCTTCCTGTGACCATTGCTATTATGGACAGGAAGGATAAGTGGGTCAGTCCAGGAGAAGCAGCAATGTCAGCCAGCATTTACTATGAGTAAAGTCTTCTGATGCTGGAGCAATCAGAGAAGTGGTTGAAGAAGGAAAATTAGGAGTAGATTTATAATAAGGAAGTTAGGTGATGTGGACCAGAAAATGAAGGTCCAGTGCCACCAGGAGTAGTTGTCAGGAACCAGCAAGCAGTATGAAAAAAAGAGGTAGCCTTCACCACTGATGAACCCCACATTGACATCAGGGAGTATTCACCAATAGGGAGTCCCACAGAAAATGTTCAAACAAAGGGAAAAAGAACAAAAAGGGCAGTTTGAAAAGTTAAGGCTCAGGGAACAAGATCACTCTTGTAACCCAGAGTTAGATGAGCCTAAGAGACTTTCACCCCCAAAACCCATCAAATGCCAAAGGTAGTTGGCCAAAGAGTACAAACTTTTTTAAAGCTGACTGAAAATCTAGCCATATGTATCTATTAACTCCCTCCCCAGAGGCTGCTCAGAAATCAGTAATGTGAACATTTATTTGTTGTTACCTCTGAACAACATACATATTGATAAATCATTTCTCCTTTTTTCAGACAGAACCTGCTTCCATTATTCCTTTTCTAATATCAAACTCTCTTGAATTAATGAGGCTTCCTCTTTTACAAGATACACAGTTCAGTTCAGAGAAGTGTTTAGGAAGGTGTAAGCACCTAACTTCTACCATGCACTTAAACAGGATTTAGGAACTTACATCATCATTGATTTTGTCCTATATGGTTTCACTGGGAAATGCAGAAGTGAGTGAGCTGCTTACACAGCCAAGGGAACTTCATTTTAACCCCAGTTCTGCCTTTACTGTTGCCTGACCTTGCCTGTAAAGTTCAAGCCAGTTGTCCACATCTCCTAAGGAGCTCACACCTCAAATTTTGCTGAAGAATCCTTTTTTCAGCATTCTGCTGGCTGAAATTTTACAGTGAGGAACATTTCCCACCATCTTTACATGCTGATCAGTAAATCATTAAATTCTGTCTCCTAACAAACCATAGACATAATGTGAATCAAAACATGAAATTTCATGCAGATACTTTCACGCATCCACCCCATTTTTAATGTTCACTATCCACTCAGAAGGAGTTTGCATCTAGAAAGAAATGCTACTGTGTTTTTGCAATGTTTTATAGTTTTACCATTAAAGACTACATCAAAATAATTTTGTAAAAATAAATTTAAAAAAAAAGTGCTAAACCGTATTATTTCCTGTGTCGTCTGTATTATGGAACCTCACCCACAAAAAAATTAGCCATTGCTATTTATTATGCACCACCATAGCCTATATTCCAGATCAGGGTAAACTCAGTGGGAAGAAAAGGAGTGACTGAACACTGTACGTGGAAAAAAATAGAAACAGTGAAAACAAAAAGTTTACTGCAGTAGCTGGTCTGCAGTAACTTACAAATTACTAACAACTTATGTAAGTTTTACATGCCTATTCCATCTGCTATTCATTAAAAAAACACGTTGCCATGGTAACTGCCACATGCCATGGTATTTATGCTGCTTCTGATGTACAAAGCATAGTTTGTGTAGGAGTGTGTGTATGTATATGATGTGGCAGCTGTCGTCTCTGCCATTTTGTTGCTGCTCTAGAAAAAAATAAAGCAAGTAGTGGCTATGAATACTCATTTGAGTAACGATACTCGCGCCCATTTGACTAAGGGCCCACACAAAGCTCCACATGGTTATCATCTGACCAACCCACACACGGGGTGTTCTCGCAAGGGGGCAGAGCTGGGTGGGCTACCTTTAAAAATAACACCGCTATCTGTCACAGAATTAACAGGCTGGGTGGCAGAAAGATACCCATATTTTTAGTGACACGTAGAAAACAAAGGCATTCAGAGTGACCCTCTTCATCTTTCTTTTAAAAATATAAAAGGGAAACAGCACGAATGGCTATGCCCTTTAGGGAGATGTAAATTTTCTGCGCAGTGGAAAAGGAGGCAAATCAAAGTACTTGCCAGTGGTCATTATTTAAAAAAGAGTACTCGCTGAAGATGGACAAGTCTGTAAGATGAAAATAGACATAAAATTTTGTCCAGTACTCAGTTCATACTGAACCTCTTTTGAGTTTTAATGCTATTGTGATATTTTTATTCTGTTTGCCATCTATTTAACTTTGACATTTCACAAGAAAAAATATCTTTCCAAAGGCTATTTGCATACCATTTTAACTTCATTTAACATAAATTGGTGTCTACTACAGACTTCAGAAAAGTGGTGTTATGACTCTTTTGCTACCTTCCGGAAGAGATTTCACTTAGTTTCACATTTACATTCTAAGCTCTCAGGTAACTATGTAGTTTTCCAGCTTGAGCCAACCAACTTCCTTCATTTTTACTGAGCTTGCTTGTCACAAACAGTTAGCAAATAGATATTTCAAGGTTCATGAACATCATCTGACCTCAGTGGTGACCTGTTCCAGTAGTAAAAAAAAACACCCAAAAACCCCCTGAACTCTTGTTGATTCTGCTTTCTTGTGCAGTAAAAAAAAAAAAAAAAAAAAAAAAAAAAAAAGAAAAGACAAAATAAAAAGAAAGTGGTTGCTGTACCTTCACCTACAATAACTTATATAGTTCAGTATCTAAGGGGAAGCTGCTACTTTGTGGAATATGCGTACTTACATAAAAGCAGAAAGCTCAGAAACTATCTATTCTCAGTGCCATGGAATAACCTGTTTTCATGAAAACATACCTGAAAACTGATTAATAACATGAGATTGAAGGAAGGGGCAATAGTGATGACACTGGAGATTAGAAAAGCAGCCTAGCTGTATTTATTAGCCTTCTTGCACAGTTCTTGACAATGACAAATCAACAAACCATATCAGAGTCCTGTATTACAGGAAATGAACCAAAGCAGCCCGTGCTGAGCCGTTGCCTACACATCTTCAGCTGACTTTCAGGTGTCCCAGATTCATCCATTTCAGAAGAACTCTATAGATCAGAAATCATGATATACAGCTGTGCAAAGATTACAAGGATGCAAATAGATGGTTTTCTTCAGCAGAATGTGTTTGCTCCTTACTGAAAATATCTCAAATGTGTATGCTGAGCAGAATAAAAAGCAAGAATCACTTATTCATGTGAAGGAGATATCGGGCCTCAGTCTGCATGGCTTTGCACATTATGGAATCATTTATAGACTTAATCATAAGTGCTTATAAAATCCTCTTTCTCATCAGAATTCTCTTTTCATACTTTCGTACAAGGCTTCAGGCACTTGCACAGGTGTAAATGACCATACAGCAGCCTGACAGTGCACTATCATAAAGTATAAGACCCTGAAGTCTTTTTATCTCACGTATATTCCAAAATGTATCTCTTTGCTCTCAAGAACAGAGGAATAAAAAAGCAAAACCCAGGAACTGCCAAATGACATAGAAAGAAATGGAAGAGACTATTAAAAAAACCTTTCTCCCTACATCAGTGGCACTTGGTGGGAATTACAGCAGCCTCAGCTCCTCTCATTTTACCATGCCTTTGACCCCAGAAGGCTCTTCTAACAGTCAGGGAATTAGCAGAAAGTCAACATGTCATACTCTGATCCTGAGACAACAGCCAGAGCAGGTTATCATAGGAGTCATTAGAGTCTTAAAAATGGAATCCTCAACTGGCTGGTTAAGCCTGGTTTGAGCTGTCAAAATGATGCAAAGCAGCATCATGAGGTCAGAGAAACTGGCATTTTCAGATTTGAGAGTAAGAGTGAATAGCAACTCTGTGATAAAGAATTTTAGGATTCATCAGGCATAGACCCAGTTCTACATGCCTTTGGATTTTTCCTGTAGAGATGTTAGCATTCATAACTAAATTCATCTCACAAACATTATCTCAAAAGAAAAAAACGAATAAACAACCAAACAAAAAATTGAGACCTGGACATTTTGCATTCCCAGTTAGAACTAGCCTTGCATGCAGCTGTTAGGCAATCTTTTCCCAGACCAAAACATACCACTTTATCCAACCCGCATTTGCTTTTCAGCTCATGTCCACTGTAAGGTATTTTAAGAATTGCAAAATCCAGGGCAAGGAAGTTTTGTTCCAAACAAAGTAATTATTTTATTTGTTAAACTAGATTAAACTCACAGCACTGTGTATGTCTAAATAATATGAAAGGAGCTGGTAGAAATAACTTTGTAATTCCAGGAGGTCGATGACATTAACCACTGCTATTTGGCCCAGATTGCTCCACATACTTAAATGGTTATATTTTATCTACCACTGCATTCTTTCCCTCTGTATATTCAGCTGTAATTACCCTATCTTTCAGGATGATACCTCAGGTAGTCATGACTGTTGTGCTACAGGGAGCTAGGGAAACATCTTCAGCTTTAAAAGCTGTTACAGGTTTTTGCAGGTGTGTTTGAGACCGGCAAAACACAAATGAAGTTATCTAGTGCAAGAGTTAGACAATATGGACCACATGCACAGAGGGGCAATTAACACAAACAGGGGAATAATCTACAATAGCGGAAAATAAACAGACCTCTTTCACGTTGAACCTGAAATCCCAATTACATTGCAGAACACAGATGTTAGTCCCATAAAATAAATACAATTGGCACCTTTGGGTAATGATTAAGTCCTGCAGGCACTGAACAAAACATATACCTTTTCCCTTTATAACACATTTTCCTTTTTGCTTAGAAGCAAACACACTTTTGCACCCAAATCCCATCATAGTTATTTATATAAAGAAAATGATACTTAGTATCATTCCTTCTCTAGCTTATAAAATACAAGAATCTCCTCTTTCTCTCTCAAGAGACGGATAGCAAAACTAAGATCAATGATTCTGACAATATAATCATCCAAGTCAGAATTTCCCAGGAGTGCAATTAGTCTTACTTGTCTTATCCTCATGTATAGACCTTATTCCCTTGCCCCTGGCTAGTTCCAGACCATTTCAACAAAACATGCCTCAACACAGACCCTGGAACAAGACCAATTCTACAAGATGCCTCTGAAGATGTTAAGTGATACCCAAAACTCCTTCTCTGAAGGTGTCTCCTTGACATATTCCACATCCAGAAAGTAACCGTTGAAACAATAAAAGCCTTTTAGATTGTCATGCATGCATTTTAGGAAGGTGGGTGTTGGTATTACAGTGGTTTGCAGACTTATAATGGAGTCATATGATCTGAAACACTGGGTGTCTACTTTGCTGTGCATAGAAAACACAGCACAATATACCTCCTATTGCAGAGTAATGAGTTCTAACCTTATGGGATATTTCACATATGTATTTCTAAGAAGAAAAACAATACACTGCTACAAACTCCAAGGATAAAGCAAAGCATTTAGCATGTAACACTAAAAAGAAATCTGAGCATTTTTTATTCCTGTCAACCATACTGCACAAAGACCGAGATAAACAAAAGCACGCAATACAGAAAATGGTTGTTTTCTTTTTCTTTTTCTTTTTCTTTTTCTTTTTCTTTTTCTTTTTCTTTTTCTTTTTCTTTTTCTTTTTCTTTTTCTTTTTCTTTTTCTTTTTTTTTTTTTTTTTTTTTTTTTTTTTTTAATTTAATTAATATCAACCCTCCCTTCTGCTTCTGGGACTGATTTTCACAGTGGGGTTTCTATTTAGTACTAATGCTCCAGTCTTTACAAAAATGATGAGCATCCCATCCCTTGGATTTAGTGGTAATACCAGTATCTCTGAAATTCAGGTCTTTAATGCAATGTTTAGGCATCTAACCACCCAAGAGAACTTCAGTTCTCATTTGGAAAGCATACTGTTTATCACTGCTAATATGAGACATTCATGTACTGAACAAGGACATTCAGGACAGGCAACATTGCAGGTTTCTGTGCTTTGTGATAGTTTAATCTCTAACACTTAAAATCTGTCAGCTGGCTCCATGAATGAACAGCATTGCCCCAATTCTGCCTGTATTGCAGAATTAGGAGGCTTGGACAGAGAGTCAGTGTATCAACCAGTGAGGGTCTAAACCACAGACCCCAAAAGGCCCAGATGAAGGTGTTTCATGAGCAGTGCTGTCTGGAGGTGCAGGTTAGGTCTCAGTAAAGGTGGTGCTCAAGGTGTGAATCTACTTACTTAGACATCTTCCTATGGGGACAGAGGGAAAACGTGTAAAAGAACATTTTCCACTCTTTCTTCAATAGCTCTTGGGAACTCATACAATCAAGAACATAATTCTTGGAGTTACCAGGACAGGAAGCAAAAGGCAGCTTGGCTCCAGGCAGACAGCAGGATGCACTCCTGGGAAAAGGGGGGTGGAGAATTCAGTTCCCTATGAATAACTGCCTTAATGTAGTATGTATGAACACTTCAAAAACAATCATCAACGTTTCAATGGGAGAGAAAGGTGAGGACTCCCACACAGAGCACTGGACAAATGCTGCTCCCTCCTAGATGATCAAAGCTAGAGGTATGAAAGTCCCCGCAGCTCAGACCTCCTGGGAATTTGGGGGTTTTCTGAGCCACCCTGGGAGCAGCCAGACCCAAGCTGCAGAGAAATGTTTTGCGTGGCTTTTTGGAATGTGTATGCTGGATAAGGATGGACCTTACTTGTTGACCTCACTAAAGCATAGATGTGACACGAAGACTTTAGGAGCGCAAGAATTAATAAGGCTTCATGATAAAGGCAGGGGGCAGCTTTCTACCACCACATGTACCAAATTGTAGGCTCAGTCCAATCGACTCGCTTGGTCCAATCTCACTATTGAGAAGAAGCTGAGATTGGGGATCCACATTCTCTTTCTCACCCTGTTGGACTCCTGTTATAACATCTGCTTTCTGCTTCTCTTCCTGTTTTGGGTTTCCACAGCAAGGTTTTGGCAGGCTGGGGCTACAGGGGAGGCTTCTAGAAGCTTCCCCTGTGTCAGATGGAGCCAACACCAGTGGCTCCAAGAGGGACCCACTGCTGGCCAAGGCTGAGCCCATCAGCAATGGTCGTAGCACCTCTGTGTTAACACATTTAAGAAGTAGTGGGGAGGGAGGGAGGAACTGCACACAGTGGGAGAAGAGAGGATTGAGACTATGTGAGAGCAACAACCCTGCAGACACACAGGTCAGTGAAGAAGGAGAGGGAGGAGGAGCTCCAGGCACCAGAGCAGAGATTCCTCCCACAGCCCCTGGCACGGCAGGCTGTGCCCTGCACCCACGGAGCTCACGGTGGAGCAGATGCCCACCTGCAGCCTGGGGAGGACCTCACTCCAGAGCAGGTGGATGCCCAAAGGAGTCTGAGACCCCATGGGAAGCCCACACTGGAGCAGGCTCCTGGTAGGACCTGTGGCCCCGTGGAGAGAGGAGCCCACGCTGGAGCAGGTTTGCTGGCAGCACTTGTGACCCCGGGGGGGACCCACGCTGGGGCAGCCTTTGCCTGAAGGGTGCACCCCGTGGGAGGGAACCACATTGGAGCAGTTTGTGAAGAACTGAAGCCCATGGGAAGGACTCACATTGGAGAAGTTCGTGGAGGACTGTCTCCCATGGGTGGGACCCCACAATGAAGCAGGGAAAGGATGTGAGGAGTTCTCCCCCTGAGGAGGAAGAAGCAACAGAGGCAATAGATGATGAACTGACTGCAGTCCTCATTCCCTGACCCCCTGAGCTGCTGGTGGGGAGGAGGGAGAGAGATCAGGAATAAAGTTTAGTGTGGGAAGAATACAAGGGTGAGGGGAAAGCGTTTAAGATCTAGTTTTTATTCTTTATTACCCTACTCTGATTCAGTTGGTAATAAATTAAATACATTTCCCCAAGTTGAGTCTGTTTTGCCCATAATGAGAATTGCTGAGTGATCTCTCCCTGTCCTTGTCTAGACTCACGAGCCTTTTGTTATGTTTTCTTTCCCCTGTCCAGCTGAAGAGGGGAGTGATAGTGGGGGCTTTGGTGGGACCCTGGCATCCAGCCAGGGCCAACCCACCACACTTCTCTGTGTGGTATTTTGCCTCTCCACTGGTTTGGGCTGTAACCTTGTCCTGGGTCCTTTGAAACTACATGGGACCTGGATGATGGTCACTGGTGTCAACAAGACACAGCTTGTCTTCTTCACTTAGGTCAGACAAAGAAAAAGCAAGGAGGTGTGGATTTTCTGTAAGCTGGTCAAAGGTAAGCACTTGAACTCTTTCCTCTAAAACCAGCTTAGCAGGAGGTCTCAGTTGGGAGAACAGAGGCATGGAGTTAAAATAAAAATAAAACTTCATAATCTCATAAAGAATTTAATCTTTCAGTATGAGACAGACCTGACCACTCCTACCCTCACTTCTAGGAAGCTTTTTAATGGTCAGGCTACTGTGTAAAAGATTAGTACCATACACTAATTAGTGCAGGATAATTAGACAGCTCAGGTCAGAACTAGACAACAGAGCTCACGAGAGGGCCTAGTATTTAGATGCTTGGTCTCCTGATCCCAGAAGGAGATACCTCTTTGTTGAGCTGACTTCCTGCTGAACAAGAAAACCACTAAATAAGCCCAAAATTCACAGTTGTAGGCACCCACAGAGATTTTGCCTGAAGCCTAGATTCTTAAAGTGTCTCAATCTGAATTGGATTAGGGTGTTTTTCTGAGCTGTTGCCCTCAATAAGTGTCTATGCTGTTAATCTGCTGCTAGCTATAACATACAACCAAGATGGAAACTGTGGCTAAGCATTGGAAAGTTAGGTCTTAAGATTAACTTTATACTCAAAATTTATTAATGTTGCATGAGGATGCAAGGCTCTGACTCATGAACCTGTGTCCCACAAGACTAGGAACAATACGAATATGTAACTGTTTGACAAGAGCTTGCAGTCTTGTGTTTCTTATTTCCTACTTTATAGAATCATAGAATCATTCAGCTTGGAAAAGATCTTTCAGATCATCAAGTTCAACCATTAATCTAACATTGTCAAGTCCACCACCAAACCATGTCCCTAAATGCCCCATTTACACATCTTTTAAATACCTACAGGGATGGTGAATCCACCGCTTCCCTGGGCAGACTGTTCCAGTGCTTGGCAGCACTTTCAGTGAAGAAATTTTTCATAATACCCAATCTAAACCTTCCATGATACAACTTGAGGCCGTTTCCTCTTGTCCTATCGCTTGTTATTTTGGAGAAGAAACCGACCCCTGCCTCGCGACAACCAACTTCCAGGTTGTTGTAGAGAGCGATGAGGTCTCCCCTCAGCCTCCTTTTCCACAGTCTAAACAATCCCAGTTCCCTCAGCTGCTCCTCCCATCACTCGTGCTCCAGACCCTTCCCCAGCTCCGTTGCCCTTCCCTGGACTGCAATGTCTTTCCTGTAGTGAGGGGCCCAAAACTGAGCCCAGTATTGGCGGGGCAGCCTCCCCAGGGCCAAGTACTGGAGGACAGTTCCTGCCCTGGTCCTGCTGGCCACACTCCTGCTGACACAAGCCAGGATGCTGTTGGCCTTGGCCACCTGGGCACACTGCCGGCTCATATTCAGGCGGCTGTTGACCAACACACCCAGGTCCTTCTCCACCGCGCAGCTTTGCAGGCCCTTCCCCCAGGCCTGTAGCGTTGCACGGGGTTGTTGTGACCCAAGTGCAGGACCCGGCACTGAGCCTTGTTTAACACCATAACAATGGCCTCAGCCCATTGACCCAGCCTGTCCAGATCCTTCTGCAGAGCCTTCCTACACTCCAGCAGATCAACACTCCTGCTCAATTTAATGTCCTTTGCAAACTTACTGAACATGCACTTGTCCAGATCATTGATAAAAATATTAAACAGAACTGGAATTATGGTCAATAAAGGGTTCAGTGGAAATTGGGGATTCACAAAATTAGGTCTATCCAAATATTAAGAATTAAGCAATTTGCATTTGTGGGATTTGACCTCTTGTTTTTTTCCATTAAATCGCATTCTCTCCAGCCTTCCCTTGTCATTGTCTTGCTAAAGTCTTCAGGCTATTCCATGCTTAATTTTAGCTTTGTGTTTCACTGAGGCTATTCAAGTTCAGGAACAAATCAACTAATTATCAGCAAAGAAGCATGATGCAGTGCAAACTGGCAGGTACTCGTTTCCAGAATTTAAACCTTCATCTAAATGGTCTGCCCCTCTACCAGAAATAATGCAAATGTGCTGTGAAGGTCAGGATTCTTTCTGCTCAGAAACAAGTTAAAATAGAGTGCAAAAGGTACCTGACCCCTGGACCACAGAATGAGCACATCAGCACAAAATTATGAAACACAGGTGTTTCTTTTCAATGTGATGCATTGCTGAAATGTAGAGTTTCAGTAGCCCTCAGACCTTTGCTCCCAACTGTGCAATGGTCTGGATTTTATACTCGAGGGAGGCTTGTAAACATTGTAGGAATAATGGCTTTTTTGAGACCTCCTGGAGCTTTTCCCTTACAGTGACATCCTATCTTGCATAAGTAACAAGAAAGGAACGAAAAAACATGATGGGAGTCTGTTTTGTTGTTAGCTCTTCCTTTGCTTTTCTTTTGCAAAATATATTCAGAAGAATGACAGGAGCCTCATAATAAAAGATCATTACTGAAGATATCCTCTCTTATTTGCAGCTCCTGGAGTGGAATCAAGAGCATTGGCAGGCTACACTGGCTTAAAATTGTGCTATTTGACAGGTAAAGATTTTATTGCGAGAGTTTTAATTTTATTTCTGCATCCTTTACATAAAGGTGGGGCAGGGGGTGGGGGGGTAAGGAGGAGAGAAGAAGTTGAAGTGTGGAGGCATTTATGCCCTACATGAAAAATCACAACAGCATGGTGGTTTTGCAGGGGAATTCCACACTCCATATACCGTTCATTTAAACTCCTAAGTTAACACAATGTCTATAAAAATAGGGGGTCTGTGGGATCACATAGGAAAGGAACCAAAGACTAATAAAAGGTAGGAAAAGGAATGGCAGCCATTAAGTTGGAACAACAACAGAAACAATTCTGTCACATAAATGAAAAGAATTACAATGGAAAATGTATAATATGGAACAGCAAAGGAGACAGGATAACGATTTACTGAAACTTCTGTGCCTCATACTTTGGAGTAACAATGTGAAATTTGGCAAAGAAGAGTATGGCCTTTGCATGAACCCTTTATCCCCACATCCCAGAATCTGCCTTCAGTAAAACAACTTCCATTCATACATACGCAAGTAAAGGTTTGGATTTAGCTCAGCCATGAATTGGCAGTAAAATTGGGTAGATTTAGCTAAAAAGAAAAAAGGGGCCTATACAGAGGACAGAGCAGTCCCTTCCCAAATCTGGAACATGCCCAGTCTCCAGTGCCCTCTGTTTTTATGCACCTTTAAAGTCCACCGGTTACATGTAGATCTGCCCAGTGTCCTTGTCCCATAGGTGATGATGACTTACTACTTCTTTCTGGTATTACCTTGATTTCAGTGGCAGTAGAGAATTGCATAACTAAAGCACGTACCATAATGATAATGCTCAAAATGAGACCAGAAATCCTCTTTTTGGCATTTTTTGCCATTTACATATTTGGCATAAAAACTTTAACATTCTTTAAAGAATATTAAATTTCAGGCATTTTCAAGGAGCTTGCAGCAATATTTTAATTTTTGTAAAGTCCTTCCCATTGAATATAAGCCCGAATACAAATCTAATCCTTAGTAAACTACAGCTCTTATTTTCCCTAAGGCTGGAGGAAGCATCTGCATTCAGCAAACACTTCAGTCCTTAAGGGAAGAGTGGTAATTCAAAAAGGGCAGGAAAAATGGAGGTAAGGGATTGTGAGGGTTACTGGAAGTGGAACAGGAAGTAATAAGGAGCTGTGTAGGAAGAATGATGTTCAGTAAAAATGATAAACAAATGCACTGCTGCTTTGTGCATTAACCTACACTGTCATTTCTCTCCCCTCCTTTCTCCTAAATTATGGTCATGTCAATGTCTCTGACTAGTCACTTAGAGCCATTATAAGGATCCTGTGTGTGTGACTCCATGCAGACTGTCAAATAAATGATCAGTTGTAAGCTATACTAAAAGATGAAAAAAAAAGTCTGTCCCATATATTCATCTATCTCACATGGACTCATTGTTTAAATAAGCTGGGTTTTTTTCACAGCTACTATGAAAAAACAGATTCTGTGAAAAGTGAAACCAAAAATTACATGATTAGGAAAAAAAATTGGAAAAGCTGTATCACAATAATTGTCACATTTTGGACCAGGTTCACTTGTTTACTTTTAAGAAATGACATCCCTATTTGCCATGACTTAAAAGTCCATATATAAATAATTCTGGGAGCAATTACCAAATGTTGTGATTTAAGAAACATATTTCTATGTATTTATGTGCACAAGCCACTGCACAGTTTTAAATATTATATTTCACTGCATTCCATATATTCCTGGTTGCTATTCTGCCACCACATATCTGTGCCATGTATCATCACTAGGACATTAATTTTAATTTTGACAAATGTGAATGCCAGTAAATTAAGAAAGCTGAAATCTACTAGTACAAAAAGCTTTGAGGACAGATCATCATGAGGCAAAGAAAAAAAATATAGTCAAGAAATTCCCTTCTCCCTCCTCTTGTAAACAACAGTTTGATGTGTGAGTGACTTGAAGGAAGAGTGCCTCCAGTACGCTGCTCCCTGCGGTTTGGTTCTGAGAGTCTCGGTTTAGGTCAAGAATTGCAGCTGCTGTTTGAGGGATTTTCCCAGATCTGGGTGTATCAGGTGTTGGTTGACGCTTCGAGCACTGAGACCTGTCATCACACTGACAGAGTGTGACATAAGGGGAAGTTACAAGAAGCAGCAAGGCAGAAATGTGAAAGAAAACTTGTGCAGATACCAACCAACATTTCAAGCAGAAATTGTTAAAAAAGGTTTAGAGTTCCCTGAATAAGATAGAAGCTTTTTGGTCCCAAGCTTGTGATATATTACTATGCCATCTACTATATAAAGCTCCAACTGAAAAAAAAAAAAAAAAAAAAAAAAAAGCAATAGAAAGGATTTTAGAAGAACTAAGCTGTCATCCTGTGCTACACCATTAACTCAGGGGTGGTTCTGCCAAGGGGGTGCTTAGTACTGCATGAGTATTCCAGTCTGAAAAATGAGAAAATTTAATCCTTGTAGAATACATTAATCTTCACCCCAATTCTATGTGACATTGTCAGCAGTTAATTTAACAGCAGAGATTCACAAATGAAAGATCAATGCAGGGGAAGTTCCTTTGAAAACTTAGTTTATGCAATGAACATTGTCTAAAATCTAGAGCCCAGACAGAAAGGTGTCTGCCGTTAACTGAGCCAGCCAGCAGCTAGAGCAAATAAGTGAGATTACAGATGTTCATGATCAAGTCCCAAACTCTTTACAGACCTCATGTTCCCGGACACTTCCAGGGAGGGAGCATCCACAACCTTGCTGGGCAACCTGCTCCTGTGTCTCACCATCCTTTGCTCTGGGGGTGTCTCAGCATCACAGCAAAGGGGGGTGAGGTGCTGGCCCAGGGTGCCCAGAGCAGCTGTGGGTGCCCCCTCCCTGGAAGGGTTCAAGGCCAGGTTGGACGGGGCTGGGAGCCCCCTGGGCTGGGGGAAGGGGGCCCTGCCCGGGGCAGGGGGGTGGCACTGGGGGGGCTTTGAGGTCCCAACACAGACCATTCCATGATTCTATGATTCTTTCCCAAAATAAATAACTTTCCCAAATTTAGACCCCAAGAATTGAGAGTGGGATAAAGACCTCAACAATTTATAAAGGAAGATTTTAGAGATACAGTGCTTGTCCCTGGGTGTGCCAGACACAATTGGTGCACCAGTCCTGGAGAGGAAAGGCACCAGTGGCAGAATATTTGCACACATCTAAAATTTTGCTGCTGGCACCATAAAGAGGAGGATGGAAGATCCACTGTACAAAAAAAATCACCATTCTTACTTCATAAATTTAAAGGCATTAAACAATGAAAGCCGTCTCTGACAGAAGGGTGATTTGCTGCTTACAGGATGTCCAAAAAAACAAACAAAAAAAAGACGAGTCAAGCTTCTCACTTTCTGAACATAACATTAACTCTTCTAAATTATAAAATACAACTTAAAATGAAGTTTTGCCACCAAAATCAACTCCTTGTCATATTCCAGCTAATTCTACAAAACCAGAACAGCTTTATTTATGGTATCCTTTCCTTTAAAGCAGTTGCCTCACCCACTGGAGCTTTCCAAGTCATTCAGCAGGAATTAATGTGGGTAAGCATGTGTATTTTTAAAGCTCCCTGTTCCACTACACTGCTGGAAGTACACCTCAGCAGGTTCAATTGTTTGCTTTGGAAAAGAGAGAGTCTTATACAACCTGTCCTGAGGATGACAACTATCTTGTTCCAGTCCTGGTATACACCTAATAGGTACCGTCACACTGTCCACTACATTAACTCCCATATCCTAAACACTGTGCTGTACAGCCAAAAATAAAGCTTCAGCGATTCTTACAGTCAGCCACAAAGCAATAAAGCAGAAAGAAGCCCAGGTCAGATTTAGTGAAAATGCAATTAACAGAGGACTGCAGAGAGGTAGGAGTGGTGGATGGAAACCACCTTTCTACTCCTCTGACACCAAGTGGCAAAAATATCATGAAGAGAATTTACACAGTGGCTGCTGTCACATGCAATGCAGAGGTCAACTTCCAGACATTGCTGTTGTCTCTAGTTGTTTGCACAGCCTCAGTTTTTCTGGTATAAGTTTGCAAAATTCTGCCTGATCATGAGTACTATGAATTATGCACAGAGCAAAAAGTCCACATATGCAGTACAACTTCACCACTTAATAAGATTGAGACTACTGCAAAGCCAGTTTTAACAAATACATAAGTTAGAGTGATGAGCATTTATATTTGCCTTTCCAGCAACCCGTGTCTCACAATAATTAGGATGTGTGTTGATTCTTCCCATTCTTTCATTTCCTTTTTAAAAATTAAAAAAAAAAATAAAAGGTTTATCTATCTGATTAATAGTCAATATTTTCCACTCACTCAAGCTTTCATCTGTTGAGAAGAGCAAGACCTAGTTTTCTGATATTGCTAGAAGATGGAACATGTAGAATTAACTAGAATATTAATCCACGAAGAAAGAATCTGTGACATTGATTGTCATGTCATTTGTACTAAGTAAGGTGGGAAGGATAGCTGTGAGGAATTAGGATGATATTATGACTTGCTATGAGAACATTGCACTGCAAAAGATTTGCAAAAGAGCAGGGTATTTTATTCTTAGTTTGCTTCAATACAGCCCATTCAGTGGCCAGTAATAAGTATCACCTGGTAATTATCTGGTGCCCTGAACCAGATCTACTAACGTTGTCAGCTGAATTTAAATCGATTTTTACTCATGATACAAAATCATCATGAATGGTGATAAATGATAATTAGTGCTCCTTTGCAGAGGGGTAACAAAAATATATACCAGGCTTAGACCAGCACAGAAAATTAATAAATGCTGCTGGCTTTCTTATTTTGTTGGATTCAGTCAAGGAACTTTTGCATTTTAGGGGAGCCAAAAGTAGACTTAAAATTCAGATAAAAAGAAGTATACTGAATTTAATCATATTTTTATGTGTTTTTTTTTTCCAATAACTGTCATGGTAATGATAGTGTCAACAGGGAAATTACAATTTCTCAACAAAGTCAAATGTGATTACTTGAAAAAGTGTTCTTCCGTATATACTTTATACTTTTAATAGGAAAATATGGCTGCTGTATCCATAACTAGATTTGAGAGCAGATATATGGCAGTAGGGAAACTATACTGTGTAACTTTCCTATGGGAAAACAAAAAAAAAATAAACTGAAAAAAAAAAAAAAAAAAAAGGAAGCTTGAAGCCTGAGAATATCATTTAATAAAGTCCAGACATGAATCATGGTGTTTAAAATCATTAGTATCCTTGATCCAAGTAAAACAGAAAACTGAGCTAATTCAGGTGCTGTAGAAATAAAAACTTTCTAGATGCATTTAAGACAGACTCTGAGAAAAAGAAAGAAATCTCAGTTTGTAGCAGCAAGATAACAGTATAGCACTGTTCATTTTGATAGCAGACGAAGATCTACATGGTACATCAAAAGACTGCAAAGGACATTTAACTACTCCACTTTAATCATTTATTATACATTGCCAGGAAATCACTGCATTTTTTCTAAAGTGAATGACACAAAAACGATCACACAGCATTCCCTTTGCTTCTTACAGAAAACTTTTTTTTTTAAATCTACTGAATTGACTCAATCTGTCATTGATGATACAATATCGATATCAAAATGCTGTATTTGCAAAAGCAACCCATCAGAGATTCAATCCACCAAGCCAAAAAACAGAGCAGTCCCTAGAGATAATTTAAAAATGTCTTGTCCCCATCTGAAACAGGTGTCTGCGTTGTAAATAGGGCATGAACAATTGGACGAAGGTGTCTAGTGGTCTACAGCTCCCAGTCATGCCCAGGTGCCGAGCGAGGTTTGCAAAAGTGTTCTTCAGCCACAGCATGTTGCATTTGCAAGCTTCAGCTCTGCACATGCAGGAAGGGAAAATGAAGATATACAGGCAGTCCTCAACTCATGACTCAAACACAGTTTTGGAGGCTTCCCATCATCCCTGCAGTGTGAAGAAGTGTGGTGGTACAGCTACAGGTCACATCTTCCCTCTATCAAAACAAGAGGAAGAAAATGAGTTTAGGAACAAGCACCTCTTCACGCTGATCCACTTGAATTTTATTCCACATACGCTGCATGAATTCTAATGTTTGTTGCAAGACATGAAAAAGCAGAGAAAACTCAATCTTAAAATTTAAATCAACAGCCAAGGGATGCAAAATGTATTATGAATTAGCCTGTAGCAGCTCTCCTCTGAGATGATTAGCTTCCAAAGTCCATCATCTAACTATAGAAAATTTGGTGAAAAGCAAGTCAAGATTAATCAGTCTCATTTAACGGAATTATAAATATTTCCTACAATCACATCAAGATAGCAGTTGGCCATATTGCCAAAAAGAGTCTTGTAAATGGAAAAGTTATAAATAAATAGATAAGCCTTTTGGTTGGTTTGTTTCTTGCTTAGAAAAAGAGCATAATTTTTCATCAGGTTAAAGAAAGTTCAGTAATGTTTTTAGGCACAGAAGTGAAAGAGTAAATTGAGACTAGAAGTAGAAAAAAAAAAGACTGATTACCTATTTGACCATAAGAATCAATTTAATGAATGCTAGGGGTTGGGATTCTTACTGATTATTTTAAATGATGGCACTTTTTAGATCCTGACTGAAGGCTCCACGAAGCAAGGAAGTACAGCCATCTCTGTTTTGTTGAAAGGGAACTGCTGCAAAGACCATCTTTAATGAGCTCTGGCTAAATCCCAACTTCGTGACCATAACAGTCCAAGCTCAAAAGCTTTCCATTATCCTCCCAGTTGTTCTGGAAACATGGGGACAGAGGCTGAAGGAGAGCTGCAAAGGAATTGATTTTAGGTTGGTTTTATTAGGCTCCCTTGTATATTATAGTGCCCACTCTTCAAACAACACTTGTTCTTCACCACAGGCACAGCCAGAGAGACCAGACATCTGTAGTACAGTGCCAGGGAAAGGTCAACATGAGCTTATCTAAGGTTTGCTTACCTCTACATAGCATTGTAGAATTATTCTCTATTCAGACCTCAATTTTTTGGGTTTGTTTTTTTTTTTTTTTTCCCCAACAGTGTTTCATCTCCACATCTGTCAGGGTCAGAGAATGAAAGAAATGTCAATGGTTGCTTCTTTTCCATAAGAATGCTATCCTTCCCTTTGGTTTTCAAGTCCTAAATTTCTTTCCCATTTTGTGTTTGTGCTTTCACAGGAAAAATTCTTGTGTCTTCTTTTTTACAAGGTTCTCCAAAAATTGATTTTTTATGTTTTAATTAGAAATTCATCAAGACTTTTTTCCTCTGAAGTTGAAGAGTGAGTTTCAGGGAGTGATTAGATCCATTCCCCTAAAAATTTCCACAGTTTTTACAATCAATCAAAAAACCAAACATTGACAATCTAAAATATGAAAAAATATGGTTTCTTTAGCTGCCAGCAATTGTACCAAAATGACAACACAAAGAAGAAAAAAATGATTGCATTTTTAAACATTCTCAGATGATGTAGATTTACATCCTCACAACCCCAAATCTCCACATATTCCCAAAAGAAAAAAAAGTGAGTTCATGCCTTCGCTTTGCAATTTCCACGGAAGTCACAAGAGGGGAAATATCTTGGTTTTCACCATTTTGTGGAGTCAAACACAAACTGCAGATCTGACTCAATGCTGAGACAAGTCACTTTCCAAATGGGAAGGTTCTGAACAGAAATTCAAGAGCTGTACCTGTGAAAACCAGCATCAACCAGATCCTACAGCAGCTGAACCACAAACACACAAGGTTTCAGATGTCAGTGTTTGAAATCACTCATTTCAATAACTCCAGTTTGAAATCAAGCAAGAATATTCTTATCTTTATAGACAAAATTGTGGATACACATTTTGAACATCTCCTTAGTTTTCCTGTTCTAGGCCCTTATTTTTTTATTGTAATCCTCCATAGCAGGGAACTGGATTAAATACCAACATAGGGAAAAAAATTACATCTGCATTATTTCTACTCTCACAATACTGTATCTTAATATTTTATCACAATAAAGTGTGTAAAGCTGGCTTTAAAGCGCCATGCCAAGTAAAAGTACATACATGTTGTATGAGCAGGAGAAAATCTCATCTTTCTCTCTCCTTTCCCAGCTAATATTTCTTGTCATCAGAACTAAGCCGTTTGATTGTGATGGAGGAACATCCGTGTTGTGAAAACAAATGCTGTTAAAGCCTATCAGCTTGCTCAACTTAGACATACACTGACTGTTCAGGTCAGTTATCCAAAGCACTACACCTGGTGTTATTTTTCTGTAGCTCCCTTAGGGGAAAAAATTTCGATGACTGCTTTGAGTGGCATTGCTTTCAGCAGATGAGGATTTAATAGGGTTGTCTGAGATGCCCATGGTGCACAAGGTGGATTTCTGGAGAAGGAATGGGATAGGAAGACTGGTGAGTTTTTCCCAAGTGCTGAGGAAAGGTAAGACCCTTGAAACAACTTTTTTTGCTTGTTTGGATCTCAGAGAGTCTGGAAGGTGCCTCTACTACAACTTCTGTTTAAATTCTCAAAAATCTGCCTGGAAAGTCTAAAGAAGCATAATGAAAAATGCCTTCTGGTTACAACTAATAAACTTTTGTCTGTGCAGGATGATTACTTTCACAGATAACAGCCTTAAATGTTACAGGTGCGGAGAGAGAGAAATAGAAGAGAAAGAGTTTTCAATTCTGCCCCTCTTTGGAATAACTTAAAATAAATGCCAGGAGCCTTGAAAAGGCTTTGCTGGCAGTAGAATATCTGAATATAAAACTGAAAAGCCATTTTGAAAACTCAGAGAGGAATTGTGGTCCAATTGGATCAATAATTTGGAGCACAGGACCCAACCATTGTGACCACACAACAGAAATAATTGCAATCACTGCTAAAAAAAGTAACATATCTCAACACAGCTGAGATCAGGCTAATGATTCACTTTGTTTTAAATGTGAATTATTGAAAGCAGGAATCAGAAAGTTCAAGGATGAAATTAACCTCAAAACAAATTAATCTATTTTAAAAGTTTTGGAAAAAAGATCCCAACTTGTACAGTACTGGGAAAAAATATAAATCTACAGAATACAACTCCAAGCTTCCAAGCTCAAAGTTAATCTGATGATATATCTGAATACTGATAACCCGGGCACAGATCCATCTCCAGAGAGAGATATGCCTGCTATGATTATCTCTCTGGTAGCTGTCAAACAAAGAGATGTCATTCTGTCTACAGTTAAACAACAACAGATGGAACAGACCCTCAGCCAAGGTAAGTAGCATCAATCCAGTGCTTTCAAATGGAGTCTTACCGTGGTTTGCACCAGTTGAAGATCTGTTCCAGATCTCTATTCCAAGGCTAGGGTTAATCTCATCTCTAATATAAGCTGAGATCATCATCAAAGAAGCTACAGAAGAAAGTATGTCTTCAAGGCACAGTCTTATGTTTGTGGTATCATTATGACATGTACCTTCATCAGTCAGGCTTTCCACTTGCTTCAGAGGACACTTAATACGTAAAGACTCTCAACTTCATAAATTCATGAGCTGCAGTATCCTGCAAAAGCACAAAGTTCTTGGGATAGAAGGTATCCCATCTGATTTTGCATATTACAACCAACCAGCTGCCTGAACAGCTTTTACAGCCTCCACTGAAAGAAACAGGATTTTTTAGACATCAACTCATTAGTTGTAAGGGGGTTGATTAAAACTGGTCAGATAATCCAAGCCCCCTGCAAATATGTTTCTCCCTCCATTGAGTATAAAGACGCATAAACAACTTGCACTGAGGCTGATATCTATTCTGCAGTTGTTTACATGTAGGTGAGGTAAGTTCTAGACATTGTGTCAATCCTTTTTTAGCTATAACAGTGAGAACTAATGGATAGAGGAATCCAGTTAAAATTTTGCTAACCCACAGTTCTCATGTTTTATGTAACATTATAGATAAATTGGGGATCCAAAACTATGAGAAATATGGTTTCTAAAAATTATATGGTGATCTGAGTTTATTTTATCTCAAAATCAAAATAAATGATACACCAAGAATAGATGTAAATTCTGCACACACATTTTCATATACAACAGAACCTCTTAGAGAATAAAGGGGAATAGAAAGAATGCTCCACATTTACCAATCTTCATTCCAGAATTCCCATAACACTAATAACGTCTGATATCTTGACCCAAGACCATAATGTTTTGGCTAGAATACATTATAAAAGGAAATTATTTTCTGTTCTCTAGTGATTTAATCTTGAAATCACCTTAATCCACTGATATTCATAATAAAATATATTTCAGTTTGGTCATACATTTGCCAAGCAGCTCTGAAACACTGGTGTTTAAGATGTGTGTGTTGGAATTTTGATTCATGGACCTAAAAAGTGGAAAATGTCTATTAGATGATCCATTCCTGCCAGTACAGCCTTGTTCCCCAAAGCAATTTCCTGGTCTTTTGTCCAGTCTAATTTCAAAGTCCATCTGGGTGTATAAGTTATCCTATTATGAGCAATTATGTTATTAAAATGTGTGATGTGTTCTGGCTCTATAATTTTTAGCCAAAGAGCTCGCCTTATTACTCAGTGTGGGTAAAAAAAAAAAAAGACTACTCTTTTTGTTTTCTCTTGGTCTGGAAGGGACCACCCAAAAGTCCACTTAGCAAGGGACTCACATCAAATGTCTGAAGCAACCACGGTGGCTAAGCCTTGTGCAGAGATAGCCAAACATGCCTCATAAGCTTATTATAAGTGCAGCTAGAGCAAACTCGAGTTCAAGGCCACCTGCAAAGTGCAGTCAGAAAGCTTTATAAGCACCCAGACAGTGACGCTCTCCCTCAGTCCCATACTGCTGCAGGTATATTACCATCAGTTGAGCTCTAATGTAACTGTCTGTACATAATCTGCAATGACTCCAGCATAGACGTATCTAAAAGGATACAGCACATGGTAGGAAAATGATATTATAAAGGAGACAAGGGCATTAAAAAAATGTGGTGGCCAGAAAAAAACCTTTAAAATATCTATTCAGACAAGTTCAGCCTTCTGAGATCACTTGGAAGGCTCATGTAGTAAACAGGTACTGTGCTGTACACCAGAAACCTTGATTGATTTCTATCGATCCTATATTAGACCAATAAATGCTTGGAAAGAGAAGGAAAGGGCTTTTATTTTACAGTGTAACTAAATGCAACTCTCAATTTCAAAGAACAATCCTTTCTTCTTACATGGCCCCTGTTACTCTGATATCCAAGAAGCTTATAGTGCTTAAATGGTATTGAACTACCACATAATAGTCACACAGTTACTGTTAGTGCAAGTTATCCCATCTTCATTTTACAAACCAAAACCTCAGAGACAGAGGAACATATTCATAACTCAGCACCCAGCCCTAGCATATAGTTCCCAGAATCAGGTTACTGATATAATGAAAAGCAGATCCAGCTTTTAGAACAGGAATCACAGCAGTCAACACTAAATCTGAAGGTTTTCTCAAATCCTATCTGTCCTATCTAGTGACATCTATGAGTTCAGTATCTCTGCAGGATCAGAGTTGCAAACCTGCAACTAGACTAAGACACCTAAAGAAATTACTCATCTATAGGAAAAAATACTTTTATAAAGGTAGAAGAGGACACAGTGGGATGACAGCAGGTAAATGTTTAGAGTACAGCTGCCTGGAAAGCAGGAGGTCTAAACGTAATGCCCTCCTAAATGTGAATAATTAAAACTCATGTCTCAAACTTTTTAAAATTTCTTAATCACCAAACTAACAGTGAGGGAAAAGAGGAAAAGAATATAGTGCTAGATGACCCACCAGAGCAGAGAGCAGGTAAAACAATGTTTGGCTAGAACATAGCAAATAAAGCCTTCAGTCCTGTGATGGAAGAGCTGAGGGCTCTGGTACATGACTGATTAATAGACATAACCCAAACATGAGTTCAGGAATGGTGTCTTCCCAAGGCTCACCTCAGAGGGGACGTAGGGAAGTGCATCCAGAAGTAGATCAAACCTAGCAGGAGCTGTGATTAAAGAGTCTGTACAAACCACAGCCCAACAGGCTATGCCTGGTAGAGGGCTGTCCTCTCTGATGCTTTACTATCTCTCCACGACCTCAGAAAAAGGATCTAAGACCTTCCAGTCCCCTATCTTAAACTCCACTCTCTGATGTTTTGCGGTAAATGCAAAACATGTCGGCACCTTGCTTCAGGGACAGTTTCCCCAGATTGCACTACAGTCATTGGGCAAAATGGGTAAACATATTCTGTGGAAGCAGAAAGCAGAACCAAGAGCTCTGCCTTCTAACCACAGGCTTTGTTGTCATGTGTCTTGTCGACACTACATGTGTTATTTCTCCTCTCATGAACCTTGATTGTCCTTCCTACACAGCAACACAGCTTCCACAATAGGGACAGCAGTTATCTTCTCTTATCCCAGAGTACACCACACTAAGAAGTAGTAAATTTTAAATGCCACATACTGAAAAGAGCTTACAAGCCATTTCCTCCCACTTCGCAGAGTATTATATCCACGGGGAGGATGTACAAGAGGTGGATGACAGGTCGTTCTGTTTCCAAGCTTGACAAAAATATATATACATGTTCACAAAACTAACACACTTTGTGCCGAACTCAACGCTCTTTGCACATGCCAGGCACTCAGAGGACTCCTAGCAGACCAGGACCTTCAGGGATATAACTGATTTGTCATTTCTAAATAGACTCCAAATGAAGCTACTTCTATTCTCATCCCATCCGAGAACAGTGGTGCCTTTGAACACATTTAAATGATCTTTGTCTGTCTCTTCTTTACCAGCCAAAGCCATGGAATCCATGTCCTCTCAGGCACCTAAGTGGGCTGAATTTTCATGGAGCACTCGGCTGAACAAAGACGCCTAAATTAAGCTTGAGTTACACTTTAGGTTCCTAAGTGCTTTTTTGGATGTCAACCAAACTAAGAAACTTGCCCAAGGTCATGGAGGAAGTCTATGGTAGAAAAGGAAACTGATCTGGGGTCTCTGAGGTCTAGGACTAACACCAGCAGCACTAGAACATCTTTCCTCTCCCTGCTGCTCCTATTGAACCTAAAATGACACAAAAGTTCAGAAAAGCTAATGACAGGAATGAACAGGTTGTGGAATCAATTAATTTCATCTACATGACTCTGAAACATGATCTATGCTTACTTTTATCCACTTATTACTTTCTTACTCTCTGCAGATGATTGCAGAAATGCCAAATCCATCTATTTATAAAGCAGTGAAACAGTTGAGTGTTCTCTAATGTACCACTTCCAAGTGCAAGCAGTATATACTGACCGGCTTGTAACTATCTTGGCAAGGATTCACACACCTGTTAGGATTTTAATTTATCAACGACAGTCGTATTTATATTTATGTCTATGGCTGCATGCTCATGAAATAGGAAGGGATGTTAAAACAACACTAGCAGTTTAACAGCAGCCAGGAAACTCAGAGTTAAGGTTTGTTTCTCTGTCCTTAGCTCACCCGTGCTATGCACAGCTCTCATATATGCATAGAAACAGCCCACGAATATAGCTTATATGTGAAAGAAAAGAGTCTGAGGCAAAGACCCAGTCAAATCCAATTGGAATAACACTAGTTGAGTTCATAGGTCTCTGGAATGGTCATGCCAAAATCAACCAACCTTTACAAAATGTCAGAAAAAAGCCTGAATTGTACCTACCATTGTCTAGACAACGCGGTGTTCAGATTTGGCATGTTTGATTTTTCTTTGATTAATGAAGGAGATTATAACAAGCTTTCCCATTTGAAGACTGTTAACATTCTTCCCGCATGATAATGGCCCCCAAGGATCTCAGGGAGTGTACAGACACTCCCACTGATTCCCCGTCGTTTTCCACAGACTTGGTGCAATTTCAATAGAACCCTTTCCTTCAGGCCCATTACACACATAAGTGATACACCCCCATTATCAGCAGATCATTGAAGTGATAGATAGTAATGACTCCTTAGGAGAGAGACTGTATATCAACCTGCAGCGGAGCGTGTTTTATAGACCAGGTATGAATTCCATAAGAAATGCTGACAGACCCTGCACTGAAACAGCACCTAACAGCACTGCCACTCTGCAGTGACAGTAAAAGGTTAGGCACTGCCCTGCCCTCAGTCCACTGCAAAACTGAGGTTAATGGGAGTTCCAAAGTTGAAGAAAGCACAGTCTCAGGCCCCGAGTTTATTAAAAAATCCTGTTAAATTATTTTTCTTTGTCCCTCAAGCATATTGCTTTCATAATCAATGCTAAAATTCAAATAATCTATTTATTTGGTAAAAAGATTGATTACGCTCTGTTTACTTTCAGTTCTTGCCTTCTGGCTTGTCTGAACTGCCACAGTGTTCTGAAGATAATCCTGGTACACCTATCTCCATCCTTGACAGTGCTTATTAGTTTCTACCCCTAATCTTCCTAACTAACATCATCTCACCAAAAAAAAGTTGATCATCCACAGGATGCTTTATTTGAGAACATCCCACATCATATTGTCATTATAACTTCAGTCACCACCGCTAAAATGATTCCAAGATGGTGACACTTCATTAAAGAATATTTGCCCTCTGTCCTGACTGTCAATTAATAATTTTGTGTCCCTACTGCAGATACCTCACAACCCATCCACCACCCACACAGTCCACTCCTCAAAGGCACCACCTCAAGGTTTAGAGGTTTGATATGGCACAGTCAGTGTGAACTCTTAAATTTTGTGAAGATAACAGCACTTCATGCATTATCACGGATGGAGGAAGGGGAAAAGATCAAAATAAATAACAGCATAGTACTACAATAGAAAAGTGGTTTAGATGTACCAGGCAATACTGTAAAATGAAAGAATATTTCTAACCTATTTTAGGTAAAGAGGTTTTCGTCCCTTTTTTATGATGTACTTAATTTCCTTTTTTTATATGAGTTTAATATTGATCACTGTGCCATCTAATAAGTCTCTGAATCATTCAGTTATATTGTTTTAATACTAATTAGTTTAATTTTATAACTGAATCTGCAAGACAAAATAGCATCATTTATGACAAGTAAACAGATAACACTCTTTGTAATACCATCTTCACAGTTTTTAAATTAGAAGATTTATTAAAAATACAATTATTAACTGACAAAACTTGAATTTATAAACAGCACAGTGTGAACAAGAGCGACTCCCATTCTGAGACTTCTTTACTTTTGTTTTATAATTGTGTTTACTTATAACTTTAAAAATTTACTTTTTACAGTAGAGACAATCTTCTTCCTGGAAAGACTGCAAAACCTGTACAGTAATTCTTCACCAGGACAATGAAAACTATGTACTTCTCTTCTAAAAAAGGTGCTTCAGTAATATTTGAGTGGCTGAATAAGCTGAATACTCCATTTCTGCTCTTCCAGGAATGGATTCTAGATACGTCTGTGTGCAGTTTATATAACATACTTAAATGCATTCAATTTTTACTAACATGCCCCAATACAGACATAAAACTTACATTAACTTGCATGCAGTGCATGTAACCACCTGCAGTTAGTAAGATTAACACACTAAAGAAAACTAATAAGCTGCTAACATCCTCAAAACACAAGTACTATATGCTGTATGTATTTTATTTCTAATTAGGTTCTTAACAGCTACTGGTTGTACTTCAGTCATTAAGCAGACAGATCAGAAAGAAATAAAAAGGAAGTGATTTGTGTACATTTTCTGAGCCATATCCTTTATATTATTGTTACAATTACGTTACCTTACTTCTCTTTCAGCAAGTCAATTTCTAGTGTTGTGAAGAAAAACAAGTACACACATTACACTGAGATTTGTGAATTTCCTGGAGTTCCATGTAACTTTTGGTCTAGCTCCCATGGCACAATCTCAACTGTAAAGCAAAGTTTGGCAGTCTCTGAATTTCAGGAACAGTTCAAGAAGTATGCACTCAAAGGAAAATGAATTCTAACTTGCAACTGTCCCTGCCATCATACAGAATTGTCTCACTTTTTGCCCCAGTCCCTTTACATTCATTATATGTCTCATCTTGCTTTAGCTCATTGCCAAAGGACAAGTTTACAGCAACTTTAAAATGGTTTATATTGGCTTGAGGGACTGTTGCCTAGTCAGGGTTTAGTCAGAAATGCTTTATGTTGACATGACTCAGGTCTGGGCACTCATTTGCCTTCATTTTCTTTCCAGTTTACCACACTTTCAAACTCGATGACATGCATCCTTACTTGGAGGCAAGGGGTTTTTTCCATAAACATTTGAAAATTTCAACCATACTCCTGCTTTTACTTTGATTATAAACTTCAACAGATTCTTGGGAGAAGGTAGGAGCTGGTACCAAAAAGCGTGTTACAGAATGAGTTTAAAACCTAATGCCTTATAGTAACCCTGTACAAACTTACAATCCAGTGCAATGTAAGTAAAATGCTTATTTTAAGAAATAACCTTTGGTACTCGGAAAGAATGTTCCAGTGAATATTTCTGAATTTAAATAAAACCAACAAGCTTTAAAAAACAGCTTGAATAAGGAGTTCTTTAACAATGACAGGAAAATCCTTCGTTACAGTAGAGACATACTGCACGGAAGCCCTTGACAGTTCATCTTGACACCAGCGAGGTACTAAACCCCAGACTGGCTCTACACCTATTTTTCTGTGCAAGGCAGAAGTATATTTACCCACCATTCCCACTACTTATAGTTCTGACTTAATGTGTTCTTCTGAAAATTGTCTGACATTAGGAGAAAGTGGTAATATTTGCATTTTTATAAAATCTTCTAAATAAATAATATAAAACTTATACATACATAAATATATATATATAAATATAACATTTTTGCTACGCTTTTTGTGTCTTTTACTTCATGTATGTCTTGTTACCCCATTGTGTCTCCTTACTACCTACAGTCTCTAGTGACACTTACCTGAGCCTGTGTGGCTTGTGCAGAGTAAAAGAGAAAGTCATGCACACATTTGTATGTTATCCCTCCAGTTCTCCAGTCATTGCTCAGTTTTCCGCAGCACGCAGGTATTCCTTCACAAAGAGCTCTACACAACTTTCCCTGAGTTACTCTGGGAAGTCATTTCAGACAGTCCTAGAGTCAGCAAGCAACAAAAGTGGTGCAGAGTCTCTTTGACTCACTTTCCATTCCTAAACTGCAGTAGGAGATGCTGGTGAACTTAGATTACATGCATAACCCGAAGTGACTTTGCAATGCAGAAATATCTGAAGACACTGGAGAAGTTGAAGAGGATAAAGAAGGTTTGCTAAGCATTAATTTTGTCCTGAAAGACTGTTTTCCGTGTTTCAGGGAAAGAAGAACTTTTGATTACCTTTATTCCGTTTCTGGTGTACAGCTCAATTTAAGGCAGACTCAGCTGGTCAGTAATGCAGTGACAGCTTTTGCTTCCATCCAGCCCATTTATTTTGACAGTAAAGAAAAACAAGTACATCTGGCTGTTATGGGCAATGGTGAATGACTCAGTGTAACCAAGAGTGGCTTTAGAAGAGGCACTCAGAAGATTTCAGCCCTCCCATTAAGAGCTGCTTGGCGAAGGGCACATTCCAGGTCACATGCAGCTGGGCTTGCTTGATCAGCATTATCATCCAGCCCTGGGGGTAAAGGCCTCACTGGTGTCTGTTCCCATTTACAGTACCTGAGACAACAGTTGGGAAAAGAGTCCTCTGCATCTTATATGCTCCTCCAGCTGCCAGCACTTGCAATTTCAGCAGTGGTCAGCCATTATTCAATAATATGCAAGAAAACAGAGGGCTCCTTGGAAGATCTCAGCAATCATTCTTAAGCAGTGCCCTGTGCCCACAGCTCCAACCGTGATGTCTATTTCTTCACTTTTGTGCCAGCTCAACTGATGTGAGGGGAGTAGATGAGGATATCCCTGAGACATAACCTCTTGTTTGGGTAACCACTGCAGCATTGTCTATCTGCCACGCTTATAAACCTAGCTCACAACTCTTAAATATACCTGTAGCTTGGTACCAATGTGTTTAGTCCTGGAAAATATTGTTTTCTCCATGTTCTACTTTCAAAGGGATTCACCTCCTACTTATTCCATACAGCCCAACGAATTTAGTTTTATGTTTCTATAGAAAATAAATACTAGTTTTCTACATTTGAAGAAGCACAGTAAAATTGCTGCCTAACATTTGTTTAAAAGTAAAGCAGTATTAGCTACTTACTATAAATACATAATGACCCATTCATCCTTTATTTGCAGAACTTCCTTCCTAAATGTATTTGAAGACACATGATGCTTTCCCCAATCTCAGAGCAGTGGCAGCTTTCATAGGATATTTACCTGATGTTTTCCATTGACAGCTATAGATGTAATAGAAAAACTTCTTATTCCATGGGGGCACAGGTGAAGGTGACACATACATACCTACATGGATGATTTTGTTAGGCTGAGATGAAAGAAGGTTTGAGAGAATTAAATTATTCTTATTGGCCAAAATTTCCTTTGATTCAAGCTTCGCATTTTGATATTTTTCCTTTCCAGTACTTCGGGGAAGACTAGAAGATAAGGCATTACTAGCCATGATAGAAGGTGCTACCACCATATGTGAAAATCATCTCATCATAGCACAAGGTTTGTCATGTCATCCTGCAGAAGGCTAAATAATGTCTGGAATTCACATGTTAATGTGTGCTGGCAGAAGAATACCATGGGTTACTAAAGCAATGGTAACTTCACGCTTTAGACTATAGAAAAATATGAAGGAGAAAAAGAAGTCTAAAATTCTAATATTTTACTGAACAGAAAGTTGGTCATTTTGTAATCCCAAAAAGTGAAATCCTATTTATAGCAACAGTGAAATCAAATAGTATGCGATCACTCTGAGGTTTGCAACATTTGACAAATTGTAATTTTGTTCTTCACAAACTCCTAAACACTTCCTGCTAAGTGACAACAAGCATCAGCAAGTTTCAACAAACCTTCTGCAGCTTCTTTATCTCACTATAAAGAACAGATGCCGTTTTGGGGCTGCTGTGAGCTCTTCTGTTCTTTGTGTAATATGCACATGTATATGAGAGTGCACATCACATGAAAATGTGATAGCCAAGGCCCATCTCAAATGTTTTTTCTGTGGTGCACAGTAAGCAAACAGCTGGCTCCAGGCAAGAATCCTCTGTCAATCATGGCAAAAACATGAGCCACATACAATTCCATGGCAAAAGTGACAAAATTTTCAACATTATTAGCAAAATCATTTTGGCTGTTAAAATATATGGAGATGCTCCTACTGTTTTCTAGTATGTTTGTGAAAATGACTATCAATCTCTGCCCTTCACCAATAGCAAGAGGGACGTACATAAACTAAATAGAGATGGTGCTCCCAGAAAATAATTACTTTCAGGCTATCAGGGTGCTGTCAGCAAAGGTCTTCCTATAAAACAAGGAGTCCTGTGAACTGCAGATTTCAGGATGGTAGGAATTTCATGACACGAAGTCAGAACAAATGTAATCTACATGTTAGAAGAGTGTTAAGTAGAGCTTTGAATGTCCAAGCCTTTGCCAGTACACAATTTTCTTCCATTCTGGGCTCCTTTATGATAAGGAGTAAAAAGACACACTTAAGAAATCTCACTAACCACATAGAAAAAGAGATATTCCTCATAAAGATCAGGAGGGACTTGGGTTTGGAAGTCAGGAACATTCCTGATGGAGGAGGAAAGCAAGAAGACATTCAACTAAAGAAGAGCATAACATCAGAGGCAATGCAGGAAGCAAAACTGAGAACTAAAATGGATCACTTCAGAGAGAGAGGAAAGAAAATTAACAAAGTCAGAGATAAACAACTTAAAGCAAGTACAAGGGGACTTATCAAAATGGAATACATCTTATCAGAAATATGTCTTAAGACAAGCAATGTCACTTTACCTTACTGTTAGCAATTAGACAGCTTCATCGTTACACAACTGTAGAGAAGGTAGAAAACTCAGACTTTAGAAGAATATGGTGTCATCCCTGCCATTACCTTGTGATGTCATTTTTGCCATCCTGAGTAGTCTTCCAGTTTAATGTGCCAAAATTTTCCATTTATAAAATGTCATTGGAAAACATCTATTAATTGATGCCAAAACATGTAGGAGAGAACACATTGTTGCAGCAAATACAGACTTTTTCTTCAGGAAGACTATACTATGCATGTCAGAATAACCAAGACGCACATTGGCAAGAGCATCTTCCTGGAGGCAGGAGACCCACGTTCAGGCTCTGTTCCCCTGGAGTTAGAGCAAAAGATTTCAGCTTCAGCCTTTCTCCAGTAAGCCCTCAAGGCTATCCATTACTCTTGATAGAACGTTTTCAATCTCACCTATTAGAGCGGCTCTATTTTGTATAAATTGTATTAAGTATTCATTGAATTTTGGGCTTCAACACCACGGGTTAGTGCCCTAATCACCTGGCTGTTCAAGGAAGACATGAGGCAGGGCAGAACGTGGTAGGAATCATATAATAAGACTCAACAGTTTTTATAAACTTCCTCCATCAAGCTCCACACTCCACTTCTGATCTCACTCTTGGAGTCCTAACACTTCTGCAAGACTCCACTCCCCAGATAGACTATGATTATGTCACTGGTAGAATTGGTTGTGATGTCTTTGGCAGCCCCTCTGACTCTTTTATTCACTGGGAGAATGATAAGGGGTTTGTATTTAACATGATAAGGCATAGAACAGCCTAGAAGTAACAAAACATTTCGGACTGAACAAATAACTTCCTGACCGAATATAATCCTAAGGATATATTAAAATAATTAATTTTTACTTTACGTAAAAAAAAAAAAAAAAAAAAAAAAACCAAAAAAAAAAAAAAAAAAAACAAAAAAAAAAAACAATGTAAAACTGGAGAAGACCAAACAGAAGTTGTTGAATGCACAAGTTGGATGGGTGTTTATCTCTACATGTGGTTTCTTTTTTGAAGCAGGGATGTAATTCCAAAGTACCTGTAAAGGAAAGTCAATGAAAAGTAAGAACAAAGGTCTTTGTTTTGACAAAGCATAACTGAACTCTAAAATACTAACATCTGAAGTTTAAAATTACATAGGTAAGCTTCACTTTGAAACAACATGGAGAGTGTTTTGCTGTTGTTGCAAGCTTCATCTAAAAACACGTTTTGCTGCAACCACAATAGAGTTATAGCATTACGTATGCTCATACAGTAAGTTAAACAGTTCAGTTAACAAGAATGGCAATAGACAAATGAGAAACATGATAACTCAGCACTGTAAAACACAGCCATTCACACTTATTGACTTCCCTGAGCTTGTTCTACATTGATTGCTCATTTTCACACAGTTTGTATGAGCCAGGCTCTTTATATTTCATTAATTCATCCATCCTCCATGCGTAACATTCACTGCGCAGACACCAGGTCAAACTCTTAAACACAGTGCTGGACTTGATCAGACAAAGGCCTTGATAGAGTAAAGGCAATCTTCACTCAATCCAGGGGGTTTGCTATGCATGCCAAGCAGAGGAGAGCAAAACCATACAAGAGGAGAAGATTCACCGAGTATGTGGAGCAGGGGATGATAAGACTAAAAAAAGAAAGGGATTTTTGCTTCCTTTTTTAGTTCTTCTCCCTGTCCCTGTAGGACCTGTTCTGTGGAGCACTCATCACACAGCTCATTACCAGAAGGCAACCATGCCACACTGTGGGGTCCTAATCTACATAGCAGCTGGAAGAGGGAATGGACTTGGAATCCCAAATCAATACACAAACCTCCAGGTATGCTGGATTCATAGATGAAGCTTTCCAGTGCTAGCTAGATTTTTCTTGTATCCTCACACCTAACAGGATTGAGGAAAGGTGCTGGGCCTGAAGAGAAAGATTTCAGTAATATTTTCTTTGGAGACAATTTTGGTATATACACCACACCTTGTCAACATTGTACCAGAGGTTAAAATTGATCTAACATTATGATTTGTTTCAAGTTCATATTTTCCCTTCCAGTACCAGGAAGGATCTTGACATATAAAAGACAGAAAAAAACATTGGTCCTGTTCTTTAGTACATTTCACTCTCTAAATTGTCCTTCTGTGCTTTTGTATTTTTAAACGAGTCTTTTCTTGTCCAACTCAATTCTACTTCTCACATGAAGAATTCATGATAAACTAAAAAATAAACAATATATTCTAGTTTCCTAAGATTAAATAATATGGAGTATATTTCCAAACTCCTCATTTAAGCAAGACCTTTGAGTTTATGGGATAGTGCACATAAGGCCTGCAAAATCAAATTAGAAAGTCTTTATCATGAAGTCCTCCCTCTGTCACAAGTAGATCAGTAATTTCCCTGTCATTATTGATAACATTTTTTTTTATTCTTTGCTCATGTAACTAATTCCAACACAGCTGTCACATAGAAGAGTTATGATGATAAAAATCTTTGTGTTGTTACAATACTTATGAACCATCTAAACGTATACAAACCTAAAATACACACATCTCTGCCTCTCTTCTTAAATAATCCTCTCACCTATCTTAATTATTGAGGGACCTACAAAATGAAATCCAGTTTGAAAAGTGAAAAAAATGGAAAATATTCCTACTATTATTCAACAAATCTCTTTCAATTTTCTATGTTTGAAGGCAATTGGTATATTTGACAAACAATGACAGCAGAGTTTCAGTGGATGCAAGAGAAAGGTATATCTGATCTCTGACATCCATGTGTCATCTCAGTAGTGAGTGTTATAAGAATTTGACAATAGCTTTGAGATCTTTGTGCTTGTTGGTGAGTTGTGTACTGGTTATATTTTTTACTTTGGATTTCAATTTCAAAATATGTGAAAGTAATAAAATTAGAAGAAGTGTCAAGAGAGAATACGAACATTCATATATCACTGAGAATGAGAGATACAGTGATTTCAGATTTTAATTGTCAGCATAGCATGCTGTCCGATCTCACTATTAATGAAGGGGGGAAAAAAAAGGGTGTTTACATCAGGAAATAGAGCATGACAGTCATGACCTACAAAAAGCAGAATACATTTTTTAATCTCTAGAACAAAGAGCAATTTTTGGTGTTGTATTTTTGCTTGAATAGACACATTACCGAGGACCATATGATTTGAAAATCTGGTTTAGTTCATCTGAAAAATCTCACAGATCAGGAATGTTCTTTTTCTCTCCTAATCATTTTGCTTAGTCCCCAAATTAAATGCGATTTAAACCTATCAATATGCATTCAAAATCAAAATTTCCCATTAGAGTTATTTGTAACAAAGAAATGTGTGGCTGTTGACACAAGAGCAAATGACATGAATGAATCTGCAGACCTCAAGAGAAAAAAGGAAAATCATACCATAACAGCCACCCGTCTGGTACTGATTTCATCGTCTTTCCACCCAAATGTTTTCTTCGGCTTTCTTTTTTAGCTTCTGGTGACATATTACAAAAACCTGGATACTTTGCTCTCAAGGAAAGCTTTTTTTGTGTGCATGAACTCAAAGGAATACCAAGAAAAGCTTTTTTTGTGTGTGTGAACTCAAAGGAATGCCATATGTAAAGTACTTATAGCAACATTATATACAAAAGTGCTAATAGAACAGATATTGCAAAGCTGAGAAATGCAAGCACATATTGAGGTTCACAAAAAAGGAACATGGTAAACCACTAATGACCTGATAATTTCGTAGGTCTTACTCAAATTCAGGGCAACATTAAGGGGACTATGATTATTACTCAGCTCTCATGCCTTCAGTCACCATGCCTTTGAAGAGCGAGTTAGGGGCAATCAAACCAAAACTTACCACCATCATAAAGTGACTGATTACCATAACATCTGATTTCAAATTAAAAAAAGACTATTTGGGGTCTGGGAGATTTTGGGTCTGTGTTTTCTATCTCTTACTATCCTCAGATTGGTGTAGATCTTTCCTATTTCTCCTTCTGCTCCCATTCTGGTGCTTTTCTGTTTTTCACTCACTCTCGCTTGTTTTTAATCCGTCACAGTCTGTCCTAGCTTGCTTCCACCCGCAGCTCTAACCTAATACTGTTCCCCCCACCCCCTTTTATTATTTTCTCTGAGGAAAAACAGGAAACTTCAAGTCTCATCACCAACACGAAAGAGGAAAGAAGTGATCAGACACATGTTCTGTACCAGGAGAAACAGAATTGTGAAACAGTCTGATAAAAATCAGCATCTATCTCATATGTGCTGACTACCAAATATTTGTAAGTGACTTGTTTCCCAGCAACAATATATCCTGGCAAGCAATGATGAATTCTTTTCTTTTCATGATTCAATACGAATTTTTAGCACCTCAAATGAAGTTGGTTATTCTTCATAATAAAATATAGATTAGAGGTAAACTACAGCAAGATATAGAGAAGGGGACGATGATTCATTTTGCCCTGATTATAAATGTACAAACATTACAAATACTGTTACGAACATTGTAGGGTTTGTTAAAATTTGATGTGGATATCATTACTCCTTAAAATTTACTATCCCAGACTGTGTTTCTCCTAACACAATGCAATCAAACGTAAAAATAACACCTTATTAAGTGTCTGACAAAATGCTGCCTTCAACTGCAAATTTCTGGCCCATCTGAAATTTAGGCCTGGGTTTAAGCTGGCTCTAGGCATAGACTATAACTTTGCAAATGTACATTCTTAAACCTATGCCTGTGCATATGCAATGAGCAGTCCCCGTGGTCATTTCAAATTCCACTTCCAAGCAAATAGTTTCTACTCTCTGATCCTTAGCAGGAGAAAGAAGAACCTCAAGACCACTGCTCCCCAAACCCTGTGTTTCAAGCACTCATACTGATAACTCATAGATGAGAATCTCTCTTCCCACCATGGCAGCCTGAGCATTTGGGAAGGAAAGAGTCAATATCTGTCTCCCACTCAAGGAAGGAGGGGAATAAGAGAGGTGAAGGGACAAAGATAGAGGCAGGGAGGGAGCAGGAAGAGGTCTAACAGCAAGCAGAGATCCAGGCTAATATGGATAATGGCAAAACTACCAACTCCTTTTTTCAGTGTTTGCAACCCCCGGGAGGCCAATTCTGAGAAGATCATATTGTTCAAACAATGGATTGATCGGCATGTTCATGGGCTGTGAACAGGCCAGCTTGCAGTAGAGAGGGGGGTGGTGGGGAAACAAACAAGAGATTTGGAACCTTAGGGAACCGGGAGGGAGGCCAGCCAGGCATACTCTGCGCCATCAGCCCTGACATGTGGCCATGACTGCTTAAAGAGTAAAAATGCGGAGGAAGAGAAGTAAAGTAAGGCCATGCCAGAAGAGTTAGCTCAGCTAAGATCTGTCACGGGGAAGAAAAATGATTTTGAGGCAGAAGACAGAGTGCCTGGGTAGGAGCTGACATTGGAGTGGAGAGGGGCTGTGCTTTGAACATAAGCTAAACACTACAGGAAAACAGATTGTAAGTATCTCATCCTGGGTGACCCCAAAACCAACAAACATCTCTGGTCTTGATCTCCCTCACTTCCTTTAAAAGTTAATCAGGATGATTTTTTTTTTTTTTTTTTTTTAGTGTTTCTCAGCCTTAATTGTGTTCTATAATAGTCATAGTGCAAAGCTTAAACACATTAACTTAAAGTTTTACTGCTAGCTCCCTCCCATTTGAGGGAGTAATTTGAGCATTTGTGTTATGTTGAAAAATGTGTTATATTAAGAAGTAACAAGTGGATGTTAAGGTAGAAATAACTCCATATTTGACTCATAGACTTACTGCAAGCTACAGCTTAATGGAAAGCCTACAAGGAAGAAATTTGTTTCCTGCAAAAGCTTGTATCAGCTTTAAATTTTGTGGCATTTTAGAATTCAATCAAAAAAAGACACCTTACTTCAGCATTTAGGTTACTGTGGATTTACCCAAATAAATTTTTTATCATCCAAGGCTTCATCAAGCAAAAACTACAGCATGGTAGTAGATCTGTAGTATTATCACTGGCTTTGAGGACCTGATGCATGCACCCTGTGGGTTTCATGGTTGGTGACTTTGAACTAGCTGCAATATTTGGCCACTGTAAAATCAAAATGGACATTCTGTGGAGAGGAAAAATATCACACAACTCTGTATAGCTGAAGCAGAAAAGTGGTTTTTGTCTGGGGCTCTTTATTTTAAGGTGCAGGACCACACACATGAATGTCTTCCAGGATATAACTTCTTATGAAAAAACACTGACAGCAGCACTGAGTTATTTAAACATTTATTAAATCACTTCACAACAAATAGTAACACATCAAGTGCTATCTTCACTTGTTTTAACAGTCTCATTCTAAGAGGGAAAATACTAGCCAAAAGATTTTTTAAGTCTTTAAGATTTTAGTTTAGTTAATATCTAAGATATAAACTTCCCTAGGTCTTCTCTAGCAGTTCCTTTTTGTTGTACAAACATCAAGATGCAATATATCCATATATGTAAATATTGAAATTAATAAAGAGCTTTCTCATTGTTGAACTACCTGTATTACATAAGTGAAGAAGTGTGCACATCCTCTGCTGTATTGAGCACTCAGGAAAAAAACAGAACACACACTGGTAGTGTATGTCTGTTAAATTCATGGAGGGCTCAGATTTTGCAAACTACATATAAATGTATGTCATGAATTTGGGTGAAGTAAGAGTAAGTGCATTCAAGTTTATTTTGTAAAAATAAAGAAAAAGATGGAAAATTACAGCCGTAGAGTATTTTTTATCCTTTTTTATGTTCTTGCAACAGTTAAACAGCTATCTCTTTTCCCTCCATTTTCTTCACTTTGCTAAAAGCTTTGACAAGACAATGATTTTTTTCCCCTAGTTAAACATTTTCACTTCTTCTCCCAACTCCCCACCTGCTGTGAGAAAAAGTTCTCTGTATACATCAGTATCAGATATGAACAGGGAGATATTTTCATACATGTTTTAACTGAAATGTCGTTTATTTTAAACAATAAAATAACTTTTAAAAATTATAGGTTATTCTAATATTTGCCTTAGAAAATTTATTCTGTGCACCCAGTGATTTTTCTAACAAAGTTTTACAGCTAGTTTTTCACATGTAAATTCAATAGTCCTTCCCTTCCCTTCCCTTCCCTTCCCTTCCCTTCCCTTCCCTTCCCTTCCCTTCCCTTCCCTTCCCTTCCCTTCCCTTCCCTTCCCTTCCCTTCCCTTCCCTTCCCTTCCCTTCCCTTCCCTTCCCTTCCCTTCCCTTCCCTTCCCTTCCCTTCCCTTCCCTTCCCTTCCCTTCCCTTCCCTTCCCTTCCCTTCCCTTCCCTTCCCTTCCCTTCCCTTCCCTTCCCTTCCCTTCCCTTCCCTTCCCTTCCCTTCCCTTCCCTTCCCTTCCCTTCCCTTCCCTTCCCTTCCCTTCCCTTCCCTTCCCTTCCCTTCCCTTCCCTTCCCTTCCCTTCCCTTCCCTTCCCTTCCCTTCCCTTCCCTTCCCTTCCCTTCCCTTCCCTTCCCTTCCCTTCCCTTCCCTTCCCTTCCCTTCCCTTCCCTTCCCTTCCCTTCCCTTCCCTTCCCTTCCCTTCCCTTCCCTTCCTTCCCTTCCCTTCCCTTCCCTTCCCTTCCCTTCCCTTCCCTTCCCTTCCCTTCCCTTCCCTTCCCTTCCCTTCCCTTCCCTTCCCTTCCCTTCCCTTCCCTTCCCTTCCCTTCCCTTCCCTTCCCTTCCCTTCCCTTCCCTTCCCTTCCCTTCCCTTCCCTTCCCTTCCCTTCCCTTCCCTTCCCTTCCCTTCCCTTCCCTTCCCTTTCCTTCCCTTTTTCCTTTCCTTTTTCCTTTCCTTCCCCCTTTCCTTTCCCCTTTCCTTTCTTCTTTCCTTTCCTCTTTCCTTTCCTTCCCACTTTTCTCTTTTTTAATACAATATGGATACATCAGTAAAATCTCCTATACAGATACCGAAGAACTACATCAGGAAATTCTGTGGTGGCAACTGGATACCTACTTGGTGTATAGCAGAAGACAAACTATTTCGTGAATTTTAAATGAATAAACTCCATTGACGTATGTTTGCCACTGACCACACCACTGATCAGTGATTTCAGATCACCAGACAATAAGGTACCTTCCCAAAAAAGCAGAGCACATGTTTTGCTGAAGGAAATGTGCCCATCGTGCAGAGGGGAGGATGAGGAAGCTGAGATGCACAGCAGCCCTTAGCAGATGCCATTTGACCATGCCTGTTTTCCCCTCTCTGCTTCCATCTCTCTTTTTTAGCATTGTTATGAAACATGAAAGGTTTACTTTTTTGAGCTTTTGAGCAGGTGGACAGGAGTCAGTGCATCCAGTGCCTCAGACTACATCGTATGTCCTGTGTTTCGTTCTTGGGTAGGACAGGTATCTTACCCCTTCTGCCTCATCTCTACCCTACTTTTTACGAAGGCACGTTAAGGCGAAGTGGGGAAGGAAGTTGCTGTAGTGGTGTGATGGGCCAGGGTGAGTATCTTCTTCCAAGGGAGCCGGCACCTACAGCAGAGCAAGGGCAAACATTAGGTCAGGATGCAAACTTCTGGGGACTGGGGGAAAAGAGGAGGGGAAAATTGGACCACGGGGTGGTGAGAAGAGGAGCCTGTGAAGAGAAGCTAGCAGTCCTGAGCTCCAAACAAATTTCACTCATTTATTATTTCACTAATTCAGTGGTATAACCCAAAGACTTCAACAGTACCAATAATGTCAACAAGGGCAAGAATTAGTATTATAACATTGTGAATAAATATAATGTATAGCATAGGTACAAAGAGTCTGAACAGATAACTCTGGAAATTCTTCCAAATGCTAGAGTTTGTCATCGTCATGTCTAGCTTTTTTTTTTGTAAGTATTAAGAGCTAGAAGTTCATAGCCAACTATAAGACAGAAAAAAACCCAAACAACTTCACAAAGTTTTTTTGGCAAGAAAAGACAAAAAAAGAACAAAGAAAAGACAAAAATATCATTAATTGTCTGCACTACTGAAGTAAATTTTCTATTATCATCCTTTGAGTTACTTGTTGCAACCACTGTTAAAGTGAGGAGTAAACTAACATATTTATTCTTCTGTAGGCAGAGAGTTTGCGGTGTTTCCATAGCTCTTTTTTTTTTTTTTTTTTTTTTTTTTTTAACTTATCCAGTTCTTGGCCAATATTAATAACATGCTTGAATATCAAGTCATTATTGAATACTCTCAACCTGCTCACTCACTCTCCACAGAGAGAAAGAAGTTTCCAACCAAATTTGAATAACAAATTTGAGGAACCTGTGAGCAGGTGAAAAAGTGTGCATGGATAATTCAGTGTGAAATATTAATTTACGTTTCCTGGAAAAGGTGTTTATGGCCTACTCTATTACTAGCAGTAAAAGGAAATAAAGAGAAGTGGAGATATCACAATTTTGAGAAGTACTTAGAAAAGCCAGTGTGTTTGGGGTTACATGTGCATTTCAACATCAGTTTCCTTGCTTTGTTTAGCAGAATACTGGTGCACAGATGTTAAATAGATATTCTGGTTTGGGGCCGAGAGCCCAAGACTCTGTTCTTCCAACTAATTACTTTAATTTTACAATTAGAGCACAATGCTCTGTCCTCCCTCCTCCAAACACTCCCTCTCCCCCCTCACTGTTCCCATAAGTAAATCCAACATACTTGGCTCCATCAACCTCCCATCCTCTAACTCACATGCTCCCTTTACTACTATAAGGAAAGTAATTTTTTTTTTATTTTAAAGAGAGAAAATGAATGAAGGAGACAAATACACAGCCTTTTTTTTTTTTTTCATTAAAGTTCAGATGACAGTGAATTGACCTTACCAATGTAGAAGTACACATTTCTGCATTTATAGGGGGAAGAACAGGAAGATTTTAAGGGACAGGAAGGAAAACGTAGAGGCAAAGTTAGGGTTTCTTACCATTATGGAGCACACAACATAGCAGTATGACCAGACTTCCTAGTCACCTAATTATACCACACAGGAACAGATCAAAAGGATAAAATATAGCTCTGTATTCTTTGACATATAACAAACATAATTTTGTTACAAGTAATCAGTCACTCACAAGTTGTGTCAAAGATAAAGTTGTTTCCCACCAGATGATAGCCTAGATGTGACGTGGACAGTTTTTCAAAAGACAATTGATGAAAAAAACAGTGGAATTTTTGCCGTCGAACAAGCAGATCCCCATAAATCATCTAAGAACAGACTTGTGGGCAGAGTAATAAGCACATCTTAAAGTTAAAAACAAACCATTTTTACTAATGGTTCTCCTTGTGCCTGACCAGATGTTTCTTAATTATGGACATTGATGGCTCATTTCAAAAAGTTCCTCTATAACTTTGACAACTGGAGTTTCCACTCTGTTGATATGAAGCTGACTTTTTTGAAGGTAATGTAAGTACTGTGTAATACATTAAGATAGATTTGACTCTTTAATATTTATAAGATTAGCATTTATATTAGACCATAATGAGCTCCAATTAGTATCATTCCAATTTAACCTAAGGTCTATAACCCAATTTTCTTACATTTCAGACATCATCTTCAAAAGTAAGATGGAAAAGAATTGATTGATTCATGACAACATTTTTTAGGGTCTACTGGGAAGAAGAATTGCTTGAATGATTGATCAGCATTTTTTCATCTGTCGCTTGAGGTATCTTTTATGAAAAATACCTTATAAAGCTATGAATTCACTGATAATAGCAAGTATTTAGAAATTAACTTTTTTTTTTTTTTTTGCTTGTTCAAAATCTAAACATTTCCCTTGCTTGTCAAATAAATCTTTAATTAAATTGATTTCCCTTGTTGCATCCTTTTCACAGGTAGATTGTTAAATCACTTGAAACCTCAAGGTGTTGCCAGCCTGGCATCTAAATAAATTTATCCTGTATAACCCCTGCTGACACCCTGCACTCTGCTCTAATCAGCAATGCTGTGGCTGCTCAGAAAGCTCTGTTTGTGAGATTTCCAGCTTACGTACCCAGCAACCCATCATCTTTTGATTGAGCCTACTGCATCCATTGAAAGGTGTGAGGTGAAGAAAATACCTCACACAGGCTGGAAGGCAACTGCTGGACACACAAAGCTGGTGTTTAGGGAGAAGACATGGTGAATGCCTGCTACAGACAGGGATGGGAGGTAAAAAGAAAGTATAGAAGGGATACTAATCTCACAGAGATGCCAGAAGGATGAGCCCCCTCTAACTTCAGAAATCAGTAGGCAGGCGAAGATAAACTTGTGAGGATAATTATAAACTATGGGATTTTTCATAAGTTTGTAAGTTTTCACAAGATTAATTTTCACTTTATGCATTTCAGTCAAAATAAGGCTTATTTTTTTGGAAGTGTTTCAACAGAAGCGAGTCTTAAATCAGATATGGCATGGGAATTGTCATGGGAATAAAAGGACAAGAGGTGTCAGATGTTGACACACTGGACCAGTGATGATGCAGTAAATAAAGCTTAGTAAAGATTGAGCTGTGCAAGGACAGTGCTTTTTGTGCAAAATCCCACATCTCCATCACCTGACCTCTGCAGCATCTCCTTCCTATAGGCAAGCCCAATGACAGATCTTATTTATTCCAAAGAAGAATTACATGGTAACAATTACTTCCATATAAAAAGAAAATACATTGTCCCTAATGTTCAGCCTACAACTACAAGTAATTCACTTATTCATATTCATGACACTGGTTACTGTGCATATACAATCCAATTTATGTACATCTCTTCAAGACAGGTTTTTCACCTGCTTTTAGCATTCTCCCTTCACTAAGTACAGTTCCCTGGTAGCTTACACTAATCCATTAACAATCTTAGGCTTTTGTACATGCTCTTATTTTAGATTTTACTACATGTAAGTGCTTGTAAACATAAATTAAATAAATATAAAATCTTTTCTTAGAAGTCATATTAACAGATGCTGCTCTGTCCATAGAAATGCTACAATGGATACCAACATTCAGTGAAAACAAAGATCAGAATATCATTCAAAATGTTACCCTTACTCTCAGTCACTTCAGTCTCTCATGTCTTTCCACAAGATGGGCATGTTCTCTAGCACATAACTTACTAGGAATGATTGTTGCACTGAAAAGCATAATATGAGCACACCACGAGCCCACCACACTGCTCTTCACAGCTTTTCTGCAACACTGTCCCCCCTTCTCCCTCGACCTGAAGTTACAAGACCCTATATCACAGCCTATTTTCAGGCAATAGTTCCCTGATAGATATACTTCATTTCAATTTATTTCCTAAGTTATGATTTGTATTGTTGCTTCCCAGCATAAAGAACAAAATCTGTCCCATGTGTCATACATGTAAGATCTAATAAATCATTATCCTCTTCTAGTAAATTCCATCTTCAGTTCTGTCCATGCTATCAAATCCCCCTAAACAAGTATTCAGTTCAGCTCATAGCCAGTAGTCCATCAGTGCTGATGGAACATTATCCACCTTATTTCATATTTCTGTTCTCTCAGTATCTGCAGAGGACATTAAATAGAAATATCTGGAAAAAAATAATCCTTCGTACTCTTTTCATGAAGTAATCTCAGTGATCTCTACTCTCTTGCAGCTCTTTCCTTTTCAAGTAAAATCTAGTAAATCTCCAGTTCAACTAGTGTATTTTCTTTTCTACTTCAATTCTATATCTTTTTCTATGCCCAGAAATTGTAGAATCATTTCAACTTGACATGCCATGCAGCAAAAGAGGATCATACAGGGTTATCAGTGAAGGTCCTGAAACAGAGATGTCTTTTAGATAGGTTGCATAATTCACAAATACTGTTTCTGTAAACCTTCCCCACTACAGCATCATGCACATGCTCCTCCATTTAAATCTTTCCTTGCATGACCCACCAGCTTTCAGGAAAGTGAGCTCCTTCAGTATATCAAATGTGTTACACATGTTCTTGCACTCTTGCCACTGAAAATCAACACAGCCATGAGAAAAGGTGTTGCTGATAACAGAATTAAAAAACGAAAAACAAAACAAAACAAAACCTATGGAGTAAAAAAGAAAATCTGTCAAGACTGGAAATTATGTATCTGAAGTAGAAGAAATGAGATGAAGCTTTAAATGCCCACAGGAATTGTGACTGAACACAGTTCATGAAGCATACTTACATTCAAGGTGACATGGTAACCGGAAGTTTTAATTGTTTAGAAGACACTAATTTACAGTTTCTAAAATGCTTGGGATAGGGATGGGAATACTTCTCTCCCTATCCTAAACTGATATTGGTACCTTAAACTGACAGTTTTCAGGTGATAATACAAGGAGAAACCAGAATAATGAAGAAGTCTAATGACTGAATTAGAAAGTATCTTGCAGCCAAATCTTGTATCAACATCCAATGTTACAGACACCACTGTAGAAAACATCTCAAAAGTAAAGGGTTAGTACTCTACTATTTCCTTTATGCATACACTCTCTATTTTAGGGGAATAAAAAAAGAAAAAAAAATCGATTTGTTTGTCCTACCTCTTTCTGCATCATCCATGTTGATTACCAGTGTTGGTTTGGGGCAATAAAAACAGTGCGAGTGATGAATTTGAGTACCCATTTTTATATTGACTGTACAGCACTGGTGGGAGAAAAGAGGTAGTTAGCTAAAAACTCATTAAGTGAGTTATGCATGCAGACAGAGAAGCTGCACTGAAAACAAACATACAAGAAAAGCATTTCTGGATCAGACCAAGGGTTCATCTCACTCAGCATCATGTTTCCAACAGCAATCAGAAGCAACTGTAGAGGAAAGCTTAGTAGTGGGGAATACATAATACCTCCCTTAACGCTTTCTCAGCCTCCAGACCTTTTCAGATCTGGGTCCTCTTGAGCAACACACGGCCTTTATTTAGCTGGTGAGATCCAGTGGATTGCTACTGCCTGAACCTCTGCAGCTTTCCTCTGGTTGCATGGCATCTCAGCTTTCACACGCTGCTTTGGCAAGGACTTTCATAGCCCAGATACACGTTATGAGCACTGCTTTCTTCTGCCCACTTGCAACATGACTTCTACTGGCTTCTTTATCCCCTCCAGAGGATCCAATAGAAGTTGCATAGTATTAATTCCTTCCAGTGGTGTTTGTAATTCTTCTACCCATTCATTACAAGTACGTTTATCACCATGATGTCTAGGGGATTTTTCAGAGCTCCTCCTGCTTTCCCAGTGATGTAGCAACAGCCAAGAATGCCTTAATCCGTCTGCTCGCTGTAATAAATTTGTGACTTTTATTCTCTAAGGTGGACCTCAAAGTTAACTATGCATTTGGGACCAGGAGATTCAATTGCAGCTGAAAGCTCTGCAAGAGTTGCTCTCACAGAGCTCTGATAAGACTCAGTGCAGAATGTGCCTACCAGTTATGTTGTGGATTTGATACCAGAGATCCACAAAGACATCATGTTTCTCTCTGCCTACAATACCTCAAAAGGGTGAGAAGGTAGGACTTAATAACAAGTATTCTTTATGTCAATGTTTAATGCATTTTTAACTGTTTCAATTAGAAAGTATTTTACTTTTCAATTTTTTTTATAGGATTTCCAATAACAGATATTTTTTGCTAAAAGTGCAAATCACCAAAATGCACATGTGTTATTTAAATACAACAAATGGGGTTTTTTTGCTTCAAGCAGGCTCCCTTCCACTAGAGAAGACTGCCTTGCTAAGCAAAATACTTTATAGAAAACTAGGTCCATTTTCCCATTTGCAGCAAAATTCATATGGCTAAGCCACTATTTATGAGCCAACATATTTTCAAAAATGAGTACATCTAATTTAAGAAAGGTCTTTGAGATCTGCTTTGAAAACTACTACATAGTAATTTTCATGACTTGTACATCTCTTGGGATCATAAACTCAGCTTAAAGGTACAGAAAACAGCAGTGATTTGATCAAAGATTTTGCTTAAAAATAAAATATTTGCTAGAGGTACAATCACTTATTGGTATTTTAAATAAGCCGGCAGTCTTTGCTATTTCCTAAAGCCCTTTTGGGGTATTTTTTCCAGAGGAGCATTTCCCAGAGGCCTTTGTCATGTCTGGAAAGGGGGCTTATTCACAGAACATTATTTATGATTTGTCTTCAAGGTATATTCTTTTTTTTGGACAATGTCTTCTGTGGAAAAATAAATAGTTCAAGACAGACTACTTTTAACTTCAAAACTGCTTAAATGTCCCCATGCCACACAACAAATATGTCAGCCTCATGTCTTTTGCTGTAAATATTTAAAAATATTCAGCAATGATCTGATCTATGAACTAAGTCAGTGAACCCTGGTTATTAGTGACTCTGACTAATACACTTTTACAACATTTTCCATGAACACCAGGAGATTCTTACATGTCAAGCCCTTATCTGCATTGGCTGGACTGCCAAACCAAATTCTGAGGAGACCTGACATGACTTCAGCAAGTAAATAGAAAGTTGTTGGCCAAGTTTTGCAACAGGTTTGGGATTTCTCTCCACCTGTTACTGGGCCATTTATCAGTGTGGACCAGTAAATACACTCACAAAAGCTGAGATTTTATCACTCAGTGCATTCCACGATCAGCACAAAGCCCTGAAATCCTTTCTTTTGTTACTTCAAAGACTAAACAACTCATTCAGAGGAAAGTCACTTACATTCTGCACCTTAAATCCCCAATTGACATCATCAGGAGCTACTCAGTTATTCCTGAGATACTCTTCTGGATTTTTTTCCCCAAGGATATTTAACTAAAAGGATGTATAGCTATTGAACAGTTTCAGAATTTGAGCAACAGCAATAGTCTACAAAATGAAAGCTATATTGCAGCAGATGGGAAGAGATGGAAGAAAATGGAGACACTGGAGAGGATCAGCTGTGGTTCTGAATTTCTTGCAGGTTTACAATGATTAACTAGCAGATCACTCACACCATTGTGCTCTGAAGAGGAAAAAGGCGTTCACTGAAGCATGTGTTGCAGGCCAAACAGTTCTATGTAATTCTAACTGCAAAAAGAGAGAGAAATTTGTCCACCATTTTAGCATATTTGGTTTTATTTCACTGAAAGCACAACTGGGAGTAATGTGTCCACCCAAATGACTTTGTGGAGCCAATGGCAACTTAATCAGTCTTATTTAGGTTGATAGATTAAGGGGAACAACAGGCAGTTTAATCAACTCGAATATTTTCCTGCCCAGAAGCTGTATTTCAGCTAGTGCTGTAATTGAAGATATTTGTGTTGTGTAATGACTGTACATAAGGAATTAAGTTACCAGGTTGGAAGCTGCATGTACACCTGACTAAGCACCTTCTAATACCCAATTTCATGTAAGGTTATGCATCACTAGATTAAAAAAAAAAATATAGCAGGAGGATTAAAGGTCTTTTCAATATATGTGTTTTTCAAAATTAAAAGATTAAACAATCTGTTTTCAGTTTTCATTACTAGAAGGTTAGCTCCTCAAGTTCATTAGCTCAGTTGTGATTGGCTCCTCTCTTGCATAATACTTTTGTTCCTTGATAAATAAACAGAGATTTCAGGAGTAAATGATCTTATATGATGAATTTAAAACATGTTTTTCACTGTATAATGTTGTATGCCAGTTTAATAATCCAAATATTATTACTGGTAGAAATCACCCAAAAGTGATCCTGCTTGAAAACTTCCTCCCTGCAATCTTATTTCATATGTGTTTACAAACCCTGTTAGCCTATGAATATGGCAAAAGAAGACATGGACAAAAATATTATTGAAATTAAATATTAAAATCTACTTCAGGCTTGATTATTTTAACAGTTTTTACAAGCAGTGTTCATTGCTGTAACATCTAGTTCAGTTTAGTTCTTGACTATCGTGATTCATGACCAACTAGGTAGATAATGTTTAGTTTTGATTTTATAATTCCAATCTGACTTTCACTATGAAGGGTATAGTGTAAGGATAGTGAAATCAGCTTGCTAACGTAAAATTGGTATTTAGAAGGAAAGATTATAGCACAAGAGCCAACAAAATAGCTGCAACAAATGAAGCATTTATTGTGAGAAGTCATGAAAATTATTTTGCCAATTGTCAGCTAAACATCGAGCATTTTCATGTTAACTTGGAAATAGCAGTCTCCATTGAGAAACCCCAGCAGCTGAAATCCTGCTATTCACAAGAAAATAATAAGAAAAAACCCCTTACTAGACAATATTACTTTGTATTATCTACCAAACCCTATGCATGAGCTCTTCTCTTGAATATCCCCACTTTGTTTCACACTGATGTATTTAATGGCCTCATTTGTGTATTGGTTCACATTTTCATTATATTTTGCCATTTAGCATTCTCCATGATTGTGTTTCATTGAACAGATGCACTACAGTTTCTCTGCAGCAAATTCTATGATCCATAATTAGATGTCAATATGTTTTCTTGTAATGCTATTGTGAATTAAACACATTTTTAGTTACATGGACATTAATTAAAATCATATGCTGAATTGTTACATCTTTTCAAGCCAGTTGGAGAAAATATTTCTGGTTTACTTGAGCGCTGTAGAGCATTCCATTTTATTTCTTCATTAGTTACTGTGCTGGAAGAATCTACCCCCATCCCACCCCAAATGACGCAATATTAACGTTCATAACAAGATCAATCCTGCCCTGCGACGCATGAATCTAAGCACTAAAAAATGCCTGCAGTCATATGCACTTAAATGGGAGATGAGGACACCCTCTCTCTAGGAATTGAGATCTACATTTACCAAACATGACAGAGGGAAGATGAGACCCAGAGTTTACCTTCATCCCAGATATCACTGCCTATACAGGAGCACACTGGAGAATAAATGTATTACAGCAGGAAAAAGTGACCTTAAATCAAGGAAGAACAGGGTCTATAGTCCCAAGCTAAGTGCCCACAAGGAAAGTTTAGAAACCTGACTGCTGTTAACAGATAGGAGGAACAGAGGGAACAAGAGTAGTACCAAGATCTTGCATAATCATTGACATGTTTTATATACTAAATGATGTAATTTTTTTTTTGCCTGTAGGGGAATCAGTTTTGATGGGCAGGAGCTAAGAATTTTCTTTAAAAAAAATCTATAGCAGTAAGTTTTGGAGGAGGTTTCAAGCAGGTCCCAACAGAATGAATGGCATAAGGCTGGCATAAGATGTGTGAAATAACTGTAAACAGCTAGTGGGATGTGAGCTAGTGAGGAAAAGAGCAAAGAACAGCTTAAAATAATAAGGCGAGCCAGTGAGAACCAATATTCTTCCCTATTATTGTAGGTGGCACGTCCTTCCAAAAACACCCTTTTGGTTAGTATAACATTTATTTCTACTTCCTACTCACTGAGGGCAAGTTTTGCCTCCACTTTGCAGTTGCCGAAGTTTCCAAGACATAAGTGATGCGATTCAGAAGAGTAAAAGCAGGATGAAGAAGAGAAGTTGGGGTTCAGCCTCTCCTCTGCTTGGCGGAGGATCATTCTGGGGAATATATTGCTATGGACTGCAGAGGGTCAGACGCAAGCAGAAGAGGTACCCACTAAAAAGAAAAAGACTAGATAGATCCCTTACTTAAATGTCTCATGTAAGACAAAGTAAGGCTGAATTGTTCAAATCTGCACTGCCCCTTCTTTATTCTCCTGCTGCAGCACATCCCATTTTGCCCAGCCCCTCTCTCCAGAGAGTTTAGTTACAGATGTGAGTTTGCTCCAGGAAGCTGCAATGACCTAGATAAGAGCCAAACTCTGTTTTTTTTTTTTCATACAATTGTATCATGCAGCACCATACAAATGCGTACTGCAGTATCTCAGTAGTTTTCAAAGGACAGGCTAAGGATTTGATTAGGAAGGTATGGCACAACATACAGGGGAAAAAGAAAAAGAGATTAATCCAATCCCCTAAATGAGCTCCTGTCACCTGTGAAAACATAAAGCTATCCTATGACACTTTTAAACCCCACAGGTGTTTTGTCACAGCAGGAAGACATTACTAACCTGGGTACAAAAGCAGATTTTCTGCAGCTTTCCTCACTCTGTCCTCCTTCAGCCCCCTCCATGTGCAGCTGTATAAGAAAGATTACTAGTAGAGTTTGTGTGGATGTGCCTTCAGCATCTTCTAGAAGATGTTAATTGATTAAAATTTCAATGTTTATAATATGAGTATTTGCAAAATGAGACATTCAGAAGGAGAAATGGAAGAATTTTTCTTCATCCCATATTATTGTTATTTTAGTCAAAAGTTAAAATTTTTAGCTTTCAGAAGATACAGAAAGACTTATGTGAAAACAAAAAACTTATAAACGACTGTCTTTTCCCAAGTTTTCAGCTTGTGAAAGTTAGAGAGATTGCAATTTCTCCTCCTGACTTCGCTCTATTTTCAGTGAGAGCACATGCGGTTCTAATGAGTGCCATTAGGTCCGTGACAAATTTTCTGAGTATCAAACCTACTTATGGTAAAACACAGACTTCACAAAATTAAAAATAGTGTATTGAGTTCTTAGGAGATTGAAAGGCAAACATTCTGAACTGTGAATAAGTCAATTTTTTAAAACCTGTAAGAAATTTCAAATTTAGAGAGGAGCTCAATTTGCATGCAAGATTTACTGTAAATTTTGAGCACAAATGTCATTGAAATGTTCACAGAATTAGGTTATACAAAAGACAACTTCTGACTGAAGACTCTCTACTATTTGCAAGTATCACATAGGCAAATAGCTAGAGCAGTTATGAGTTTAAAGTCTATAGATCAAGGCTTGGATTCTCTGAACACATCAAAAGTCTCATAGCAGCTCCCAAGGTTCTGCTGATTAACCCAGTAGGATATTAATTAAGAAAACATCTGCCATCCATACTCAGCATTCTCTTTCACCAATTAGGAGAGATCTGGGTAATTCAGACTTCTGAAGCACATCTTTTTTTCTCTTTTTTTTCTTGTTTTTTTTTTTTTTTTTTTTTTTTTTTTCCCAGAGAATTAAGTCTATACAACACTGACTGAAATAAGCCAGTTTACTACTAAACCAGACCGTAATACCTACTGCAAGTAGCAGAACTGAAGGAAAAAGAAGATTATCATTTATAAATAGTTCAAGCTACCTGACCCAGTTTTGTGTAGCTGCTGGATTCTCAGGCAGACAACTTCCTGTGCCATGTACTGGAAGAATGAGGGGTTAGATAGTCACCTCCCAGAGAAAAAGCTCTGAAGCAGAGCAAAACAATAAAAAAGTCCAGTGGAGCTCCACAAAAAGTTAAGGAGAACAAGACTATTTTTTTTTAAAGTTGCATGCAAAGAGGTCAAAGTTAGAATTATGCTAATCAATTTCCTTGCACTATATCTGCCTTCTCATGATCCTGTGGTACTTTACAACACTGACAGTGACATTTGTATGTTTACAGTCAAAGGTACAGGGCTGCTTCTGAGGTGCCTACTTTCTAGCAGTTTGTACATTCCACTTAAATATACACCGGAGCATGGCAGATTACCAGCAGATTATTCTTATCCTTCTTGCCAGTGAACAGTGCTGCCCAGTCCAACCCCCCCTTCCATCTTGACTTCTTTAATCAAAGCCGGGCAAACACTGAAGCCAGTTGTGCCTACTCAAAGCTACCAGAGGTCTGTTACTCTCCCCAAACTATCCCTAGTCCACCACTTTGATCACACCATCTTCCTCGCAGTCCATTTAGTTCCCCCTTCTTTAGCCTGCTTTGATCTTCAGCTTGTGTTCCCACTCCATCCCAGTTATGTCACCTCGTGATGTCAGCAACTCCAACTAACCAGGGACAGATACTTCCTTTGTGCTTCCACCCTTGTTGCCCATGAGAACATGGGGCTGCTTGTAAACACGAAGAATCACTTAATTTTCCTATTTCAAAGCTAACCTTAAAAATTCTCCTCTGCCATGATGCTGTAAAAAAATTGTCCATGGTTAAGCAGCTGGTGTGCCGAGACCACTGCCTACTGTGCCAGTCAATTTCCTCTTATTTTTAACACTCCCCATGCAGGACCAGCCATCTGCTTCTTGTTTTATCATTTGATTGCAATCTTTTGGGGATGGGTTTATTTCTGTACATTTAGCACCAGCCAGACTGGGGTCAATGAACCCAGGCAGCCCCATTCAGTAGTATATAAATACATAATATAGCCCTTCATATTGCAGTTGCAGGGATTGGGTTTATTTTCCTTTTGCCATTGGAATGGGAAGTAATCCAACATTTTTCATTTAGTTATTTTTAATTTTTTACATTAGAATCTAATAAACACATAGACAAAACAATAAAAGCATTTTTTGTTGTTGCTTTCACAGGTATGTCATGCAATAATAGCATTTCAGAATATAATTTATTGCTGAATACCAAATATCTGCAGTGAACCTTTCTCCCCCACACAAGAACACTGAATCCCAAGCAACATATGATGTACTTGGTTTTGTTGCTTAATTCTTAATTACCACTAAGACAGAATACATGTGGAACTGTGATTAACTGTACAACAAAAGAAGTGAAAGTGTAGAACTGGGAAAGAATAAGAAAAACCAGGAGTCTTGCAAGACTTACTTCAACTTTTCCTAAGGTATTGTCTGAAAGGGTTTAATTTCAATAGTTGTTGTGTATTCAGATATGCTTTGAATCAGTGAAAGATCTACAGGCCAGAATTACAGAACTCATGTAGATGATGCCCTTTGGGTTGGTACCGTCCAACTCATTGCTGAATCACAGGCTGCATCAAAGAGATGCCAAGTTTTTCCAAACTTGCAGACTTCACTGCCGCCAAAGAGGTGACTATTTTGTCCCTGCAGATGTCTTTTCAAGCTTGTTTTAAAGAGCCCTTGTCATCTTGCTTTGCACAATAGGGGCATGGCTTGTGACAGATCATTTCACGAACAGCCTTTCATAATACAACAGCAAAAGGTGGGAAAGAGAGTTTCAGATTTCCTTTTTGCTTAAGGAAGCTTGAGTGTGTTTTCCCATATGAACTCCTTAACAATTCAGAAACAGGCAAGTCTATGGTGAAGTTACACCACTTGCCCAGTTGCTTCTCCTGAAGATAATGCATTATGTCATGCAAAAGTCAATAGCTGTACCTTCAAATATACTCCTTTTTTTCAGTAGACTTATGTGTGTTGTGCACCAGCCCTTACACTTTCCTGCCATTTGTCCAGAGTCTGGCATATCTTCACAGATAAGAAAGTGTGGGAATGCTTACTTTATAAATGTCAGAGGGTCTTAAACATGTTAGTGAGTGTTTCTCAGAACTGAAAAGTCTTACTCAGTCCTAACCATGCCCAGAAGATGAGATTTCTTATGAAATTTCTCTTCTGTAAAAGCAGGCTGGAAAGGATTTGAATTTCAGAAGTTGCATGCTGAAGAGGAGGGTTTAATCATCAGAATTTTGGCCTGAGGTGAAGAATGATGATTAATCACCTAATCACATCATTTTCTGTATCTAGTTATACATACAATATACTTCCATTTCTAAAATGATCCTGTAGCAAAAATGGCAGTGTGGTGTAGCTGGTATATAAAAACAAGAAAAGAAAATTAAATCATTTAAATAAAAAAAAAAATATAAAAGAAAAAAATCTAACAAGATAATACAGAAGAGAACAGATATGGAAAAAAAACAGAACAGTGGTTAGCCTGTCATTTTATCTTGCTGTCATTCCTGATTTATGAAAACCAAGAAAAAAAGTACATAAAGAAAAAATATATCTGTCCCTTGGATATTTAGTAGTATTTTAGGTCACACTACAAAAGTTGCCTTATTTTAAGAATTTTCAGAGGATTACTTCTCCCATATCTCTGTTTTGAATTTGACATTCATCAAAAGGAGAGACTAATAAAACTAACCAGATCCACACTTGTACAAAGTCATCTAACCTATCACACATCCACACAGCAAACCTCAAAACACAAGGGCACAATCCTGCAGGCTTTAGCTGAAGGAAGTCTTATTTTTGTAAAGACAACCCTAGAATACCGGTACATGCTCTTTCACAAACACAACATATACAATACTTCACATCTGGAATACTCTGGAGCAGAAGCTTAAATGTGCCAAGTTATGTGGTGCTTGCTGTTGTAACAAATGTCTGCTACGGATTTATAGGGGAAAATTTTGCTTTGGCAAGGCTGATAAACATGTACTAATAATACTTTTCCATCTCAAGCATTCATGTTTCTATGGGTAGATAGGGACCAACAAACTTATCCACTGGTGATCTAAACCAAAACGTGAGCCCAGAGGTGAAACCTGCTGTGCCAATAAATGATTTTTCCTATCCTGAATCCACAGGTTGCAGAATAAAGGAATTAAAGCTATCATTCATTTTGGCTTGTTCCTAGTGTTGCTGTATGAAAGCAATGGCTGATGAGCAGCTGCATCATCCTGGTGCAAACTCAACTTATTTGCCCCAACATAAAGACAAATCACACCAGTTATTAAGAGAAAAGATAAGCAGTCACTAGGAGAGGAGCTGATTATTCTACCATATTACACTATCCTCTCAAATGTCTTGATTTTGTTTGATTTTTTCCCATCAAGTGCCAGAAAGAGCTGGCTGTCAACAACTCGCAGGTTCCTTTTACAAAGCTGTAGATTTTCCAAGACTGTGCACCAAACCAGAATTTGTGATGATTTACACCCACTCATGCTGTACATGCAGATGGAAATCTGAACAATGAAACAAAGCCTGTATATATCCTTCCTTTTGTGACCTGCAGTGCGGGGCTTCATATGGAGCACCTGACAGTAGAAGTTGCTTTATATGGAGTACTCTCTAAAGATTACAAAGGTACTACAGCTCACCCCCAAACATCCTCCCCCACCCACACCCCCCAAAAAAAAAAAAAAAAAAAGAAAATAAAAGAAAGAAAGAGAGCTGGTTTCTGGCAGTAATAGCCACAGGAAAATTTCTATCTGTTTTCTGAAGACCAAGGTTCTTTCCCATGTGTTTCACTGACACTGAGTTTTATTTCTAAACTGTGAAATTTTATGAGGTATGGGCAGTGGAGAAACCATACCCTATTCTTTTCTTTCCTAAATTACATATCAGTATAGCCCTTATTACCTGTGGCTGGCTTACCTCTGGTCCACAGTGACAGGAATAAATGAAGAAGTAAATCTACCTTTGTTTACATGTACCAGATTTGAACACTGGAAGAGCAGAGAAGCAGAGCTGCATACTTCCCTTCAGAAAGTTCTCAGCTCTGGTTTTCATCAATTTTCAGTCAATTCATAATATATTGATACTCAGAATGACCCATGTTGTTAGACTTTTCCTTCATTTGATGAATGAATGTTGCTAAAGTATAAAGTTAAACTGTAAGTTCACATAGATAAGCCTTCAAAACTGGCTGTAAATCTAAGTGGATGAGAGCTTCTTAGCCAGCCAAATTCAGCACATAACCAGCATAAAAGTCTCAAACTTATCCTAGGTACTTACCTGGGGCATTTATGGGTTTCTTGGAAAGAACTAACAGCTTCTTGTGTTTACTTTATTCCAGCCTTCCCAGGTATTTTACACTAATCCATCACCAGTACTTGGAAGTATCACTACTTTCTCTATTTAGAGTGGCACATCACACAATCTAATCTCTGATAACACTTCTGTTTATATTATTCCAAGAACCAGAATGATCTACCTCATACATACAGCTTATGATATATAAAATATACAAACTAGAACTTACTGATTTTTTATTTGTGGGTCTAAATAACTTACAATACTATTAACACCCCTTTTATACTACTAAGAAATGGTAATATAAAAGAAAATAGTAGTATCAAAAGCAGTTTGAACATTTTGATCCCTGTTAATGATTTGACTCATGCCTAAGTTTTTCTTTGTCCTGGGAAGGATAGGTAGGGTCATATCTTAATGCAATTTTACAATGCTTTCTTATATTACCAGAATGACTATGATCAGTTGAGTAAATTCTATTAAAGACTACTACTACAACTAAAGTGAGCAAAACTTGTCATTCTGACTAAAAGTGATGTGCAGCTCTGTGTGATTTGGGCTGTCAAGCACCCACTGTCAAACTTAGTGGTATTCATCAAGAAAGGTAACGATTTTTGTATTTTTCTTCTATCTTCAAACTACAAAATCTTTTAAATTGTACAACCAGAAAAACCGCAGTCACTAAGGCATGTATCATGTTAATCTAGTATTACATCTAGTACATTACATTATATATATATCTAGTGTGCACCCAGTATAGGGCTTGTCAGTATAAGGCTTGCCAGTTAGCAAAGCCTGTATCCACCCATGCACCATCCGTTTCGTATGACTATCATATGACTGATGGATCTCAGGGTCAGCACTGTTTATGCTGACATGGAGAACACAAAGCTAGGTCAAGAAAGAGCCCAGATCCTGCAAAGCTCAGTATTTCTGTGTTTGGACTTTTGACCATTATTATACCAGGTAGGCTGTAAGCTGATGCTCCTCACCTGCACTGAGTGGAGAGTTGAAACCTAATGTTTAGAGAGAAATTACCATGTCTAAGTACTCACAGTTTCCATATCTGAAATTTATTTCATGCTTCTGTAAGGTAGTTGGGTCACATACGTATTCCGCTGTGTAGAAAAAAGGAATGGTAAATCCACAGCGTACTTTGAACTGTTAGGAAGCGCACCATCATATTTGACAGTCCTAGAAGTCTCACTTTCTTCAAAAAGTGATGGCCCAGCTGTATAGCCTGTACACCAGTAAAATCTCTCAGATATTTCTGGGTAAAATTCCTCCCTCTTCTTCTCCTTCCCTTCACTTGCAATTCGACACGCCCACACAATACTGGAGAAATTTGTCCGTGCGAGGAACTGTGCCAGTAGGAATCAGTCTCTGCAGCTACACTGCAACAGACACCACAGCCCCACTGCACCTCTTGTACCAGAGAGACCACCTTCTCGTTACAAGACTCAGACTATTACTTTTTTTTTTTCCCATTGTTGTTGTTGTTATATTATTATTATTATTATTGTTGTTGTTGTTATTATTGTTATTATTATTTATTATTATTACAGCTTTTCCTCACTCTGTCCCCCCACTTTCCAGTCCATCATAAATGCTGTAAAGAGATTTTAAGCTGTGTTATTGCCTTTGTGTATGCTCAAAGTGCTTTTGACTCTGGGTTCTTATAACAATCAGGATAGCGTTTTTTTTTCCGTAACTATTTCTTTCTCTCTGACAGGCTACTGTTAATCACATGCGTAACAGTATTCTGAACTATAATAAGTTTATGCAGTTTGAAAAACTGTTATGTACCCCTCCCTTGTCCCTGTGCCTGTTACCACAAGTTATTTTCACAGGTTGGTTTTTGAAGGGTTGTTTGATGTTTGGGATTTTTGGGGTTTTTTTTTTTGGTTTTTGTTTTTTTTTTTTTTTCATCTAAACACATCTTTACAAAGCTGAGATTATAAAATAGAAACGTATTTTCACCATGTTTTCATTATTTGCTGACACAATTTACTTGCATTGAAAAGAACTCAAAGAACCAGAAGAAATTAGTAAAAAATTCATATAAGAATAGCACACGTTAGAGGTAATGTTTCCCTGATTCCTGGGCAGTAAGAAAACTTGTGTTCTTTGTGAATTTAGGCCTTAAGCACCTAATTTAACCAAAATTCAATAGGAGTTTGATTTATATACCATGGATTTCTTAAAAGTTTCAGTATTCCAATATACCTAAACTTTAGCCCAAACCAAGCAAGTTCAGAAGGTCGCCATAGGCTTTCCTCTTGTTAAGGCCTTCACTGAAAGTAATGAACTTAAATAAAATGGTGAAGAAGAAATGCAAAGGCTGTCCCACCTCTCCCAACCACATGCAAGCTGCAGAGACATTTTTAAGTTTCTTATTTGTTTTTTTTTTGTTTTTTTTTTTTTTTATGTGCAGGACGTAATACTTGATGAGAAGATGAAGGAAATGACCTAATTCCATTTCATGAGAGCCCTGTTTATTAAAAGCCAAATTTTCCAGTAGTATCTAGACATCTAGAAGATGCAGTTAGAGCAGCTCATTGTTAACAGTATTGAAACATACAGAAGAAGTAGTTCCTCTGCCCCTGTGCTGATCTCAAAGCAGGATATGGGAACAAGCAGACATCAGCAGGCAGCAAGCAGACATCAACAGTTTGCTTTAAAACAGGTCAGCAAGACAGGGTTATTGATCAGATGAACATCAGGAAAGCTAATGGAGAAATCCTTCAGCTATCCTTATCTTCCCACCTCTCTTTACAGTGTTGACCAACGTAGGGCTAAAATCTGAATAACTGAGGGCAGCACGTTCCACTTCACAGGGATTTTGCACTGGTCATTTCCACTCAGTCACAAACTTAGTCCTTGTGTAGTTCTCAGCAAACATTCTTATTCAGTGGGTTTATTAAAATAAAAATTTAAAAAGGAAAAATATTTTCCTCAGCTTCTTTTTTTATTTAGCAAGGTGTAAAGGTACTATTGATCAAATTTGCCTTTTTTTCTAAATATGTTAGGTTTCAGTAAAGGATTCCTGTGAATTAAAAGTTGGCAATTGTTCTAATCTTGGCTTCTGAAAATGTGTAATAAAATACACGTTGCATAATGTGAAAAGCAACCATACTGGAGGCAAAACAAGGGAGGGTAACACGTTCGCTGTCATACATGAATATGCTGAACCAGATAAACACTAAAATTTCTGGAAACAGGTCATGGTTTCCTTAGGCTTGCAACAATTAAAAGTTTCATTTCATTAGACAAAAGTGCTGAGGGGAGCCAGAAAAACTTGCATATTGAAGCTGGAAGTAGTAAGGGCTCTTTCACAGCCTTAAATACCCGTTCTCACAAAACAAGTTCCCTCTTTTAGGGATATGACTTCCAGTACAAACTGGAACCAAAACAGCACACAGGTAAATGCAGTGGTATGAAAGCACCTTTTCTTCTAGGAATGGCCTGTTTTATTGTAATTTATGGTTTATAGTAGAGCCATACTCAATAGTAATAGTATTACTACAGTTTGTAACTATATTAAACAGTGGTGTTATATTTGAGGTTGGAGATGGTTTTCCCACAGCCTTTGGCAGAGAGCTCTCCTTCATCAGACATCATTTCATTAAGGAGGACGGATTCCTTTCCCCTGTTACCATTAGAGAGTGCAACAGTTATTAGTTACATTTGGATCCCAAGCCTCTAAATTCCTATAAATAAAATCATCTAATTTGTTTTTCCAGTATTCTTCTATCAAACATCACCATGTTTTTGCAAATAGTAACGTCAGTGTGAAACACCACACATTTTAAAAAGAGCTCAAATCTAAACTTTTGCCTTTTACAAAATACTTAAAGAAAAAATCTGCAAATTAACTTTTACTCTAAGAAAAGCCATACATCAATGAAAAACCTGGTCATTCCCGATCTTTAAAAGTACTTAAAATGACAGTAGCAGGGGTATTATCCCATCTACTGTGCCAAGTGTAAGTAGCTATATTCCACCCACCTAAGTTCTTTCTTTAGTTTAATTGAATGGTTGAATTGAAGTGTTTTCATTTCCTGCGCGAAAATGGTGTGCAACATCCCAGCTCAGTCTTATCCACCTTCTTTCAATCAGCAATATGTTTCTGTGGAAATGTAAACCATTCCATTATGTATATAAACTCATTTGTGATCTCACATGCTAGAAGACACTGATAACACGTGTTATTTAGTCTCAATTTAATACTGCGGGCTGGATCATCTGCTGGGATATATGGCTTACCGATGCGCCGACTGACTCCAGCAAATGAGCCTACTCAAGATAACAGTTATAAAGAAACCTTCGAGCCTTGTACCATCGCTTCACTCATTTAACAGCCAAATGAATCAAACAGATACAGAAACTATTGAAGAGGTTTGAGTGGAGAAGTGGGAGAGCCAGAATTGCTCTTGCCAGGCTTTGCCTGCCAAAAACATTAGGAAGCTTTCTCTATATCTAATATTAGACAGCAGAACTGGACCTCTAGCTACTGTCTCCAGAAATTCACTCAGCAGGAATGAATATGTCTCCACATGAGATGACATGAGAGTACATATGTCGTGCCAGGCTATCACTAAGCTTCAGGCAGGTTATCAGGGATGATGCCAGAGGCCGGATGCTGCTGAGAGCAATGCGCTTCACCCGTAGAAGAAGGGATGTTACTCCAACAGAGCATACCCTACAATGCTGCCGTGATTTTGAAAAGGTCCCTTCAGTGTTGTGGGGGGCTTTGGGTGGGTAGGTGGGGAAGGCTAAGACAATGGCTCATTAACTAATTATCTCCAGTGTATATCAAAGAAATAGTTTCTAATTAAAAATGATGCCAACTACAGAAAGAATGATCTGAAAATAACTCTTACTTCTTTTACTAACTCTCCCCTCACCCCCCCCCCCCCCCCCCCCCCCCCCCATTTCTTCAAGTTTCTTGGCTTTAAGACTTTCCACACTCCTCTCTCTGCTTCCCCCTCTCCCACCTCTCACCTCCTCCCCCTCCAATCTGGCTTCCCCGCCTCCCTTGGCAGGCTCTTTAGCTTTAATTCAATAGTTAAAAGGCTGAATCAAAAGTTGTATAATCTGTTTGAACCAACTTTTATTCCATATCAGAAAAGGAGCAGAGGTTAAGGACAACCCAGCTGTGATTTCACATCCATGGAAATGAACATAGTGTGCTACCAATATTTTCCCCTTGCGACATATGTTTTATTTGCCTGGTGAGAAATGGTACCTATGCAGACAGGTACATCACTGGGGCATCTCAGTGACAGGTATGAAACAGCACAGGGCTGTTCCTCTTGGCCCGATCTCATCTGAGACATTTCACCACTGCTGTCATGTGAAACCTGAAACCTAGAGGATTCTTTAGCTTTAGTGGAAGGCAAATTTCAAGGAGACAAAGTCAGAATAAGACAAAGAAAAGGAGGGAAAGAGATAGAGGAAGGAATGATAGAAGTATGAAAAAGGGGAGGAAGATTGCTGAGTTTTATTCTTCCTGTCCAAAGCAGCTCACTTTCAGCTGAAATAGGTGCAGAGCATGTAGATAGACACTATGAGAATTCTACCGTGTTGGGGAGACCAGAAGATGCCTTGCTTAGCCTGATAAAAAGGCAGATACTTGGAATGACTGCTGTGTCAAATTACAAAGAATGAGCACCAGTGAAGAAGAAAATCTCTCAATGCTAGTAGAAAGTATTAATGAAAACCCAAGTATAATCTCACCATAAATGTTTAAAGGCTGCAAATAAGGAGCTACGGCATTAAAGCTGTGAACAGAGTTGAAGGAAGAAGAGTTTGTGACCTTCAAGGCACGGGTCGGTAGGAGTTAAAAGAGACGTGCCATGTCTTCACCACAGGGAACCAGACCAAACGGCTGTGCAGAACTGCAGTGAAGGAAAAGAAAAGGCTGCAGGGGCAGGAACCTAATGGCTCCCGGTGCTGGCAGTGTCACAAGCATCCCCAAAACACTGTCTTCTGTTAGCCAGCTTCAACAAGCTGAAATAATACACCACAGTGTGCTAGGACCAGTAGCAGAGTCTCTGCAGTCCTGGTTACATCGATACCTGGGCCAGCTGCAGCCTTGTCACAGGAGGATCACAACCTGTTCTTGATCAGGAGTTGAGTAATTGGGTATAATGAGGCTCAGCCACCAGGACAATGCAAACAGATATCAACAAGTGATGGGAGAGCACTGCCTGAAGCTGCTGGAAGTGCATAGGATGTCAATCTGGCTTGATTTCATTGGAGTCCTGGTTATAAAATGGTATTAAAGATTTTGGGTAGGAAAAGGGAGAAACAAGTTTTATTTGTTTGAAAGATTTGTGCTGGCTTTACTTTTCAAAAAAAAATAATAAAAAGAAACAAATTAATTTTTTATTAGACAACTATTAAGAGGAGAAAAAATACTACATAAAGATTTTTCAGCTTGTCATGGAGAACGGAGACAGGCTGATTTTTCTCAAAGGCCAGCATTGCACCATTTCAGCATGGTTTAACCTAATTAACCCTGTCTCTTAAATTCACTCAGAGATTTTATCTCACAAAAAAAAAGTCACCCATTATATGTGTTCAAGCCCAGGTATTGGTTGTCTTGAAACTATTTCCTTTAAGGTAAATGGTAAATTTAGAAATCTAGATTATATGAATTTATTCTGGCTGTCCTTGGGTTTTTTTCCAGCTATTTGAGAGTTTAAAAATAAACCAGCCATACCGCATTGCTAGAGAAAAAAAAAAAAAAAAAAAAAAACCTTAGATCTGAGATATAACTTATAATGGGCAAATTTTTTTCAAAAAAATTAATCCTAGGATTTTAAAACCTGCGAGAGCATATGGGAACTGTACAGACATCTTCGCATGCACTGAAGCCTGACACTTGCGCAGGGGCTGAATTTTGGTTGTAAGTGAGCGTGTAAGGACCTTCCATCCTCTGAGAAATGGGGCACATGCCACAGCAGCAGAACCACACGTCCCCCAGATGCTCACCTCACACAGCCACATGTGTTTTGCATCCAAAATATTCAAAATACACATACTTTACAAGTCAGACTAAAGACTTAACTAAGCTGCTATCAGTATCACAACTATTGCATATTCAGCCATTTCTTCTCTTTTTATCTGGATTGTTTTACAGATCAATCCTTGCTGCATGTAGTGACAAAATACAAACCAAAATCATTATTTCTTTGTCATCTAGGGGAGGAAAAATCCTCCAGTAGCTCAGAAAACACCTCTACTTTCAATAGTCACCATCATGTAAAGAACAATACTACCTGTTCTTGTGACAGCTGTTTAGGACACCATTCCTACTTTTTCAACCACTTACCCCCTGATTTCTTCTTAAACATATCAAAAAACTAAATTTTATTTCCATTTTTAATTACTTAGTGACAAAATTAAAAAAAAAAAAAATAAAAAAAGGAAAGCAGGCAAAGACTTTGACTATATGCTGTTGTTACAAGATTTTTTTTTATTGCAAAAATGCAGAGATAAAAGTTGCATTCATTTAATCTCCTACAGTTCCTTCTCACACGTTGTCAGCTCCCCTCGTGCACGCACGTCCACCCTACACACAGTGAGTGCATATGGGACATCGGAATAGCTGCGGGATAAGTGTGGTATTAGCTCAGTGTGGTAGCTTTGATATGTGATGCTCTGCAGGGCTGCCAGCAGAGTGACAGTCTCCTTACCCTAATGCAAAGACTATTCTTCATCTATTCAGCTCACTTCTAATAGTCTTATGTTGTCATTAGTGGCACGAAGCAGATCGTGCATCACAACAGAAAGCCTTCCATCCCCAAGGATTAGTTCCTGCTTTTGAATGCCAGTCCTGAAGCATTTGACAGTTTTTATCAGATGAAAATAAGGGTCAAATGCAACCGAATGAAAAGAAGGGAAAACAAACAGGCCAAAGTAAAATAAGGAGGTAAACTAGAATATGTGTTTCTACTACATTGCTTCCAAAGGGAAGAACTTGACTTCTGCAGCAAGGTATGTTTCATGTCAGCAAAGTTAGGACTTTATCTTTAAACATGCGAAGAATATTGCAGTTTGAATTCAAATATACAGATTGCAGCAGTTAAACATTAACTGCTTTCTCCTAAAAAAATTCATTGCAATGTACTGTTCCATGAAGTAGATTTGGTGCATTTAAGCTTATAACTTGTGCTAAATCTGGACATGAGGAGACCATGAGAAATACCTCAGAAGATCAAGCAGTTATGAGTGCCTGTGACCCAGTTCTGGTACCAACGCCCATGGTAAGTAGAACTTTACTTTGAGTGGGTTTGCAGATTCAAGGAGAGAAGGTGCCACATAATTTGTCAAATGCATTCTTGCTGAGATTACAGGACCACAGTGCTGCAGAAAAAAAAAAAAGCCATCTGGAAGGTTTACAGCACAGAGAGACCAAATATGATGGATAAGTAACTTGCCTCTAGTGATGTAACAATTTGGTGGTAGAGCCAAGAACAAAGCAGAGGTCTCTAATCCTAGTCTAGCAGTTTCCTCCTCCCCACTCCTTCCCCCACCATGATATTACTGTAGTTTTAGGGATTAATTTTTAAGGCTCTATTACCTGTAAGTGTGGGAACATTTTGTGAGGAGGAGTGATGGTAAAAGGCTATTTAAAAGAACAAAAATACCATATGTTTCCTGGATTAATTTTGAAGCCTCATTAAGGTCAGCGTAAAAGACTAAGATACACTTGTGAATTGGCATGTACTTTCACTTGATCAGAGATAGATATTTTTGTAAACAAAGTTGCTAATTTAATCCAGTCCAGAATAAACTTGTGTGTAAATATCCCGAGCTGTAATAGTGCTGTACCTTAGGAGCAAACACCCTAAGTAGATCCTGCCTCCTGATTTTACTAATTCTAAATACTAATGGTACTTAATTTACAAACATGACAGAGAATAAAGAATGTTCTTACTATTTAGCATCATCTAAGCAATTTCCTACTAAACTAGGAACCAGCTCTATGATCTGGCAGTTTAAAACTGAGATGGAGGCTGTGCCTCTGCTGCAAGGGTAATAAACTTTGTGTCTGTTAACAACAGGTTGTGTATTAAATAAGGCTACTACATTTAAATACGGTCATCTTATTCTTACTACTAGCTATTAAAAAATATGAGAAACAAAGGCTGAGATTCTGCCCTGAAATATTCCAGTGACACTAAACTCAGTCCCAATATCTCTGACGAAGGCGGAAAAAAAATAAATAAAATAAAAAGGCAGTAATATATTAAGTATATCCATGTAAAACCTAAAAGCATAATTCTACTCCAATATTGATTCTGTAAATAGAATAGTATTGATCTCAGTGAACACATACTAAATTTGTTCAGTCTGGAAAAAGAAAAATATTTACTTTCAGATTGCCAGCCAAACCCCTAATACTCCATTCTGAAAGCTCTGACATTTGTTTTCATGTTAACAAAGCATTTTTTATTCCAGTGACCTATGAATGGGAAAAAAGTCAGAAAAATAGGAATTTCTAATCTGACAGGGTGCATTTCCTTGCATAACCTTATCCCCAAACTAATAAAATTTATTATTTGAAGACCAGTGTTTGCAGAAGTTTAATTTAATCCTACAGACCACAGAACCTTGTTTGATCCTGAGGAGAGAGGTAAGGAAGGACACACTTGATCAGACTGAAACAATTTATTAATCTTTAACACTGTTCACTGAAAACTTGTCTTAATATTTTAATCTTTAATAGGCGATTGAGACTCACTGATATTGATTTTAAATCTCCTTTAAAATGTAGACTTCCAAGGTAATAAACACAATAGCAAAGGACAAAGTGTGGCAGGTGCTGAAAATAAATTTGATATAAGGGAAAGGAAGCAAACTGGCAAAATCATAAATTCAAATGTCCAACATTTCCAACTTAAATTTTATGCATCTATTTACATTTAGGTTTTTTATGAATACCTTTCCTTTAAATAGAAAACAACATATAAATCCAGCTCTTTGGGTCTAAAAGAGATTTTTTTTTCAGTTTAAAGGATGTTGAGTGACAAAAATCTTTAGCTTAAAATAAATCATTCCGTAACAAAGGTGAAATGTTCCCAAAGAACATCTAGATTTTGAACACTGTTTATATGACCATCACTGTTTACTTCTAAAATTTTCTATATTTTCCACCTAATAACTTCAACTGATGTTAATCTAGGATAATTCCATTTGCTGACAGAATCTGTACCCACATGTCAAAGTTATCCTACTTTAGTCACAGCAGAATAATTTATTCCACTGTTTACACCCAAGAAGGAGGTCTGAATGTTGACAGGCCCTCAGGAAAACACTTCAACAGACCAATTACACTGACTACGCACCAGATCTGATCTATTAGGTCCTTCTAAAGTCCCATAAGGTGCAATTCAGAGTGCATTATGACACACGCTGTGGAGGCATCTTCAACCAACCAGTAGGAAAAATAGAGCTACATTCATAAGGTTGAATTTAAAACATCTGAATATGGCATTGTCAAGTCAATAAGTGACAACTATGTAGTTTCACTACTAGAAATGTAATAGCAGTAGGACCTGTGGCAGATCAGTCCTTCTGCACAAGTACAAGCCCAATTCTTCCTCATCTCACCTGACATTTGTGCCAAATTTCCCACCTAAAGGTCTTTGATGAAGGACACTGCCCAGAAAGACCATTAAATCTTTTTTAGTATTTATCTTTTCTGCTGTCTTAACACAAACAAACAGTTTTCCTTGATGCAATTTAAATGTTTATTTTTTTGACATAGTCATTGGGCACAGGGAAAGCTTATCACCTTTCTTGCTGCAAAACTAGTGTCTTTGACACCTTAATCTCCTCCTAAACTGCATAAACCCAATTCATTCAGTCTATCCTAGCAGGTCATATTTTCTGGATCTCCAATCCCTCTCTCTTCAAACAGTCATGCATCCAGAGTTTCTTGGAGAAAGGCACAAATAACTGGACTTTCCTTCAACTATGATATCATCAGCCAGAATAGAACGGTTTCTTCATCTCTTATAGACAAGCTTTTTTTCAGTATAGATTTACCTTCTATTTTTTCCTTTTCTTTTTCATAACAGGATAATGCAGGCAACTCATTCCAGCTGCAACTGACCCCACAAACCTGCATCTCATTCTCTAAAAACAGAGGGATGTGCAGATATTTAGTCTTGCCTAACATAGGTATTTGCACTTGTTCGTGTTGAATTGTGTCAACATTGCAAATATGCCAAGACTCTTTTCACTTCCAAACCCAAGCCTCCAGGATTCCTCCAACATCCCATGCCATACACAAAGCTTATGAACACAACATGTGGTCATCCGGGATGTGGGAGTTTTTGTTAATACCAAATTACAAGTGATCCTTACAGAAATTAATTTTGGCAGATATCTGTTGATAACCACTTTGAGTGTCATTTTGCAAATACATTTTTACTTTCTGCCTGGTGTTTTAATTTAAATCAATTGTAAGGAACTGACAAAAGCCTCACTATTTTCACGATGTACATCTACAACAATTAATGTGTCTCTTAGTGCCTCTCCTCTAACCAGAGAGTTGGCTATCTTATTATGGAACAACCAGTGTGAAAAAAAAAAAAAAAAAAAAAAAAACACAACAGCTCCCAAACTATGTGTTACATTAGAAACCTGAAATTAAAAACCTTATCTTCTCTTGTAAAACTGAAGAGAAAGGAATTTTAGAGAATAAAATAATAATTTCCAATAAGTGCACACTCCTTTTGTTCTGGGTTCTCTGCAATTTTTAGGAACCAGAAAAGTGCTGATAACGCCACCACAAGAAGGGATATGCAAAAGTAACACTCAAAATACACATAAAATTGTACAGAACAGAGAAAAAAAGAGAGCAGGAGGGTTTCTAATTGAGCATGTTCCAACAAATGTAGGACAAGCGCATGGTAATGGGAGGTTGGCAGGAGGGAAAAGAGAGGTGAGCAAACAATTTAAGTGCCATACATCAAAGAAAGGTAAAACACACTACCACAGCATGAACAGGCAATGCCTCACAGGAATGCTTATTTCCCTATATGTACCTAAGACAATGAATAAATACATGGAGAATAGAACAATAATCATTTCAGGACTAAAAACAATAAGGAAAATGAACAAAAGCACAACATACCTTGTAACAGTCTGATGAACTGATCAGTCAGTACAGTAGTAAAAAAAAAATAAAGATTAATCAGCACAAACCTGCTAAAATTATAAACAAAGAAAATGTATTTTAAAAACACAATTAACACCTATTTGGGAATTGCTTTCAAATTTATTTTTTGATGAAAGGTAAGCGAACATGAGGCGAGGCCTAATTACCTGTTCTTTGTAGACAAATCCCAAAACCATTACCAAGTCTTGTTGGATTTAATCTGCATCAGTCTTTAAGAATGTGTTCTCCATCCATATACCTGCACAGGAGCATAGGAAATCGCTGAACATGCTTAGCCCTTAAATAGATTGGAGGATATCCTATAGACACATGTGGGGCATGTTCAGATCTCTACATGGAGAGCAGGACCAATCTTCACCATAACTTGACTGCAAGAGCAGAGCCTCATCAGTGAACAGCAAGACTACTGTAAAATTTTTCCCAAGAACCCACAGATTTCCCCTCCACCCTTTGCTCAATGTAATCTATTCTGTGTTAATGTTGGTGTGGATCTTAATGCACCTTGGGCCATTGACCTGTAATTTTCACAAGAAAGTCTTTGCAATTCTCTGGAGCTATATAAATAATTGACTGTAATTAATTATTATTAAACCTGCCCCAAAAGTCAAGACAGTGATCTATCACCAGAAGTGGAAAATTACTAAAGGCTATACTTCAGCCAAGGTCTCCTAAAAGATGTGTTCTGGCTTCCTTTCTGCTGTCTTGTTTTTTCTTTGTGATATATGTATTAAATGGTACCTTCTGCACCAAAAATTTTCACCAATTTTCACCCATTTTCAGAGCAGCAACTAGGACGCCACTGTCAATGCCACTCTGTTCAGGACCTCTGCTTTAAACACCAAGCACAACTGAGAGGCTGGAATGATGCTTCTCAACCTACGAGAAGAGTCAAATCTAAAGACACGGCAGCATCTCCTGTTCATTCTCAGAACTCTCCACTACGTATGGGCATTTTAAAAATAGATGACCAAGTGCAGACAAGAATATTTTTTCTACATTTACAGTCTAACGCAAGGAGATGCTGTGCTACAGCTAGAGCCCCAAACACCTCAGTAATACAAACATCTGTGCTTTACCAACAGGAAGCAAGGACACAAACACCCTCAGGTTGCATTGTCATTCTCCATTTTTCCTTGCCAACACCTTTTCAGTCATCCAGGACTCAGCCAAGTGGGACTCACAGGGAAACTTTAGATGTTACTTTGTTCTTTGCATAGAAACACAGTTCTGGAGCACTACACACAATGGGTTTTATCCACCATTTTCTCCTGCAACAGCATGATGCAAGACATACTCAGTTAGAACAAAAGCTGAGTTGTTAGGAAAAAAAAACCACTGTGTGCTGCAAGAATAAAGCAGAAATTATAGGTGGTCCAAAACTCAAATTTCAGAAGCCTCTTACCTTTCTAGCCAACTCCTGACCAGCTGGAATTTGCAAGCACAAATATGGCTGGCATGCCTTGAACAGGGCATCTGAAGCTTGTAGTACATCAAGTTCACTTAGTATTTTAAACAAAAAACAAGTATATTTTCACCACTAATACAACAGAGTAAAAATGCAAGTGTCTTCTGGACTATTTTCTATACGTTAATTTTGTGAAATGCTTGCAATCCGTCAGTACTAAAGACTAACAAAAGATAGATCCAAAGTTATTTTAATTGCTATGAATGCAGCAAAAAGCCCTTTGATTTCTTTGAGGGTTGGGTGTTTTGTTTTTTTTTTTTTTTTTTTTTTGTTAAGCAAAATTTCTGCGTTGGTGTAAGGCAGATTTTCCAGGCTTCAACAAACCAGATGGCCATCCAAAAATGCGATATGAAATTTTTATAGGAAGCTAAGAGCTGAACCCATCTAAGGGAGAGATTTTTCAGAGATTCCAAACTTTTAAAAATAAATATTACTGCAAGATCTTATGTATCTACATTTGAACTGTAATGAGTAAATAAATAGCCACAGTGATAATTACCTAAATTCTATATTTAGAAGGAACAGAACACGTGCAATAAACAATAGCACATTGTGATATTAATGAAGCACTTGCTTCCTCTAAATGTAGAAATTCAGCAATTATCACCAGAATTGGCATGTATAAAGGTGCCGGTGACAATTTTAAAAAGGCATATTGCTTATCTGATAGACCAGAATGCATGCTTTGGACCCGATGCATTCTGTTATGAAGCATTCAGTGACACAGTCCCACACTGAGCCAAGCTTATGCTCGGCACAGCGACGGCTCTGGTGGAGAGGAAGAGGTGATTGCAAGCCTTCCTTCTGCTTGCCCCAACTTTGCGCTGGCTGGAGGCCAACTCAGCCATCAGCACAAATTAGAGCTGCTATAAAGATGTTCTACTTTACACCAGCAGGTTTGGACCCCTGAGGAGCACACCACTCAGACATCAGAGCGTGTATTGAACTTCAGACCTTTCCCATCAAACCTCTGTCAGGATCCTTCCCTGCTAAAAGGTGTCTCCTTTATTGCTCTCAGGCATTTCACCCCACGCATTTAGAGCCTGTCAGGAGAACTGACAGAGCTGGCCACACCAAGCTGAAATGTCTCTGAGTCACAGGAGCTGCCCTCTTAAGCTTTAAGGTCACTTTCAGTAATGCTGCTTCGTGGCCAAAGATTTGGCCTGGAGACCTTGCCAAAGAAATACCTCCTGGCAGCTTGTTTTTTCAGACCTGCATCTCTGGCCCCGTGCACACACAGAGCTCAGCTGCTCTCCTGCCAAAACACCACACCGTGCCTCTCCGGCCTGCCTTTGTGTCCTTAACTCTTTCCAACTTTCTTTCCCGGGTGAAAAATGCCCCACTTTCATATTTCATTAGACTTCTCCGTGCAGCCTGGTTTCCTATGACCCTATTCTAATTCACTCACAGAAAGAAAACAAACTTAGCAGAATGTGGGAAGGTGATAATTTACCACCTGGCTAACTGCAGGGTCTGAGTTTTAGCTTTCCACCCTGTTACATGCCAGGCAAAATTAGTCACAGGGCAAAGGACCCAGGCAGTGGATGAAATCTTCTCTAATTCTCTGAGCAATAATGGCTTCATACTCATCCCTCTCTTTTGCTGCATACTTTCTGTGCAGAAAGCTCTGCTGAACTGCTAGGGCAAATTTCCTTAAAGGGTACTAACTAGCCAAGAAATTTGTGGCACAGAGCGTTACAGTCCAGCCACACCTTGCAGCGGTCAGAAAGCTCTCCTTGTGTTTGGGAACTTGGCACAGGGTATACGAGAAAATTAATTACCGAAGGGGTATAGTAACCACGTTTCCAAATTGCACAGTTCAGCTGTTTGGTTCATTCATCAGCATTCAGAACGTGTTTATTCTGCAATACGGACTTAATTGCTAACTGTGGCTCTGCTCCTGCAGATGCCTCCTGGAAGATGGGCACCTGCCCCGGTGCCGCTGCTGGAGCTCCACGCACCCAGCTGGGTGCAATCACCACGTATGGTCCTGATGGAGAGACGTCAGGAGCCGGACGTGCTCCTTCACACTTGTAACCTTGACTCCATCTCTGACTCGGGAAGCATCACCCGAAGTTGACTCAGGGGGCCGCAGGAACGCGTTCTCACGCAGAAGCTCCCAGTTTACGGGGAGGTGACAACCGTCACACGCCGCCGGGGTGGGAAGACAAACTGCTGCATGCATTGGAGAGATACGGCACTGAACGTACACAGGATCACGGGGAGGAGATAGCGTACAACAAAGAATTCGTACACCAGCAGTGCCAGAAAAAGAGGTGACTAAAATGACCGCAGCTCACGCTTTCCCCCTGCGAGATGTAACGTTGCCAGAGGACACAGGGTGCAGAAAGCTCTCTGTAGGTATCTACAGAGGCATCCTAACCAGCTTTCTAGAAGGAATAATTACACTTTTTCTACAGAAACTTTCAGAATTGGTGGTGTGCATGACTATATTCACAACACTGAGACCTTAAATATCATAAACTGCTCACAACAACTGATCCCACAGAATAAGCACTCAGAAGCTTGCAAGCTCAGGACCTGATTCACTCAGCAGTTGTGCTGACTCTGACATCCCTACCATCATAATAGACCATCCTTCTCCATAAAGGGCCAAGGACATGAGGGTGAAATAATTGCCACAAGGACAGGAAAGACACTGCCTCTCCGTCACCTAATCTCTGAGTGACTTTCTGACTTGGCAAAAGCAGCTGAAGTATACTAACACAGGTCTGGGAGCTCTTACTGCAGCAGCCAGAAAGGAACCACTCCTCTCATGCTAGGACAGGTCTCTCCATGTAATTCTAAAGGAAACCTGGGGTCTCTTTTCCTATCATTTATGTGAACTCCTAAAAATCATGGACAGTGGCATCACAGTCAAATAACCTAAAAAGTGCAGGGGATATTGTGTCTCAGAAAACATATATTTGCCCCATGCCTTCCAGTGCTGGGATGTAATGACAAAATACCTGTTGCAGGGGCACATATCCCAGCTCTCAGTGCTTTTGAGATATACTGAATCTGTATAGGGACCACTAAGCAAGCATGCAATGCAACCGCTCAGCTCGGCTCTTCTCAAGACGCTCTTTGCTCACGCAAGCTCTTGTTGTGTTTTCCACTCAGCAGCCCGATGACTGTCTACAAAAACATGTAGTTATAAATGAGCACACCAACTGGTTCTCAACACGGAGCAGAACAATCAGGCGGTGGAATGCACTGGGAAATTCCCCACTCTGCGCCTTTTGTTCCAAGGCTGCTAATGTGTTTTCCATGAGAATTTCTTCTGCAATGGAAAAAAATAAACATGTCCCCAAATGTTAGGCAAACAATTTATTTATTATTAGAATGAAAGGCAGAAAGGGGAGTTTAGAGGAACTCTAAACAGGGATTTATTATGTAGGCTAAGTAGTTTTAAAATGCAGAAATGTGTTTCAACAATAGTCATATTTGATAAGAACTGCCACTTCAAGGCCTCACAGTCAAACTATTTTGAACTGCCATTCAGGTTATCTGAACTACGATCTGGAACAATGTTATATACATGCACAAAGTTGCAGAATCAAGCCTCTATTACTGACTCTTTTCATGATCAGACTCACCGACCCTATGAAGATGGAGCCATAGACCTAGATGGAGCCAAAATAAAAGGGACACCACACCCCCAAGCATGGTGTGCTATGTTCAGCGTGCTATCTACCATGAACATATTGGTGTTGCACCTTTGAGGTCCTCCAGTTGATGGACAACCTCCAAAGTCGAAGTATCTAGCTCTGGAGCAAACTCCTGAAACAGCGCTCCAAGAATGGTCTAGGTTTAACTGTTATCCAGTATCTTACCTCTGAAAATGAAACAGAGGAGGTAAATAAATAAAAAAATAAAAAAAAAAAAAAAAAAAAAAAAAAGGAGTAGATGAAGAAAAAAGAGTAATTATGTAGCTGAAATGAAGTAAGAGGAGAAGAAATACAGTACAAGAAAGAGATGGGGACAAACATGCGCAGAAAGGAAGGGTGGGTAAGTGCAAAGGAAAGGAGTGATTAAGAGAAATTCTGCTGCTAAAGTCCTACTGTTCCATGTGTTTTTCAAAACAGCCCTCTCGTAACAGATAATCTATGACATTTGTCTCTTAATCCTCTCAGCATGCCTAAGCAGCACCACAGTCTATTGACTGAAATGCTGCAACATTGACCATAATTACAATACCAACATCCTGCTACCTACAGCAGCTATAGCCTATGTAGAATAAAATCCTCAGATATGACAACATGCACAGAATTACATTTCAAACAGTAATAGCTCTATAAACTTGCTATGGATTTACACGTAGCTTTCAAACAAAAATCTTTTCTGTAAGGAGTGCATAGCTGAGAGCTACATAACATCTTTTAGCCTTTTCTCAGTATTTCTGAAGTAGTTTTTTCCTCTGGCTATTTTCCTAAGGCACAATCTGTTTTTAGGCTATGCAAACAACAACATTTTTGCCTTTTTGTTCAGGGTAAGCAGGGCTTGTGGTGGCTGAAAGGGCAGCTGAGGTGAGCATGATTGGGCCCGTCTCTTCTGTGGTGGCATTGTGGTTTTTCTACAGGGACCAGCCAAATGAAATAATTGTGTGTCTTAATAAATACAGCCCTGTGTAATTCACACTGTGAACATGTGTACTAGCCTTATGAGTGAGAATAAAAGGGGTGTACACTGGCCATAATTGATTTTCTTGTGCAGTTGTCCGCACTCCCCTGTACCCCTACCACATATCCTTCTGTAGCAATCTTGTGTCTTGTAACTGTTTATCATGTGGATTCAGCAAACCTATACACAGCTGAATTCTTGTGCAAAACTTGATTTATGGTCACTGAATTCATTTTTAATGAACCCTTTCCCAAAATATCAACAGCATGTTTTGATTTCCAAGAGCAGTTTGACAGGAAAAAATAAAAAAATAAAAAAAAAAAAAAAAAAGAAGAAAAAGGAAAAAAAAGCTCCTTCTTGCTCCTTGACTTAGGAATGCCACAAAGGCTACATTTTCCTCCAACTTTGGATGTTACAGCTCACAGCATCAGCTTGCACTAGTATACAAAAAAGACTACCTTTAGGTTTAGCACAGCTACAGCCTCAGAAAAATCTGTCTTTCCAGCTGCAGGGCAGACACAGAGGCTTTAAGGGTGGAAGGATAATAGAGGTACAATTAAGGAGTCAGTGGCTAATATCTCAAAGTGCTACCTTGCAGAGTGAGTAACCTGTCAAGGGCTGGAGAGGATAGTTAGTCTCCAATACATAAGGTCACAAAAATATCACACAGCATTTTAAATGATACTTAAATAATGTAGTAAATGCTGAAGAGCAGCTCTTCTCTGCTGCGTGGCAATGCTAATGGTCATGCAGTCATGGATAGTACCTTGAGGTCCAATCAGGATCTTGCATGCTTGATAGTACGTGGGCTTTAGAGACTGCTTTCTCCTCAGGGAGCCAAAATATAGATGAAGACTGAAGTTAATCAGAGTTTTCACCATCAAAGTTAATTTATCCATGGTAAAAAAACAACTTTTTCTTTAGTTTATAGTTCTCATGTAAGGCATATAGAGTATTGCGATGTTTCAGGAAAAGAAAAAAAAAAATCTTAGAAAGAAAACCTTAATTACAGTGTTTACATTACCAGTTCATAGTGCACAACTCAGCTTGGTTACACCATCTCCCAGACAGCACAGATGAAATAGCTCAGCCTATTTAATTACTTGGTCCAGAAAGGGAAGGACTTTCTCCCTCTGTCTCTGCCCCTGTCCCGTTAATAATGCCTTGCCCCTCTTGTGCTGACCTGACCCTTTGCCTGAGCAAATTCAGCTCACTAAAGTTGCAGGAAGTTACTGGAAAGTCCAGCAGGTCCCTGGGATAAGACAACACGTGAGTGTAGGAGCATGCAGCTCCAAGCAGGGGACAGGAGTTTCTTTCAGCAGCAGTAAAGTATTCAAGCCAAATATCTCCTTTATCACTTGGCCATTTTCATGTCATTGTCACCACAAAAAAAAAAATAAAAATAAATAAATAATTGGAGATTTCTTTGATTTTTTCAGAAGTATTTCCACAGGTGGACAATCTCTTTACACAAGCTATCAATGGAACTGCTGTCCTAAGCCACAAAAGGGCTCCTCAGAGCAGACGGCAGGGTCTACTGATGATGTTGAAGCAAGGGAGGGAGCTAAACTCATACGAACGACCCAGGCACTTTCACAAACTAAAATTTTTGCTAAACCGACCTGGCTGACTGATGAGGCCCCAGAAGTTCACAGGCTGGTAGAGACATCACAGTGGAGAAGGTCTAGGAGTAGCAGATATCCCTGGTCCTCACCACGTGGCAGCTATGAATGTGTCACGGCAATACACTCAGATCAACACCACGGACTAGCAAACACAAAAACCCTCCATCTGCTAGGACAGACTTAAAGGTCGAGTTAAGCAACTGAATGGTAAACTCAGCTCATGTGCAAAGGAAAGTCTGGCTTCTCTTACAACTTCACTGCAACCATATGCAGGTTTGCCCATTGCCCTTCATTCAGCAAGGACCAAATTATCGTTCCCTAATTAGACAAATAAGTAATAATTACATATAGACCTTCAAGCACCAGGCAAATAAAATAAACCCAGAAGTCAGAAGACGACCTGGAAGAGGTCCTTGTAAATACTACTACTAGAGACCTTTTCTGCTATCCATAGTAGAGTTATAGCTGTAATAGAGCAAAAATTCAGCAAAAGACTTGGCAATAGCTATCACATACTGGATATGACTATACTTCGTGCAGGAAAAGTGCATCATCTTTGGGCTGCAAAGCACAGAAGCAGGTTTGTAATGAATTAAAATTATCTCTAATATCAATGTTAAAAGAGTCAAAAGAAAAGACTAAACTTTCCAACTGCATTTTGTCCATAAATTATTATTTCAACTGTCCTTAAAAGAATAATTAGCTCTATTCTAGAAAATCCACAGAACCTTGGAACAGATGTTTTGCTAGAGGATCAAATGCCTAACAATTACGTACTGTCATTGTACCAAAGGAGATTATCAAAGGATCCATTCACAAAAAGTGGATGGTTCTCATGCGTGGGAAAAGTAACATGACATCTTTTAGCATCCTCTCTAAAGCATGACGTGTAGTCATCTGCAGGTCTTCCTGCAAAGTCAGGGATCACACACAAAAATCCAAAAAGCAGAGGAAAAAAAAAATCATCCTCTGGGATATATTTTGCCAGAACTGACACGATGAAGATGCCTGAAGGGAACCTGGATTAAAAACAGAATCAATCTACAGCTTCCTTCTATCACAGTGTCTGTCTTTTTTATTTTCCTTGCTTCTTCTTACCTGCTGATTTTGAATTTTTTATCTTTTTCTTTTTTCTCTTATTTGTTTCCTTGCTTGTTTTGATAGATGCCATAACAATTCATGGGTTGAGATTATGGCATTTAAAACAGAAATTGAAGCATTTTTTGAATACCTGGTTTCTTTTCTGATGCACAGGAGTTTTGTATTTGTTTGATATGTTGGCACCTAGACTGTTTGTTCTAAAACAAATTGCAAATGTTTAATAAATAATACAACTTAAAATAATTTTACCACAGAAAAATATTTGTAAATAAGTTTTAGTAAGAGTATCTTAGAAACAAACGCTCAAAGTGTTGGGGTGTGGTTTTTTTTTTTGTGTGTAAAACCAGTATTACAATTGCGGGTTGGTTTTGCCATTGACCTCCTCTCCCCCTCTGCTGTCTAAAACACAAAAGCATTCTTTGTTGTACAATTCTCTTAGACCTGGTGATCCAGGCAAAGGCAGTAGAGATTTGTGACTTAGCCCGGAAGGGACTAAAGCACTGCATCCTTTTTTTTCTGCAATCCCTTAATAAAAGCTTGTATCACTAGCAGCAGGCTAGGACTACTGTTTGTCCTATCGTGGCCTTGAGTAGTTACCCTGGTTTCTTGCCCCCTAAAGCTACTTCTGTCTTCAAATCCATCAGCTCAGCAAATTCTGTGGATCTCTATTCAAGCACAGGAGGCTGCTTACTCAGGATGAAGTGGAGGTCCAAGCCCACATTTCTGAGATCAGCTGGTGTTGCTTCATTCTCAGACTAAACTGAAATTAGCCCAAATGTTGGGCTGGTCAACAGGCTGTGAATTAAAAAAAAAAAAAAAATATTCCTCTTGGAAAGTATTATCATCTGAACCAGAGAAACGTTTCAATATTTCTTGTCCCAGTACAAAAAGTTTCAAAATATAACAGTTTCCTGAAAGGCAGATATCCTACTTTTAATCAGCACTACTGAGGAACAAAGCCTGAAGCTTTTACTTTGTTTCTCTTAGTATAATTTCAATAACAATCTTTAAAATAATAAAATAAAAGCAGTTCCAAAACCATGGACTCAATATTTTATCCAGTCTATTGTCTCTATGGATAAAGATTAATTATAAAATTCAGATTAAACTCAAGAGGTACTGTGAAATGTGTTTTTAAGCAGAAGCCTTCATTAAAACAAGGAAGTTCTGCCAGCAATACTGCCTCTTCGGTGCTTTTGAGTCAGCTTTTTTTGCCAAAGGGCCTATTCTAGTTTCATTCAGGAAAGCCAGAAAGTTACATGTGGAATGAGAAGTGATTGCAACACCCAGAATTCACGTGCTGTTTACTTTCAAAGGGACTTTGAAATGCAAAGTGCCCGGGCTACGTTTGAAAGTGGGAGCAGGTCATTCAGATCCTGACTCTCAGATGTGTTTAAGAACATATATATGTTTAAATATTTCGGCTGTCAGTGCCTCTGAAGCTCTCTCTGATATTACAATGCATGTCCAGTTCATGATGCTCAAACTGCAGTAAGGATTCTGAAGTTGGGAAACTGACATCTGGGGGTGGAGATGCTAGCTTTCTCCCATGATTTGCTTCAGTTTTGTACAAGGAAATACATATTACTCTGGACATGGTTTCTATATTTTTGTAGCACAAAAGAGAAAACCTATTCCACTTTAAGAGAAAATCATTAAACAAAAACCCCTGACACGTTTGAATTGCAGACACAGTGAGATCAAATCATCCGTTCTGGTGTTAGTGAATGATTCCCAGCTTTGTCTTTCATACAGTCCTTCTCTCCTCTTTCCTCTTTTATTTTCTTCTTTTATTATAAAATGGTAATAATAGCAGTCCATCACCTGTACTGACAAGAAGACTGAGATGGTTTACTTTTCTTCCCCTAGGAAGCTGCTTTCCCACAGGCTGTCCTTCTGCTGGGGTGACAGCAGAAATGAGGCGCCCAAAGGGTTTATGCCTCTGTCCCAGTTAGACCCACATAGCTCCCTGGGACAGCATAATTAACTCTGTCCCATTAAAACACTGCACACTCTGCAGCAGCACCTCAACTCTGGTACCTGATGGATCTGTCCTAGTTACTTGCAGCCCTGCCTATTCTGTTTTGAGGCACAATTACAGTCAAGACTGGAAAGAATATCATCAAAGTCAACCATTACAGAAGGGTAAAGTGTACATTTTGTACAGCTCTCTATAACATATATAGTCAAAATACCAATGATACCAATCACTTAGACATTGATATTATGCAAGTCAGAGATCTGTTACGCACCATTTTGCTACTTTCGAGCAAGATGATATTTGTGTTTCTCCAACTTTCTCTCTGCAATATCATTCAGGAGAGAAGAGGGAAGGGGAAAGAGAGTTCTCTTAAAAGTCATTTGACTAAAAAACTCTGACTTATCTTGATATGTAATATAAAACATTACAAGTCTGGCTGTGTTACAACAATATCCAAGCATTGTTATACAAAAAAATTACATATTATCCTGAGTTCAAGGTGAAAACTCCAACTATTCCCTTCCCCACCTCCTATTTTTACCAATTACCTTTTTAAAGTTTTCTATTTGTAAAGGAAGAAAACTAAGAACTGGAAAATTTATTTGGTTTTGAACATGAAATGTAACCTGTTTATTAACAACAAGCAATCTTTCATCTTTAGGATTCAAGATCTGCACAGATTGCAGTGTCACCTCCCGGCACTCCCCACTGAGAACCTCAAGTTCATGGGAATGACCAATACTAATGATCCCTGAACTGTTTCCCACAGCCAAATGACAGCTGTGATTCTTTAGCCCCAGCTCTCCTCCTTAGAGCTGATTCAGCGGTAAATTTATGGCACTTCCTCTGAAGTGTCCCATGCTGGCTTTGGACATTTATCACCCAACTTTATCATCAGAAGATGCATCTTCCCCATAATTCATAGTCAAGTGCCTACTTTGCAAGACCATGGGTATCAGGGAAAGTCAGGTCTGGGTATATTCTGGGAGATGTCCAAGGCGTTTATCTTATTACCATCTTTCTTCAGTGGTAGAGGAATAATGGTGGAACTTTGTGCAAAGCATGGAGGAAATGTGACTGAAAACATGGACTTAGAGAAGCACCAGGCGTTTCAGAGCAAAGATACAAACAAACAAAAGAAGTGACATCTTGAACCTATTTCAGGTTTGAGACTTGTATACTGCCCATCTCAGAACTCATGGGAAATACTTATATCCAAGAGCATCTGCAGACATGGGACCAGTAAAATGCTGTAGAAGTTAAACAGGAATTATTTAGATGTCATTACCCAAGTGTATTGCAGTTAATAGACAGATCTACAAGTCAAGCCATAGCAGATTTAACATTTTCAGTTATTTTATCACTGTATTTTAAAGCAGATAACACTAACAACTTCTCTATATTGGTCTTTCCACCTGTAAAATTGATTCTTAAAGACAGAAGACATTTCTGAATCCACTGGTCAATTTATTATAGACAGCGTGACACAAGATCTGCACCTGACAAGCTGTAATCCCTCCAGCAAGAAGACTTCAACTCTTAGCATGTTAAATGGAGCTACCCTCTTTAGCCATAGCTGAAAGTAACATCAGTATGAAATCCTGACCGGAAAGGGACTCCACAAAACTGTAATTTCTCCCTGATTGTGGTTTATTCTTGCCAAAATACATGGTGATATTTGGCTAGTACAGGCTTTTTAACTGAGTAGAGAGCAAGGAACTAACAAGAGAAATTACTTCCAGGTTCAGATGTGGATTTCAAACCCATTCTCCTTCCTCCCCAGTCTCAGCTCTTCCAGGCACTATTTTATTTTTAAATGAGTGCAAAACCCAGTGTCTTTAACTTCATAACTTCTTGTTCAGAAACTCTAGCAGTGTGTGATAGTCTGGTTAAGAACTGTTTATCCTGCAGCCATGCCAGCAAAGCAATGCACCCTTGATCTTTCCATATGAGCTGTTACACAGAGAGCAGGTTTCACAGCAGGTTCCATGGCACAAAAGACATCACGATGCAGAAATAATGCTCCAAACAGCCAGACGCATTCTCACTTCTACAAATGTCTGAGCAAACATCCGCATCTGGTATTCTGTTTTTTTTTTTGTTGTTGTTGTTTTAAAGAAAGTAAAATTCTGAGGACTAGCTTTTGTACTTTGCCATTTAGGAGTGCCTCCACTGGTTGAAAGTGTTCTTGCTTTGGATCTGGTTGGAATTTGGTCACTGGATCAGGAGCACATCTCCAGCACGTTCTGCACTAAATTGGCTTGAAATGCAGAGCTATTTTTTCTTCACAGTAGAAATAGCGAAGGATGAGCTTTTCAAAGCAAGGCTATCAAAAAATCAGCATGTTTTTCAAAGTTCTGTGGGCTACATATTCAAATACCATTTTAAATTGTACTGAGGAAAACATTTTTTGTCCATTTTGAAATATCAGAAAAATTCTCATTTAAAGTGTTGCTGTTCCATCTGGGTAGTCAAAATTAGAGAAGTAAATCCTGAGCAAACAAATCAGACTTTTGCACCTCACTCTGTAAAGACAAATATTAAAATTGCAAACAGTAGATAAATAGAAACATTCTAAAATGCAAATTAATTGTTACCAGCAATATAAGGCCAAGCCAGTAAAGCGCTCTCATTAAGAAGCTTTATGGAGGCCATAGATTTAATTATCGGGGGCAGTTGTACAACTCGTTCTGACCTACTAGCAGCATTTTTGGTTTGCACAGATGGGCCATAGTGCTGTCTCTTTCCTCCGTCTATCTTTTCTGTTCCCCAGAACAGTCAAATTACTGAAATCTATAAGTATTCTGCTCAGCAAAGCTCTCACCCTTGCTTGTCAGTCTTGAATGCAGCATGCTTTCTGCTGGCAGTAGAGGTGGAGACAATTTTCAAGACTGTGAAAATCTTATAAGTTTCATTCCTTAATAATTATTATTCTGCAGTTGGCGAAGATAAATGCAGCCTGTTCTCCCTGCTCATTTTCTGCTAACAGCAGTAAGTGTCCTACATACTTAAACCATGAACTGTGGACACACAGGATGGAGGACAAAGACAAAATTTACACAGCTGGCTTAATAAATAAGGGGGTTCGGTGTTTCACTAAGTATATGTAGGGTGTGTATAGCTCTTTTCTGTTCACTTACCATGAAATAATGAAGTTTGGGGCCTGCTGAAGGACATATACTAGGCTTGATCATGTTAGTTTTAAAGGAGGGCAAAGACTTGTGAGAGCCCCAGGCTTTTCTTTTCTCCCTGAGAGGAAAAATGAAACTGTCAACAACACATTGTTGGAAAGTCCATGAAATAAGGCCCTGGAAATTTCTCCTATATACTTGTGCAATACCTTGATAGAAAAAAAAAAAAATGAATCCTGTTTATTGGAATGTGATAACTGCTGGATGGACTTCAGTAATACAGTGTGTCATCTGCACTTCCACCCAGGAGTCCCTGCTTCTATCATTCTGGTTATTACTTTGAGTAATCAATTTTCTGTAACCTGAATTTCTGTTCTGTCACCAAGTAAATGCATTAAAAGCTTACATTGTCATTCAATCCTCGTAATACTTGCCTTACAAAATTTGGGCCACTGTTAGCAAATGTTCTGCATTGTGTGTCTCCAGAAAAAACAAAAACAAACAAACAAACAAACAAAAAAAAAAAAAAAACAAAAAAACAAAAAAAAAAAACACCCTAGGTCTTTTGTCATCTCTAGGACTTTATTCTTAGAGCAAAACTCTTGGATCACCAACCCATATCTGAAAAGTGAAAACCTCTGCCTTAAGTTCTTTATCTTATTGATGATAGACAGTAAATACAGTGAAAATCACAGCTTGACTCTACAACACTATGTAACTGGATAAACTAATGTCTGACCCGATCATTTTTCATGTATTAAAAAAAAAAGAATCTCTAAATGAGTGCCTGAAAATACACTGCCAGCTAATGAATATATAGGAGTCTTCAGATCTTTACTTTTTTTTCTTTTATGTTAAGACCTGTCTCGCGTTCGTCTTGACACCTTCCTTCAGCTTGTCTGATCCATTGCTTAGCAAAGGTTAAAAGAAAAAGCTTCTGCCCAGACTCACAGCTTCTGACCCATACTATGCAAAAAGTCAGGGCATCCTTTAAGGTAACAGTTTTCCCACAGAACCCAGTTGTGAACATGAGACTTGCTTTTAACATACTTAACTTTTAAAAACAATTTTCTTGACATTGATGTATCCATGTACTTAAGCTACAGTTAGGATCACAGTGAGAATATTTCCTTATTTCCCAGCACTAATGTTCAATTTCTCTTTGAGGCATCATAAGTGCATTTTACTTTCACTGATCCTTGGTGCCAGCCAGCCCTAGCTTGCCTAAGTTTCACACAGTGTGGCTTCATTCACTGTGCTAATCTTATGTTACATACATTTTTTTGTCACTCCATGTGTTTCTAATTGGTTTCCCAAGCACCCGCAGCATTACAGCTGCTCTATTTGGCAGCTGCAAGTGCCCACAAACCCCTGTGTCTTCCTCTTCTACACTGTTTTAGGTATTCTCTTTTGGCACTAAAGTGAAAACAGTTGTAATCAGATGTAAAGTATAAAAAAAAAAAAAAAAAAAAAAAAAGAAAAAGCATATGGAAATCTTGTGGCTTTGATGTTGCAAGAGGAGAAAAGTCTCTTCCTGTGTTATGCCCACTGCCCCACCCCTGCCGATGGAAACTGGCATTTCTCTGTGTAATCTGGGGCTATTATAAGACATTACAAGGGAAATAACCACAACCAGAAGACAAATGACCCAAAGTGCACGAGCTGCAGATGGTGGTGGACCGGGCAGAGGTGAAGGCAGGACGGACCACAGCATCCTTGGCTGGAGGCTCTTCACACCCACGAGCAGGGCTGCCTGGGCTGGGTTTAGGAGTTTGAGCTGTCCTCCCAAACCCCGCTCTGTTTTCCCTGCCTGGAAAATGGCATGTTATTACATTACAGAGGAAAATGTAAATATTCTGTAAAACGTGCAGGTTCTTGCATAAAAGGCCAAAGAGATTACTTTTAAAGTGCTATCTTTTATGACTGGCAGGGGGATAAGCACGAGGTGCTTCATAAGCTGCCTACACACAAGCACCAGTGAAATGCAGTGTGGAAACCTGTTAGTGAAAGAACTATGTTATCTTTACTGTACACGCAGAGCAGATGGGTTTTCACTTTGGCGTCCCTGATCCCACCTGAGAGAGACGGGCAGCAAGCGAAAAGCTCAATTTAATTGTCATGCAGGAATGAAGAGCAGAGCCGAGCCCAGCAGAGCCTGAACTTGTGGCTGGAGGAGGCCTCGATCTTTTGAAATAAACACACAAACCCCTGAGATGAGGTCTCAGTCTTTTGGAATCAACACACAAACCCCTGAGATGAGGTCTCAGTCTTTTGGAATAAACACGCAAACCCCTGAGATGTCCCGAGTGCAGCTGTCCTCAGGTCATGGGTGTGCTTGGCTGCCAGCACCAGTCTGGATCCAGGCTGGGAACCAAACTACTCATCCTCCACAAGGCAGTAAGGAAACTGTGCTGTTTCCACGTCTATCACCACAGTCTTAATTTACAGGATGAAATACTCTACTAAGCCCGTAACATGAGTTTCTCATAGCAAGAGTACTCCTATTTGTATGTAGAAAGGGACAGAGAAAAATAATGAGTGAGTCTCAACCCCATGTTCATTTTTCTTGAAAGATCCCTGTGGAACACACTAAAAATAGTCATGTAGGACAGCAAAATTCTTGCTTAATAAGACAAGGGTGCCCAATCCACACATGTAGTCTTTGTAATGTTTCTGCTGAATAGAGCTTTATATGGGGGTAGGAAAGAACTCCTACAAAATATGATGTTGCATTAATTATAAGTTTTCCATTTGACAGCTTAATTAAGAAAAGAAGAGTTAGTGTAGGGCTTGCAGAATTCATGATGAATCACGCATATTCGTACAGACTTCATTTTCATGTTTCAATTATACACATTCCTAACTGATGAACAGCAACATAGCATTTTCTGTTTAATAAATGTGATATCTGTTGGAATTGATAACATTAGTTCAGTAATTACTGAGCCATTATTGCCAGGCATTAGAGGGAAAAAAAAAAAAAAAAAAAAAAAAAAAAAAAAAAAAAAAAAAAGGGAAGGATTCCCTACTTATTAAAGTTTAGTATCAGCACAAAAAAAAAAGTGGGAGCTTTACCTACAGGCACAATACTTAGCAGAAATCAGTGATAGAAGGTGCCTATGGATCCAATTAGGAGACAAGTGAGAGAGGAACTATAACTTCATGATTGGAGAACCAGACTGAGGGTTGGGAGATCTGTGTTTAATTCTTGTGTCTATCACAGACTTCCTGTGTGGCTTTGGTCAAGTTATTTAATCTCTTTATGTCTCAAATCCCTGTCTGTAATAACGTAATATGCAATAATAAAATATCCCCCTTCTCCCATGCTTATGTCTATCCTTTTCCATTGCAGCAGCTTAACTGTCAGGACTGTCTCCTTCTCTGATACCATAGCCCTCTGATTTTATGAGGAAGCATCAGATATACTACCATAATACCAATAATTGTAAAACTGATTGTCTTTGAGCTCATGGGGGAAAAAAAGAAACAGCAATCCCCTTCTATGTAGACAATTAGAAGAATAACCTTGGGAGAAAAGGAGGCAAATATCAGCTCAAGCATCTTTTCTAAATCAGTGGGTTTTATACACCAATTCATATCCAAACTTTCCAAGAAGAATTTCCTTTTACTTTCTCCCAAACATGGTAAGAAGGAAACAGAGGTTAAGAACCGGGAACACCTTCCCTGACACAGCTGACAACAGAAAGCTATGGATGACAGTTTAGTTGCAAATTCAGCCAAATCCTTTGGTTTTGTTCCCTAAGAAGGTAGATAGAGAAAATAAAAAATTTCCGGAGGTGAGTATGCATGGAGATGCTAGGGGTGTCTATTTAATGGCTTTTTCCCCTTTTGCAATCACAGCAGCCTGAAATCAAGTTCAGATGTTTATTTCTTTGGTGACCTATCCAAAGTCTCTTTTATTACCATAAAGGCAACTGCTTACACATAAAATAGGTTTCTGCTATAATTACTTTTGAATGTATTCAGAATTATCTCTAACAAGATTACTGATCTTGCCTGAAAGAACAGCTGGAAATGGCTTCTGGTTCAGCTTTCTAAGGAGCAGTATCTGCTTTTATTTTACCCCCTCATATCCAGAGACTGATAATGCACAAAGCACCTGACTCCTGTTTCCCAAAATATTTCTAGAAATACATGTTACCTTTCTGACTTGATGAGAAGTTCTGTTTTCATTAGATAAAACACAAGGACACTGAGTGTATGGAGCATCTCTAGGTGTGCGTTTTGTATGTCCCATTAAGAACAACAAAATATAATTGGTTTGACACTCCAGTGCACAAAAAAGTACTAAGAAAGGGATGGAGAAGAAGATGGCTTCTCCCTGTAACCTACAAGTTTATGTCATTTTATTAAATCTACATTACATACATGGAAATGATTGTCATCAAGAAGCAAAAGATTATTTCTTTACTATTTCATGCAAGTGTTTTTTGGCAGAGACGACAGATAAGCACCAACACAAGAACTAAGAGAACTCCACCTGATGTGGTAGGTCGTGGTGTTCAGCATAGTGCTGTGATGCATGTGCAGGGCTAGAGCTGTTCTCCAATTTATCATCTCACATTTGATTGTTACTAGAAATGACTGCAACTGTTCCAACTGAATGTTTTTGTTTTTCTTTTTCCCACTGGAAAATGCTGATTTGTCAAAATGTAGCTGATCCATGGGAACAGAATGATTTTAATGAAGTTCTGGTTGAAGCCAAGGAAACTGGCAGCTGTGCCAGTTTTGAAAATCTTTTGCTCAGGCAGGTTTCTAAAATTATCCCATGTGACTTGCTGCCTATTCACCTGATACAGTGCTAAAGAGACCGAGCTCCCCCAAGTCCTAGGCTCTCAGCCACAGACTGGCCAGACCTGGAAGCACAGATGCTCACCATGCCTCCTCTGGAGTTTGCCAAGACTTGGGAAAGTTTGGGAAGCAAAGTTTTGAAACTACTGAACAAAATAGCATACCAATTTTTGCTAAACAGAGCTGTGGATTTATTCAGGAAGACATTTTGAAAGCCTGTTTTTCACTTGAGTTTTTTTTTATTATTATTATTTTGAAATTTTCCACAGAGTGGCTGAAACCCAGAAGAGCATATTACTTTGTTTTGTAGTTACCACTACAAAACCATTTCGACTGATCAACAAGAGGTACAATAGTTCTGGTGGACTTTGTCTCAGCCAAGGTGTCTCTGTGGAAGAACTGATCTGCAGATATGTTTTTGTCTTTCCCAGCTGTGGAAAGACCTGCACAGTTAACTGAGGCTAGACACACATACAATTTCAAGAAAGTTACAATACAGCAAGATAAATCATATTCCCAAACATTCAAAAACCCTCTGACATTAGAAGAGATTAGGCATGCTACCTACTGTAGCTGGATGAGATAGAATCTATTGCTTATCTCTCTTTGATTGTCCAGTTTGATGTTTTGTACTCAGAATACAAAAAAAAAAAAAAAAAAAAAAACAAAAAAAAACCAAAAAACCACCAAAACAAAAAAAAAACACCAAAATTGTGATGAGGATGAGATTCGGTATTCTGAATTTAGTTTTACTCATTGTATCTGAAGCTGTTACTCCATTTTCTTAACTATTTACAGATAACAAAATCACAGCTTTCATCTACTTTCCGAAGGCCATCTAGACATAATTGCTTCCTTTATTAAATATCAATTTAGCACTGTCTTTTACTTTCCTCTTGTTTTTATTGGCCATCATTGTCCTGAGTCTCTTTTGTGACTTTTTTCCCCTATTCCTATTGTAGCCATTTATCCTGAAATTTTCCTTTTCTGTCTCCATCTGGGAAAAGTGGTGTAGCCAGGGCAAATGTAGAGTTTACAGGCTTCTGCTTTGCTCTGTGCAGGTTTTACTTACTTTTCCCTTCCTGATGTGGATTCCTTACTACAGAAGCTGGTAAACCCAGTTTCTCATGAGACACCTCACCTCTGTCAAAGTCAGATCTTCACAAATTCAGCTGTTGCAACACCAGCAGTCTGACAGCACCTTCTCATTTCTGTGCTGAGCAGTGGCTGCCTGAGGTTTGAAACTCCTCATGGTTGTCATGTCCCATTTCAATGACGTCCAGAGCACACCACCCCTACACTACCCATGTGGTCTCTCCCCTCTTCCAAATGATGTGCTCTAGTCTACTGGAGAAAAAAAAATACTCGATTTCTGCTTTCATTCTGTTAGTTCTGTTTTACAATAAGTATCTGTAATGAGATCATTTGTTTCTAGGCTTAGGTAGTCCGCAGATCCTTGGACATCTGAACTAATTGCAAAATTAGACCTTTTCCATTTTACATAATTCATGTTCCAGCTTCCTTAACCTCACCAGGCAGACCTGTTTCTTGGGGCACAAGAAAGTCCTCCTCAGCTGTTCTTTAGAAATGTGAGACAAGCATTAGCTGTCAAGATAAAACAACTGCACTAATCAGTGTACAGAGGTGTAAATTGTTTGTCAGAACACAATGCCAGTAAGGCAATTTTGTTTAACAACAATCCTAACAGCAAGGGTCCCTGGGGCGGAAATAAGTAATCAAGCCACCAACCGGGGCTGAAACTTTGAGAAAACGAGGAGCCATCTCTTTCCAATACATCTGCAGTATAATGAGACCTTGCACAAAGTACCAGGAAAGGAGCCAGGCTTCTCTTTCTGTTATCCTCAAACCAGAACTTAAGTGACTTATCTTTATTCACATGAGCAAACTTATTCTTTAACATGAGAAAGGAAAGACAGGAGGACCAGGTCTTTTCCCAAAGTTTTTAAACATGCCCAGCACTAACCTGGCTGTCCTCAAATTCAATAGCTTTATTGGCAATCACAGTGGGACTAAAAGAAAGTAATCAGAATTAAAGCCAAACCAGACAACCCGGGAAATCCCATCCTCAGAATACCAAAGTTACACAGTGTTTCATCCAATTGTTCTTAATTAAACTATCCCAGACATTTTAGAGTTAGCAGAATCAAGCCACTCCAGTTTTTATGTCTTGATGCGGAAATTAATTTTGTACCTTTGCTTATATGGGGTATGTCCATAAATCCAAAGCAGGAGTGCTGAGAGCATCTCATTTCCCTTCGCTAGCTACTGCATGGATAAATCAAAATGTATTGAATAAAAGCTGCTCTCTTTCCCTACAGATTTTGCCTCTCTTCTGTCCTTAGACCATCACAGGTCCCATCATACTATTAAAATCAGTCAGCACACAGAAATGAAATGATTGAAAGGCAACTCTAAGCAGAACTGGAACAGCCCCTTCATTTTTTATTTCTTACTTTCATGTGTGTGAGACAGGGAGAGAGAGCGAGAGAGAGACTATTGAACTTTAAACTTCCTGATAAGCTGTATTGTGGGAAAGTGCCATTTTTAGGTTTACATGAAGGAGCTACCTCTGAGAATGGCCTTTTAGCCTGTGAAAAAACTAGAAACATCCCAGGAAGTCTCCGAAACATTGTAGCACTGTGAGAATTTGTATAAAAATAAACATTGGATTATTTCAGTCCTACTCCCTTGAGAAAATGAGACCAAATTACTCAGAGCTACTAGCATAATCTTGACAGAGGAAGGGAAATTAGCAACTGATGCCAGGGCTTTTTGTTTTGTTGGAGGTTTTTTCCCCTTCTTTTTAGTGTAAAGTAATACTTGGATGAGGCAACAAAGGCAGGTTATGCCTGTGATTGAAATGGGTTCAGAGCTGAGACCAAGCCCTGGAGGAGAGCAAGCCAAGTCAGGAGAGATTTTAAAAGGTGTAAACTGGAATTCACAGAAACATGAGAGCTTGGAAAGCATCCACTGACAGACACAATCCAAAAGCAGACAAATCCTGGTCTCTAGAGTTCAGGGGATTTTTTAAAGCTTTCTGTTGAACATTTTTCTCAGGAGAAATTAAGATGTGGCAGGCACAAGGAGTCAAGCAAGGTCCCATGTCACTGAAAAAGCTGTTTCTAAGCCTGGTCAGGAAAGTCCTTCATTTCATGGAAAAATTACTCCGATTAATATGTCTTCCCATCAGGAAGTGCTGAAAATCCCACATGGCAATAAATCCACATTTCATTCATCATTGCTCCTAGGACTAGTTAAGTATGGTAAGAAAGAACAAGAGACATTGTGATCTCAGTAACTACTGGTAAGAGATTGCTATAAACCAAGAGAAATCTACGTAAAGCAAGGAGTAAGAAGCCTAACGCAGGGTTATCTGAAGCCATAATATGGAAAATGCATGTATAAAAAAAGAAGTAGAATGAAGATGTCTCCTTCAAAGCTACGAACTGCTCCACAGTATTGAACAAGGTTAAGCAACAGTTTGGTGGAGAATGCTCTGCACCCTGAGAGGGTTTGGATGTGCTCAGAGAGCACGAATCTACATTGTCCCCAGTTCAGAGGGATGGTTAAAAGCAGACGCTCCATTAATGGTCTAACATATGAGGTCTGACCTTCAGTCTTAAGCATACTGTCCCTCTCCATATCTTGCATGGCACCAAGAAGACAAGGAAGAGAGCATAGTATGATAGGAGACAGAGAAAGAGAGAAGGTGTTCCGCCTGCTGTCTTGGCTGACTCTGGATTCAAGGGTAAAACCAGTTTAAAAGTGTGAGTTTCTTTAATCTAAGATAGAAGGGTAGTTTTTTTATCTAGATGTGTAACAAACTCATATTTCCCTGGGGTGAAACACAGATGGTAACCCCCAGCAAGTGCTGAAAAAGGACTGCAAAAGCAGTCATTGCTACCCTCATCCCTTTCTGCAAAAGTAATTCCAGGCAATTCAGGAGTGGCAGAAGACTTAATCTGGTCCTTTTTCTGTCAGATTGACCAACAAAGGAAGACGAAGGTGAGGATCTCCAATAAGAACAAAATGAAGGCAAAGAAGTTGTTTCACAACAGGGAGAAAATCAATACCTCCAGAAGGTGGAAAAAAAGAATATGATACATTTTTAGATTCACTGTCCAATCAAGTTAATAAAAGCCTAGAAAAAATCACTATACAACTGTATGATATCTACAGTGAAAATTCAATATCTACTGCCATTAACAACATCATTAATAACAAATGTCTGTTTAATTACTCTTGCTAAGATTAAAAAGGCCATTATTCTTGTAACTTGAGAAATTCATTAGCTGAAAAGTCTGTTTAATGCCAAATGCACCCCCCTTAAAGGCACAGAGTTTAATACTTGAAGGTATTTTTGACATTCAGACATTTGTGTTGCTTGAAGAAGCACTACCCAGCTGGGCTGAAGCTCATGCTGTGACAATAAGCAAGTGCTGTTATATTTCAGAAACTCAGATGAAGCTACAGGATGTTTGATAGCACTCTCTTTCCTCCAGAACAGTTAAAAATGCACAGGGACAGAGTAGGATTCTCAGAAGTACCTGAATCACTTAGGACCCTCCACCTATATGAGGGAAAACCAAATGCTTCTGAAAGATGGGCTTTGGTGGCTGTATCTCCCAGCAAATTTTGAAAATGCTGCCCCATAACATAGTCTATATAAATCAGATTTCCCTTGCTGTGTGCTGAAAGGTTCTTGCACCACCTCTCTAAACCCTAACTCCACGGATTATACAGCACGCATCCTCCGTAACCAAATCCTCCTGAACACCTAACACTTATGTTTGCCTTGCTATTGAAGAGAGGAAAATGTAGCAAATGCGGTAGTGCCTGTTAATGCAGCAGTTTGGCTGATATCCATTTTTTAATGGTACTAAACTCCTAACACACATTCCATGTCCAGACTGAATGCGATTGTGCAAGCAGGTACAAACAGAGCAATTACCTCCTTCTAAAGCATAAAATTCTGTACCGGTGTCCAGGGCAGGCAGAAGATCTGGTCTGTGTCACAGATTGATTTGGAAGTGTAAACATGTTTCCGAGCTCTATGGATGGTACAGAAAGTCTATAGAGAAAAATTATTGCGGTTCACAGCAACAGCAAATAGGGATGCATCTAGCAGGGTAATTCACACTGAAATAAGAGGAGCAGCACCCCAGTTCATGTGCCCCTCCAGCTGGCTAGCCTCCACATCATGCACACCTCATAATCACAGCACAAATGAGGGAGACATACCCAAACAGTTGTTGGAAAGGGAGCTTTCAAAAAAAAGATACCCAAATGATCGGTAACTCAAAAACTGTGCTGCAAGAAGGTTTGCTGCTTAGTCTGCTCGTGCACAGTTTTGATAACCACAGGTTACGCACCAACGTCTGTGCAATATCTTGTGTATTTTGCAAGAGCTGAATTAACTATCCAGTGTAACACAGATTTAATACAGGGTTGAGGGGCATTAGAAAGTATAAAGGGGCATTAAAAAAGTCTAAAACTGCAGAATTTGTCTTTGAGGCAACAGCAGAGACTTATCCTTTTTCCTTCATTTCCTCAGAAAATGACAACAGTCCCAGCTGCTGTGGTCATTGACATGATGGTGACAGCAAACCATGAAGAGTTGTGGAGCTACTTGATGAGATACCAGGATGGAAAATTGAGACTCAGTAGTCACATTCTGAAAATGTTATAGATATCCCAGATCTTAAGAATATCTCAGAGCCACCAGCCCCACTTCTTGGAACATTTGTTCTGGTTTTCTGCTTCTGGCAGAGACATCTCCCAAAAACAGAAGTCCAGCCTTTTTATATTGTTGTTGCTGCTGTTTTAACCTTCCAACCTTTCTCTTGTGTTGGTATCACCCCCAATGCACATCTGTTTGGAGGCGATTCCATTTTTCCTAGCATGGTGCCTGAGGAACTCAACTAAGCAGAATATAGACAGTTCTTAAAAATAAAAGCTCATACTAATAACGCACCATTGATTAGCACTCACAGCTCAGGAATAGTCCCACCATGTGACACGCTGGATGCTTTTACACATTGAAAGCAGAATTACTTGAAATTATGAGGAAGTAGATGCCAGGGGACCTGAGCAGTAATTCTGAAAATCTTTAAGTTTGGCTCCTAAATATGAACCTAATTGCCTCACCCTACTTACAGATGTTCAAAAGCCTTGTCTTTTACAGTCACTCTCCGGCAACGTATAAAAGTGTCTCCTTCATGTTGGTCACCAATATATGAATGTCTACCACAAAGTCACAAACATGTGTTTAAAGAGCTTTTTATAAGCACTTCTGCTTCGTTTCTAGGTTATGCAAGAAGGTACACTAATTCAGTGTCAAGAGCAGTGGTATTGTGGGCCAGTAATTATGTTAATACAGATAATGATATGTACTTGTGTTACAGAAGCTTTTTCAAGAGTTAATTTTGCAGTCAAGCAATTGCTTTGCTCTGTTTAGCTTTGCATTTGGATAGCAAACGAAGTAAAACAACAACCGCAATTTTGGTCAGTCAGGAGTGCTTCATTACAGAAGTAAGGGGTTGCTCATGAACAGACAGCATTAACCATTTTCCTTCTGGCTCAGTTTTCTGCTGCCTTGCTCCACTTTGTGAGCCTTTAATAGCTGGTTTTGAAATGCCTTACCCATCCAGTTATACCTTGTTTGTTTGAGAAATGTTACATCAGAAGCAATAACTGGGCTTGGCAAAGAGCAATGCAGCAAACAAAATCACTATAGATTAACTGCAGTGATTAACTACTTTCTGAAGGAGGTGAGATACTGACAACAAGCCTTGAAATATTTATCACAGATCAGAGCTGTAAAGAATGATGGTGTGTTGTTTAGGTCCAGGTGAATGAGTAAGAGCATACATATGGCCCAATTCATTTAAAAATGCATATACTGCATGTAGTGTGTGCTTTAATAAGCGAGGAGTTAGATCCAGCAGTGCTCCTGAGCAACCAACTAGTCCTTGTATCCAGAATGGGAGAGTCATGTTGCCTCAGCTTCCATTTTAATTAGTAGAGCTTAGACCCAAATTCGATTAGTAGACCCAAAATCTAATTGCATTTTTGCATTTTTGTGAACATCCTCAGTTAACTAACCACTTGAAATGTATGTAAGCACAATATAAAGGAGATAAAGCTAGAAATTAAAAAGTATTATATGCGTATAAGATTGCCACATCCTTTTTCTCAGGAGCAGGATGATTATTGTACAGATCCAGCTATCATACACTCTGGGTCAAATTAAACCATGGTACAAATGCAACCAGTTTAAATGATATTACCCCAGGGGTCAGTTTGGCCCATCACATGCTAAGTACATCCCTGAAAATTAATACCCTTTTTTTTTTTTTTTTTAAGGTAAATAGTCTTTTCTAAAATTATTTTTATGGAAACCAGGTTTTGTTTGTTTTTGCAAGAAAATTACATATTTGCAGAGTTCCTGGACTTTTTATACTGTTAAAAGTTACATCTGTTTTTCTCCACTGGCGTTGTCCAAGCCAGCTTTAAAGGTAAAGTTAATCCAGAGCAAGCCAAGGATCTGACTAAATTCTATAAGCCAAGAAACAGCCAAGCCACAGAGAATATTTAGGCACGAGGCTCCTGCCCACAGCCCAGCGCTGCAATCCCCATGAATACACTGCGATTGCTCTGCAACCTTGAAAAGCCCGGAGACAGCTGCTGGTTCCTGGCTGCAGCCTCCGTTGCTGAAGCATTTTTTTCCAGCTTGGTTTCTTCTCATTCTTGTCCAGGCCAGCCCCAAGCCACGAGCCCCGGGGCAGAATTTCGGAGGCTCCCCCCTTCCCCTGCAGCGGCGGTTCATCACCACCCAACAGGGGTTAGGCAGGAGGAGGATGGACAAACTTCCTGAAGCTTGAGGCTCTGCAAACACTCGCTCTTCCTTCTTTGCAAAAATAACTCGGCCCCACAAGCGCCTCTTCTTGCAAAGCCAAATACCTGCCCCGGCAGCATGGTTTTGGTGTTTTTGTCTGCTTGTTTGTTTGTCATTAAATGGAAGAGCGAGCTGTGTATTTCCACTTCTTATAAGCTGGGCTGGCAGAAAGGGGTCATCTGGATATGAAGTGTCTAGCCAGATCTCTGGTTCACTTCTTGTACGTTTTTCTCTCTTCTCGTTCTTTGCTCTGTAATTTCATTGTCTCCAGTATAACTCAAGTCTTACAACTGAGTCTGAGCTTGCTAAGCAAAATTCTGGCCCGAAAAATTAGTTTTGCAGCCAATTTCAGTGAGAGCAAGAAAGTGTAGATATTTATCCCTTTCAATAAGACATAATATTAACTATATAAATCTTAATATAACCTCTATTTATTTGCACTGATATGGCATGAAAACCATCAGTATCGTCATGGCTGCAGGGCAGTATTCATATGTAAAATCTTGCTTTACTCTGTGATAAGAATCCCCGGCTAAGGGCAACTGAATATTCAGCATGAAAAATGGGCATGTAACTGAAACAAAGACTCCTGCTCCTGTCTTTCATTCCTGCAGCAGTAGTGCTCTAACATACATTTCTTATATCTTCTCTTCAAAAGGTAGATCACATGCAGGTAAAGCTGAGAGAACCAATTAAAGATTTTACTGGGAAAAAGTCCACAGCACAGTAACAACAAGAACCAATTTATTAAGTACGTGAGCTCATGGTTCCCAGTCTCAGTCGCCCACTCTAATTACTTGTGTATGTGTATATGTACAGAGATATTAGTATGACTCCAGGCAATGTGAGCATCCATAGATGTAATGTGGTATTGTATCCTGCCGTCCTGCGGAAGATTTAAACTTCCCACTGAAATGCAGTCCCTTTGAGAGTTCCCTCCCTGTTCTGCTCCCTATTGCCTTTCCCAGACTCTAGAAAGTGAAATTTCCCTGTCTTTCCAGAGCTGTTACAAAACTGGGAGGCTGACAGGGTCAGCTCAGATGGATGGAGACGGTCATCACCCATGGTGCCCCAACCCGTCCGGACACCACGTGCCACTCAGGAGCTGCTTCATCCTTCCTCTGTGTCTGCTCTCACTTCACTCTTCCCCGGGGGCTGTTCCCTTCCTCTCCCCGTTGCTTTCTCAGTACTTGAGCAGATGTTTCTGAGCCCCTCCTCAAGTGTTTCCACCGAAAGGAGGGAGGTTGCATTTCTTTCATCGATGGGGCTTGCTGGGATCAGGGCGCTGCTGGGACCTGAAGAGGCGAGGAGAAACCTCTCTGCACCACAAAGCCCCAAGCTCGGTGCAAATATTCCTAACAGCTCACAGCTGAGTGGATGAGCAAAGGTCCTCGGCCCTGAAATGAGAAGTGGGAAAGATTTAATCCTTTTGGAAAATGTATGTATCAGAGAGCTACACCTCCCCGAGTTCCCTAAAGTAATTATATTCCTGATAAACCCTTAAGTTTGGCGAGGCTGTTCCCCTTCCCCAAGTACCTACATCCCTCCAGGAGCCACTTTTGATTATCCAGCTCCAGGTCCCTAGGAGATCCCATTTCAAATATCCCTTCCCCACTCCTTCATTTGCAGCTTCCCTTTCTGCTCACCTTCCCCACACTCCTTAACAGCACTCTTGTGCAATAGCCTGCTTCCAGATACTAACTGTCACAAACTGCAATTATTTGTATTAACATTTTAATAGATTTTCTGTCTCCGACATCTTCTACCTACCTAAAAGGAAGATTGCAGGGCTAGGACTGGTAATCATCTTTTACCTTTTTTTTTTTTTTTTAAATAAATTGCCAATCAGGATTACAGAGAAAAAGTAACAATTGCAGAATCCTACTACTTACATATGGTTTTTATCACTTTTTCACTCACTCACTCTTCTGGTATTTGCAGAGTTCTGCTTTGTGCTAGTAGCCTTCTTGGTGGTTATCAATTTTGTTTAATTTGCAAAGAAAAGCCATGTTCTTTGATTCTTCTTTGTAATTTAAACAAATTGCAAACCAGTTATTCATAAACAGGACCATCTTTCATTTGAGAAAGAAGGAATCAAAAGATTTTGCCTTAAAGTGGCAGCTCTTTGTTTTGTTAAAACAGATGTATCCTATTCGCTAGGAAAAAACAATAACAAATCCGAAGGCCACGCAGTCTAAACATCATTTTTCATGCCATTTGGAGAAATTACTGGTGCAATAGAGATGAAGAAAAAACAACTCAAATTAGAAATATATGTCCCTTTTTTAACATCTTAGTCTTTCCATGTTCCAAATAGCTAGCTTACATTTCAATAATCTTCTTTAAACTAGTTTTTCTTAACCTTTTTAAAGATTATTTAAAATAGCATCAATAATTTAAAGTTAAGCCTAAATTTATATGAAACACCTTCTGTGCCTATTGCATTCCAGTCTTTTTTTTTTTTTTTTTTTTTTTTTAATTAAGAAGACTCTAGCAGTCATTTCTGACTGCTGTGGCATCTCTCTGCAAATCCTTTCTTCAGCTCTGCTACACTGAGGTTCATTTGTGTCATTCAAATCTTTGCTCTTTAAATATCCTCTTATAAATTTATTATGGCAATACATTCATATCTTTAAGTTTAATCTGAAACTTCGATAACAAGCAGGAGATGGAATAAATGAGTAGAAAGGAGACCAGATAAAAATTAAAATACTGTTCTGTCATTGCCCATATAAACTATTAGGGACACTGACAGGATGGTATTTTAATTTTGTCCTCTTGTCCCTTGCTTCCTCCACCCAACTTCACTCCTCCATCTTCAGCTTGTTACCAAAGCTTCTGATTAAGCCTAGGAATAGGGTGTCACAAACAACATGCTCAGAAGGTCTTGAAAAAGCAGGAATATGAATGACACCAGGTAAGCATCAGTGTGTTACAACTCAACAGAGAGGATCTTTTCCTTCATTAATTAGATATCAAAGTGATTCTTGTAGAAAAACACCTTTATTTTCTAAATAATGATTAAAACCTCAGGATCATTTAACCTCATCTCTCCACGTGCCCATGATTTACAGTGATATTATGTGATCAGTTGCTTTTTCCATAATTCATGTTATGATATTAATGCAAAAATCTATTCACAGGCCTCTTTCCAGCCCTCTCTAAAGCAAAAAGTTCAGAAGTGCTTTCACTGTGTAACTAAGAATCTGAATGTTGTTGGAATTTTTAACATTCAGGTATGACTGTTTTCTCTTTCCTTCAGTTAAGGAAGAAGAAAACAAGTCTTTTTTTCAGTTTTCTTATTTGTTGAGTATCCAGGTAACAAACTACTTAAAATCAAGCAAACAAAACTTGATAATTGGCCCCCATCCCCATCTGAGCCACAGAAGGATGTAACCATGGCAACGTGTGGTTTAGAGCAGACCATTTCGTGTACCTTTCAGGATTTAAGCTTGTGAGAATCTATCCATTCCTAAGTAGAATTATCACTCTAGGAGCAGTTTGTTCTTTATTTTAAAGGGTGGTTGGAGCTGGGGACAGAAATAGTCCTTGATGATGTGTTCAGGTTGGGAGGGAATGAGAAAAAAACAAGGTGAAGATGATACGAATGCACACACAAAAAGGAAAACAAAACCAACAAAAAACCCCAAAGTTCCCCCGCGCCAAGGAACAAACAGGAACGGACACTGCAAAAGACAATAATTAAGGATGAGTCAAGCACAGCAGGTTGTCAGGAAGCTCTCCTGCAAATGTGTTTTCTCATGAGCTGAGAAGCCTGGAACAAAGTTAGTCATATCTTAGCACTAAGGTCCAGCATCTCTTTTTTTGCTGTAGGTAGCTCTCATTGTAAATGTGTGTATTTATATATTGTTAAAAGAGCATGTCTATGTAAAGAAATTTAAAAAACAAAAAACCAACACGCCTAGGTTTGTAATATGACAACCTCTTCTTAATCATGCAGATTCGGGATCTAAGGAAGCTTTCATGCCTTTTTTTACCCATTACATAAGGCTTCCTAGGTTTCTTCTATCTATGTAATCCAACCATCCTTGTGTGTTTACAGTTAATACCTCTGTAACATTACTGTGTTCATAGAGCCGCGCATATAATTTTTCTTTCTTCCTGCATCTCACTAATTAAATTTTGTTTTTTAATGTAATTAAGAGTTGGTCTTGAAATCCATCCTGCTAATGTTAGTTTTTTGTTTTCCTTTTGAAACGGAAACTACAAACACAACAGATTGTAGCTGTCTCTTTTTACATGAGACAAGTCGCATTGTTTAACCAGAGCCTGATTAGGCAAATCAACTGACATGAGAATGAGTGGTTGCACTGAAGAGGTAATATGCTGCACAAGGCGATGCTCAGAAATATCTTGACAAGGAAATCTAAAGGAGAGATCTGTATTCAGATTTGAAAGGACTTAGATTTGAATTGGAATAAAAATATTCTGAGTCAGAATGAAATATATTCCTGTATTCTTACATATTATCTTATTACCCTCTGCAGCACGTGAAAGGGAAAACACCATTATGTATAGGATCTTTTTCAAGAGCGGATATTCTTTAAGTGGGCAAATTCCAGATTGTCTCCGGGCCTCCAAGGCTGGAGGCCAGCTGGGTTACTGGCTGAAGTATGTGACATGGAAAACTACCTTGCAGTCTGTGTGGAATAGCATAAAAATATAAAGTACACACAAACGCTCTCTTCTAACAGTACAATAATTCGAGCTAGTGCTATTCACTGGGAGTATACACTGCTTTCCCTAATTAGCACGTTTCATGTCTTTTTTTTTTTTTTTTAACTTTTTTTGCAATTGTTGATATCCTAGGTATCCAATACATCTTTCAAAAAATAGTAGTTTACAATAAAAAAGAAATAGAGAGGGAGCAATTTACAAAATTTAGAGGTGGCCTACAGCCATGTCTGAGCCTTGCATGCCTAAGATCAGGCTTGAGACCAGAAGAAGCAGGTATTCTTGATATTATTTCCCTCATTTCAAGGTGAATCTTAAGACAGCATCTGGTTAGATTATTATTACTGTCCTCCTACCAGTCTTACTGCCATTATTATTGCTGCTGCTGCTACTACTACTACTATTACCAATACTATACTTTTTCAAGGAATAAGCAGGATTTTATTCATCAGCAAATAAATATTGCTTGCTGTTTAATTTTATCCTCAGAGAATTTTACATCTTGCACACTTTGATAGAAATATAAGCTCATTAACAGAATATTTTTTAACCAGACCATTATGACTTCATTTTGAATCAAAGCTCATTAAAACAATTATAATCAAATGTTTCATTTTCTTTTTCCCTTGTGAGGAACAGCTGAAAAGGTTATGTTTGTTTTTCTTTATCTGAATTTCTAGGGCTATATAAACAGACTACACGGACTTGTTTGTGCTCCTTTTTCTTTACATTTAAGGGTTTGCTTGGCAGAGTGTGGGTGAGCGCTGTTCCCGGGGTCACCCGCGCCGAGTCGCAGCACAACGAGCACCAACCCAGACCACACAAAAATCAGTGGTAATTTTTGGTTTTGTGCCCGAGGGCGTTGACTCACTACCAATGGTCCAACCAGGAGGCATCTCCTCGTGCTACCTCACCATCAACCGTGTGAGAGCGTGCACACCAGAGGTGGGTTTGCAAGGCATTTTCCTTCCCTTGGTCCCCCCGCAGGGACCAGCACGCTGTGAGCAGGAGGAAAGGGGTAGGGTGGTGTAATGGGAGACATGGAGAAGACCTTGGCCTTGGTCTGCTCTCTTCTACCCTTGTGCAGACCTACAGCTCGGGTGGCAAAAGGTCCTCTGGGTGATTTTGCTGTTGCAGAGCACAGCTGCTATCCCACAAACAGAACCCAGGCTCGTGGAATGGACCGCTCGTATTTTGTGGGTCTCAGGAATCGTGCATAGACAGTTTCATGCCGCAGTCACTTAGAGCAAACCCCACTGAACCTTCACATCTTAAAAATGTGTTTAATTCTCTGGTGCAGAAAAATATCTATTTTTCTTTCAACACAACCACTTCATAACATCACTGTTGTTAAGCCTGAAACTATGCTTTCAGTAAAGCATTTTCCTATTAAGCAGTCTGTAATTCAAAACAAAAATGATCAGCTCCAATTCAGAGAAAATAAATCTATACTCGAAACCTAATAAATATATGTTACAATAGATTTAGAATTAAAGGATTTTATTCTGAAGGAGCATTACCTTCATACGGAAAATGGTGATTATTATTTTCTCTGAAATAGCTAACAAGTACACAGCATTTGTAAGCCACGAGAACAGCCCTTAGCTACATTCCAACACCATCTATCGTAGCATCAAACATTAATTGTCTTTCAACCATGAGACTAAAAACTGAAAGCTGAACATGGGCTGATAGCTGAAAGCTCTATGAACAAAATTTTGCTCAGGAAGGTAAGCCTTACCTGTTTCTGTTGAAAATATGAATCTTTGCTATCCTGATATAGCAGAATGTCTGTACTAGCCCAAGGTAACCACCATTCCTGTGCACAATCAGCCCCTACAGAGCAGATATACAAAGTTGTATAACGACAAAGCATCAGTAACACAAATATAAAAATTAAAAAAATCCAACTTAAACTAATGCATGATTTTGCTCCTAATAGTTGAGCTAGAAGTTAACATCTAAATTTGAGGGAAGAGATAATACAATGTAAATGGCCATATTTTAAAGTAAATAATTTTTGAGCACCTTCTAGAAGCAAGCTCCTTTATGACAGATATGCTTCTGGGAGCCATATTTGCCAACAGTTAGAGTAATCTCTTGAATTTATGGGTTGAAGCCAATGTTTTCTGGGCTGTAAGGACCTCTATCATCTGAGCATAACACAAGACAGAAATGGGGACAACATCAGTGTTTGTTCAGCACCATGAAAGACTGAGTTGTTCAGCCTACTCTCCCAGATCCATGTCCTTTTTTTATTTCCAGTTTATGGACCATTTCCTAGGTTGTGAGGCACCGACAAAATACAAGGTTTAGTTGGTGCCTCACAACCTAGGGTTTTCATGACCACTCAGCAATAGGTAGGAATGGATTTCACAAAATCTTCCAGATGAGTATATTAGAGAATCACTTAGTCTAAGTGTAGATATGCAATTCCACAACTCCATGTTTTAACTTAACTTTAAAATATTCTATAACCACATTGTTAGTTCAAGAAGGAACTTTGACATTGATCTTTCCTATTTTCTTTTTTCTTTTCTTTTTTTTTCTTTCCTCTTTTTTTTTTTTTTTTTTTTTTTTTTTTTTTAATCCCAGTCTCAGGCAAGACTAAAGTATTTCAGAAACACAGACCAAGAATTCATTTGGGTCTCCTTGCACATTAATGGAAGTGGGAGCTCTGTTCTTTCTGGGTTGCGATATAACTGTCTTTTTATTCTATAGACAGATCTTCCACTGATGACAGGTAAAAGTCAGGTGGGCAAGCAATGCCATTGTAAATGACAGCACATAAGCATTAAATAATGCCCCATTCCTACAATACCAGCTAATTCTTTACAAGAAACCAGAATAATAATAAACCCAAACAAGAGCACTCCTAAGAGTGCAGCCTCTAAAATTAGAAGAGAATGTAGTTTGCAATCACAGTTCATTTCCTCAGATATTTTTCCAAATGCAGACCTCTAAACCAATGGACATTAGATTTATTTCGAGTTTAAATCAGTTCACCTTTCAGGGTAGAGCTGTCAACTATTTTGTCAGTCATAATCAGTAAGCTGACAGGGGTGGAAAGAAAAACAAAAGGGTGGGGGGGTGGAGTGGAAAAAAAAGAAAGACATTTTGAGTTTCATTTCTCCTGTCTACACAAGTCCTTTCCTTAGTCCTTCCTAGTTAAAAAGTTGGTTCCCAGAGACAACAAGGGCATGAAATATGAAAGACATTGCATTGCATGATGGAGTATGTGCATTTTAAATTTTTTTTTTTCAAACTCTGTTAGTTAAGAGGGGCAGGCATGACCCGTGTGTCAAGTCTGGTCTGCATCTGGAGCATTTTGCAGTGGTCAAAGAGCAGGGCTGTTTCTCTGAGGACAGTGCTGCTCTGTCCATGCTTCTGCAGCTCCTGCACCATGGCTGCAGCCCTCTGAGCCCTACACAACGGCTGCCACCTGCATTCAAGACCCTCTTGCCTGCAGAAAGACAAGGTTTTCCCTGTCACAATGAGTTTTGCCTGGAGGACCTGATTTTTCTATAAACAAGCCAAATTATTTAAGATTTTTTTTTTTTTTTTTTTTTTTTTTTTTTTTTTTTTTTTTTTTTGTTATTGTTGCTAATTACGTGTTTTAAGGAAGGCAGCAGACTGGAAGGCGGTGACCTACTCACAGATGCTGAGATCATTTAAAATTGTACAACGCAGGCAGTATGGCCAAACCCAGACATTCCAAACGAATGAATCAGGCCCCATAAACCATGAGATAGTCTTAAAATAATGATCTTTAAGAAAAATAATGAATGTTGGGTTCTCTCCACTGACTTCTGGCTTTGTCATCTTTTAAGTTACATATGAGATCAAATTTTTAAATTTTCCTCATCAAACATGAAGACTTTAAACTTCTATCTTCATCTTTTCTTTTTCTTCTTTTTTAAAGAAAACTAAGTTTGTTAAAATCCTACATGATACATTAAAGCTTTGGTTTTCAAGAAAAAAATCAAATATTACAACTCTTCTGATAATATCACAAGAGCTGGCAACAAAGGAATAGCATCTATACATTGCAATAGTCTTTCCCAGGCACTTTAATAAGACTTAGACATTTTATATTCTAGCTGTGCTTTAATTAAAACCAGTTACTTTCTTTTGTTTGAAATAGCTCAAACAATTCAGCACTTATAAAAAGAAAGGAAAGAAAATAGAAGAAAGAAGCTATCTGGAAGGGTTTCTAATAGTGGGTGTAAATCCAGTCATAATCAAGATTTATTTGTACAAATCATTTCAGTGGGAAAACAGAGCCTCTGAAGTGTGCATTCAATTAAGCATCATACCAAACCTTTGTTATCCTTGTGTTAGACCTGGCTAGTGTCTGTGTACATTGTTAGTCAAACATAACAATATCATAAGCATAAATAATTCCTATTTCTCATGAAAAGCTGACTCCAGTCTAAACCATCAGGGCTCTCCACTTCTATGGGTACTTGTAACTGCCTGAAACCAAAAGCAACTTTATTATCACAGATTAAATTGAAGTCAAATATTAACTTATGAACTCTCTTCTGACTTCAAAAAATTGTGTGGCATTTTTGCCTGTTATCTGAAATCCTTAATAATGCATTAGAAGACCGAAATTTCAGAAGAATTTGTTTGAGATTTCTTCTTTGGCTTCATCTGCAGTTCTCAATGAGCAATGCATCATCCAAACACATTATAGAAATTAGAGTCTGCATTCCATTATGCATTCAGACATTTATAGCAGAATGATAAACCTGTCTGTACCTCAGGGAGTTGGCTTTATAAATCAAGGCTTCCTGTAAAAAGATTACATTCCTATTTGAAATTATTGGGGTTCTATATCTTCTTTCCATATCATGTTATAATATATATCAGAAAAAGAAAGGAGAATGGAATTGAAGTGGGGAAAAGTGATGTTTTATTAGAGGCAAAATGTGCTACTATTTTATTTTGATTTTCTGAAAGAAAGCTGATATTCTGGACTTTTAGGTTTGAACACTTTACTATTCTGGAGTTTATACAAAAAAAAAAAAAAAATCTAATCTCTCAATCTATTTTTGAAACTTATCTGCTTCTGTAGTACCAGAAAACCTCAGAAGTCTTTCATGTATTTATCATCACTGAACGCCTCTGAGGGAGGAAAATACTGTTATCATTATTACAGAGATCAGAATGTTAAAGCACAACTCCTCAGGTCTCGCAGGCGGGCCCTGACAGAGCGGGGGATTGAGCCAGGGCCCCCCCAGCCCCCCAGGTCACGCAGCGGGTGGAGGAGTGGGACGAGCAGTCACAGGAGCATCCCGTCTCAGCAATCAGGACACGGCGGGTCAGGACACGCTCCCTGCACCCATTAGCGACTGGAAGGGACGTGGATAGGACATTTTCTGGTGGGGGGGTCCTGGAGGCACCACAACACGGTGTCTCCAGATGCCATACAATCTGCCCCGCAATCAAGATGCTCCTGTCGAGCTCAGGATTTGAGCCACCTTAGTAAATGCAAGGATAAATTAGTCTGCTAACGTGTGTGGAGAGCAGAAATTTGAGCTCCACAGAGGGCACTCACTCATGACCATCTCCATGCCTTCTTCCACTGCACATCAAACATCCCCCTCAAGCCTCACCTTGACATCCCTGAGATGTCTGTCTTGCAAATTATGGTCAATACAATGGCCATGGCCACATGAGGCTAGGTGAATAGAAGTTAACAAGGTAAGATTTTCCCCCCCAAAAAATATATTTTCTCTATGACATCAAGCAAGTGTAATATCCCATAAAAAAATACATTTGATACCCTTTAGGTTAAGAAGCAGGTATACATGGAATGATTTCTTGGGATGAGGCACTTTCTAACATTGGTATGGAATAGGAAATATTAAGAAATATAAAAATTGGGGAATATAGGAAATAAGATGGAGAATGTGAAATTATCTACTACTTTCTTCTTACACATGTTAGTATTACACTTCATTTAATTTATAAATCAGTAAATTTGATAACTCTGTTCCTCAGCAGACCTGAATTTTCACTGAGAAACTACCACAAAATACATCATTAATTGTATCCTGGGTATATTCAATCAATAAAATGAAAGACATGGATTTCAGGATGGAGGTAGTGAAAATAGTACTTTTGGAGGTAGGAGAATGTCCAAAGTCAGTTAACACTGAAATATTCACATGAACTGGTGAACTTTCTCGGTTTTGTTATTTAAAATTTGGCATTTAAATTTCAGAGATCAGAGAAAAAAAAAAAAAACCCACCAGCTAAATTGAAAAAGTCCTGTTCTCCTAGGCTCGATCACTTAGTCCAGTGAATGGTCTGAAATCCTATTAAGACAATAGAGTTAGGTCTTCTGGGTCTTTAATTTATACCGCAAGTGATACCCGCAGTGACTTCAGCATCTACACATTAACTTCATTTAAGCCACAGCGACTTATCATCTATGCATTAACTTTATTTTATTCACTGATTTGAACAGAGCTCTTTAAGGTTAAAATGCCTCTTGAGAACTGCAGGTTACATCCACCCTAAACTAATTGAAAGGCTCCATGGATCTGAAAACCACCAAAGGACACTGGTGTGTTCATATGACACAAGACCCTTGCCTTGATAAATAAAAGCTTTTCACATGTGTGTAAATGCAGCCACCCTTCCTCTTTTTTTTTTTTTTTTTTTTTTTTTTTCTCCCTGGAAATAAAATCTGGTTCTTCGGATTCGCTGTGAAACAACTTTTTTGCATTTATATGTTTCTACCAAGAAGCAAATGTTTCATGTACCATCCTTAATCTACACAAAACTTGAACCACTTTTTTATTTTATGACACTTAGATATTTCATGTTAAATGTAAGCTATTTGCTACTCTACCATTGAAAACTTACCCAAAAGCTAAGTCTGATAAATTAATTTGATCAGGGAAATTTACCCTACACTGTTCACTTAATCTGGGATTTAGACTCAGGAAGTCATGGAAGTAAAATCTGCAGAATGAATCTTATTTTACAATCAATAATCTTTACTCTTTCGTAGTTCGTTACAATTAGGGATGTAGCACAACATAGATAAGGACTCAGGAAGTTTAACATATACAGTATTGATTCCTTTTTGTGCTTGTTTTTTATTTTATTTTTACATTATAAAGTTCTCCCAAGAGATGCAAACAAAGCCTAAGGAGGCCAGACGTAGATGCTGTACCAGCACTACAGAACAAAATAATTCAGTGTATGCAATCTTAAAACCATAACCATTAATCTTTTGATGTAGTGCATCTCTGTGTGTGGACTCATAAAGCATATAATAAAACACAGATATGCCACAACAATTGAAGTCAAGTCCTGTCTTTTCTCAGCCATGTGACTTACAACAGCAGAATAAGAGCACAGGAATGAGCACAGGGTAAACTCTAGGGAAGCAAATGACCAAATCACTTTATGCTCTTAGCCCTTAAATTCCTTTAACATTTTGAGTTTTGCAGGTCACACTATAGAACTGCCTGCTCTATACTGATTCTATATTTTAGTTGACATTGTCCACTGTCAAGCCATCAGACAGTTTCACTGTCTAAACACTTCAAAAAAATTTAATTGTCTGAGTGAATCTCTTCAAAACCATATGTTGGAATTTGGGAATATTTCAGAATGGGGCTATCTGAGATGGGGCTAATGAAAAAAATTACCTTATTTTATTTTATTTTTCATCAAAGAGATCACCGAAGTGTTTTCTCTGAAAAGTTTGAATTAGTCAATTTCTAAGGAATGTAACTGAAGTTAGACAAAGGTTGGCATTTGAATCAAGTGTGTGGCTTTGGTTGTTTCTGGGAAAGTGTAACCAAATTTAGACAAAATCACAAGCTTTTTTTACAGCTTACAGCTGCAAAGGGATTCTGTGGAAGCTGCTTGAACTGCTGTGCAAAACAAAGGCAATTAAAACAACGGAAAACAGCATATCTGGCTGGGCATCTCCTTGCCCTGTGTTTATGTGTGGGACTATTAGTTATAGCTTTTTATCCCCCTCTTTCATGAAGCAATGATGAGACCTGTACAAGAGAATGTGTTAAAAAATAAGTCACACTGTTTTTATGGTGAATCTTTAGCAAAACAGAGGGTGACATACTGAAGAAAGAAAACAAAATATCAGATATCTCATCATTAATCATCAACCATCCTAGGCAATAAATGAGATATAGTCATCTTTGAAAAGACTAGGATGCGATCATAAAATTTAAGACTGAGTAATAAAGTGTGGGCATCTTTTTTTCTGTTATTTCCTTACTTTCAAGTGCCTCCTTGTGATCTTATTAATGTAGTCTCAGTGATAATCATGTTCTACTCGTGGAGAGCAAAGGTGATAAGAAAAGCTGTATTTCTGGGAAGATCATGTATTTCATCAGACAAGGTTTGGAGAGTCATGCCTACACACTGTTTCTCTGATGTTCCTGGACAGGGTATGAGTATGATTGGTGTGTGTACCTAATATATAAAAAAGTATAAGAAAGACACAGTTATGTGTGAGAGAAAAGTCCCATTGAACTATAACATTCCCAGATGTTATTTTTCTAGTACAGTGTATATGCAGAGAGTAGCTTCCCCTTAAATAGCTTGCAAACCTCCTAGTGCTGTTCACTGTACTCATTTCAGAGCCACCAGAAACCAGCCAGAGCAGCAATATGTATATAACTAGGCCTTGCATGTTTGTATATTTTTAGTAAACATAGTTATTTGGTACCCAGCTGTGCCCCTGTGGTTTTTTCATATTGTTTTTGTTGTTTAAAGATCAAAAAGCACAGGCATATACTGTACATTGTAAAGAAAGGAAATGAGGAGGCAAAACTTAGATAATTTAAAAATCTCTCTGGCACCTCTCCAAAATCTAAAATACAACTCTAGAGATATCCTTGAATATTACATTATGTACCTTGTGCAGAGCCAGGATCTCTGCATTGTTTGGTTTACATTACTCAAACTTCCAAATAGTGAAATTCTCTTAGTATTGGCTTCCACAACCTCATTATCTTTTGTACCATCAGCTACAAGGGCCTCAAAGAAGTAATTTTTAACTTTCAAATGTGACTAATGTAACCATTTAACTCTAAAAGGCCTTTTGTTTCATGTCTGAATGTGAAGATGTTTTTCTTCTATTCTTTCCTTGACAATAATGTGAACTGTTTCACAGACTGTTGAGAACTTTGTCTCAGTGAGACGTTATTACTGATTTCTCCATTTACTCTGTGGGATCTTAAATCATATGAAAGTATCTCACAAAGGAAAAAAAAAAAAAAAAAAAAGCAAAAACAAAAACCATAAAACTGGAAGGTGATTGAGATGTGTGAAGGTAATATCAATGCAAATTTCACTTCATTTGAAATAAATGTCAGGAACAATAAAATTGGTCTATGTAGCGACTGCCCAAAACTGTGGAGGTCCTAACTGAGGTGTTGTGTTAGTGGTATGGTGAAACCTCAGTAGAATTAAGCCATATGGATCCAAGAGTTCAATGGGGACTGGTGGCAAACACTGATAGCCTGGAGAACAGCTGGTTGCAAGAAGAAAAGAAGACAAGGGAATGTATAATAAACTGTTATGAGTTTGGACTAAGGAGAGGTCATCTTTCCATACAGTGTCCTGGAAAGGCAAACTCAGATTTATGAGCAAGAAACTTCTCTATTGTTTGTTTATACTACATGTCAAAACAGATTTTTAGACCAAGAAATACTTTCTTTCTTTTTTCTTAATTTTTGGTTTTCTTTTCTTTTAGTTATCACTTGAGCCCAAAAAGCCAATATTATGTTTGAGTTCTGGAATTATCTTAACTGATGTGCATTCATCACAAATCTCTGGTGCTCATATCCAAACCTTTGTATTCTCCGACACTTGACTTTTAAGCAAATAGAACCAGGCCAAGCAAGTGAATCCTTATGCAGCAAATTATATAATTACTTCTGTGTGTGCCCCACCTGAAGAAAGGCTTCTGGATGTCGGCATGCAAAGTGCTTTTACAGTCATATTGACCTCCGTTAAACCGTAAATAAAATGTGTGGGCATGTGTTGATGTACTTCCCTAGAAAAGACCTACACCACAGGTATTATAAATTGTCATACATAGACCCTGGCAAAGTGTTTGTAGATCAAGACTTTTTCCCAAACGAAGTCTCAGTGCAAAAGCATGCCCTCAAGATGCACGTGAAGTTCTTGTAGACAACAAATGGACCTGCAGGCACAAAGGTCTGGGCCACAGTCATGCCACCAGAGAAACTCTGACACTGAAACTGGGTTTCTTTAAGTTCATAAAAACACTGGGCGAGATATCAGCTATAGTATGAGCACTGAGGGAGAGAGGGAGATGCGTGAAATAGGCTGTGGAGCACATGCTCTGGAAGAAAGATGCAAAGTGACATGTTAGAAAAGCAAACATCTGGCGTACATGGAAACAAAGGTTGTCTGGGTAAAGTGAAAAAGCAGTCACTCAAAAGTGACTGGAGGATTATGCATAAACTGGCATTTGAAATTCAAATGAGAGGGCAGTAATTAAAATCCTAAATAGTAAGTGAGGCTTTTAAGAAGCTAAATTCTAGGTGGGTCAAAATAAGCACTGATGGAGAAGAGTTGTCTGGTTTTTAATTTAGAAATCTACATAGAGAAGAACAATGAATGGAAATTCACATTCATTTAAATCACACTCTTTCTAGTTACTTCCATCTACAATATAGACATGTCTCAATGAGAGTTATATTTATTTAGTTATATATCAATTTCTAGTATAGATATTACACTAAATAAAGAAAAAACCCTCATATTTGCTTCAAATTCCATGGAATAGAAACTGTCTTGAAATGTGGAAAATTATTTAAAATATGTTTGTGTGTATGTATGTGTATAATAAAGACTGATGGACAGATATATATGTATATGTCAATAGATGTCTTTAAGTTTGTATCTACAGGGGTTGTGAAACAGAATTTTAAATTCTGTCTTACAGTAACATTTGAATAATATATGTAAGAATACATGGCTTCTTTGAAATACCAATGTTAGTAGTACATTGGGTCTGTTGTCTCCAGCAGATGAATCCTGTTCAGGACGACGGTGAAATACTCAGTATTATTGCTGTGAGAGCTCATGCATAAACTCATTTTCAATCATTTTCTTCCCAATCCCCTTTCCCGGGAATGAGTGTCCACGTTCAACCAAAACCTCCATTGCTGCCATCAGTGGTCTACCAGGGGAAGCTGCCTTCGCTGGTGTGGTCCTTGGGGCGTTGGAGCTATCACTGCATGTCCCCCAGCTCACCCCGCAGGGCCGGCCCAACCGTCCCAAGGACACAGCGCGAGGTCAGCCAGCCACATATTTTAAGGATAAGCAGAGGGAAGGCCAAGGGCTTTGAAAAGATTCACCTTCACCCACAGCCCTTCGCCTGGTCCCCACCTCCAGCTCCCCCCGCCGCCGCGGGTGCAGGCTGCCTCCAGCATCCTCAGAGCCAGCGTGGCACAGCTCCGACCCGAGCACTTCCATGGCTAAGCACAGCGCGGGTGGCTGTTTGTTGTTTGTTTAATGAAACTCAAACACACCGACGCCCTTCTTCCCCAGGTCTTTCCTCCTCCGTGGCTCAGCCCCAGAGACCCCGGGTCAGCGCTAACGAAGGAGCTGGGTCCTCGCCTGCGCCCTGCTCCACGTTGGGACCCCCCTCTGGTGTCATAGCTCCCCATCACGCACCCTGGGCCAGGCTGGGGAGACGGGGGCGACCTCCCAGCCTCCCACCCCCAAATCCTGACTCTGGCCCGAAGGAACAACCGACGACAAAAAGCCCTCTAATGTCAAAAGCGAAGGAAAAAAAAAAAAAAAAAAAAAAAAAAAAAGCCTCAAACTGAAAAGGATTGATTTTTTTTTTTTCATGAGACATTTGCTTTCAGACCGAAATGCCTTTTCAGATAAACAGTCAAAAACACAGTCTTCTTTTCAAACAAATTGTATTTCTCACACAAAACTTGAAAATAAAAAAATGTTTCTACATAGAATCTCATTGAATATATGTCCTCATGAGCTATACTGATAATGGTTTCAGTGGGTTTATCCCCAGATTCCTTTTCAGGTCACACTATCCTTGACCCTACTGCTGAGTAAAGCTTCAAGATTTGGCTTTAAAAGTTTCATTTTGGCCCCACCACAAGGACTACAGATAGATTGTTTTATTCATACACAAACAAAAACACTTTGAAAGCTTTATTTTTCAAATTACTCTCTCCCCTTCCCCCAATATCTGCAAGTATTTATAGGTTGAAAAACAATAATCTGTTTTAATATAATCTCACATACTGAAGAAAAGAAATATACTGCTTCCATCTGTCAATTAAAATGTTCACTTGAAGTGAACAGTTATCTTGTAGGTAATTCTCCTTAATCTCTTTGCTCTAATCAAGTCAAATGTATTTGCTTGCCTATAGTAAAAAAATCCAGAACCTGTTCTGTACAGCAACCTACATAAGATTATAAGAATTGTTATTTAGTACAGAAGGTTTCAGTTAACACTACACTTACCGTATATTTGTTTTAAAGTTCCCTATATGCTCTTTGTAAAGATCAGTTGTTTTATTGTTTTAAGACTTTTATGTTTTTAGCAGTTATTTGCTAACACAGTATTTCACTTAATGTGCCACATTTTCTCAAACAGCCTTACAATAAAAAGTCTTCCTTTAATCATTTCAGACGTTTTAGCAGGCAATCATTTATGTATGAATGTATGTATGTATGTATGTATGTTAGCAATTAAGGATACCTTTAACATTAACCTAATCAAGCTCCAGTTTGTGGTTAAGTAATCATCACTTTTGCTTTAGTGAGATCCTGCCTTTTATATATTTTACTTAACATATATACATGCATACATAAAATAAAGTATAATAAAGGGCAGGAAAGGTTTCTCTGGTTGTATTTTCTCCTTGTTTTCCTCCATGTATTTTCAAACTGTGAAACACGAAAAAACTATGCTCATAACCTGTCTGTACTTGAGACTAAATAAGCATGTATGTTGTTTATTGCCTCGAGCCTCCTTTTCACTAACACTTTGTTCCAAATGCTAAATGAAATAATGTATTTTGGGAAGCTGCTGATGACTGTGCACTACCTTCTGCAGCAGAAAAACTCCCTGAAATCTAGGTAGACCAACAGAATAAAAACATGCTACCTCCACAACAGTGAGGACCTGAATGGGGACATCAGCAAGAGTATTGAAAATGCCCCTCCCCAGTGGTGAGTTTCACTAAATATCTGCAAAACCCTGCTGCTGCATACACTGGTGGAGAGAGGTTGCTCCACTGACCACTGCTGAGTACTGGAGGAAGGGAATCAGGAAGATTTGTGAAATGGGGGATGCTTTTGCTGGCAGGGGGAAAGGATCTGCAAAAGTTACTGAGTTATGGGGAGTCATGGCCAGCTTTCTGATTTGCCTGGCAGACAGGTTGTATCATAGCTTTGGTTCTTCAGGGTGATGGACCTGGTTAGTGTATTTTGTTCTGGAAGATGGAGAGAAGATGGGTGTCCTACTGCAAAAGTCCTGCAGGGAATTCTCAGTTTATTCACATTTCACTGTGATGCTTTCTGGAGATGACAGCAACCCCCCTTTAGTCATTGGATATAGAATTCAGGATAGCCTCTGATGCCCTCCCCAGGTACAAGATCAGGTGTCTGAAGGAATGTTTATTGGCAAATAACACCTCTGCAATCAAAAATCTTCATACAGAAGGAAATGTGCCATTCCATACACGGGGGGGGGGGGGGGAAGAAAAAAAAAGTCATTTATTTCTTCCTTAAAATAATTAGAGGGCAGAGAAGGGAGCAGAAAGACACTTTAAAAGGACAGCATTATTTCATCATATAGACAATCACCTTGCTTTAATACAATTTAGAAATTTCTGATATTGGACAGATAAATTAGGAAGATAAATTGCTGGTGACAGAGACAGGATCAGGGAGAGTCTAAGGACTGTGGCATGTATGTTTTATCTCTGTGAACACAGATTTTAATACCTTGTGTTTTATTTCTGTACAAAATGAGGCTAGGTTACCTTTGCCTTGTAGACATAATTGTCTTTTATAAAAGAGAAAAATGTATAAATTCTGAGGGAAATGTAATATCTTTTGACATAGTTTTAGACCACCCACATGGCAAGCTAGGGAAGCCAATAATCTTAAACCAAAATATGTTTAAATCACTGAACAAAGCTTTTGCCTTTTTACTTGTCTTGTATCATCTAATAAAAACAACATGAGCTGGCTGTGAACTATTTAGAATTTCTGAGCCCACTCTTTTGTCCAGTCTATGACACAGTTAATATTTTTCTGAATATAATATCCATTTTCAGTAAAAATATACAATCTAATGTATTCTGAAAACAGGCGTCCAAATTAGAAGGGAAAAAAATGTTATTTATTTTTAGTACTGCATACCTCTTAGTACCTGATATGAGGTCAAAATCTGTTCTGATGCAAGGGATTGATAAGAAAAGGATGCAAGGGTATATATACTTTTTATTGGAACCGGGTTTTTTCTTTAACTAAAAATCAAAATTACTGTTGACCTGATCCTCAACATACTTAGCACTGACTTTAGAGATTACTGCTGCAAGAGAAGTCTCACAGCACTTCGCAGCACTTAGTTTATGCTTGAGGGTTGAAAAAGGCATGCCCCATGTAAGGTAATTACCATCCACTCCCATTCATGGCTCTCCCCTAGCAAGAGGAGATGTTAGTAACTTGGAGGTGAATTCCAGACCAGTTTTCCTCAGACAAACATGGTCCTCAGCCAAAAACCCCTGAAAGCACTGGAAAAGGCTACCATGAGCTCAAATGAGCCTTTGATTAACTTCCTAGGTAGCAAGGAGAGAGTATCAACAGAAAAGCCTTTATTTGTGAATTTGAAGATTTTTTCAAAAGTAGACACAAAATCTGGTTGAGAAAGATATGCATTTATCCAAAAACCTCACTGAATACAACTCCCTTAATTAGAGCCAAAATTAGATGTAGTACCTTTATCTGTGAAGAGTCCCACCAGCTTCAGCAGAACCCTTAGAGGAAGAACCAGTCAGCAGCTCCATGCTCCATGCAGATATGGACTACAAACCCTAGTGTTTTATTTTTCTGCATTAGCTGTTTGCTCTGTGTTGCCTACGGAATATTTATGCCCTTTAGAGTAGGCAACTATTGGGGTTAAGGAAAGCAACTGTTTCCTTTTTCCCCTCTTTTGTTCCAGCTATAATACCAATAGTAACAAAAATATTTCCAAGATAAAGTTCCAACCCTGTACCTGAGGTTATTCTGGAAAATGTTTTTGCGTGCCAGAGCTGTGGCTTTGCATAAGGTAAAGGAGCCCTGTGCTCTCTGCACTTTCTCCAGTAACAATGCTTTGATTCAGTCAGCCACCAGCTTGAGTTGAAAACAGTGATTAAGCTTGGCTTAAGTTGTGAGAATCATATCAAATCTCCTTAAGTTCAGTCCAAACAGTGGAATGAAAACATATCTTTTCCTTTAATAAAAAAATTATGAGCTTTTTAAATGGAGCTTAAAACAAGTGGTCTGAATTAAGTTTTAGTTGTGACCTCAGGTATTGCTCTTTTTCCTTGTAAAGCCTGGGATTTGCAAGTTATTTGACTAAAATTTCAGGGCAAGCTTGAATAAATCAGATTCTCTAACTCATATTTTTGCACAAGATGAAAAAAAAAAAAAAATTAGTTAAGTGTGAAACTGGGCAAGAGGGAGGAGAGAAGAGGGGTATGAGGAGCTGCAGCTGACCTCAAATGTTTTGTCCTTTTCTTCAGGTTTATTATTTTAAGGCAAATGAGAGAACTACTCATATTTAAGGAAAATAAATTACATGCTAGAACAGCATGTCTGTCTGAGATGTGTATAATTCAGTTTCCCGTGAGTCTTCTAGAAATGAAAACAAAAGTGCCAAGTCCCTGGACATGGTCAGCATTGTGCAGGAGTGGGGTATCTAATCCTAAACCTGGTTCAAACGCTTGGTCAGGTGCCGGGAGCTCATCTTGCTTGCACAGAAAAAAGCGGACTGCCTCTCCCCGGGCATCCATGCCTGAAATGTCACCCAGGGAGCCCAGCAGTTTCTGGGAACGACAGCTTGCTGCTGGAGGTGAGCAGGACCGTGGGATTTGTTTCACTGCCTGGGGTGCAGATTTGGCCACAGATGGGACTTTGCTTATGGAAGAAGGGAGGGAGGAGATGGGGTGGTGCCAGGGTGGAGGTGGCCCTGCCATGCTGTAGATGCACTGGAGCAAGAGAGCCCAGACACAGGCTTTTTAGGGAAGTCCCCCACATGAGATAGCCTGCTTTATCCCTAGTGGAAAGAACTGTAAATTAAGCAAAATGTCTCATTGCAGGTTTTTTTAAAGCAGGTCTTCCCCTGCTTCTCCATTCTGTCCTTCTCTGACATAAGGAGGAGACTGCTTCACTTTGTTTTACCCCTTGTTTGTCTGGAGGCTTAAGTCTTAGTATTCACAGCAAATTTGCTACATTGCAAGAAACCTACATTTTCATGGTTCCTAGCTTGCAATATTTTTTCATGGTTCCCCAAAACAAAACAAAAATATGCTGGTTTTTTTTTCATAACCCAAGGAAAGGCCTTGTAGAGGATTGTGTCCCAGTGAGCAAGGTTTTGACCCTAACAGTAGAGGCAGAAACCCTTTCCATGTATCAACAAAAACCAGCTCAGCTTAGCTCACCTCTGTGTGGTGGACGAGACATCCCTCTGCTGCTAAGGAGACGCACAGTGAATACAGAAATGCAGACAAGCCTGCAAAGCTCTTCAGCTTTAGCTTTGAACAGTTAAGCGTTTTACTGGGGCTACTTGCATTAACCTGATAATGTGCTTAAACTCTTTGATGGTCTGAGGCTTTTAGGTATATACACGTGTATTATTCCTCTGTAGAGTAAGTCTACGCCACCGTTAAGGCTGTTATGTTGCCTTTAAAACTGGCAGCAGAAGGACCCAAAAAAAGCTCTTTGCTGCAGGCTGCACCAATTGCATGGCCACAGAGGGGCTTCGTGACATGGCAGCCTTTGGTGTCATTTACACACGTGCCGCCTTTACCCCTGATGTGCAGGGGCATGAGTGTGGAGGAACCAAATGTGGCTCTATTTTTCACACCACATGTGTCCGTGCACAGTCGCCCATTCACAGAAAGCCTACAAAATGCAACAAGCTGTAGGGTGGAGTGGTGGCACCTGTACCACAGACCAGACACTGGGAGGTCTGCTGGGAGGATCAGGAGGAAAATCTTCCCCAGATATACCCTGCTTGAGTTTGCACTTTTTATTACCAAAACATATGTCTATGGGCCTAGAAATCTGCAGCAAAACTAATGCTGATCCACAGAGAGACTAAATATTGCTTTGAAGTCTGATCAAGTCACTGGAAAAAAGGTCTCTAATTTCAGCCTACATGAAAATTTGCTCATAAGAGTTTTACTAAAAAAGAACAAGCTTAATTCTCTCAGGTCCAAACGAATGTACCTGTCTGCAAAGTAATATCTAATGGTAGAGCTTTTAGCGTTGAAAACTTTCCACCTGATTTCAGCATTTAAGGGTCTGCATCCCAAAGGAGACAAATCCCCAGGTGCAAGAAGTTGATCTAATGCAACAGCAGCTCTTCAAAGTTTAACAATGAGCAATTTACATCATTTCAATCAAACATCTCCCCTCCCCCTGGTCCATGGTGCAAGAATCCGGAGACAGTTCATAAATACAGATTCCCCTTTCCCAACTTTCATCTGCTGTTTTTTAAACAACAAGAGCAAAAATGTTTCATTTTTGTGTGTTCCCATGAGCTCACAGGGATTTAAAGCATTTCACCAGCACATTGTAGTTTTTACCTATTACTTTACATTTCTAAAGTGGGACAATGTAATGCTGGAAATGGTGAGGGTTTAGGGTAGAGATCAGTTGAAAAAAGATTTTAATATGGTAAAATCAATCTAAAATCTGTACTAGGCAGGGAAGTGGCAGGGGATAACATGAGCAAAGGGAATAAAAAGAGCTCTGAAGAGCCCATACCAGTTGCTAATACTTAATCTCTTTAAATAATGAATTAGCTGCTCATATCTACTGTCGCTGCTAAGAGAAAGCACTTTCTTTGTGAAGTGAAGTAAAGCTTGAATACCCATGAATTATTCAATATAAAGTGTGCCAGTTAAAATGCCTTGATATTGGAAGTCAAGTGTAAGATTATCTTTTGTCTGTCAGAAAGCATCTCTCCCATGTTACTGAGACTTGAGAGGGTGGAAAAAGGGGCCAACCAGCTCACAAACACATCAAGAAAAATAAGGGAGGTATTCTAGTAACACGCAGAACCATTTCCACTTATGGATGAGCTTCAGTCATATGCAGGAATTATTCTGTTGGGCTTTATTCTGTTTATTGTTTCTGTTCTCCTCTGCCTCCATGATCGCTCCACTGTCTGTGACTCTGAGGGAATCACTTGTGATGTAGCGAGGCTGCTCCAAGGTTTCTTCCAGCAGAGACAGCATCAGCTATTGATCTGCCAGCCTTCGCTGACATGGAAAGATATTTCCTTACTCAGGTTTCTAACAGCTTCCAGAGCTGAATAATGACCTTTCCACTGTATCAGAATGTGTAATCTAGAAGAATGTGCCTTGCAGAAGAGTCTGGCACAGAAAATGACTGTTTCTCAGGAACGTTTGGGTCATCTAGCCCTGGGGTATGACATGGGCTATCCAAGGGGCAGGGTAATCAGCTGCTATTTTTCATCCTGGTTTTTTTTGTGTTCCTTCTTCCTACAGTTCACATTGTTGGCAACACCTCCAGATATCTCAGACATTCTTTTTATCTTATTTTATTTTCTATCTGTGTTTTGAATGGATTCCAATGCTTTTTTTTTTTTTTTTTTTTTTTTTTTTAATGATTCAGTTGAGTTCAAAATATCACAAAGCCTTCAAGCTGCAGAGAAAAGCAGACTGTTTTGGAGGACAATTTATTTTTTTTCAATCCCTCTTTCTCATCCTTCCCCCTCAAATTATCCCAGCACTCAGATTCTCTCTACCTCACTAGTGTCTCTGTGGTGCCTTCAGATTTCACAGTACATGGTTTGTGTTTAGTGGTCTTTCAGATACAGTACTACAACATTAGCAACTAACCCATAGATGTAACATCCCAAATACTAGTCAACAAACTGGAAAATCAAAATGGGGTCTATACAGTTTACCACTTAAAAATGCCTAATTTAAGCATCTTTACTCTTCTCCTCTTCAACTACACCGTCATCCAGGATCTGGCATCTCTGAACAGAGGTTAAACTGGGTGGGTTGTCATGGTACTGAACTGGGATGTTATCATAGATATGACAACCACACTGAGCATCTGTAAGTGGCTTGAGTGTAGTCCCATGTCAAATTGAACACCAAGTTGAGATGACTTAATAATTTCTGGAATACTTTAATTGCCATTATTGTCTGTGGTCCAATTTTTACTGATATTGACAGAAGAGTTTATCCAAGCCTAAGACCTCTCAGAAATCCAACCTTGGACTTTGAGGTGAGACTATAGAAGAGAAAATGTATCTTGTGTCTCCAGATTACTGATAACACTCTGTGAAGGATGATGCTAGCACTCTCAAAGATAATATCTGAGGACTATCACTTCCCTAATCATTAACTGAAAAGAAAAAAAAAAAAAAAAAAAGTGAAACAGAACACTGAAAAGTATCCCAAACTGTAGAAAATGTCATTAAATGGATAATACTTTGAACTGACTTGCCCAAGCTGAAGAGATAGAAGGGTTACTGCATAGTTTATGCGAACAATCTCAAATTGTTCTTTCTCTGTATTTAAATAAGATAGGTAAGCACTACTGATCAGTCCACTTTTGGATAAATTCCTCAATACGTAAAATGGATTTATCTCTTTGTCTTAACCGAACCATCCATCCCAGATCTCTTCCATTTATTTCTCACCAAAGAGCCAGACTTTATAGTCAGATCCAGCCCAGGCCAGAGAAAAAGTCTGTGACTGTCTATTCCACCCATGCTTCCCATACATTAATTAAAAAAGCTATAGTTTCAAACATTTACTATTCCTATTTTCTCAGCTACCTTACTGCAGATTGGGTGTTATTCAATTTAACTTTTAATAGATATTAGTAAAATTGACCAAACATAGAGTAGTTTTCTCTTCTGCAGCCTAAAATATATCCCAATGAGAATAAAATCTAAATCAGATCACAAGACGAAAGTGAAAAAAGTAAAAAAAAATTAGATTCCAGAACTTTTTGTGTGGACAAAGACAGTTGCATGATTACACAGTTATAAGGTATTTTAAGTCAGAATTTTTTCTTGGTATAGCACCAATATACGATTAATATGAGGAATCTAGTCTTAGCAAGAAGAATCAGAATTGGAAAAAAAATGTATTAATTTCCTTGTTTTGAAGGGAGATAGTTGCGTGATGTCTTTTAAAATATGGCTTGAAATGTCCTTATTCAACAGATTAAGAATATACAACATGTTGCATGACAAATCAAGGCACAGTCTTTAGAGTTATTTAAGATTGATGTTTAGCAACAAATGAAAACCATTTACCATTCTCCCCAGAGAAATTTTGGAATGAAAGATTAATTATCCATATTATTGTGAAAGCTAGATCCAGAAAAACTCTCTTGGTTTACATCTTTTGTTCCAGAAATTAATTTAAATGTCTTGAAAAGATTGCTCAGAATTTATATGGTGCCTTTCCTCATTAAAATCCATGGATATAAATTTCATAGTATTTAAAAGTACACAGATTCTAGCAGGGAAAAATTAGAGGCCTGTGGCCTTTTAAATGTCAGGGACCAGATTATGGTCTCAGTTGTATGTATCTAATTCTCGTTGAAATGAATAGAAGTCCCACAGATACACTGTCTTCATAATCAGAACCAATTGTTTTTCGTTTGCACGATTCAGTCTGGGTAAATGAGAAAACATAGGAAACCAAGCATCACAGGGCAATATCACTCTTTGGTTCTCCAAGTGTGCAACACACTAGATCTGATTTCACTCACTTGTGGTTTTAACAGGATTTTTATTAGATATTCCATATTTTTACAATGGGAAGAACTTCCATCATTTCTTATATTCACTACGTTTCACGTTTTGTTGAACTATTAACATTTTTTTTTTCCCTGCTGAATAACAGATTTTCCTTAGCTAACTCTAAGCGAATGTGCTTTTATACCTTTAAAACTACAAAAGTGGAGAAGAGGCTTCTACACAGTTGCCATGATGTTTGGGACAGGGTGATTTGGGTGTGTGGCATGTCTGAAATTTCCTCCCAGAATGTCTCTAACTTGCATTACAGATTTTGCTTCTAAGAAGCCCATGATCTATTTGCAGTATGGGGTTTCTTGTTTTGGTTTTGGGTTTGTTAGGGTTTGTTTGTTGTTTTTTTTTTTTTATTTTTTTACAAACCGACAACTGTTCCTGACTATTTACACACTGTGCAATATGTATGTCTGTTACAGCGACCTAGTTCTTGAAGAATAATGCCAGATGTCCTGTGCTCAAAAATACCTACACTAATGCTACAACCACCACGATCACTGTTTGTTTATGTAGTAATCAGCTGTCACACTGCCTTTTCATATAAGTGCTTGTATTGTTTTGGAATGAGGTCTAGAAGAGTTAGAGGAAAGCACACAATTTAATTGGACCACAGGAATCTTTGTAGAAAACATTCTGAAAAAACAGTTTTCAAACTCCTAAAGCACTTTCATCTCTGCAATACCTGCTAAAGAGACAGGACACAATTTTAAGATGCTATGTGAAAATTTAAGGACTTTATTTCTCAATGAGGATTTGAAACATTTTTTGTCCATAGTCAGGGCCAAAGGTTAGATTTCTGTTTTTCACTCTGATACTTTTCTTGGCAGGCAAAACTTAAATAATTGCACATTCACCTATGGGCAGTCAGGAGTTGTTCAGCTCCATGTATTAGCCAGACTTTTTCTCTGTTGGCTGATAAGACTGACTGATCCATCTCTATTGGCTCCTGAGCTGTAAACTTAAAACTTAGAAGAAATCTTTCAACTAAAAAGGTTTATTCTGGGAGTTGGAATGAATCCACAAACAGGTTTAATGGGATAATAAACACTTTGACTGGAGGAATACAAGGAGGGGCAAAAATGTTCTGCTGCCCTTCTCTAAAAAAGCACTTGGACTTCTTAATCCAGATCACCTCTTCAAAATACCTTTCAGTCATAAGAATCTCAATAATTAGACAATAGTTTTGAGCACTTCTTGTGCTATCTTGGAAACTCAAGATCTGTTAATTATTAAAATGTTCCACTGATTTTTTAAAAAGTGCTCTTTCATGTTAAGGGGTATCTGCCACACATGTTAACTTTAATCTGTAGATACTACTGTTGTCTTTTCCATCAGGCTATAAATAAATGACAAATGCTCCAGTGTCATTCTAGTTTGCTGTAAGTACAGAGGGTTGGACTTCTTGCTCCATTCAGCAAAGATGGTGATATATGAAAAAAAAAAAAAAAAAAAAACGAGGTGTGGAAAGATGACCTACATTGAGAAACCTAGCCTTCAAATTCAAATAGAGCATGGAAAGGACTAACTCTTTGCTTATCTGCACTAGAGTAATTGCTTTGATTTAGCAGAGCTTTATTCATTATTTTGGGGGGATCATATTATAAGTTGACTCAAGCAGCTGATAATTGTACTCCTCCTTCTTTACTTTCTTCATTCCCTTCTTTTTTCTTCCTTTCTTCCTATCTCATTTCATATCTTTCTCTCTTCCCTCATCTTCTTCTCTCCTTTCCTTCTTTTTCTGTCTTTCAAAAAGCAACATATTAAACCAATAAATCAAGAAGGAGATAATAAAAATGCCCACTCCATATAGTAAATAACTATTTTGACCAACCAGCTGCTGGCATGTATAAAATCTGAGACAGCTGGTTAGACAACTCCTTAGGGCTCTCTGCTCTAAAAATCACTCTTTTTCTTTTCCCTTTTCCTTCCTTTTTTTTTTTTTTTTTTTTTCCACAGCACATATCCAGATACAGAATCTCTCAGCTAATTATCAGGGCTGGGATTCTCAACTTAATCATCACTACCAATTCCCTGGAGTACAGTGGCATCTAAGAGCTAACCCCTGCCATGCTGAATCACAGCCACACAGATGAAGAGCCAAAACCCACTGAGATTTTAAATGGAGGAGTCCTGTACACATGTATAATATAATCCTGTACTTCACCATTGAAGTGTAAACTAGGAGACACTAGCTGATGAAATGCAATTAAAAGTTAAAGGATGGATGTTATAGATTATTAGTTTAACAAGGCTTCAGGGAAGAGAGAGTCCATCTGTCTGCTTTGTCTAAAAAGCAATTTGGTGGTGGGCTATCTGTAAGAATTAACTCATGCCATATTCTTCATAAACGTAAAAAGATGGAAAGATAAATAATCAGTTGACTAAGTAGCCATAACTTTGCAAAAAGCATTGAGCTTCTGGTTAAATTAAGAGCAGAGAAAGGTAGATTGCAGAATTGTTTCTCTCCATCATCCTCATTAAATTTCATTTCAACAGGGAATGGTGTCACTGCTGCTTTAGTTATCTATTATGAATTCAACCCAATAGTCAGCTTGAGTACTCTCTGTACGTTACTTCCTATACTTGCAGGTATACAGAAACCCGCGCAGTTATATGACGCCAATAAATGGCAGACTTAATTGTTTTGTAATTATTCCACGAAATAATTTATTTTGCATGAATAAACACAGATGCCTACATACTCTGCTGGTGTAAATCAAAATGGTCCCACAGACACCAGCAGAGGTGTGCTAATTTACACCAGCTGGAAATTTGGCCCAATTATTTAAGGACCTGAGCTATTTGGCAAACGCTCAGTAGGCACGACTGAATTGTGAAGTTTCCTCTAAGGGCATTTCAGCAATAAATTACATTTTATACAGAAACTTCAGCTATCTGGATGTAAAATCTTCCTGGACTAACTGTGGTAAATTACTTGGTCTGTCAGATGCATGCTATTTGCTACACCACTCACAGATGTTCAGTCCTATGTGAGATTTCCTTGATGCAACTGCCTATAACAAGGACATATTTATCACACTTAGAGCTGTCTAACCTCTAACTAAGGCTGCTCAGATGGAAGACAGTTCTTTACAAGAAACCTAAACTATGCTATTATTTTTTTGTTAAATTTTGTTAAATTTTACTTAAAGTTTGGGTATCATGAGCAACACTGGCAGCTCACAACATTGTTGTTCATAGTACACTGTTTGGTGTGTTGTTTAAGGCTGCAGATTCTGGAGTTATGAAAATAAGTTAGAATTTATGCTTAACATTTTTAAGCATAAGCATCTTCCCAGGGCACTTAAAGGAACAAAAAAATAAGAAAATGTCCTGAATGGTCATGGAAAATTCCAAACCACTCATTTAAGAAACTTAGCCCCAGACATTTTTTTTTTTCCTTCATCTCACTATAGTTACAACAATTCCATAATTTTGGAGCACCTTACATATTTGTGACTTTGACAGCACTGCTCTGTTTTTCACAAAATTATAGTGGAAGATATGAACCTTCTGCCAAGAAATCATGGTGTAATTATGTGAGATTTCAGACTGAGTAGAGCAGCCATACATACATTGGCAGGATCTCGTACATCTAAACAGAAGATCATGAAATAAAAGAAAGTTTAATGTTTAAAGGACATAAAAGCGACAAATGAGCTCTGAATTTTATTCTCAATACTGACAGAGTCACCCTTATTCTCCTTTTGTTTCCATTTCTCTGGCCAAAAGCTAAGGAAAGCAACATTTCTTCGTCACTGTTAATTTATTCAATTTTGGAGAATCCTCCAGAATAGGGTCAGTCGTATTAAGTGTCATAATAACTGCAAGAAATATGTAATAACTCTGTAACCTCAAAAACAACTGTTTCTCTGCATGTCTTTAGGACATAAACCTCTAATATTCACCACGTGTCAAAAACTTGTCCTCAACTGTTGCTAGATGAAATTCTATAGCCAGATGAGTTCTGAAGCAGTTATATTAAACTACATGAACACTTTGTTAAATAGCTTTTAACTGCTTCAGAAAAACAAACAAAAAAAAATCAGATTTATCATATGATTTCTGTAATCAGTGCAGTGTGATGTGCTAAATAGTCAGAAAGAAAAGCTTGGATAGATTATGCTAATCTTTCTGGTATGCTTCTAGCTCTCTGTAGCATCATGGTCCTCCATATTATAAGCAGAGATGTATTTTATTAAGTTTCATTCCATCTGCTGGAGAAGAATCTAGTCCATACTTGTGTTTCCCTTACAAACAACAGGAGGAGGGAGGTGTCAGTATTATTCTCATCCCTTTTTCCTTCCTGGGCACATACAAAGAGTTCAGAGGTTTTCGTCCAAATTATCATTGGACTAGGGGGAATCTGACTTGGCAACTTTTTTTTCTGTTGCATGGTGTTATACCATAGCTGATGAGCAACCAGCAACCAGCTTTAAAGGACTGACTCACATTCTGGTCCAGCCTCGGGCAAACTGTAATAATGAGAGGCAACTTCTTTAACCATATATATCACATTTTGAAACATTTATGCGTATTTATATGAAGTCAAATGTCGCAATAGGTTCTTAAGAGCTCTTTGTCAAGTGCTTCTGAAATTCTGCCTGTGAAATCATTCCTACCTTGACTGACCAAATGCCTTTATTAAAATCAGATCCCTGGTCTCCACTAGTGGACACTGCCAAAGGTGGATTCTTAACTGTCTGTTTAGTTCCTCATTTGTATGTCCCTGGTGATGCTGGTGCTGTTACCTGCAGAATTGCATGCACATGTATTACAGAGCACGGGCTGTCCCTACTCTCATTACTTCATGCAAATGCTACTGGATTCAGAGAACGAGTTGGTGATGAAGAGGTCTCCCTTGCGGGATTCACATGATCTTGAAACAGGCTCAGCCATTTAAACCTATCTTCCAACTACATTATGATCTTAAGCTTGTTTTTTTTTTTTCAAGGATTTTCTAACTAAGATGTGATGAACACTCAGAATTTGACATCAGACATCCATGATATGAAAACTCAATTTCTTCACAGCCTTGTTAAAGTGAATTCTAGTGCATATCTTCTAGCTACTTGTTTCTACAAACCAATTAAAATTTGCAGTAGCCTCCCACTTGAAGAATAACCTCTTTGCTTCCTTCTGAAGAAAGCCAGTTAGAGCTTTAGCATCCAAGTTGAGAGGATGGACAAGGACTACCATGTGCCCTGTAGAGGCACATTCCCTTTGCTGGAAATCCATCTGCCCCAAGGTGCAGCTACACATTATCACTCTTCATGCCCATCAAGTCAAGATGTCCCAAAGCATTAACTTTCCATACAACAAGGAACTACAGCAAGGTTTCACAGCTGGATTTGGGCACAACTTTTCTCTAGCCACTTAGCATGTTCGTAACACAGCCTTTTAAGCAGGAGACAAACTGCTCCTGCTTTCCTTTCATTTCCACAGTGCAGTGTATGAGCAGTTATCTCCTTTCCTGCAAAGACATGCTTGCTAACGTTCTATTCCCCTTTGCCGTGGCTTTTTATGAGATTCAACAAGGCTGCGTGCCGAGTCCTGCACTTGGGTCACAACCACTCCCTGCAACGTTATGGGCTTGGGGAAGAGTGGCTGGAAAGCTGCTTGGTGGAGAAGGACCTGGGACTGTTGGTTGACAGCCACTTGAACATGAGCCAACAGTGTGCCCAGATGGCCAAGAAGGCCAACAGCATCCTGGCTTGTGTCAGCAGTAGGGTGGCCAGCAGGACCAGGGCAGGGATCATCCCCCCGTACTCGGCACTGGGGAGGCTGCACCTGGAATACTGGGCTCAGTTTTGGGCCCCTGACTAAAGGAAAGATGTTGAGGGGCTGGAGCGTGTCCAGAGAAGGGCAGCGGGGCTGGGGAGGGGGCTGGAGCCCCGGGGCTGGCGGGAGCGGCCGAGGGGACGGACGGCGGGCTTCGGCCTGGAGAGGAGGAGGCTGAGGGGAGCCTTCCTCGCTCGCTGCAGCTCCCGGGAAGGAGGCCGGAGCGAGGGGGGGGTCGGCCTCTTCTCCCGAGGGACCCGCGGGAGGACGAGGGGAAACGGCCGCCAGCTGCACCGGGGGAGGTTTAGGTTGGGGCTGGGGAAAAATTTCTGCGCTGCGAGGGCTGCCGAGCCCTGGGACGGGCTGCCCGGGGCGGGGGGGGGGGGGGAGTCACCCTCCCTGGGGGTATTTAAAAGCTGTGTAGAGGTGGCGCTTAGGGACATGGTTTGGTGGTGGACTTGGCCATGTTAACAGTTGGACTCAACGACCTTAAAGGTCTTTTCCAACCTTAAATGGTTCTGTGATTCTATAACTTTGCTCAGGAGTTTCTCACAAACAAGCAGGTTTGTAGATACAACTCCACTGCACACTGCTGTTATTTCATTACAAACAGCTCTGCTCTCCAGAGCATTTAAACTCAGTCTCAAAATGCATGTCTAGCTCTGATGTATTGTCTTACTTCCCACTTAATTTGCCTGAAACAAGCTAGTAATGAGTATCATGTAAATCCTATAACAAACATGAGGCAACACGTTTGATGTAGCTTGCTTTGAGTTTTGGTAAGAACCTGTAGCTTCTTCCAAACAATTGGAGTCACTGTCATCTCTCAAAACTGCAAGGGAGAGTTTGCCAGGGGGTTTAGCTGAGAACAGAAGACAGCTTCAGGGTACAGTGGTAGCAGATATGTCCTGGAGGGACTTGAACTGCCAGAAAAGTGGGAAAGGTTGAGCAGGGTATATCAAATCCTGAGAGCTGGGACCTGTTGGGCAGATATGGGGCAAGTGGGACCTCATGGGACATCAGCTGGTTTAGAGAATCACTTACATTTTTGGCTATTCACCTGAAACTTGCTTCTGCTAATATCACTGGCACTATTTTTCTCCTTCCTTGTCTAGCTACAAAATGTCATGTTGTTCTTGTAGACATAATTATCTAATTGTTATTTGAATCCTTCTAAACCCTTTTGCTGTTCATGTAGCAAGTTACCAGCGAGGCTAATGACATCAAGAAAATTGCTCTGAAAGGAGTTGCCTGTATACTGCGATGTATCATAAATATAGATGAATGCAAAGTAAGATGCTAGGCATAAAATGCAAATGAGCAGGGAATGAGATTCAGCTGTTCACCAGAGATTCAGATCTTGATGGAGAAGCCTCTGTAGGGCTACCAAGCAAAAAACAGGCTTATGTTTCAACTCCCCAGCTGCTGCTGAGTAGGGACCGCAACCTGTCATAGAACACTAATTGAACAGGATGCTGCTGGAAAGAAATATGTGTCAGTGCCAGTCCCCCAGTGAAAAGCCATAAGGCAGATTCATGGAGAAGCAGCACACAAAGAACAGCTTGGGCCAAAACTGTAGCCTCGGATGAAAAAAAAAGTCAGGAGGGTAAGCAGACACGGAAGAGCTCTCCTGTGGCTGAGAGAAGCAAAAGAAAGTTTAAAAACCACAACGATTTAAATGGCCTCTGCAAGAGAAGTGGAAGAAAGACTGATGATGGGGATAAACAGCTGTCACGGGAGGCTGTAACTCTGTACAATACAACTCTGTTTCACTTTGCATCTTTTATACAAACCATCACCCACGCTTTTTCCCTGGGTTAAGCAACCCAAGACAGCCAACGGTCAAGAACAATTGCAGGAGGTGATGGAGTGGGAGCAGGCATTGCCGTTTTGGAAGCGCCACATGTCCATGCACCTGAAACAAATCTTCATGTTTTATGATATTTTAAATTATTACTATTATCTAGTTTTGTTCCAAATCAGAACCAGTGCTCAAAGCACTGAGGTGTCCCAGATAGCCAGCCTGAAACACACAAAAGGACCCTAAATTTCACAGGCTTTTCTACTTGCTTAGCAAATCTCACATATACAGCTGAAGAAATAATCACAGCAGTTTCGTGATGACAGTAGTAATTTGAGGTGGTGGAAGACTGCTTGAATAAGTGGAGCCTGCGGTCTTTGGTCAGCTTGAGCTAGAAATACTGTTCCACAAATAAAGATATGACGTATTTTTTATACCTCTCCATGTCTGTGTCTCTATTTGGGTGTATGGGACAACCAATTGTGTTAAAATCTACAGTGGATGAGCCACAGAGCTACAGAAATGTTTTGAGAAGTGCACTCCAACAACATCTCAGAAGCGGCTGTGGACAGCTTAGATAGAAGTTTGCTGTTAGAGGACTACAAAGTCTTTGATCAGCTTCCTTATTTTCTGAAACTATTAATATTTGTATCTCATCTATTTTAGATACATTGTGAATTACCTCTTGTGTGATTAGCACTTTGGAGTGGGAACAAGAAGCCCATCCAAATCATCATTTCAAAACACCTTTTTGCTTCCATTGATCTGGAGAGTTAGGCACGTTGCTTGTGGTTAGACATGCTGTTTAGTTACATAAAATATACAAGCCGTTTTTTTTTTCAGCTTTAACCTGGTATCTCTCGTTATTTGCAGGGAAGATTATATTCTTGTGCAGTTTTTCTCCCCTCCTTCCTCAGAACATCACCTGTAAGTACCCTCTATATCGTCCATACTGTGCCGAGTTTTGCAGTCAGGCGTCTGAAGGGCCAGGCACAAGCCCGATGGCAGTCTGATGAAACTCTGCCTCTCAGCACAGTCCCAAATGTACACAAACGTGTGCTCGATTTTTCCGCTGGTTCCTGCCAGATCCTGGCTTGTAACAAAGTGAAAGTAGAAGCACAGCATAAATTAGGGAGATGTGAGGAAAGAGAAAAGATGCCCGAGATAATAGCAGAGAGAGAAAACCTTGGAGCAAGGAAGAAATGAAGGAGCACAGAGGAAAGATGCAGTCAGGTTTTGGAGAGCAACAGTGAAAACTGAAAGGGGAAAAGGGGTAATGAGGGCAACAGGGAGATTTTCAAGCTCTTTCAGTGAAAAACAAAGAATTCCGAGTTTGAAGCAAAGGACCAGTATTATTCTTCAGAAAAACAGTATAGTCATGTCCACTAAGGGAGTTTGATATTCCTCAGACTTACTGTGTAATTCAGATAGTTTATTACTACTAAACACCCCTTCATTAATGAACCTTGTCCTAAAGAGGTCCTAGGAGTGGGTCTCCAAACTGCTTTCACCAAGAAAAAGAGATTTTGTATTTTGGATACTGTTTTCCGTTCCCTAAAACCACTCCTGTCAAAAGTCGGACAAGTTCCTGGAATTGCCTTTATTACAAGGATGCTGGAAAGAGGCCCAGGGAAATCATTCCTGTGGCAGTAATATGAAAAAGTATTTTGTTGCTGAATCCTTTTCCTTTTAGGGATCAGCCCTCTTAAAAACCCTATCTATATCTTGAAGAAGAAGAAAATCAACCATAAGCCTCGTTGAAAGGGGATGGTTACAAAGGAAAACTTAGAGGAGAAATATGGAAATATATTTTTCAAAGTCACTGCCTTTTCTGAGCTAGCAGCTATTTGAATATGACTGTTGTGCAAGAATCCACTGATGTGATTTAAAAATAAAAAGACTCTAGGAAAATACCAGTGGTTTTCATTATTTCTCCACTGGGAATTTCTGGCTTCGTTAGTAGATTCAGACTTCGTTGTTAGCAGCCAAATGCTGAATACTAAACAAAGCATTTCCTCCTAAATTAAATGAAGCTTTTGAATTATGCAGCTTTAATGCTCACTCCTCTGCAGAGAAGAAAGGGTTAACAGCATGAAATATTACCTCTCTGTGAGAGAGAGGAGGGATTTAATTTCAGAAGGCAAGATCTTACAGCATATCCTGACTCAGACATGCTTTTACTGATTCAGCCATAGCATTCACTTGGAAAGCTTTACATCATGGCCTTGGCAGACTCCCAGGCTTTCCCAATGCAGGCTGCTATTTTTCCTTTAGCTTACCAAAAATAGCCATGCATAGATTTAGTGTACTTGGTTTGCTGGTGTTTACAGGCGTGTGAGTGTTGTCAAGACTGTTCCGGGCAGGCAGAGACTATTGCAGGTCGGGGAAGAACGGGGGGAAATACCAATTTGCTTTGCAGGCAGAGCCACCCACCCTACCGTCTGGGACTTTGGAGACCTCCAAGCATCTGACCTTTGCGCTTGTCTTACTCATTGCACTCGCCCCACCATCCACATGTGTGTTCCCATCTCAGGGCCAGCCTTTCTGCCTGCTCCTGGTAGCTTCCAAGGTGTTAATCACTCCCTTCCCCATGACCCTCATGGTACACTGACCACCAGACCGAAAAACTTAGCTGCGACTTTCTTCGGAGCGAGGTGCGCCCAAACTCCGGCTTAAAAATGTTGAGCAGGAGAAAGTCAGCCGCTACACGGAGGGATGAACATCACGACGACATCTCCATACAGATTTGCTGACCTCTTCCTCGGCCCTTTCCCCGCAGCCGGGAGGACAGAGCCTCAGCTGCTATCACAGCTGTCATACGTTACAGCTCCTGGGCGGACGGAGATGCCTTCTGCTTCGCGAAATGTGATCTGAAGTGACTGACACACCCCGCTGCGGAGGATCCTTGGGTAGATACAGCAGAAAATTGTGAAGGAGCACCAGCGAGACGCCTAAACCGGGACAGCCTTAATGCTCAGCTGCCAACACGGGCATCCCCAGCACACTCCTCGTCCGGGGGGCACGGCGAACACCAGCACTAGCATGCCGGCCACCGCAGGACTTCCTAAAGCAAGATATCTAAAAGGCAGTGCTCCCGCCGGAGTCCAGGCTTGAGATGTAGACTGCAATTTCAGGAGGAGCACACAGTTGTTGCTTGACTGTAGAAGGCCTTTGGCAATAGCAGTGAGCACTCAACAAGTTTTTCCTGAGACAGCTTACCTGAAACAAATCACAGCATGAGTTACAACAGCAGGTTAGCACATATTTTTGCTTGAGCTTGCTACCAGCCAGCTTCGTTAGCTTCCTAGGATGAATACAGCAGGCTGACATGCTCTGCGTCCAAGCCCGGGGTTGTTGCAGTGATCAGCTCCAGTAGAAAGATGAAAGGACCTGACAATCTGTTAGCTTTTGGCCCACATTTTTTCAAGAAAATTATCTGAAAATCATCTCAAGGTCTAGAAGACTGGTGAACAGGATAACTGCAAAATGTCACAAGCTGTCATAGCACTCTCTGACGTGCTACTTGTCTCATTGGTCACAACCACCTGTGGCACAAATCCAGAGAGAAAAAAAGACCAAGGCACCATGGCCATATGGTGGGTCACCATAATGTACCTGCCTCTCACTCCTCTCACCCCCACCAGCAAAGCACAGTGTCAAGCATTAATCTAAAATAGGCTTCAGCCTGAAACTTACTTGGAGTGTGAGTCCTGTTGTCATAGCATTAGTGAAAATGCCTCAATCAGAGCTTACCTGGGAAAGGCAAAGATGCTGAGCAGATCTGAGTCTGGGAGATGGTTTTCTTTTGGTTGTATGAAATATCTAGCAGAGGAGTTGAGTGCTTCATTATTGACTAGAGTTTTCTTTGATTTCTTGTCCCCCACAATGAGGAAGAAGCTCACTGTTCAGATTATTTCATCCCAAGATCTTTCCCTAGCTTTTTATTTTGTATTAATTTACAGAAGACCTGACTTTCCAAGCAGACAGAAACTTGTGATATCCCTTGTCCCCACATCCTTTCAGTTGCATACTCTTCCCCTAACAGCATGCTCCCTTGTTTCATCATCCAACACTTTCCTTTGTTACATTTCTTTCTCTTTACAGATATTGCACATAAGAGCTGGAAAGGACAGGATATCTGTGAAACCTGACAAAAGTCAGTTTCTTTTACTTAATTCTACTTATGGGGTGGAAGGCTCTGTACGTAGATTCATCTGTACCTAGATACACGCACATATGTGTGTTTGCATGTACATACTTTGTTCTCAATAATCTTTTTAAAAAGTGCCCTTAGATGCTGACAATGCAAAAACAACAGCCCCATGCAACTCTGGCAAGTTAGAAAGTGTAGGTTGGGCAGCCAGCACCAACCTTAATAACCAAAAATAACTGCTTGGGTCTGAACCAAGTATTTTCTCATCAGTATGCAGCACCAGGGTGTAGGAGGAGGAAAATGAGGAGTGGGAGGATATAAAACAAACAGTAAAAAGGAAAAATGTCAACTGTGCTCTGGCCTTCCTTTCTGCTTCTCACAGCCCACCCCAAGCAATGCAGTTGCGGTATGTGATGGGCTGTGTACAGAGCCGGGGTAGCACGCATACAGCTGAGCACATCTGGTGAGCAGTTGCCTGGTTTTGTGCTGTGAGTCAGCCAACAGCATCCATGTTCCTAAGCGAGCCCTCTGCCGCTGCTGCAGAGTGGTTTATGACTTAACTTTTCCTTTGTAATAGGTTCATTCCTCCAGCCAGCAGTTCTGCTGTCACTCTTTCATCTTTGCCTCCCTGCTCGCTCTAGTCTTCATCCACACATGCATACATGCAGTCAAACTCAGGGCGATTGCGCCGGAGACGGAGTCGTCTGCATTGGAGAATTTCATACGAGTGCTTTATCTGAAATGCTAAATAACTTCCCCTCCTAAGGCTGTTCCCTTCAAGGCGAACCATATTTATTTAGGTGTGTAACACCAGTTCACAGGCCTGACTTTGGCATCAAAATTGGAGAACTGTGGCTTCAGTACTTCCAGGTACAATGTAAGATGTATAATGCATTTTCTTGGGCAAGCTGTGTTTGCATAAAGAAGTGTAAGAAAATGGAAGTACTCCCTTTTTCAGATTAGCCTGGCTCAGGCAGGAGCAGCACGTCTGTCCTTTCCCTCTTTGCTATTGCCCATGCTATCAGGAAAGTGTCTAGGGACAATTTCCTCCTCTCTGAGCTTTGTTTGGTGCAATAGAGATGGTGGGAGGTCAAAAATCAATTGCATGGGCTGCCACTGGTTACTGTTCTCATTTTAATTATTTCTGCTTTCCCACCCTGCTAAGGAACTGAGGTTTCAATGAGGCTGGATGTTGATGGTAGTAGCATGAGGAAGGTTCACATAAAGTGAAGAAAATAGCTAGACAAGCAGACACGTATCTGTGAGCTGGTCCATGTGTAGGACAGGAAGAAAGGTTGGAGAAAAAACTCTCCCTGGGCACTGGGGTTTACACCAGCCAAAGGGCAGAGATACAGCCATGGAAATACAGCTGTGCACATGGAAGCTGTGATAGACTGGCAAAGTCAAATAGCTTCAGAAGCAAAATTAACTGTGATTACTTGATGCAAGACATCACTCAAACCAATCAAATTGTTATTTTGGGAAATCATAAATTTGTATCCAGAGTCAGTTTGTCACTCATTAAAATCTTATAAGAATGATTAGGAAATGATCTTAATAAGTAAATGTTCTCCTCTTTTTCATTTAATAGCTTAAAATATAAGATGATCTCACCTGGCTCCTACATGACCTCTGACCACCTCACAGGTAATTATTTTTACTCTCGTCCTTACTGCTAGGATTGGGCCCAGTCTAATTCTTTCTGGCACAAGAGTAGCTGATGTCTCCTTGACACCATCTTTATCTGGATGAGGAGTATTGTCCTGGCATGGTACGTCTGTAACTCATTTATGCCAACTCATTGCTTGCTTCCCAGGGCTAGGGGTAGAGTAATGCTGAGGTGATCACAAAGTATATGAAGAATTAAAAAGGAAGAGGAATCCTTATGAGTCGTTAAGGAACAGATGAAAGGGGCATAATCCAGAGCAGCCTCATGATTCCTCCATATTAAAAGGCAAATTATTTTGGTGGTTACATGTAATAGAAGGAAAATGTCTACTTAGGCCACTTCCACCAACCTTTTTGGCTCACCGGAAAAGCTGCTCTTGCTAGGAAATCCCCCGCAGAAGGGACTTCACAGTTCAGTTCGGTGGCTTTTCATGCGTGCTGCATTTCTGTAGACTCAAACTGGGGATCTTATTTTATTTTGAGGAGCTTCTGTGAGAAACGCCATTGTTAAGATATCCAGAAGTAGGCACAGTCATTATTAAAGCATTGCTCAAACTGCATTTTGAAAGGCGGGGCTTAGGTGTGTATAATTTCTTTTGACTACATAAGGACGTATTTTGCCCACAAACATATGTCATATTTCTGAGTGAAATATTCCTCTTTCCAAGAATGACCTTTGTAAAATGATGGAGTGGATCCTTACATGAAAGAAATACAGAACATTCTGTATTCTTGAAACTAAGAAGTAAACCATATTGAAGAAACCAGAAAACAAATTAAAAACAAAAAAACAACAACAACAACAACAAAAAAAAAAAAAAAACCAAAACAACAACAACAACAACAAAAAAAAAACACAAAAAAACCCCAACAAAACAACCCACCAAACATCCAAACAAACAGATTTTATAAAGAAACAATTTTAAGTGCAAGTTACTGTAATACAAATGCAGCAGTGAATTCACTTTACCTTTAAATTTTACTTTTCCTTACATGGAGCTACAGGCAATTGAAAAGCTGTTGAAATCTGTACTTCTTAAGCCTCCTTTTCAATAGAATAACTACAGGAAACTCAAGGGATTCAAGTGCCCAACAGGTTAAGAGCAGTTTTATTTAATACATTGTCCTGCTTTGCTGAAAGAGGATGGTGATCTCTTTAAGAGACCTTTTTGATTTGCTTTCAGCTCATCCCTGCTTCCCAGCGCAATTCTCTATTTCTTTCTCTCCATATCTAGAAAAAAATAATAAATGCCAGTGTGACACATTTTCATAAAGTGACAACATGGTTTAGAAACTGTCAGTACCTAATGAAGCATTTCAGCTCTATTTTATAAGCTGTGATTATCATGATCATTTTACTGATACATATATGGATTTGACATCTGCAGCCCTTTAGCCTTTTAAATAATCTGGTCAGCAAAATTGCTAGTATGTAGGTCAATTTAACCATTTCTTTCTAGGTTTTCTGGCAGTTTTTAGTCTTTTGCTCTGGGTATAGTTTGTTTCTTTCCTGTAGGAAAGAGAGCAGAGTAGACTTGGAAGATATTCAACAAATTCAATTATAAACTCAGGAACTTCTTATTATATTCACTCAAGGCAATGCATCATATAAGTAACAGTGACAGAAAGGCTCTGACCCAAGAATTAAAGTGCAGACCAGAACTACTGCTCCTGCTGCTCTTAGGTTATCAAAATGTTTGGTTAATTGTAACTCTTCTCATATAGATCTTGAGATGACAGGACTAATAACGTGGCTGTAGGAATGGGGAGAGGAGCAAAAGGAAATGAAAACCCACGGATTAGGTGCTGGAATGGCATGAGGAAGGAGCCCAGCCACCACGTCTGGAACCAGGAAAAGATAATGCTTTTTGCCAGTTTTTAGACCCATTCGCTTTGGTACCTGCGCCCCGTGTCTTCCTGCCTGCCTTTGCATGGCATGAGCTGCCATACGATTAGCTCGGTTTCAGTGGCAGAAGCTTAACGGTCCTGGCAATGCCGGGTGCAACCAAGATGATGCTGACCCGACGCGGGGAGGTGGACGGTGCAGGAGCTGTGTGTGCAAACAGGACAGCAGCTGTGCAAGGCACAGGCACCTCGCTTGTGCGTGAAGGTACAAACCAGGAGGGACGTGGATAATCACGGAATAATTTGGGTTGGAAGACACCCCAGGCTCAAGATCAGTCAGGCTGCGTAGGGATTTGTCCACCAAGAGTGGACGCTCACACTTGCAGATGTTCACTGTGGTGGCTTGCCCTTGCTTTGCTTGGAAGGCAGCTGGTTTGGGTCCAAGTGTGACGTTATACAAGTAACTGTGACACTGAGGGAAATATTTGAATGTGTAGTTCCCTTTAAGCATGCAGGTGGTCCTGGGGAAGTTCAGATGTCTTCAAAACATTCCCATGGAGATCTGGACTGAACTGATTTCACACAATGACTGTGCGGTCTGATACACAGCATGAGTGGACCACGTCAGCAGTTTCTTATCTTGACCATAACAGAAATCCTAAAAACACTGGGCAGTGTCCTCACCCCTTGATTACCACCAAAATTTTGCTGTTAGACTCAAAGATAAGAAAGCAAATTATGCATGATTTGCCTAATGATTTTATTTTCCTTAGAAAAGTAGAGGTTTTACATTGAGAAGGTACTACTGTGCCATTATTCCAGACTGGAGATATGTAACTAAACCTATTTTTTCAAGAAATTTTGAAAAGGGTTTTGCAGACCAAGGTTAAAAGTATATTTTTGTTGATGTTTGTGATATGAGTGGTTGGTCTTCAGTTTGATTCTAGCATTCTAACATATTAAATACAATCTTTTCAGGGAAATAGGTCTGTCTGTACTTTTTCACTTTGAAATCAAGGTGGTTGCTCAAGCAGCCAGACACAAGGAGTGCAGAAGACGTTACACAACTCCAAACCCAAGTGCAGCACCATAGCAAGTGCTGTAAATGATGATCACAAGGCAAGTGCCGCAGCATTTGGACACCTGTGCTAGATATTCGTGCTGTGCACGAAATGCTCTCCTAGACCTACACAGTGCTGATGATAGGTCTAGCACCATAAGACACGAAATTCAAGTGAACGTTAATGACTCACATGTGTGTGTGTGTCTGTGACTGTGTGTGTACAGAGATACTCGCAAATATATACAAATAAATAAATGCCAACTGGATTTTAACATCCACTTATAGGTAACTCAGATTTCTGCAAATGCTGATTTGTGCCTCTTCCTGGAAACCACCTACAGATAGCCAAGAACTAAAGAAACCTTGAAAACTGTCATAGCAACACTTCAGATTACAGTTGGGAAGCCTGTGCAATATTGGTGCCTTGTTTCAAAACTGACATCTAAAAATTCAAGTTTAACATCCAGCACCTGTTCCATGCTTTTCTGAATCAGGGCCATTCACAATAATAGTCATTTGCCCGTGCTTTTACAGCATGACCAATTTTTAACCCATGGGATACATTCTCCACAAAAATTATCCAAACTACATTCTCATTATGGATTGCCTCATGAACTTCCCTGACATAAAATATGCTCTCTCTCTTTCACATGAAATTATAGCATAATCTTCATAAAGCAGCACTCACAGATGGGAACTCTTTCCCCTTTTCAGTCTTCTTTGTAAACAGATTTTTCCTATAAGAAATTATGAGATGAAATTCATTCCTGGAACAGTGAGTACAACCCTGCGTCAGATCTCGAGGATCTTGTTTTCATTTTCCTGTTACTGTACAAATGAAATAAGCATGAGTGCCCAGTGAACAACTAGGCTGGGTCAGAAGGTCTTCTAAATTATTAACAGTTCATTGCACCTCAAAATTTACTACTACCTACCACAGTTTAATCAGAGATGTACCATAGATTAGCTACTGATTAAGCACAAAAGTATCAGTTGAAGCAGAAACAATGAAAACATGCTCTTTTAGGCAAGCAGGTGGTCTGATTCCAAAGTTCGTGAATGGGTCTGTGGTTCAAAGTAGCAACACCATTTATTGTCAAGCAGCAGAATCAAAGGATGAAGTCAGAAGTTCAATTCTAGTGCAAGAGACTGGATCATTGAGTGCCACTTAAAGTATACATTACACATGTTGTTTTCTTTGGCAAAATCTCCTGAATGTCTCTTTCCCTATTTTTTCATCCCGACAACACTGTGCCTCCGTCAGAGACCTGGACAAGAGCTGTACACTGGTCTGCTGCCCCACAGCAAACACTTCTTGTAGAGGAGCCAGCTCACCCACCCGTGCACACCGGTACCCTCCTGCCTGCAGCAGAAACTTGAGGCCATAGCTCCGGAGAAGCTCTCACAGCTTCCCTCAGCACAGCGCCCATTTCCCTCCATGGCCATCTGCACCCTGAGCTCCATGAAGCTCGAGGCTTCATGTTTCTTTGGGCTCAGTGCCTAGGACCTGACACGCTGCCCTTGCCACGTATTGCATGTATTGTAACTGTGCAGGTGCTATATGTCTCTGTGCCATTCATCACAAAAGGACCAAGCCATATGGAGGTCAAGGACCTTTCTTATACTTTCCTACTGTTCTGCGAGAAGTGCAGGTTGGTCCACAACTGTGTTCATTATAAGGGTTGAGTGTAAGACCGGGTATGAATCAAGCAATTGTGATCTCTCTCTGCTTCTGATGTCAGATTTTCTAAACTCAAAAAGTATCTTGAAAAAAATGTAAATTTCCTCCTTTTTTTTAATTTTTCTTTCTGTATTGGCCCCAGTCACAGAGCCATCTCTTCATTGACTTCCTGGCCAGCATTTGTAAAGATGACAAAAACCCGCTCGCTCTTTCTGGATGGTCTGTTTTACATGATGCTCAGACCAAGAGAGCACAAACTTTCATGAAGGGACTTTGGACAAGTTCAAGGGAAGCTGGATGAAAAGGACACAAACACTGGAAAACTCCTTTGGGTTTCTTCATCTCAGAGGTTCAGCTGCTCTCAGTTGGACTGGCTTAAAATTAGTGCACACATTGTTTCTGTGCTCTTCTGTTGGCTGAATGCTTGCAGACAGCAACCCTATAAAGCATGTGTACTGTCTCTCTTTTTTGCCCTCTTTTTCTCTCTCACACAAACCAAAACACAGACACACACACACACACACATGCGCACACACAGAGTCACAGCTTGTCAACAGCTTTAGAAAAGTAAAATACAAATGATAATTAGAAACATGTGACCCTAGAAAAGCAGCACAGAAACTAAAAGGTCATCTTTTTTCCAAATGACCTAATTAGAAAAGCCTGGAGTGTTGGCTACGACATAATGGTTTTACACAGCTTTTTAACATAGACTTCCTGTTTTAAAGCAGCGCAATTTAGTGCTCCTGAAAAAAAAAAAAAAATGAATTGGCATTTAATGCCAGCAAAATTAGGCCTCACAACAACACCTGCCTCAAGCAATCTCCAGCCTGTTACATCTATCAACGGAGCACTGCGGATTTGCCATCCCATAATGACCATCAAGAAGCCAGCACCAGGACCAGTGCCAGCTGACAAGAGAGCCTGAAGAGGCACGCCGGCATCCCACGGAGCAGGCAGGCACGCGCGCATCCCTGCACCATCCCGCGGGAGCATCCTCGCCGTGGCGGAGAAGGGGCGATGGAGCAAGGAGGAGAGGAGGTGGAGCCATGAAGAAATGCAGGAAAATGTGGGAAAAGGAAGGTAGGACCCAGGGCGCAAGGAAAGGAACGGATGAAGATTTCTTGCCCGGGGGTCATCTCAAAGAGAAGAAGATCATGGGGTACAGCTGGGGGATTTGCCAAGTTTAGTTTCACCTCCTCACTTCTCACTCCACACTCCCGTTTAAAATTTTTCTTTGTTCTGGTGAACATGCATGCCATTTATTTCTACAAAACTATTAATCCCAACTTATTCATCGTTTAGTGAAGCTATATTTAGTTTATGGCTTTTCCCCATAAATCAAACCCTGCAGGCTCCTTGATTTTAAACAGTTTAATTATGGCAGCTATTCCCAAGCTGTAGGGCATGTCCCCACCACGGTGGGAGTGGAGGGGGCTGCAAGATCGGCTCAGGACAGCAGCGAGGGGAGGATGTGAGCTGGCTCCCAGGCTGGAAGCAGAATAACCAGGACACCGTGGGCCTGTCCTGAGCTAATTAGAGAGAGGGACAGAGTTCATGGACGAAGAAAGAGCTAGAGAAAATAGCTTGGGAAGCACCAAGTTAAGGCCATACTCTGGGTTATTAAAGGCAGCCAAAGTAGGTTTCTGTGAATTCAGCTGAAAAGCAGCCCTAGCTTTCACATAGCAGACAGGCTTAAAGCTTTGCAGCCATCGTAAAGGTGGGAGGGACATGAAGTTTGGGTGTCCATGTCCCCAGGGGCTTAGAAGTTCTCTGCTCATAGTGGTTTCATTGGGAATCGTCGGCGTTGCCCATTTCTCAGGCAGTCTAAGTGTCCCATAGGATTGAGCTGGATGAAGCCGCATGGAAAAATAATACATACTGTACATGTAATGTGCTGCTTAACCATTTTTTCCAAACTTACAAAAGCATGTGATCTTCATTGAAAACTGTGTACATGCCAAGTTTAGAGCTTTACATTCAAACTCTATTTGAGAGTCTCTAATGGAAAAAAATATAGGAAAAAAAAAAAAAAAAAAAAGATACACTCAGCTGGTGTAAAAACCATAATATTTCCCCGGCTTCATTGTTCTGAAATGACTGCGTGGATTTTATTCAGCTGTTTATTTTTCTGTTTGCTCTGGTTTGAGAAGAACAAATGTCAAATTTTAGCCCTAACAGTAATTTTACTATGAAAACCACGGAAAATATGAATTGAAAAACAAAATAGTAGAGATATTACAATGATATTATGTATTAATAAGGGTTTCCTCATGGTAGTACTTTTAGTAATATTGGGTATCTCATCCATAATTAGACAGGGGGCATTCAGTTACACTCAGTGCCTATAGTACAGAGCACAGAATGAAAAAAGAAACATCGGCAAGATACCATATCATTTGTAATACAAGTTATGTTAACATTTAATGTTAGAAAGTGACAATTTGCATCTTCCCTATATCGCACGGAAAATGTAACCATTATCCTCAAGACTCTTTTTTTTTTTTGCTTCATATTTGCAAGAGGTACCGATTCCCACCAAGGCAGAATCAGGTCCTGGCAACGCATTCACACCTGCATGAGGCTGTCTGTTGATCTAGGGAGAATCAGGTCACTAAGACGCAGCTTGGTTTCAAAGACTGAAAGGTACTAATTTTATATGCCAGTAAATCCATCAGATCACAAGGAGACTGAGGAAATGCTTTTATCTTTAAAATGACAGGCATTAATAATGTTACCAGAATTTCCCTTATATATAACTTTAATAGTTTCGGGACTCTTCAATACCTGCACAATGTGAAAGCTTCTGAAATATGAAAGGCAGTGTCCCCTTCAGAGTTACTAACATTGCCAGCATGGGTGTGGGAAGATGAAATATGTTCTCACGAAAAAGAAAAGGTTGGACGGAAGAGAGGAAAGCCATAACCGTTTAAGGAGAGGTATATTATATAGACACTCATACTGACAGCATTGTAGCTGGATCTGTAAAGAGAGAGACCGGCTCTGGAGCGGGGTTGCAGCCACCAATTCAATCAGGGAAGATTCGTGCTGAATTCCTGCTCACAAGCGCACACGAGACACGTGTTTCAAAACAACCATTGGTAGCGAACTTGCAAAGTCAATGAGGGATTTACAACCCCATGTAAAGTGAGGTCCTTCGCAAGCACTCCAGATAGCCCAATCCACAAGTTTCAAGTATGTTCTAGATGAGAAATGTCTCGCCTGTCTCCTCAGAGTATCACAGCCTCTACAGCTTCCCTTATCCTTCCCCCCATGAGGTCCTGTGAGCCAACGGCCAGAAAATGGCTGCTTAGTCTTAAACAAAAAGTGAAAGAATAGAGGACTCTCTTGGGATTGCAGGTCGTATTTTAATATTCTCAGATTAGTGGGATGTCAATCTTCCCTCCACCCCAGGATCAGAAAAAATGACAAAACCCATTTCTTTTTGTGTACATACCATTAAAGGAGTTCTGCATTGTGTACCTCTGATATATATCTGCTTGGACCACAGGGGTAAGTTCATGACAAGAACATGATAAGTACAATCTACCTTTGCACTTCCTCAAGCCTCTAATGATTTCCTAGCAGGGTACCAGCATGAATCTCAGCGGGATGAAGCTGGAGTGAGCATGCCATGACCTGAAACGAAACTAATCACTCCCTGAACTACACCCAGAACGAATTACTCCCAATACGCATGAGAATTGGCAGAGAGAAAGTACCTCATGGGCAGAATATAATGCAGCAATGAGTAGCGTGGGTTGAGTGGACATCCTTGCAGGTAGTACTTACTGGCTGCCCCATGTACCGAGCATTTAGCAGCCTGTCTGGGATCATTACTTCTTTGCTCTTTTCTTCCCAAGCTAATGGAGTTCCCAGGAATGGTTCAGTAATGGAACTCTGCAGGGAGTTAGTGTCCCTGCTTTTTTGTCTTCTCACCTTGCTTAATCATCTATCTAATATAGGACCTATATTAGCTATCTCATATAGGAGCTGAATCTTTGCCAAAATATGGCAGAGCTCAGAGGGTGGGGAAGAGAGATCACAGAAGCAGCAAACCACACAACTTTTTGGTTTTGCAGCGTGAGTTAGTCACTACTACCCCACACCTGCTTCTCTTTAAAAATCAATGAAAAAAATATCCTGGTAAAATGATACAGGTGAACAATCAGATTTATTTACTGAAGTTCCTGTAATCTGAACTTCTGTTCTTTAAGATACTTTTCATTAGTATCACGTTAGTACAGCATACTGAGATTTTTACAACAGCAGCAGTGATTCATTGCCTTTGTTAAAGGTTATTTGAAAGTGTGCACAGAGCAGATCTATAGAAAATCTACAGGATATTCCATTTGGTTCCTATGATTCAAGCTCACTGCAGACTGTACAGTCACAGCTTCCCATTTCTGCTGGAAATACTACAAGCTATTATATTTTTTTTTATTAGCTATAATGTGCAGATATGGAAACTGAAGGATACCCAGCTCCTTCCACTTCTCACTTCCAGTCGCCCACTCTCTCTTTCTTTCCCTTTCACACACACGCTTCATTGATCTGAATTCTACATTTATTTTCACCAGAGAACAGATTTAGTTGATCACAGAAAGTTGCTCATTCCAAAGTGGAAAAATTTTTGCTTTGTTTGGCAATGGGGAGCTTTTTTAACAGGTTTGGGCTTTCAGAGTTCGCATTTCATAAGCTAACTGCGTGACTCGACTAAGGCAGTATGAGCAGAAAAGGCAATAGAGTATGCACAAACAGCTCTGTAAAATAAGGTTCTTCAAATACCAAATCCTTTATTACCTCAGTATCAGGTTTACAAAGTTTCTTAATTCACAGAAATCCTGTGTATGAAATAATTGCTGGTTTTCCTCTTGGTCTCATTTTCTTTTACTTTTGTGCTCAGTGAACACCAAACCAGACAACTGGCAGTGTCTGTCATTGCTGCCTGATTATTAACACAAGCTGCAGCGTTTACATGGTCTGCACAAGGGGCTAACTTGTTTGTGCCGACCTTCTAGAACCCCAAAACTCTCCGTCTGCATCAACGTGAAATACTGAGCACCAGCTGCAGAGAGCTAAAGCCCAGATCCTGGATGGACTTACGCAAGCATCCCACTTGTGGCTCACAAAGAAGGAAACTTGCAAAGGTTATTTGTGCCTCGAAGGCAACACCAGACCCAGGAACTCACATTTTTTGAAGCTGTCGCTCAGGGACTGCTGAACATGTATATTATGACTGTAGGAGTGAAGCTCAGAAGCGTGGCATGCAAGAAACTGAATTCTCACTAGGGGCTGGGAGGAGAATAATTCAGAAGGAAATCTTTCTCTTTTCAATTTTTTTTTTTTTTTTCCTTTACATAACCAATTCAAATAACTATATTCCTCAACTGCTGGGAAATCAAACAGAGATACTTCCTGGAGTGTATAAAACTGGCACCCAGAATGTGCAGGGGGCTAGAGGGGAGGGAGCAGGGAGCCCCTGTTAGTGCATCCATGGGAAAATAAATTGGGAAGCCACTCCAGGAGTGCCCCATGCTGTTGCAGAAAAAGTTGCTTGAAAATCTACAGCAGGTGGGGGTACAGTTCTTGTCCAATGAACAAAACCTGCTCCGAGAGGGTATGTTTATGGGCTGTGTTTTGTAGAGTTGTTCCAGGCTTCTCCACCCTCCTCAGAGAAGGGAATTAAAATGCCAGATTGTGGGTCAACAAATGGCAGCGCATGTGAAATACAACCTTACTGGCATGTTGGGCAGACGTTAGGAAATGGCGCCTACACTGAAGTTCCCATTCCCAAATATTTTAGTCCAGCAACTATAAAACATGCCACTGTAATCGATCCCTGCAGCTACATCGCCCCAGCAGGTTGCTCCACAGCTTGAAGGAGCCATGCCCAGAAGTGAGGAGCATGGCACGAAGTGAGCGGGAGGCCATAAATTTGACTTTGCCACGGGTTTTTAAACCCAGAGAAAGACAATAAATAACTCGGTAAGCATTGCTCTGGGCAGGCAGCACTGCCTTGCACAGGAGGGGTCAACAGGACAGTGTGCTACAGCTTCTGGAAGTCACAGTAATTACTGAAACAAGAACTCCCTGCTGTTTTAACATAAGACTAAGAGGTAGATGTTGTCCTCCTTATCACATACGAGCATCCTGATATCTGATGTAGGGAGCCATGGGCAAAACCAGAGCCAAAATCTTTGGGCCACAGATCTGGATAATCAGATTTTCAGGGAGCTGCCTGGTGGCATAGCCATGGTGAGCAGTGGCTGGCACTGTAGGGACCAACAGCTACCCTAAATCCTTGTAGTTCATCACAGCAATACTTGCACCTGAGAGGAGGAGAGGTCCTGTGCTGCAGCAGGGCAGGAATATCTCTTGTTAGTTTAATAAGTGGTCTAGAAAATATAGTTTATCATATGCCTTATCATGGGATTGGGCAATGTACCAAAGGCTTTTTGTAGCCTGGCTGGGACTGGCACAATCTCCACGTCAAAGACTGCTCTGAGCTCGCTGGCTCCTTACCCACTGTCAGAAATGACCTTGCAGAAGCACATTGATCTCAGATTTAAACACATGGAAGCACACGACCTGCAGAAGTGGTGTTTCCATCACCACTTCCAGCACTGCCCTTATGGCTTGCTGCTGAGGGTAGGGGAGAAACTGAGGTGCTCAGAAGCATTGAGCATCTGCCAGCCTGACTGCCCTCACAACCACAGAACAAAGGCAAAATTTCACAATCGGCACCTCCTCTGAAAATCTACCCTTGAAGTTCTTCCTCAGGGCTTATTCAGTTAGACTTCAAGCCAGCCTGTGAGTTTTCCCGGCAACGATCCATAGGAAAAAGTGTACAGATACTGAAGAAAGATCTCAATCATTATTTTTTTTCAACTTCTAAATAGTTTTCTTAATGATATTTGGACCAGACAGCATTTTGCTAAGACAAATGACTGCTTGACTGGAGCATGCCAATGAAACACACATGCACAAGTTATGGTCTGTTTATATTAATACTGATATTTTTCTGAATTAGTGTCCTTGAAAGGTGGACAAGTTTTCGATAGCAATGCACCCTTGGATGGCTCAGACAGAAGCATCTTCCTCTTTTGGCAGGAACTATTGTTTAATGATATCTTATGTCAGGGATCTGCAAGATCATCATCATATTTTATTGAGGTAGTAACAATTCACTAATTATCGGCAGGAGGTTTCTGAAAAATATTTTTTCTTTCCATTACATTTGTTTCTTACTTTTCCTCAGAGGCAGAACTGAATATTCACATGTAGGTCAAGTCACTGTTAATTTGGCTTGTTGTTATTTTTTTCAGATGGACTGTTAACCCATCATTTTCATGGCATTTTCATAGCATTTGCTATATTTTTAGAATATTGGTCTGTTTAATTACTTGGAAGGTTGGTGTTTTTTAAAGCTAAATAAAACATTTGTTCCAAATCAAACATTTATAGGTTAAGAGCCATACACACAACCTCTTGTATCTGTACCTACAATTTTGTGGTTGGAGTCAGCTACTCATGATAATTTCGTATTTGGCCTTTTCAGCATTTTTGAAATTGATCTTCAAAATTAAGCAGCTGGACCGTCATGAGTACATTACCCAGTTTGCACAGGTAACAGCAATATTTCAGTATGGAGACTCAGGGTTCAGTTGTGCTGCATTCAGCATCAGAGGCAAAATCCCACTGATTTCTATGACAGTAGCAGACTGAGATCACATGGACGCTCAACTCTCATAACTGGATAAACCTTAATTTTTAAAAGTGGGCCTTCAGTCATCTGATCTCACCTACTGACATACATGCAAATTAGAAGTATCCAGGGATTCCTTTTAGTTTTGTAAAACTACAACATCGTCACAAACATCTTTACTACCATTTGCAAAATGCTTAAGTTAGAGTCCTGTTGTGCTGGGCACAACATGTGCAGAAGTCAGTCACGACACCCCACCCCAACCCCATTCCATCTTATTTAGAGCAGAATTTATGTATTCATGTTCAGCCTACAGATGAGTGTAGGTCTAATTATTATATCAGTTAATTTCATTTTACAAGTTTATCTGAAAAAAATCCTAGATTGACTTTACACATAAGATAGCCGGGTATGAAAAATCAAGAGATTTATGGTTTATTTGTTTCTTTCTTTTAAAAGAACAACAGAATGAACTTAAAAAGAGGACATCTAAGTTAAATTTTCAACTTTGCCAGAAATTCCTCGTGAAGTCTTGGGAATTAATTTAATTTCTCTCCGACTCTGCTTCCCATCTTTAAAAGTGGCATAAAAACGTGTTCCTTTTTCTCTCCCATCTATTTAGCTCCTTAACACTTCCTTGGCCTCTTGCTGTTTCTAATGATCTTAATACTTTCAGATGCCAAAGTGATACAAGTAATAACCATAGGTTTTGTATGATTCCTGCTGGGGCAGTGTGAGACGAACTAGGTCTGATGAGTTTGTCCCAAGGTCACATAGGGCTCTCTGGGAATGAGAAGCTTTAGGAGGAAAAAAAAAAAAAATAGTATTGCTTTAGTAACATTTGTCAGGTCTTCAGCCAAAACCAGTTAACTCTGTATGCCATAGCTTCTCCGTCTGTACAGAAAAAAAAGAAAGAAAAAAAAATCTTTACCATCTAAAACGACTATCTGTAGACATCCTCTCATGCTCATGAGGCTCTCTGTTAATGGCAGTGAGGGCCATATGAAAATCCCACCAAGAACAAAGCCTAATTTTCCCATCTTGTGTATTTCAGATTTCAACTGTGAGATCATGGTCCCTTCCTCTGTGATAATTAAATCTGGTACTAGCTGCAGTAAGGCTTCTCAAAGTCCTTTTATCACTGGAAAATAAAAACCAGAAAAATTTAAATCAGAAAGTAGGAAAATACTCTTAGAATATCAGGAAGCACTAAAGGAAAAGAAATGGGAGATAGATTCACATTAACATGTGTGAGTTCATAAAGAGGTTTGCTTTTAAAATTCTCCTCCAAAATCTTAGTCTGTATAATGAATTGGACTAGCAGGTATGCTATAAATGTAGCAACTACTGTAAAATGCCATAAAAATGATGGGTTAACAATCTAGATGAAAAAATAGTAACAAGTCAAAATAACAGTGATTTGATCTTTCATGTGAATATTCAGTTCAGTCTGTGATGAGAAGTAACATTAATGATGAGAGGATATAACTGTCAAAAAATCCCGGGAAAGAAACTTAATGGAAAGGAAAATATTATTCAGACCCCAGTGCTGGTAATAAGCAAATTATTACCAACTTTGATAAAATTGGACAATTAATATGTAGAAGTGCCATAAAAGCATGTAGAGTCTCTAGCATGCAACATGAGCTGTTGCTTAATAATAGAGGACCTGGTTTAGTCTAAAACTTTCATAAACAACATCTTTTTATATTGTCCTTTACATTTGGAAAATTATCCTATTTTTCTTGAGATCTTTTCTTAGGGTGTTAATAACAGAGCAGAGAGTTTTTGAAAAGGCTTTTCAGAGATAATCTCAATTTTTAAGGGGTAACTGCACTTCTCATTTGATCGCAGCAATTTTACTTTTAACTGCATATAAGTTGCCCTTGACTATAATGAGGTATATTAAGGATGTAAATATTGCACAGGCACACATCTATAAGTGAGTCTGTGGAACACGTGAAGGGTATGTGCAGGTTATCCATGGTTATTCAAGGCTGCTTTTGCTGTTATGCAGATATATATTGAATTGGTAGCTGGGACACTGCCAGACATCTTTGGAAATGTACATAAGTGGTAATATAGAGGCGACGCCTCGTACAGCAAAGCTGGTGCAGACAGCCTTTAAGGCAACTTGCTGCAGATCCAGAAACGTTAATTCAAGCCATGCCCCAGACTCACTCTGAAGCCAGCCCTCACTTCTTATCACCCCAGCTGCAAAGACGGAGGGGTCATTTGGGCTAGAAAGCAGAAAGTACCCGGCTGTGAGCGCTTGTGTGCCCCTTCTTTATGCACTGACTTCAAGGTGACTGCAGAAGGTGTCCCAGGTGAGACTTTATTTTAGTATGATAATGAACATGTTCTTACATGTCACGGGAGGGATCTTTACAACACGAGAACATCTCTTGGGAAAATCTATTCCAGAATAGGTCTGTGTGAGAGGGGATGTTTTCCTACCTGCGAAAGACTTGCTTTGCTTTCATAGCAGATTGACAGTGCACACAGAAACAGGGGTCCCCAGGCAAACTCCCTTCTTTCGCTTCCTTCCCAGAACTGGCCCCAACGATAAATGTTTTTCTCCCATGACCTGGCAGGTAGATAGAGCACATAGGATTGGCCATAAAAGAAGTATGGTGATTTCCAGGAACAACTGATATAAGGAGTTACCTAGAATGTCTCAAATAGGTTGAATTGGGATGAGATTTGATATTAACCAGCTGTTGAGTAAGAAGAACTTCTCCATCTAGGAAATTCTGCCAGAAATGCAGTCAGCAGAAACGAAATGGCAAATGAGAAGAAGCCAGCACAGAAGTGATGTCGTTCTGCTCCCAAAGGCTGCAGTTTGGGTCCGTTCAATATGTTTTTCCTCCTCGAACGAGACCCAGCTAATAAAGCACTGTATAATGTATTCAGATTCCTGTGGTAACAGTGGATCTTTCTTTTTTGCATGACATTTTTTCAAAGTCAGCTTTATGTATATGATTCCCGCCTGCCAAATATCTGCCCCATTTGAAATCTATATCTAGCCTGAAACATTGTGTTTTGCCCTCTGGTTGACCGTCTGCGCCAGTGAAAGACATCCTTGTGAAGAAGTGCCCCTTTGCTCCTGTGGTTACCAATACTGTTCCACACAGTTTCCAAGGGTGATGCTATTATATTGCTCCAGCCACTGTATGCACCCTATTGAGTAATTTATTGGCCAAGATCCTAACAGAGGAAAGGCCTGTCTAGAATCCTGCTGAATTTTAAAAGGTAGGAATATTGCACTTCATAACAAGCAGCCATTAATGATAACCAACAATATAATTCTTATGGAATTATGCCTTGCATCTGCATGAAATTCCCAAGCATAATAAAAAGCGAACCAAAGAAGTTAACCTCTTGTGTGCCGCGCTTCCTGGAGCATAATTACGGAATAGTGGAAAGAGCGTGACCCCGTAGCTCTCCAACATTATAATTAGCATTCCCCATACTGAAGCCTATTGTCTGGAGGACAGTTTTGTCTCTCCTCTGTTCTGACTTGTGCAAAATTATACCCCTAAATGTGAGTTCATGGCCCTTTCTCAAAGCCAGCCTTTTGTTTTCAGTATAGTCCCAAAATCAATGGACTGGCAGGATGTGCAGCATTCACCCACAGGGTCAGTTTGATGCTCATTCACTAGATACATACGGTGCATTGTAAGGATCTATATGAGATAACAATGATTTTCCACTTTTCAAATGTAGCCACATGAGATTAGGGTATTCGGCAGAAAAATGCTGCCAACTCTTTATGTCATCCTATTAATGGTGAGTAGCAGAGTCTGTACGTTTTGCTTGGATTACAGAGCAAAACCTGTTCAAAAATCTTCCTGTTTCTCTTCTCATGTATAAATGAAGCTGTGCATTGTACCTCATTAAAACAAACTAAGGTACCTCATTAACACCCGCCAAGAAGTAGTTTGAATGTCAGAATTGGAAGTCTGTATAATTCTGACATGAAAAGTTTTACTGAATAAAAGCTCTGTTTAATTAAGGAGATACTGCCAGGTTTTAGCAAAAGATTAACAATCAGAAGTTCAGATTTTTGCCTAGACTGAGGTCTGGTGAAATATCATGATCCTTACCTCAATCTGTTTTTTTCTTCAAAATTTCTGTCTGCATTAATGAAGGGGTTTGATTTTAAATTTTTTCTTTACAATTATGTCTTTCTTCTCTCCGAGGGGAATGAATGAGCCTGCACAGGTACAAATGTAACTGAGGGGCAGGTTTTCCTAATTTTGGCACCAAAATAAACAGTTTGATTTTCAAAAGCAAAGCTCCGACTGAGCTCAAGCAAAGGAAGTCAGCTAGAAAACATTTCAGATAGATTCATTCTTTATAAAGCTGTTTTCTCATGGGATTCTGACTTGCACGATGGATGATCAGCACTGTTAAAAATCAGGCATTTACTTAAGAATCTAACAGGGATTTGGAATGGAAATATTAAGATTCCTGTTCTTGAAAGATCTTGCATTAGATGTTCACAGAGATAATATACATAAAATTAAATTTTTAGTTATGATTTTTATTTTCCCTGAAATGGTGGTGTAAGAAAATATAAAATAAATACAATATTCCCAGATCTCCATTGCTCCATTTACTTCCATAAATTCCCAAATAAGTAAGAATATTGTTGTCCAGATAAGAGTAACCCTCTAAGACTGAGATACAACTGCTGCTGCCTGCCCAGAAACCCTGGTGTTAGGCGTGGTGCTGTACAATTTTATATTCAATTTGCCTCGGCTGCCTAGAATAGAAAAAATCCAAGCCTAACCCAGTTTGGCTACCCATCAGTTCATTTTGTCTTGGATGAACTTTTTCCTGAGGAAGATTAAAGAGCTGGCAGCACTGGAAACTGAGGTCTACCGTTTATTGTGGCAGGGAATTAATGACAATTTTCAACATGATCATGAGGATGATGGGATGGTGAGCGCTGTGTTAATGTGATCCAGGGTCAGATCTTCAGACTGTGCCAAAACCATGCAACGTGTCTTTGTAATACGGGTCTAGCACACACTGGGCTGAAATCAGCCTCACTTTTACCTGGGATTTCCAAGTAGGTATAAGCAGTGTGTTAAAGGTAGAAAGACAGCATCTAACTACTGAAGCTTTTGCCTTATATGGTGCCTTTTGACTCATTTCCCATCTTACTCGTAGCCAGAGCTGAGCAAAAAATTTGCGGTAAATAATTAACACAACAAATTTAGCCTTTTTCTCCTGCTCTGCAAGCAAATAGTGATTTTTCAAGTGAACTTCTATTCAAATTTATCAAATGCATGCTGTACAGTTGTTTGGTTACTTCATGGCTGAACACAAATAGCTCTACAGGCATCTTAGATGATCGACTTCTGAAAGGTGACTTATGCTGTTTAATTGTACTGATTAGCTAAGAGCTTTAACCTTATTTTCTGTGTGAAGGATCAGGAACAAGTTGTACCACTTACCACCATTTTTCTCTTTTTTATTTCCGAGACTGGTGCATTATTAATTTTTCTAACTCCATGACATACAGAGAAATTAATTTTCCTAGGTTTTATTTTAGTTTTTGCTCTGAAGAGTGAACCACTCAATGTATTCTAAATTTTTCCTTATTAGTATTGAAGTAAATAACTTATATGTAGTATTCTTATAGAGCTAAAAGCTTTTTTTTGTTTTCCATAAGGATGAAGGGATGCATGTCACATACCACGTATGGTCCTTATGGCTGGCACCAGAGAAGAACTTTCACTATAAATTTACATTTTATCATTACCTGCTCAGCTAATTGTAACAATGATTTCCAGTAAAGTGACTTGTACAAAAATATTTAAATTTCCTCTTGATTTAGAATCCAAGATTTTTTTGAATGGGTTCTTTATCTTCTGTCAGTTGTACTTTTATATAGTTAGATAACTTAAAATCCCATATAAATGACAAGAAAGTTAGTATTGTCAGCTTTTCATAATTTTATAATAAATATATAAATAGTCTTACTGCATGAGAATTTTTAGCTATTGTATGCAGGGGCAATTGAGTCATATAGCTAACTCCTCCCAGATTTTCTCCTTTTATATGGATGTATTCAGAGAAAAGAACTGATATTAAGTTTGTTTCCAGTGTTCAGTGCCAACTGAAAAAAAGATCTTGAAAAAAAAAAAAAAGACCTGTTTTTTAGCATCTAAAGTTCCCAGTCCAGTGCAGAAGTTAAATGTCTTTGCTTTTCCACTGTGCAACGCAGAGAATGTGGTGGGAACAGAATAGAAAGGCAACTCAGCTGGAAAATATCTCGGATAGATGAAATATTTGTCAAGCAGTTTTCTCATGTGAATATGCCTCTAGTTGGTATATGCCAGTCACTAGAGCATGGCATTTGTTTTATCTTCTGTCCCAAGGATATATTTTAAAGGAAAAACTGCAGTGTAAGGCATCAGAACTGTGGAGACAACAAAGCAAGGCAAGTTTAACAAGAGCTCTATCTTTCATGAAGCTAACAGAAGAAGAGTCAAGTTTTAATATCCTCAAAGGTCCTTTTATTCAGATAAGAATTTTATAACAAAGGAACCTTAAGGCAGGTTCCCTTTCTTCTTCTCTATTCCACTCATATTCATTATTGCCAACAAGGCATCATTTCGCATCTTTTAAAGATGCAGACATCAAATATGATAGTGCTGAATTTAAAATGAATAACAACAACTATAATATTAAAAAACATGTTTTCCCCAGATGTGCTGATGTCTCAATAGAATCTTTATGCAGAAAAGGAAACAAGGCACATATAAGTGTTTATCAGCTTTGCAGCTTACAAAACCAATGTCCTGAACAAAGACAGCAACATATCCAGTGGGTGTTATCTGATCAAAAACATTCCACATGTACAAATCAAAGCTAGGGGGGAAAAGAGCCATATAAAGATGAGATAGCTGAGAAAGCAGCCACATTAGGAAAGGGTCTCCTTTTTAAACAGTTAGGCTTTAAAAAAGCAAAATGAGAGCTAAATAAATTCCCCCTCGGGGTTTATGTTCTCACAAATGGGTCTCTGAATTGGATGTACATAATGATTCTGTTTTCCAGCATTATGGGGACACTGACCTCTCTGCAGGGCATATTTGAAGGTGTGTGTGGACAAAAAAGAAAAAGTTAAGCCTAAAAAGGCATGCAGGAAGCAATTGGATTAAATTAATATTACAGTTAGTGTTACAAAAATAAATAATATTAACATCATAAAGAGAAAGCCCTGCAATACTCTCATACATAATACCTGCACCATCCTAATGTACTGCTGACAGACATCAAGTAAAACCAGTGTCTGATACTCATATCCTGGATGGAGCAGTAAAACAATGCAAGAAAGAGGGGGTCTTTGCTACATACTGATAAAATCCCATGGAAAAGTTGCCCTGTTACTGGAACTTTCCAAGACAACCATCCTGGAGATTGTTTCAGTTCTTATTTGTAAGTTATTTGTGTCTCTGGCCATAAAGGTTCAATAAATATTTCAATTAGTACTGAACCTGAAGAAGCTGGATCATTTGGCTGCCCTCTTTGATTTACTTTCATGCCAAATGTGTGACTTCCTCATGAAGATTTTCCTGGGGGACACACACCTATATGAGCTGTCTCCCACCTATATTCTTAGGAGTCCGAAGGATGACAGATTATGCTAATGTCCCACCACCACCCTGGCAGCATGTTTAGATGGTCTATTATCTATTTCCACCAAATATAGAGGTATCTGGTGGTCTTTATTTGCATATTCATTTTTTAGCTTTATATTTTTAAAGTTTTATATCCAACCATTTGGTCCTGAAAATTTTGTAAACAAATAAATATTATTATTAAGTTTATAATAAAAAAGAATTACTATTATAATCACATGACTTTAGAGTTCAGGGCCTTTAAAATGAGAACTAAAATTTGTAAAAGGTTTTATTTAAAATACAAACCACCATTAGTGCTGGCAACACCAAGATAGTTCCCACATTTAACTTGCCAAAGGAATCTTCCAGGAGCTGTTTCTAAGCAAAAAAAAATAAAAAGTCCCTTGCTGGGAGGTTGAAGAGGGAAAATCAATAAATGTGGGAATTAAAATTAGCCCTGAGTAATTCTTATTTAATCCTACGTCTTTCATTTGTACAATAGAATTTTCCTTTATGTTTTAAAAGAGTGATAATTAGTAATCCCTTGATGCACACAAGTAGAGGGGCAGCAATGTTATTGATAAAACTGAATCAAATATTCTGGGAAGACCAACAGGTTTGGATCAGCCACCATATTGAACTCATCCATGGTCTTAAATGCGATAGGAATTATCTACTTTCTTGAAAAAATATGAAGGATTGTTATTTTTTGGTATATGATTTGGAGGCGCAGTATCCTGCTCAGCTTCAGAACATAAATTGTTCTTCCACAAGTGGTGTGGAAGAACCAAGGCAATGGTCAACAATCTTGTGTTGAAAACTGTAGTGAATGGAATGGTTTGAATGCACACTGTGACTCTTTCAACTTGTAGCCTTCTCTTGACAATGCAGTCACCATTTTGAAGCACATTAGCTTGTGTTTTAATCAGATATCTATGAATGAGAAGACCAATCAAGGCAGACTAATGCAGTGTGGAATAATGAAGACATCTTTGTAGAGATGTCACCAACGTAGAACGGGTACACTGAAGGTGACCGTGACCAGTGAGTTTATGGGAATCTCCCTTTTGCATCTATCTCTGTAGATAGGCACCAGATTATGGCAAACAGACTCAACCAAAATCACATTAGCAATTACATATCCTAAACCTCATATGTGTTCCCTAATGTATGAACTTAACACTACGTCTCCAGTTTCTGTCCTCAGGAGCTCTAATTTTGTCATAAGAAGTTGAGCATGGAATTATTCTGACATTGTCTGTGCAGGATGGTGATGGTGCAGACTATCTATAACTCTTACATTATTGTTTTGGGGTTTTTTTTAAGAAAAAAAAAAAAAAACAAACTGAAGTATTTATTCATCTCAGAACATATTTGCTTTGCATATCACAGGTAACAGGACAGTATAACTAAAGCCCGCCACACCAGTTATGATTTACTCTCCTGACAGCAAACAGCAAAATGAAAACAACAAAATGGAAAGGCACCATTAAAAAAAAAAATAAAATAAAAATAGAGGAAAGTGTAGTGTTTATCACTGGGGTGAACATTCAGCCTGTGGCAGGGTAAGGAAAAGAGACACCAGTTCTGGACTTTTATACTTCATCACGAATTATTCTCTTTTGTTTGCAGCCCATGACACTGCAAGTCACCAACCTGTGATCCTCTACCCTAGACTCCCAGGAGCCTGGGGACCAGTATCTTTTTCAAGTGTTTGGCTCATGATAGTTCCTTCTTCAGCATGCTCTGATCTTAAATTGGGCAGGAGTTTTATTTTACAATAGCATTCTAAAGATTATGTTTTCCAGCATCACCTCTTACTTGTCTTTGTTCTATAACACAATATAAAGCATGGGTATCTAAGAATTTTAAGGTGTAATTTGCAGGGGACTGTATCATCTGATGCTACCTTCCTGTAACAGGCAGCATGTGCTGCCTATGTCGGATGCCTCATTTGCTGCAGCTAGCGCGGGCAGCACAGCCTACAGCTAAGGTTCCCCGAGCCTCTGCAGTGTAGGACCTTGTTTTCAACTCTTTATAACTCTGCCAAATACATTTGTATTAATCTTTTCACTATGAAGTAGGATCCATTTTATTTTCCTTGCCAGTGATGTCAGATGAGTTGTCTGTTTGCATCTGGAAATCTTAATCAGTCCAGTCACCTTTCATAAAAGAACAAAGAAAACTGAGTTTTAGCAAATGAGAAATATGAAGGAAGTATTATAACTGGCATCTCTTGGCTCCGAGAGGCAGCTATTACCTCCTCCTGCAGGTCCTCCCACAGCTGTAACCCCAGCCGACTGCTGTCGAACTTGGCTCGCAGTCAGTGCAGCGATACTCAATAGCTTTGAATCAGTGCTGATGACTGAGATAAGGCAAACTACATGAAACGCCGGGTATTAAAGACAGAACTTCTTTTGCTATGAACATGTCAAATATTGCTGATGCACCTGTTTTATGTTCAGAGTGGGAAGACGGTCAAAAAGGAAGTGGCCGGCTTTAAAAGAGAAGCAGCGCTTTCAGTTTCTGAAAATAGCCCAGATACAGAACTGGGTAATAAGAATACGTTACTGAGTAAATGCATGTTTGAAACGTGCTTGGGCATTTTTTCATTGTCACACACAAATAGTATATGTGATGTTTTCAACCTACAGATTCATTTTCGCTGGTCTGGAGTGCTTTTTACCTCCATCTGCCACTGTCAGGATTAAGGTGCTGCTCGGTGACAGCGGGCAAAGGTTTGCGAGAAAGTCTGCAGTGAAATCCATTATAGGAATTGATTTGCCCCTTCTCCCTGATTTTCACTGCAGTTCTTGCACAGATATAACAGAGAGCGCTTGGGATGTTAGTGTACACGAGTTAACATCCTCTGGTATATACCGATTTTCTAAATCTGAACACAAATTTTTCTAGGCAGCATATTAATTTCCTCAGTATTCAGTGGGAGCACTGGCTGAAACTGCACTGCAGGCAGGGAAATTATATCAGGTCAGAAACTTGTAGGAGCGTTAGAGAGTAGAGGAAAATGTTGGTCATTGGTAAAAGAAACCTCCATTAGAACATGAAAGTGTGCAATGTCCTAGGATGTTAAGGATGAGGAAAATAGCATTCGGCATATGACATACCCGATCTCCTTTGCTGGCTGAATCCAGTTAGATGGTACACAAAAGTGTCTTATAATGAAGTGAACAAAGATTTTCCACACCTACTAGGGTGGTAACCCTGGAGCTATGAAAGAAAAAAAAAGGATCTCTTAGAAACCGCAGAACACTTGTTAGTACTTTAAAAGATTGTACAAGCCAGGAGAAAAGGTTTTTATGTTGGCTAGTTGAAAGAGACAAGAGAACTTACTAAGAAGTATGGTGTGAATTTTTTTTATTTTTTTTTTCCTTTTCAGTTTGACCACGAGTCCCTCTGAGCGAAGCAGAATCCTTGAAACCTGGGAGCTTAGTTATGGGGGTAAAAAAGAGCACAAAATTTGTGGCGCTCGTACCTGAAAAGAAATCTTGATTCACTCCCACACACGTATAAAATATCTATACTACACAGTAGTACATAATGGAATCACAGCATTTTATCTGTAGGTAAACACAGATCTATAAGGTAAATGTGGTGATTTCTTTGCCTTATAAAGCAAAACAGTCGCAGGGACTGATGACTGTGGAGGGTGGACTGCTTGGTGCCGAGCTTTCAAGCCTGCTAAGCAGGCAGGTTTCTGAGGCTCTGAGCAGCACATGGGAACCGTGCGAGGGAGTGATTGTGGAGGGGAAAGGACAAATCCCCGGGGACGGGCCTTGAATCATTAGAGCTGTTGATCCAGCATATCATTCACAGGGTAACGTCAGTGCTGTGGGACCGGGAGAGGGAAAGGGCTGCTGGTGGTGCCACTCTTCACTGCAGCTATCGAGCTCTGCTGAGAAGTGAGTCCGGAGGAGATTAACGCACCCAAAAAGTGTGTGTCGAACAATTGCCTCTTGAAAACCTTATTTTTACCTCTGAGTTAAAATCCTATCCAATTTGATATGTTAATAAACGTTCATTCCACATATGGAATTTAAAAGCAAGAATCTGCTTTCAAAAACGCACACGGCATCTGGACATGCTGCATATAGAAAATCAAATAAATAGCTTTGGAGAAAACGTTTAATTTAGAGCAGAGATACGTCTAGCGTTTTAGGGCACCGGGTTTTGTTCAGGACTGTCTCAACTCCAGAATTTTCCACCTGAGGGTTTCTCTAACATTCAGGACTAAGGGCCAAATTTGGGATCCATTTGCTTTGATGGCATGGATACTTAGAGGCTATTCCCTGTCTATGCATTTAATTCCCTATAGGTACACAAATGTGTTGTGACACCGAGGCCAGGAGGCATTCATCACCATGCTTTGGGAGGTGCCTGTCAGTCTGTGGAGAAGGTACAACACGTGCACACCCCAGCCAGTTCAAACTGCCAGCTCCCAGCATGCATTTTTTACTAAAAGGAGGAATTTACCCTTGGATAGATCTTCTGTGTGCTTGACCTAGCTCCTCAGTTTGTTCTTCAGTGGACGGTGTTTTGCTAAAAGCTGTGAGCAGCTGTCAGCCATGCAGAGATCAAGGACTGCAGTGAAACTCTCCCACCTGCATCCTCCAGCCCTTATCCTCCATTCCTGGTGCCAAGTGTTGTTCCCAGCTTGGCCCTGAACGTTATCTGCCTCCGGTATGCTAGCTAGATAGTGAGTATTCCTTGTGTCCAGACAGCTGGAAACAAAAACTGAAATCTCTTAACTGTGCCCTTGAACAAGGCTTTGAACGTGACTTTTTTGACAACATAGACAAGAAGCAATATCATGAGTATGTATTTTTTTTTTAAATGATGTTTGGATTCTTTGATTCCAGGATGCTTTTGAGCCTTCTGTAGTACATACTGAGGTATGAGAATAAATTCAAGCTGGGCGTTTGGGGACGGTAATCACCCACAGGCAGCATTTCTGCCTGGAACAGTAAGGAATTTGCAGGAAGACCCGGATAACCCGTCCCTATAAATCAGGCCCTTGATATCAACAGGGCAAGGTTGACCCACATTATCTAAGATTCCTACCCCAAATTCCCCAGATGTCCAATGACACTGAGAATCTGAGGTTTGGGACACTCAGGTTTTGACTCAAATTAACCTTTCCCCCATGGTTTTCTAACTTTAAAATGTGAAGTTCATCTGCACCATTGCCTCCATCCCTCACAAATTTTTAAGACAATCATTTGGAAAAGAATAGGCTATCTTTATAGAAATAGGAAATGTTAGAAAGGTGTTCAGAGACCTCGCTCTTATAGTTAAATTAGAACCAAAGTAAACCCAAATATTCTCTCTTGTAAAAAAACAGCAACAAGCACACTGATATAAAATCACTGCAAGAGCTTTTAATGTAAAAGGCTGCGAGAGCCTGAAAAAGTTTTTATCACTTTTGAGAAGCACAGTCTTCTCTGAGCCTTGAGAGACTACTGAGTGCTGTATAATTTACCAACAGCCGTGGCTAGCACAGCATATTATCAGGATTAGCTGCCTTTCTTTGTAAGCACATCGTAGCTCGTGTGGATCACACCATCGACTTGCTCTGCCATGGCTTCATATGCCACAGCGTGCTGAATTATTCACTGTCTGCTATCTGAGTGGCAGAGCTTGCAGGAGTCCTTTCGAAGAAATAAGAAAGGGGAGCTGGTGAGGCTGGTGCAGGGGGAGCGAGGGACGAGATTTGGTGCATGAAAAATGCCAGGAGGCACTTGAAGGTTCTTGTGTTTTGATGTGGTAAACAATCCCAGCTATTACACACAAGAATAATCTTTAATAAAGATGATAGCTAGTTAATAGCTACACTGAACGCAGTGAAAAGAAAAGTGGAGTGGAAAAAGCTGACTGTCTGCCTCAGATTATTTATTTCTGGAAGCTACATTAATTTTTATTACATCTATGTATAAAATTCTTCACATGGAAGAAGCTTAATCCTCCCCAGATCTGTGAACAGTGGTTAGCATCGAGATATTACTCCAGAAAACTCCCGTGACACTGCTTGTTGTTTCAACCGGGAAGATTTCTTTTACAATTACACTGCAATGATGGAATTAGCAGGGTCAGAGGAGGTAGCATGAGAGATGAGAAACAAGCATATGTGACAACCTCCAGGAGATGATTTACATGCGCGAAGCAAAATGTTTCCAAAACTAAGAGCCGTGTGAGCTTGACAAGCAAGTATGCAAGCACAGTCGTTTTGAAAGCTGGGCTGCCTTAAACAGGCGGGCAGCCACCAAACCAGAACAGGGGTTTATGTGCTGGTAAAGGTCAGAATTTAGGCTCCTATGGGCACTGAAATAGGGGAGAACCCGAGACAGCATCTTTTAGGTTGGGATCGCTCCCAGTCCCAAATTTTGGCCAGTCTCCGTGAAAGGAGGAGTTAATAGCTGTAAATGGCACCAGCATTAAATGATGCCTCTGACCTTGACTCACTCTCAGCCTCCAGCACAGCCTGCAATGCCACAGCCAGTTTTGCCAAGCAGAAGTCACTGCGAACAGTTCTGTTCAAAGAGGATTGAAGGTTTAGACTGAAAAAACAGCTTTCAGGCAGTCTAATCTTGTAAAGTATTACAATGTACAAGGGCAGCGAGAGTAGGTGTTCACCTGTCAGTCTGCTGCATCGAAGACAAGTGCCTATCTCCACTCTCCCATGCACTGACTTTAAAAAAAAAAAAAAAAAATCAGATGGGGGGGGGGGGGGGGGGGGGGCGCACAGGAAAAAAAAAAAAAAAAAAAACACACAACATCTTTGCTATAGAGACATTTTTAACAAGTATTCCAGAAAGAGCACCAGCTATCAAAAAGGCTGCCAGGACCAGAAGGAGCCATCAATCGAACAAGTTTACATTTCAAAGTTTTTTGAGAACAGTGAAAATGTCTTTACCCTCCTTGATGGGAAAACTGCAGTGCTATAGAAAAGTAGCTATTTGCTGCTTCTTGCTGAAACACATTTCTCTGAAGTGGCCCTTTAACCCTGGGAAGGGTGCTAGCATGTATAGACATATATACTTATATCTATATATGTGTATATATATTAAGTAGCTCTCCCGAGAGTTCTGCTCGGAGCTGCTTTAAGACCATGAAGTCAGTCTGCTCTCTTTTCCCTTTGTATATGCCATTGTTCCACTCCAGAGCTTCTCTCTGATATTAGAGATGAACTGGTTAATTTTTTAAAACCCTTTCCTGATAGTATTTAAGAGACGGCAGAATGCATCTGTCTAATTTTGACATTTATCAGATAATTCAGTCAAGTTCCCTCATGTGACACAGCTTTGTTCCCTCGAAAAGAACCTGCTGCAAACAAAAGGCCATAGTATATTGTACAGCATCGCGGCTCCCAGATGTTTCAAAATTAAACTACTAAGCCTCTCTGGCCCTCTGAAACCTGGAAGAGTACAAAAAAAAGGAATGACTTTTAACAAGCTGCATTTTCTGTATCTGTGCTACTTATTTCATCTCTGTGCTTGATTTTTCTGAGTCATTTGAAAATGATTAGGCAGCTCAAATAATTGTTTCCTGGGTATATTAGCAGCACTATAATTGTCATGTTTAGAGCTAAAGTTGGTAAAGACTGTAGTCTGCTCTGGAATATTCTAGCTTCCCATATACAACAGCTCACGGATAAATATTTTGAAACTTTTATTACTAGTTTCCCTAGCAGTTCTTTTCTTTGTTTCTTTGACAGGACCCCATGTGGATTCGCTCTGACACTGTTCTTCATTACCCAACGGCACTGCCTGAACTCAGGATGGAAAGGTTGTCATCTAGCCTTTGGCCAGCATCTCCGAGTCACTGCCATACGCCGGCCACTGCATGCTCTCCTCTTCTGGGTGGGAAGGGTAAATGACAGGCCTTTACTTCTTTGTACATGCAGAAAAAACCCAAACGCCATCTACCACGATATATAATTTATGTGAGCGCAGTCACAGCCTCAGACTGACTTATTGAAATAAATTATACTTGATATAATTCATTTGGGAAAAAAAAAAAAAAAAAAGTTATCAGTTACCATGCCAACACTCTTTGTAAATACCATTGGTTCCCAATGAACTCCTTTTGACCCGCTGGTCTGAGGTTGCTGCCGTGTGATGTACATAATTCTCTCAACACTGGTCCATTACTTCTACTCAGGGTTGGGGGTCAAGCCTGTAGTGTAAAGTCAAAGAGAATTAGCAGCTCTATCAATAACCAGCTGCAGGACTGCAGCCCAAATGATAGACCAGAAAAATCCAAGGAAAGATGAATAAAAAGTGGAGGAACATGCGTGTATATTCTATAGTTTGAGCAGCTGCTGTGGACTATCAACATCATCAGGAGACCTCAGTGCATTAGCATAAATTCAAATGACAAATGCACAGTGCTATTCAGAGACTCATTAATTTGCAATGGGTGCAGTGCTCATGACATATTAGTGAAAAATTCAAATGTCTTTGTAGCATCGTGAGTTTAGTTGCGGGACCCAACTTGCTAAAATGAAAACGTGTGCAATTTTTTAGCAGTTTATTAAATTATGAAGTGTGATGACTATATCTGTGCATCTTTTTAAGCAGATGAGGTCCAGCGTGCTCCAGCACCAAATTGCATGGTTTGTGTTGAAATCTCCCTGTCAGACAAATTTCGAGCAGGATCCGAAATACGGGCTGTGTGCTCGCTGCTGCAGGATGCGGGCTGATATCTCCCCCTTCTGGGTAAATCGCATTGCCACCGAGAGAGACGGAAAACGCAGTGGTTTCATGGCTCCTGCTTTGTTACGCCTGCCTTCGCCACCGCTTCAGCCACCGATTTTGTTGCACGATGTTGAGCGGGGCCGGCGATAGCAGAAATAAAATAAGGCAGTACAATTATGTGCGAGCACAACAGCTTCCCCCGTCATTCCCTATGCACACCTGTAACTTATACGTGTGGGATAACTTACACGTGTAGGATATGGAAAGCCTTAATTATAAGTATCTTGTCTTAAGCAGTGGCTTTGTTTATCTGTACAAAATGGAGAGAGATAAGGTTTACATTTTTATATGGGGAGCAACCTGGCCGTAGCACTCTTTCCTAACATTTAGATCCAGCTTGCAGTTATAACGTACAACAACCAAAATACACAGCGGTGGTGTGTTTATTCTTAGTGCCTTGACTCTGCCCTGTGTGTGCAGCTCCGACACGCTGTTGTATCTTTCCAACCTTGATGAACACAGCAAGGTTTGCCTTGCGTTTCTGCTTCCTCTTGGACCTCTAACTATATCATTGCCTGGCCCTCAGTTTACATGTTTCTCTGTCCACCTGGCTGTCACATCTACTGTGGGTTTCCTTTACCAGGAAAATACGCTGTAAGATAATTGCTAGTACTTTTTTTGAGGAATAAAACCCTAAGTTTTAAAGTGCAGGGGCCGCAATACTGAACTGGTAAAAAATAGCTTACATTTTCAAAGGCACTAGATTTTAGCTGCATAGTTTCTGAAAAATTTTGAAGCAACCTGATTTTTAAAGACAGGGGAATCAGCTGCCAGTTGCATGTCCAAACCCATTAGTTGCTCTTGAACATTTGGGTGTCTCTGTAAAACACAATAATATTTTATATATACACCAGTCATTAGGTAGCACAATAATAAGATCCTTAATAAGGTTTGCAGTATCTCCCAGCATATGTCACACCTCGAAGTGAAAGGAAAGCCATTTCTCACTCTGGCTTCTCGTCTGTGTCATGCCACCTGCCACGTAGGATATGGTATGTCACAGCTCAGAAAAAAAAAAAAAAAAAAAAAGACCAGAAAAGAAAAAGATGGTATGCCTTTCCTGTTCCTGTGAGGAGGGGTACATTCCTCTGTGCCCCCCAGTATTTGGATAGTCATGATGCTCACTAGGTGACCTGGGCTGCCAGTGAGCTAAGAAGTGCATGTGAGAAGTGCTTTGCCCTTGCCACACAGAGAAGAAAAACAGTCAGCACATCACCAAACTAAGACTATAAATCACTATAAACTGGCTAAAACCTATAGTTTCCAAATTACACAAACAGATTAGGATGCCTGTCTGCCCTCAGCTTCCACCCCCTCCAGAGGTTTTCCAGCTAGGCATCTGGGGTGAGATCATAAAAACTCTGCGTGAACCTCCCATTAAAGTCAGTTGAAGCTTCATCACACACTAACATCATTTATTTTCATTCACCTTGCCCAAACCTGGCATGAATCTCCGCATCACTTTGGATCCGAGTTACTGCAGACAGAAGGCAGGAATTTGAGAAGGAGAGGGCCAATGTGGTGGCAAGGTGCGATGCAAGCAAAGGGTGTGCAGATGCCAGGATCGGCTCGGGGCCACGCCATCCCTCCCCTCTCCGTGTTTCAGCCGTGGGAAACGCTAAAACTCTGGAGCAACGGTCAAAACTGGATCTACAGTTATTTTAGACACAGAAGGGCAAATGTTCAGCCACGGAGGCTGCTCCAGGGGATTGCAAGGAAGGAAGAGCCAAGAGCGAGCAGAGCCACGTCTCCATGGCCCTGACTGATGGAGGAGCACAGCAACCGCCCACCTACTCTCATTTCCCCTTTGCCACTGAAATCTCAGTGTTAAGCAACAGAGCAAGGCCTTAACACAGGCCTGTCAAATATTTCATGTACAGGGTCCCTGTCCCGACTGGAGCTAGCGGGGCAGCTGAAGGTTCCTCTCCAGCAAAGGAAGCCTTAGGCAGCCCCCGGCTGGCTCCAGCTCTCCGACAGCTCCTTCCCTCCCCTCCACCCAGGATGAGACTGGATGAAGCAGCGCAGTGCCATGGGAGATTCCCTAACGTTGTTGCTGATGCCAACAGGACCCTACAGCATAAATGACAGCCACGGGATCAGAGGAGCCTGGAAATGAATGAGTCCCCCTTCTCCTCCCACCACCCACCTCAAAAGTGCTGAGTGGGAGCTCAGTGCAGCTGAGGATTCAAAACATTAGCTAAATGTGACTTACCCCAATTTATGTGGAGAGATGAAATTTTGTTTTCTGGGTATCTCTCAAAATCACAGCTAAAGGAAACAGGTCACAGGTGGGATGTTTTTAAGAATGTATTCTGCATTTCTTATGAGGAACAACTTTGCTTCACTAGCAGGCAACATTGGACAACAGGGTTTGGTTCAAAACATAGTCATCTAATCTCTGCAGACAATTGTAGAGATTTCCTTCTATTTATGATGTTTAGACATCAGTGGAGAAAGCATTTTGTACCTGGTCAAGAACACAGGCAAAATGAAAGCTTCCTTGCAAAGAAGTTGTTTTCCATTACTGCAAAAGGCAGGGGTTTGCTTTTGTTTCAGAAAAGCCCCAATTTATCTTTCACTTTGGTTGGGGTTTTTTTGTTTGGTTGGTTGGTTTTTGTTTTGTTTGTTTGTTTGTTTGTTTGTTTGTTTTTTGTTTTGTTTTGTTTGTTTTGGGTTTTTTGTGTTGGTTTTGTTTGTTTGTGTTTGTTTGTTTGTTTGTTTTTGTTTTGTTTTGTTTGTTTTTGATGTTGTTTTTTCACATCACACCACTTGAGAGGCTACAGAGACCTCATTTCCAGGGTTGACAATGATTTCAGGAACACATTCCAAGAAGAGGTACCTTGTCACAGGTGTTGGATGACGGTCTGGCTAGCAATGGGGGTTGAATGGGGAAATGTCCTACCTTAAAATCCCTACAGAATTATTAGTGCCTGCAGAAAAATCCCAGCAGAGGTAGTTTGATAAGACAAATGGAAAATCAGATTGTGTCTACAAGCTGGCAGAGCCAGTGAACTCCCCCAAAAAATGTGGTCAGTGGGAAAAACTCTGGTCTGAGCTACACCAGGGAAAATCCAGCCAGTCTACCAGCTTCAGAAATAAAACTTGGTCCAAAGTGGTTAGGAAGAAGGAGGTGACAATATTATTAAACTTATGACACTGTTTGTGTTAACATCTTTTTTTGTGCAGAACATGTTTGTATTTCAATTGGCAAAGTATTTACAATGAGACTAGATATACTCACCACCAAGGGCAATTAATTCAGGGTTATAAAGCTTGTGTTTCAGAACAGGCATGAATAATTCAGTGTTAGGTTGTTTAAGTGTGTTTTGTAAAATAGAGCTGCAGCTTTTGTTTTTCTTGAAAGCTTCTGGAAAAGAACGTGATTTTTGTTTTTTTCTTTTTCTCTTCACCCCTGGGGAGAGCAGTGGCCTTTTGATGTTCCACATTGACCTGCATTCCTTTCTTGTTTCCCACTAACTTGAAGAAAATATGACTTAAAATGAGAGGTTTGCATGTAAGGAGTAAGGAGTACAGCACTAGTCCTGGGTGTCAGAGCCTGTCAAACAGGCTGCAGTGCTTCAGACTTCTTTAATCATTACCAGCCTTGCTGTATTGTGAACTTTCATGATGCTGATAAGCAGAAGTGCACACACATATGAAGGCAGTACTTGCTTCTGAGTGCAAGTCTAACCTGATAAATGAATTTATGAAGCCGAGGGGAAGGTGCCTGCGTGGTGTCTCTTTGTCTCTGTTTCAGGCTCGCTACATTACCTTCACACTACTCCATGGGTTACACATGTAATCCTAAAACCTGAGCCTGGTAACAGCTGGCTGATGGCTGATTTTTGCCCAAAACTGTCTTTAGCACCCAGACTCAAGACACAGCAAAAAGGAAGAATTTTTTTACAGACTTTGCAAACTGTTGTCATGTGGAAATCTCCTACAGTCCCTGTTAGTTAGTGGCTGTGTGGGCAGGGGCATGACAGGGGAGAAGCTGCGACCTTCATTATTGTTCCATCATGTTCTTCAGAACTTCCATATTTGAAGCCCCTTGTTGAGGAATATTTTAAAACAAGTAGCAGAAACCCAGAAACAATATTCCTGAGAGGTGCAAACTGCCTCAGTGAAGTAGTAAGGCAACAGCTCAGATAATCAATGTTCACAATGTAAACGTTGCTGGACTCGATATCTTGGCAGAGCTTGGGAAAGCTGAGGGTCGCACCAAAAATGTTCTTACACTACAAGGCAAGCATGGCCAGTCACACCGGTCTTGGTAAATATTGTGTGCTGAAAAACAAGCCACCTCAAATGGGTAAGATGGGAGATAACCTTGTTTTTTTTACCAGCTGCCTAAAACCTCTTCAGAGGATGAAACTTTATGGTATTTATGTGGTAGCTGAGTTGAGCCTTTTCAGGCTATGACAATAACCACTAAGTAACTAGCTGGAGATAATTGCTGTATCTGTCCGGACCTCCACAGCCAGAGACAGGATGGTGCGTGATGCAGCTGAAATGCTGGATTTTCACACTTTTCTGCCCAAATTCCTTCGTGCAAATGAGTCACAAGGCTTCTGAGAAGGAAGGAAAGTTATGTGCACATCTCCTCTGCTATCACTCAGACCATGTCATGCTCACCTACACCTTTTCCTGGGGACCTGCACATGAGATATTTGCTCCCACAAGAGCACAGCCCAGGAAGAGTATAGAGAAATACTTAGCCTGGTAACTTGGTGTTTTCAAGATAGTCTTTCGTATTTCGATAACGAATAAGATAACATGGCAGTAGACAGGGCAAACTCCACATGAGTTTTTCCCCGTGGGAAAGGGACAAATGGGAAAGTCAATATTCAATATTTGCAGTAAGTTATGTAGCTTATACAGGCTGTCTGCAAGGTTAGTGCGATTAAAGATTATGATTTAAAGGAAAACAGATGTGTGTCCCAAACCAGCATTTCTCTCTAGGAAAAAAAAGTACATCTTTAACTGTTACCTCTATTGTACTTGTTGCAAGGTTGACCCTTTATTTTCCCTAGAGTGATAAATCTCAAACAAATGCTTAGATGCTGTAGTGTGTGGCAGTGTATAGCCCATTTGTTTTCTAGTTAGCATTCTGTATTTCTTTTCGTTTGTGCTGCAGCATGAGAGCAGCTGAGTGAAATGTCCAGACCTCGTGCATCTCAGGATCACTGGCTTAAGAAGGGATACACCAAGTGCTGGGAGAGTGTGGGAAGGAAACAAATTGACAAACAGCCAATGGGAAACAGAGAAGAAGGCATTTTTACTGCACTATGTTTACAAATTGTACTTTCTCAGATCCTAAAAAATCCACTGTTTTGCCTACATGTCTGCAAGACATTATAGTTTGACTTGGTAAAAAACCATGCATGTCAGTGCACAGTTATTAAAGTAATAGCTTCCCCAGGCTAAAGTGTGCTGAAATTCAAGTTTAGAACTGCCTGTGAATTCTGGCAAAATGGAAGATTTCATGAAAGGATCTTCAAATTACTAAACCTGAACGGTGAATTTGCAACCTGTCCCTTCTTACTGCTTTTGTTTCTGTATGACAGTATTTTGTCTTCTAAAGTTGCATTAAAGATCTTTAAACTGAGACTGAGCGAACATAACAGGGATGATATACATGTGTGTGTGTGTTTGTCCTGCACCCGCTTCTCCAGTTTGGAAAACAGCTGATGTACAGAGCAGCCAGGAAATTGCAGCAGAAGCAGTTCAAAATATTCCTGGGGACATGTGTTGGGGGGAAAAAAATATTTATAGGACTCTCTCTTTTTTTTCTCCTCTTTTAAAATTTTTTTTTCCCACTGAAGAATGGTGCTGGCTTGTGTTGCCAGGCGAGGTGTGGCTGTGGAGGGGTCCTGTGCCCGTGACACTCCCCGTACCCCGTGAGGAATTTGGGGGCCACAGACCTCCTGCATCCATCACCAGGGACACACAGATAGCTTCAAACAGCAGCATCTTTTCTTTCTCACATTTTTAGACTTATTTTTTAACATTGGAATAAGTTAGGGTCCAAGCCTTAGTGGTTGCAAAATGCAGTCAGAAAACTGAATTTACACCCGATGCATTTTCCAAAAATGCATTTGTAAGTGATAAATAAATTATTTATTAGAAATGTTCAAAAATATTGACCTAGGTCTTCCTTAAATGCCTTTTACTGTGTGATAGCTTGTTTTTATCTACCTTACAGTAGTCTCCTCAGCCCTTGTTTCACTAACGAGGCTATTGCCTTTGTTTTCCTCATACCTCCTCATTATATTAATTATTTTCTGTTGTTCTTTACCTGTCTTTTGCTGTTAAGAAATTCCTCTGTGGTTTGCAGTGTGACAGAATTGTCAGAAATTCTGCATATTTGGTTTGCTATTGTCTTGTTTAATGAATATGAACTCCTAGACAGTTGGCAATACTGCCTTTCTCAGTCTGTAAAACATACACAGTGAAAGAAGTCATGTGAAAAAAAAAAAAAAAAAAAGACTATATTTACAATACCTCTGATAACAAACCTGGTACAGAGCTCACACCAGAGCCAATCTAAACATTACAACACTTAATAACTGAGCCACAAAGCATAATCAGACCAAAGTACACTGCATTATGAAATGCTTGGAATATTTACCAATTTTTGTAGCCCTGCTGCTACCAGCTGAAATACTGGTGAAAATATTGAAATTTGTTAATGATTTCATCCAAAGAGGTTTTATAAAATAAGTTTAAGGAAGCTACTGTATCTTCGGTTTAATACAATTAGTTGTGCCTATTGTTTTTCACTTAATAAGCAATAATAAATCTAACAGTTAAAGATATTAAGAGAGACTAGGTTACTCTCTTCTTAGGCTTGGTCTAGGTATCATAAAGACCCTAAGATGTGAGCTCACAAGTGGTTAGCCAGGTAAATTTGGGTCTGAACTGTAAGCACATCAGCTGTTTCATAGACGTTGACCATGTCCATAGTCTTGTCCTCCTCATCCCTGTGCACGCAGAAAGGCTTAATGCTTCCATCAAGGGCTTCATCATCACAAATCATCTTTGCTTTTGGACTGGAGGCAAGAGGATCACACTGGTGTCACCAGGCTGTTGGTGACAAATTTCTCAGTAGATGTTTGTTCAGAGCTGCATTCAGTGACACTATCCCAGTAGTGTCCAGTCTTTCTGACCAAGCGGATGATGTACCTTCTTCCACTAGATGAAGGATGATGAGTACTGTGTTTGCTCATCCAGTGTGGAGAATAGTTCTTCTAAATAGCCTAGGGCTCCTTGCCAGGGGTTTGCAGGGCCTCAGGAGGTAGCGAGGATGGAGATGACCTGGAGACATTTCTCAGCCTCAAAGTCTGAGAATCTCTGCTCTTTCCCATACCAGGATGTGTGAGCTCATGGTCTTGTGAGAGCAGGAGTGGACAGGTTTCACCTTCAATCACAAGTGAAAGAGACAACCTAGACAGATCCGAAGATTGAGTGAGATCGGGGAGGGCAACTTTTATTTTTTAAAAGGAATTCTAGTGCCATAGGTATTTTTTATCTGCCTTCTCATCCAATTCTTTTTGTCATCTTCATGACGGCACGAAGACTGTAAGAAGACTGTATTTCATGCTCTGACACCAGCTACTCCCTTAAGACCATCCTTGATAAACAAATGCAGAAGGTGATGGAGATAAAGGTTATACAAAGTTTATCTTTAAACTTCATACAGAGGCATTGCCTGAAATGGTCGAGTTTTCTCAAAAAAAGATCTCTACTCAAGTAGTTCACCAAGCCTAGTTAAGGCATTTTAAATTGCATGTAAACAGTTTATTGCTCTTTTTTTTTCTTCTTCTTTTTTTCATGCATTGTAACTGAGGTGCTTTGTTTCAGGGGGAGAAACACAGCGGAGACACAAAGCTTCCTGAGCCTCTTCTCTATTATATAATGGAGTGCATAATTGTTCAGAGCTGCAAAATAGTCTAACGGGACCTGATTATGCAAATACATTAAGCATCTCTTTAAATCTTCTGAAATTATACCATATTAGCCACACAATTAAAGAAAAAAAAAAAAAGATCATCTTCTTTGAGTGCGCATGGTCTTTCCCATTTGCAAAAAATACGTTTCTCAAAAGGAGAGAATGGAAAAGGATCATGATATAAGCCTAAATCCATGTTACAAAGCTGGACTGCTAGTTGTCTCATGAGATATAACCCAGTGACAATTGACATTTTGTCCTCTAACCTTACCTCAGCCTTCACACAGTTGTCTGTTCCCCTTGAGCCAGGCAGATCTAAGTTGTCAATTAATAGATAATGTAAGTTTACTTAGATGTCATGTAATGCTGTTATCCATGTGGAAATACATCAAATGTCCTAGTTTGCTCTAAAGGCTATGGCGCTTAGTAAAAATCTTCTCCCATGGGAAGCCTAGGCTTGACAAATGCCTGAGGATTAGTCATAGTCAGCCATCTCTTTGTGATGCAAAATGACATAATCATTGACTTTTTCAAATAGTATTACACTTCCACTTTTTCCAGATAAAGAACCCAATTCTAGGTTTGCAAACAATTTAAAAGATTTTTACAAAAGATTGTATAAATTTGTTGTTGAATAAAGATGTCTTGCTAAATCTCAGGAACAGAAGAAGCACAATAGCTCAAGGACTTGTTTAAATTTTCAATAAGTTCAAGAATGTCTAAAGCCCAACTTTTTCTTTCAATATTTGGCATGTTTTTGTATCATATTGCAGCACTAGATAATCGATAATTTAGACCATTCTCTCCAAAACCATTCTGATTGTGCACCGAAAGCACCAAAAAGTCTGCACAACACAGGTTGATATTCCATTGTAATAACTGTGAACTTTATTTATATTATTTATTTTAAAGTAGGACATCTTTAAATTAAAATTTTGTGTTTTAAATAGCACCAAAAATCCATTAAAATGCTTATTTTTCCTAAACCCCACCATCCAAAACATATGGAAAAAATTGCCTCTAGGTATAGAAAGTTGTTGTCTTTATCACACTGTGCATCTAAATTCCCAAGGATGATTGATTTAACGAGGTTTTCACATTAAAAATCTTTTTTTTTTTTTTTTTTTTTTTTTGTTATAATAGAGGAAATCACAGGAAAGATTAATGCCCTCTGCATGGTGCCACTGAATTAAAATGTCTTTCAAATTTCTTCACTCCAGGAACACTTTGCTATCCAGGCCTGTACTTAGTAAAGCTTTTCTCAGTGTAAAGAATGTATTAGTCATGGATGATGATGCTGGTGTGCTATAACCTAAATACCTGGAATATGCATATATTAGGACAAACTGGGCACTTCAGAAGGCTTTAAAGAAGTATTCATTTTTCAGGTTGGCATAATGGATTCCACGTCAGAAACGCATGAGGCTACCCAAAGGTATGACATTCAGTCTTGACATATTTTCTCATTGCAGTGGTGTTATCTGACATGAAACAGAGTAATACATTCCACCATCGCTTCAAAACTTTCTTATGCATAAACCCTCGTCAGTATTTTCTTTGCCTGATTTGACAATGTGTCACCCCAGCATCTGCTGCATTAATGTTGTACAAAACCTTTTTTTTTAATTTCTTCTGCTCTTATAATCATGAAAAGTATGCTGCTGGTCCAAATATTTTCTCCATATTCATATGCAGATTCAGGCTATACTGTCTTAGAGAGCACCCCAAAGATAAAGGGACACAGACCAGCTTGAACATACACCTCATTCTTCAGGGGAAGAGCTTGCATCTATACTGCATATTGACATATCATGGAGCAGGAGCTTTCTTACTGTACCCCTCTTTACACACCTTCCTTTTGACTTGTGTGAAGGGATGGGGAGAAAGGGTGGAGGAAGGAACAAGACTACTGAGGTGGCTTTGGAGTGTTGGGCAATGTCTGCTGGAGATTATAACCGTGCTGGATATAGCAAGGGCCATTCTGTGTGTCCCACCAGAAGACCACTTAATTCACCTCCAGGCAGAGACTGGGACACAGATGACATAGATGAAACATGGATGACTGGAGAGAGGACCTCTGTGAAAACAGGGAGATAATCACCTTGGTAATACAAAAGAATCAGCACAGCGTACTGGCTGTTTTCCTCAAGAAAAGTATAGGTGCTATCACATTAATTCATTCTGGGAAAAAAAGGCTAATTCTTTTTGCAACAGTTCCTTCAACAAAAGTGCATTATATCAAAATATGTCTCTAATGCCAGTATACTGGAAAAATCTTATCTCTACTTGAGCATGAAGTCAGAGTATGGATGTATTTACAGTGGAGAGAATAAAAGAAATATAGACTCACAGAACCATAGAAAACTCCAGGTTGGAATAATCTATATAGTTCATCGGATCCAGCCTTTCACTGAAAGCTGGGCTTTGGAGTAGGTTATCCAGGACCGCATCAAATCACATCTTCAGTATACCTATCAGGTGAGATTCCAGCACTTTGTCGAGTAAAATATCCAATATTTGAGTATTCTCACTGTGGAGAATATTTTTAATACCCAGGCAGATTTTTACCTCAAGTAACTTGTGCCTGTTGCCTCATGCCTCAGCACTATTCACCCTTGTGAATTGAGGAAAACTTGTTCTCCATAACCACGTTTAGCATATTGGAAGACCGTGATCAGAAATTCCTGGGCCGCCTTCTCTCCAGGCTGAGCATACCGAGTTGCTCCAACCTGTTTCCATCCAGTGAGTTCTCCAATACATTCATCATCCTGGTGGTTCTCCTCTGGATCTGGTGGCCTTTCTCTCCAAAACCAAATGGGCCCAAGGCAGTTTTCCAAAGTGCGGCCTAAGAAGTGCCAAGTGGAGTGGTGTAATCACATTCCTAATCTGCTGGTTATACTTGTGCGGATGGAACCCGGGGCACAGTTGGCCTTCACTGCTGCAAAGTTGCCCTTATGTCCAGCTTGCCATCCAGCCACTCAGTCCCCTGCATTTCTGACAGAGGTGGGTGAAGGAGACATTGGTACAACACACGACATGACCATGTCCTTGGGGCTGCATAATCTTCTGAAGTGTCTTATATAGGGTTTGTGCTTGCCCCTGCAGATCTAACCAACAGGTCAACAGGAATCAGCCTGCCACCATAAATCCACAAAAAAAAAAAAAAGAATAAGAGAACTTTCCCAAGGTCTTTATGCATGTTTACAGTGAGAAAGCGAGACAGAGAGAACACATACAGTCTTGATGCAAGACAGAGAGAATGAAGAGTGAAAATATAAACCAAAGCTCAATAAATGGGCAAAAGTAAATATCAGAAGAAGATTCTAAGCTGAATAGTGTTAAAGAGTGAAATAGCAGAAAAGCAGCTTAGAAATTGAAGTATGCTTTCAACAACAAATACAGTTCTTCAGACAATATGTGAAAATTAGGTGTGCTCTGCCATCTACTATAATTACTAAAACTCATTCATTATTTCTAGTTTAGCAATATGTCATGAGTTCCACCCAGGCAATTTCCCATTATCCTTCATAATCTACAAACATATAGTAAGAGACAGCACCTGTCATGACAACCCTTAAATGCACAAGGTAAAAGATAGGAGAAAACATGGAAATGAATCACAGAGAGAGACAAGTGATTAAGTTTTTTTAAACAATTGAAGTGATTTTGAATCCTTTCACATTTAATAACAATAGCCTCAGTGACTGGCCCAAAGGCAAATGTGCAGTTTGTTGCAGAGGCAGATATGTAGCAAATATATTCTGAGTCACCACCCAGAGCCTTCAACAAAGGCCCAGGTACCATATAAGACACTGACCACAGGGCAGGGGTCTAGTGTTACTGTCACATCCTTGATACCTTTTTTTAATATTTTACAATGCTATTTCAGGCATGTTTTTTAAGACAAAACATGAAAAAAAAGTATAGCTGGTCTCAGAGGGATGGGATGGACAGACACCTGCTGACCCATTTATTTCATTATTTTCAAGAGAAAGTAATTTTTAAAATAATGGTTTCTATCTCCTTCTATGTTCTCCATTAAAAGAGATATAAAATTATATTCTTATAATTAAAAATATTTTAAAGAATTCAATGAAAACAAGAGATAAACCCATAATGTTGCAGATGTAATTGTATTTAACAGGTAGTTAATTATAAACGTTTAAAAAAGGGTAAAACCAGAGAAAACTGTTGATGTCAGGCAACAAGCTGCTTTGCAGTCATAAATGGGGAGAATTCTGACTTTTCAGTATCCTTGTTTTCTGACCAGCAGGGCAGAAATATTTGAAGGCCTGAAACTAGAAACTCTTTTGGTGTGCTCCTTACAGTGGTGGAGGAATGGCCATTCTTGTGGCTCTTCCACCTGGTCCCCGACAAGACCCATGCAACAGAGAAAAACCCTGAATCATCTGCCTTCTTTACCTGGCATCAGAATAAGAAAAGAGAAAGGGGAGGATGAACTTGTTCTTCTTTCCTTCCCCGCTCTGTGCAAAGGACATAAATGTGCTCTGGGGAGTGTGGTTGTCCAAGAATGAAAGCAAGCAGTTATCAGAGAGCAGAGGACGTGGAGGTGGGAGGACGGTAACACAGAAGGACGTGGGAGTGGGGAGGAGAGGGAAGGAGGACACGAGGGTGGGAGAGGAGTGGACAGAAGGAGGGGAGGAGACGGTGTGTTGGTGCTGGCCACGGTGCAGTGGAGCACGACGTAGGGCAGAGATTGCCATTCATGAACTCTGGAACTGTGGTAAACCGGTGGATTACCCTGGTCCAAATTCATTGTGACACAGCCACGGAGAAAACGGATTGTTTCCACAGAGGGTTCTCCAATTTTAGTTAAACTCAGTGCAAGCACACCACTTCCAGGGTCAGCACAGCAGCGCAGATATTTTCAGGCACCACCAGATTTGATGCATGCTGAGCCAGCCTTGGAAAACGTATGCGACAGCCCATGTAAGCCCTGACAGCTCTGCACTGTGCTCTCCCACGGCAAGACCCTTCCCATCACCACACCTGCATTACCCACCTTCCCCAGCCCTGCAGAAGGGAACGACAGAAATAATTCAAACAAAGCAGCCTGGCACCCCAGTGGGCAGAGGCGGTGGGTGGGAGGCAGCAAACAGACCTTGAGCAGCCCAAAGCTCCACGTCCCCTCTTTCTAACCACAGAAGTGGGGTAGGCTTTCTTGGGACCCACCCTCAGCAACAAGATGTTTGACACAGCCCCTTCTACAAAACCACTTTAAGGAACATGAGCAATTTTTTTGCCCAAAGACACAAGCCATAATTCTGTTGAAACATCAATCACCAGAGAATGTTTGGCATCCATTTCTTCAGAAATGCCCCTCAGTAGGTAGCGGGAAGTGTTTTCTTTTCAATCCTAACATAGGCGAAAGGAAATTGTGGTCATGATTCACCAGATGATTTTTCAACTGTGCTTTCTGTGCTGCTGAAATATTCTCTATTCCCCTGGACATCTTTAACCTCTCCTTCAACTGGATGTAATCCTACCCTCCTCACAATGCATGTACGGCCATGAAACCATCTCATTCACCTCATTCTTTAACAAATAATGTCTGTTTTTTTAATGTTGCATTGTTTCAAAGAAATCCAAAAACTTTCACACTGTGTTTTTAGCCGTACATTTAGTTCATATATAACTGAAATCAATAGAAGTTCCTAAGTTGGTAGAGTCCTCATTTTGGCTGCAATTACTCAGTTACCTCTTGTCTTCCTCCTGATGCTTTAAATCCTTGGAAAGTGATGAAATGCATTCAGTTCCTTGGGGTTTTTTCACATGTGAAGAATGTCTTTTGTTATTTCCCACCAAAAGCACACTTCCAATTTTTATGAAATTAGTCTTTTGGTAACCTCTTGCATGTCTATCATATCTGCAGTATCAGAGCTCTTATTTGTGCTCAGTAGTCTGACAAATTGTTCTTTTCTTTTTCTGTCTGCCTCTCACTTATTCCTTTTTTTTTTCCCAGCATTTTGTTCTAATCAGTAGATAGTAGTGAGCTCTAAAAATGGAAAATTGGCTCATCAACATTAGACTACCTACAAATTCCTCTGTGCTTTTACCTTCTCCCTGCCTTATCTGTGTAAAGCCTTGTCATGCGCACTTTTTATTTTCATGTAGTAGGTTCTCAAGCTTTGTGACAGCTCCACTGTTAGTAGCTGCTGTCTTAGTTTATGAAAAATTTTTACCTGATGAAGTACTTCCAAACCAAGCCGTGTCAGAACAATGCAATCCTTTTTATTACACTCCTTTCTGGTGGCACCCTCAGTGGAGAGCCATTACTGCTTTCCCCACATATCCTTAGTAAGTTCAGGTTTTAGCACTAGTGGAGCTCTATTTTTTTCCATTTTTTAACCATGGAAGGAGTAACTTTGCCTTTTTCCACTCCTGGTCCCCTGTGTGCTTCCAAAGTCACTTAAGCAGAGGCCACAGGCATGCATGCAGTACGTGATAAGCCACATGCAACACGCATCTGTTCGTTTGTACCAATGTTTCCAGCTAGGAAAGTGCCACCCATCCCATCATTTCCAGACCAGGAGCCAACGAGCGGGCTGTGATTTCACCAGCTGGCCCAATATTTGGTCCAGACCTGAAGAGAGCCCGCCTGAGCCTGCGTTAAGCTAGATATGTCGGGTAATGAGGACAGTCCTGCTACAAGCACCATGCCGTCTACCGCAGCAGGGAAGGCAAGTCCCAGGACTATCAACATCGGGATTGCTTGGAGAAAGGGAAACGCTTCCCCTCTTCAGTCTCTGAGTTTAATTCCATGTCTTGAGCTGCTACATCCGCGGGAGCTGCCGACGGGTGGTGCGGAGCACAGCGGTGCTGGCCGGGCAGCGGATGCCACAGAGGATCCCAGCTGTGCTGGCTGGGAAACTGCGGAGCCGCGGACGAACAACACGCCGAGACGGGTTCAGTGTGGGTGATAGAGCATCAATCAACGTGTGTGTTTATTGGTCCAGGGTACATATATTTATACAGACAATGATAATTATTATGCCTACTAGTCACTAGCTGATTGGCTTAAGCTCTAAAGGTCGTATTCGCACAGTCCACCTACTTGCAGTTAGCTTACAGCACAAGCTTCTCATAACACTAAGTTTCTCATGCTACTTGTTTTCGATACACGACAGTACCGTAACACAATGTTTCTCAGACCACCGTTACCATAACACTGGGTTTCTCAGACCACTATTCCTAATTCCCCTTAACCTGTTTTCGACACACCACGGTACACAGGGCTGAAGCGTCCTTGACATTCCTCCTGTATCAGCAGCTGCGAGCAGCTGAAGGCAAACCCTAGTGAGGCCCAGCATCAGCAGCTAGAGCAGGCTCTGATCATACAATTGCTCGGTGGGCTCAGGACCCTTGTCTCTGAGCCATTCTCCAACAATTCCCCCTTTTTCTTTTTGTACGAGCAGAGCCTGCGCCGACGTTCGTTCAAAGATTTTCTTAATACATGACAAGGCACAACTTAGGCATGCAGGCTTACAATCTGTTGGCTAAAGGCACAGGACCCTTGTCTCTGAGCCATTCTCCAACAGGAAACCGGCTCCGGGAGGCGGGTGGGCTGCTATCCCCAGCTGAGGAGGGTCCTGCGCCCCGAGAGGTCCCACCCCACGGCACCGCCGGAGCGCAGCTGGGCGAGGGGAGCGGGAGCCGCTGCTGCCGCCTCACCCCCACGTCTGGGGGAAGGTGTCCAAGGAGATAACGTGGCTGAAGGTGGGACCGTGCCGCTCACCACGCCGGGACAGAGCTCCATGCCCCGAGGTCCCCGTTCATGGTGCTGCTGATGATGAAAAGCTCGAACTTTGGGAAGAATTTGAAGGCTGTATTTATGTGCTGACAAATAAATCTATGGCTTGCCACAGATACGCCGTTTTACTGAAGCTGCTGAATTATTTTTTTCCCCTAATGACCAAAACAGCCACCAAGGGGGAAGCAGTGCTGCTTCGTCAACATTTCATTACATTTAAGGTTGTTGTAGTATTTTAATTCAGCACAGCTAATGTGTCATAGGAATATGGAGAAAATTGGTTTCGTATGCATCTCCAAGAAAGCACTGACCAGACAGCTTTATCCCTTCTGTCTCAACATGAAATATTGTAATTCCTGAACTAATTCCTTTATGACAGTCATCATACCTAGCATCCTGGTAAGTGAATATTTGTGAAACTAGCTCTCGCATAGATCCTCATGAAGATAATAAATGATATTTATCTTTTCCAGCACTGTTGTATACTACTTGTCATTTTATCTGTGATGTATCTAGCTAGAGATCAATGAATCCAACCATGACACTAAACAGCTAAATAAAGCATAATACTCAGCGTATGACAAATCTCTTGCTATCTCCTTCTTGTTCCAAGTCACAAATCTGCCTTTGTGTTAAACTTTTTGTGTCTGGAAATGCTTCTTCTGAAGATGGATTTTAAAGCCTACCAAGGTCTGTATGTTTCCACCAACACTGTAATGTGATGTAGAGCAGAGGTAGAAAGAGGTTAACTCTTCAGTCTGGCTGGAAAGCATAGAAGAGAGACCAAACAAATAACTGTAATAGCAACAAAACAGCCTTCTGAATAGACTGGATCATCTTCTTCTAAACCATGAATTTTCAGTTAAGTTCACCATTCAAGTTTCCACTCATAGAAAATAAATTCATCAAAACATTCAGAAAGAGACAATTCCTCTCAGTTCCTGCATTTTTATTTTTATTTTCTCCTTAAACAACAAGTATTCTTACTCTAAGGTGAGGCCAGATATGTTGATAGAAACATTTTTCCTATAGCTTGATAAGTGTATGTTCTCTCACCTCCCCAGATTCTCAGTTAAGTCCTAAAAAACACGATGGTGGAAAGAGGAGGAAAGTGGTCTGAGCTTCCCTGCCTATGGCCTCACATCAAGCCCCAGATTTCTGCTGTAATGATGAACAGCTGATGCCACAACTAGAAATGCCACCAGGTTATCTGGGAATGCCACAGAAATACTAAGCAGCAACATCTTTTCTAGGGAAGCAACCCAAAACTTAGCAAATGGCTTTGGAGACAGGTTTCCTTAATACTGTTTTTCCTGTATGATATCTGTAAGAGGTAGATAACTAGAAAACTCCGAGTGTAGGTAAATAAATCTATTTCACAGTGTCCTATGGTAAAGGGCAGGTTGTAGGACAGATGCATACGGCCTTGTCCTGTCTTCAAGCTGCCAACAGTCCGTGTTAATGCTCCCTTCCCAGCAGCTGCCCGTATCTCATCTGCTTCAGTTCTTCAGGCCGGGCCCCTCAGTCCTCATTTTGTCGTCACTCTGCAGCATCCTCGAGGAGAGTGAAAGCAAAATGTGAAAATTCAAATTATTCAAGAACCATGACCCTTCTGTACTACCTGTTTATTTAAACACATGTTTTACTGTCACTGAGGTCAGGTCAAGTGTCTTGCTGTACTTGAGCAAACGATTTTGCCTGATACTGGGCTTTATTCATTCTATTTGGTGCTCAGAGCCCTTCCTTGGTTGCACGAGTTTCTTTTAGGCTGGTTGGGCTGATGCTTGTGTGTATTTCTGCTACGTCTGCTGCACAGCACCAGCTGAAGCAGCATGCCAAGTAGGGTAATAGCAAGTAGGAATCTCCAGTAATTGCTCTATGTTTTTATTCCCTTGCTGTTGATCCTTTAGCAATTACTTCTAGGCCACTGCCAAACAAACTACATATTAATGCTGCTGTACATTAAAATAGCAAGCAACGAGCTTCAGAGTTTAACATGTTTTCAGTTTCATTTGAACATGAGCCATTTGAATTTCTTGTAATTAAATAAAAATTAAAAAAATAAAAAATAAGCAAAGCCTTTGGCTTCTGTTTGTCATAATCTGTAGAGACTATGGAAGAATCTCTTCAAATTACACAATATTCATTGAAGACTGGCTCTGTACAGGAGTCAGTGAGAAATGCTATGAAGCTTCATTATATTAATCAGAGAAAATCTAGTCCTGTGATATGCAAGTAGGGGACATTTATAGAGGAGGAGAACAGGGAGAAGACCAGACAATTTACTGTGGTTTGTATGTGATCTCTACAGTATTACGGTGTCTGCACCCCTCACAGGATTAAATATATTCTCACAGTGCTTTTCTCAGCTTGGTTTTGGACTCAGGATTTATAAAGCTTAGTCCCCAAACAGTTCCTAGCAGTCTAGAAGTCACTGTAAGTTCATCCCAGAACACAGGACTGAACTTGGATTGCTTGGCAGTAGCGCAAGAGCCTGACAAAGCTTTACTGAGCTCTGTCCCAAGAGCAGACCTAACTGTTTAGAACTCACAAGTTGTGTTAATGGGGGAAATACAACCCTTTAGGATAAGGAAGTCACTTTGTAGTAGGTATTTTCAGCTTATTCAGTGGTCATCAGAAGGGATGGGTCAGTTGCACTGGTTAGAAGAAATAACAATCTGGAAACTCAGTGAGGTTTGACAGAGTAACTACCTTTTTAAGAGCACTTTTTTTTTTTTTTTTTTTTTTTTTTAACATCTGAAATGTTATGGCTCATTTCGAAAGTAGAAATTTTAAAAGGATCTAAGAATAGTTGTTTCCAACCAGAAGCAGTCACTACTAGACATCTCCTGAGATCTGGGTGGAAAATTTTCAGTCGAGAGACGCTCTCTTTTACCAGAGCTTCATTGTCTGAATGGTGACTGCAAAATGCATATCTGCCCAGAGTTTGCATAAGTAGGTTGAAAAGGTTGATTGTTTCTGCAAATAGGCACCTGTACACTCAGACAGTAAATTTGCAATCACAGGTGTACATTTTGGGCAGGGTTTATGTAGATGGAAATGATCCCTTCCATGTAGTGAGCCTTCCCACTACATTTCCCTCCCATAAAGGATGATAGAATCTCAGGAATCAAGAATATCCTTCTGGGCACATCACCAGGTCCTCCTGGTGAAAGTCACACAAAAAGGTGGTGGGCAAAGAAGAAGGTCTCCCTGCTTCCTAAAGTACAGCCTTTCCGGGCTCACAGTGGTCCATATTTATTTAAAAGACTCCAAACACCAGTTTGGAAGTTCTTTCCGATTGGTTTTAAAATCAAGTCATGGTAATACACTAAAATAATTTGGGAGGAAAAAAAGGGGAAAAAAAAAATAAAAAAAGGCTAATTTTCCTCCATATAAGAAACTTCAGAGCTAGAAGATTCTCTGTTGTGTCCATAGGTGAGCTTCTGTTGCCCATCAGGTATCTGAATTTAACACTGAATACCATCAAATCGATTGGGACGGAGCTTGCAGGAGAGATCATTTCAGAAAAATTACCTCTTGGGTATTTCACTCAGGCCCATCTGAGCTGCCCATGTTGGCAGCTCTGGCAAGGTTGGTATAATTTGGGGAAAGTTTTTCTATTCTCAGTCTGCCCGGCTATTCTTTGGGAGTAGGGAAGGCATTTAATTTTTTTTCTAATGCTTTCAACAGAAAGCTATAGTTACTCTCATGCATCCAATGTACCTAGTCACCAATAAAAACAGAAGGAAAAGTGCTAATTCCCCTGACAACCCACTCACTGCAATGACATTGGGGAAAATATTAAAGCCTGGGTGTAATCCCTCAGTTATACATATTAAGAAACATGTATTAATTCTGGTTTGGTTCTTTTTTTTTTTTTTTTTTTTTTTTTTAGATCGAAATTAATCATAAAACCTCATAACAGCAAAACATTGTATTTTCTTCTGTAATTCAAAAAATAAAGTATGAAGGAGAAAAGTAGGGCCTGTCTCCTACCTCCTGCTTCCACACAAGCCAAGAGACAGGGTGAGCCAAGGAAACTGGAAGATGTCCGAAAGATATTTTAAGGCTAGAGGAACAGTCAACTAGTAATGCAGCTGGCATTAGCATAACCACTGATACAACAATAATTTATAGAAAAATCACAGGTTGTATAATTCTCCAGAAGCTTCCTTTGAATGGAAAGCAAAGACTCTTTAGTGAAAACTTCCACTCTTTTCAAGGGTGGATACCTCAAGGCAGGGTTCAAAGGAGTTTCTTCATGGGTTTTTTTGTTGGCTATTTTTTTTTTTGTGGTGGTGTTTTCTCAATATATAATTTTATAATGATGTAACTTGCATCTCTGTAAATTATATTCCATGTGTCAGAATCAAATGCTCCTAAAATACTCTCGAAAGACACTAAATATATTTCATACATTCCTTACTAACTCTATGTTATAAAGTAATTGATACACAGCCCACAAAACATCTAAAAATACTCTTTCAGCTTAAGAGATGCCTTCAATTTCTTCTGCTGTGCATAGCTGCAGACCACAGAAACCAATTTGAAAATCCAGTTAGGGTAACATTCAGGAAGTTACAGAGAGAAAACAACTTTTCACAACCTGAGTATTTGCTTTGTTTTATACTCAGCTGCCAGCATGTCCGCAGAGCTCAGGGACAGAATAAATTTCCAGTATGTCTTTTCCTAATGAAAAATATTTTTCCACAGTTCTTGACATTGTTGGCCTTTCTACAGTTAATACTGTATAAATCTAAATAAAAAGGGAGATACAATTATATCTAAATTGGTTTTGTGTATGTTTGTTTATTTCAAGCTGTGTGCGATATATCCAGGAGTATTAATAATATTTCTAAGATGAATAGACCTCCATCATTTATCTTCTGAGTGTGCACAGGGTTGGGTTTGTGTTTTGTTTTTTTTTTTCCCCCCTTTCTTACAACAGTAGAAACTGTTGGTATGTCCGTTCTAATTGACAAATATCAAAAAAGAGGCCCATAAAAATGGAGTCATAACAGCTTAAAACACAACAGGATTAATTCTTTCTAGCAACGGACACTTTCCGTGACCTTACATTTATTTCTGCTGTGGCAACTTTCAGTCAAAATAAAAAAAAAAAAAAAAAAAAAAAAAAAAAAAGGAGGGAATATTGTGAATTTACACTGGATGCCCAGATAAATTTAAGATGTAGGAGAGGGACAGGGGGAGCATTTCATAGGCTCCAGGGGGACCTGATCCCAGGGGTGTAAGGTGGGGAGCATCCCCCACCATCAGGGTGGTGGCAGCTGGTCCCTGCAAGAGCAGGAGGTGGGGAAGGAACCGAACGTGCCCAACGGGGACAGCAGCGCCCGTCAGTACGACTCCTCCAGTGCCTACGATGATGCTCCTCACCGCCGTGCTACGGGCCAGCGAGAGCACGTCGCGTGTTGGCTCGTTACTGCCCTTCTGCTCCAGGAGCACCATCGCCCAGGGGTACCACAGGAGGGGGGAAACAACTGCAGTCATTACTTCCATATCAGCATTATCAGCAGGACCAGATCATAAAAGCAGTAGAGAGACGGGATGACATCATATAGTCTCAAAAAAAAAAAAAAAAAATATTAAAAATTATTACCTGTGGCAAACCAGATCAGAAACAGAACCCAAAAACCATTCGCCCAAAAAGTCATTGTGCGGTCGTGTATGTGCCGCAGGTGGGGATGACCACTCGTGGGGGTGGAGAGCCCAGGGCCAAGCCTGGGAGGGTGAGGAGGGAGGAAGGACCACCACCCAGCACCCAGGGTAGATGCCTTCCCAGGGAGCGGGTGGGAAGGCCGATTTCAGGAATGACCTGGAAATCAACACCATCAAGAGCCATACTGGCTAGGTAGAAAATTAAGTGTTTTTAGGGAGCATTTAGCTTATGCATAGACAACACTAGTGGGGCTCTAGGGACACCAACCCATCAGTAAATCACAGGAGGGAGTGATTTTCATTTCCTTATTCATCAAATCCTTGTCTCACTTGCTGGGGGACTTAATTTTGATTTTGTTTTCTCCCCAACAGGCAGTCGCTCCCCTCTGCCCGTAGGGTGCTCAAAATCCACTTTTGCAAGCCAATGCCACGCTGCCTGAGATGGATGCAGCCCAGCCTGGCCCGGTGGGTGCAAATCATAAGTCCACTTACATTTTCAGCCCTGGCCAAGTGATGGAGCTCCACCAAACCACGCATGGGGAGAGCCACAGTCAGCAAACAACACAGCCTTCTGTATTCACCCCTCCCAAACCACCGATGAATGGGAGGAGGCTTATGGCTGCATGTACAAGCCTTTGTTCCCTGGAAAAGAAAAAAAGAAAACACCTCTTTTCATCCTGAGAAGGGAAAAAAAAAAAAAAAAAAAGGACAAAAAGTCTAGACTTTTTCCTTCCAGTGATAGCTTTCCGAACCTTTGCGAGCAGATAGCTGAGGTTAGCAGAAATATACAGCTGCTCTTTGCACAGGGGGACTTAAGGTTCCTCTGTCCCACAAAGCCACTTTTGTTTTATTATTGTGAGAAATGACTCAGTTTGGGGGGTTGCGCCCAGGAACGATACCCACATGAGCCAGCAGGAAGCTGATGGTGTAATTTAGGAGGCCAGCTCCCTGCAGCTCGTTGGCATTAGCTAGCTCTTGGAGGTGACGAAGAAACCTTAAATAAAGTGGGGAAACGTTTTGTGTTTGACATTCAGGTTTTTTGTTTGCTTGAAAATAAGGTTTTTTTTTTTAAAAAAAAAAAAATCCAGAAACTTACAAAAAATACAGCTGCTGTGCAACAGGGTGAAAACTATAATGAATAGTGAAAAAAAAAAAAACATTAACTTTAAGTAAATGGATAGAGTTCTGTGCTTTAAGTCCTGATAAAATATTTAAATTCACATTGAATGGCAGCACAAGGAACATCTCAGGACACACTCTTGTAAAGCCATCGTGTAAATGGACAGGCACAAGCATCTGTCCAGAGAGGCTTTGATATCTATTGAGAAAACTATTTTGTAGGCCCATTTCAAATGAGAGTGTGCATTTTGTTCAGAAGACCAAGGTTAAGAGAAGGCTGCTAAACAACCTCTGTTGAAAACTAGCTACCAAACTGGTAGGGAGGGATATAGATGAGCTTCAGCTGGAGGTACTGCATGCACCGCTCCTGACCATGGGGGAGTAATGAATAAACACAGACTAACAGGGGAGGAGAGGCAATAAGCAAACCCAGTAGATCTTCTCATCAAAAGACCCCTCACCTTCTTCCTCTTTCCCATGGGAGCCCCTCCGGGTGGGTTAGCACCCAAGAAAACAGGAGTTTCCCTCAGCCTTTGCATTTCTGAATCAGAGAGCGCCTCACCAACAGGAATCACAAAAGAGCACTGACGTCCTCCCTTTCTTCTTATGACCTTCCAGTTGCATGGCCAGATGACTCTTTGGTTGGCCTCACCGACTGCTAGCACACCTCCTGACCTGGGTCCGGGTGAGCTAGCTTCCTACCAAGGCACTTACAGAGGCAAAAGACCTCAGGAAGACAAGGCAAGGGCTTTAAAAAGCAGTTGTAATTAGCCACTGGTTCAGACACCTGCCCTTATTTCACCACATGCAGCTGTTCAGCCTGATCCTACTGAAATAATAAACTCTAATTTTTTTTTTTATTTTTTTTATTTTTTTTTTTTTGTGAGAAGCATCCAGAACAGCGTATCTGAAGTGTTTGAAATGATCAATATTCCTATAACATCTATTGGTGGTCCAGCATCACTCTTTGACATACTCCATCAGTATAAATGTAACCTTGGCAGCCTCGCTGCTGTCCCCAGGGTGGGTGTTATCAGGGACAGTTGCTGGAGGTAAACGTATTCCTAATGACTTGGCAGTCAAACCTATGGAATCTCAGTGGAAACCCTCAAAGGTAAGAGCAAATGAACAAAGTAAACAAAGCAACACTTGAAATCTGAGATGTTTCTCCAATTCTCTCCTTTTCAAAACTTTCTAAAACTTCCTAAAACTTCCATTTTAATATCAGCTGCTTTTAAGCTGTAGTTACCTTAAGTTTCCAAAGAAGTTTTTTGGATTGCTGAGCTGGGATTTTTTAATTTTAAAAAAAAAAAAAATCAAATTAATTCAGTCGAGTAATTTCAAAACTTTCTGTTGAAAGCATTTCTTAATTAAAATGTAACTGAAAGAAACTATTTTCAGAAAAGTGGTTTTGTTGTAAGAGCACTGATTTAAACAGCTTCTAAACTTGTCTTAAGGAAAAAAAAAAAAAAAAAAACAAAAAACCAAAAAAACAGAAAATCCTCAGTGAACTCAGTTCAGGACTCCGTCGAATATGGCCGGTGTATCATATGTTATACATACAATGATTCTACCTATCTGCACAGAGCTCCTTTCCACCTCATGTTTTGGAAGCCAACTAAAGATCCACGTGGGGATTATGTCAGTACTATCGCCCTGCACTACCCAGGACATTATGGATTGCTCAAAGGCTCCCATGGACATTTTTTCGGATTTATGCAACCATCCATAACTAAATATAACGGACAACCCCACACATTCAGCAGTGAGGAAATCGAACAGACTGACACGTTTTTCAGGCAGGTCGACACAGCAAGTCCATGGTTTAAAAGATTATAACTTCTGTGTTTAGAGACTTCCAGGTGACCTCAAATTAAAATGTAAAAAATCTTAGATAAAAAAAAAAAAACTTCCTCCATCTAATGCCTTCTTTCCTTCTAGTTCCTCAGAGACACAAAGACATTCTGCCACAACTTAAAATCATTTAGCTGTAAAATAAGAGTAAAATATTTAGAAGATATTTCATATACATTTGGGTAAAACTGGAAACCTTATATTGCTGGTCAACTTCCCATGTATTATAGTTTAGAATATTTAGCTTGTGCAGCTTTCTCTTGTGACAGTGTTTTTTCCTTGTCCTTCCACCACTTAACTTTTTATCCTTGTCTGTAATATTGCACATCAGTGCCCATCTTTGTCTTCAACATCTGTTTCCTATTACCCTCTTCTCTTCCTTCCTGACTTGTCCCAGATCATCAGATCCAGACGCAGGCTTGAGTAATCTGAGTGGATTTTTTTACTTACATGTGAACACACACAAACACATACATATACAACAAAAAAGGTGTATATTTATAAGTATAAATTTATGTGTACATACATGTATAACATGTGATATGTATACAGAACAAGTATACTATATGTATACATAAATGGTGTTCAAAAGGTGCAATGAATGATACACAGACAAATTAAACCTTCAAGATAATAGACATATATTGACACATATCAGACAATACAAATAGTCTCAGAATAAAATTAAAATGAAATTTAAAAATATAATGTTGTATGACCCAAAGACTGGAGAAAGTCCCAGATAAACTTTTTTCCAGCGGTGTTAGGTTCTTCCCAATGTTTCAGCAGACAGTAAAATGAGGTGGTCTAACAGTAACATGAAAAGGCTTTAAAAAGCAGTTACCTTCACAGCATGAGATGCTCTGTATGCAAAATTACAGAGTTTATAATACATTCCTAGTCTGCAAATCTGATTGGCTCAGTAGACCTAAGTGCTTTATAATAAGATTGCCTCTAAGTGCACATATAAATACATAGGCTAAAAATGTTCCAAGTAGACCATGACGCAATAAACTTAACTGCTGTGTTATGGGATAATGTGTCAAGAATTCCTGTTTTAATAACTACTTGATTACCTACTTACTCAATCTGGTGAATATTATGTGTTTTCTGGTAAGGACCATTGGGTAAATACATAATTAAAGAATCCCTGAACTATTCATTCAGGGGATTTTTTTCCACAAAAAAGAAAAAGAGAAGACTAACTTAAGTGCCAGCGGTGACACAACTACAGAAGTCTACACCCAAACAACATGCTAAGTAAGACTTGAGGAGACAAAGGGCAAAAAAAAAATTAAATTAAGGCTGAAATATCTATGCTGACACACAAGTTGTAGTCCTTTAAAAAAAAAAAAAAAAAAAGAAGTAAAATAAATGAGGGGAGCAAGAGAGAGAGAGAGGAAATGAGCTATTAGCAAACTAATGTTAGAAAGCTAGCCCGGATTTTTAAGCTTAACTCTAAATGTCAATTTAAATACGATATGCTCTGTATTTATAAAAATAATAATTTATACTTCCTACAGCAGTAGCAAGTAACTTTATTAACCTGCACTAGATGTTTCAATTACAACACTGTTGCAATGCACACGGAACGGTGCATCATAATCTGCTCTTCTACACGTTCTTCAGCAACACCACAGTGGGACAAATACAGTCACTTTGCTTCAGCTCCATGCGCTGATTCAGTGATAGAATAAAGTACTTCACAGATTAGCTTAGTCTGCAGCACTTAAAGGTCAGGATTTATTGTAATGTAAATCACAAAGCAATTTTATCTTGACAGAGATTACATACTCTTACAATATTTCTCGCTGAATCTAGTGATGCGTTTGCTTTTTCTTTGCAACTGCTGTGCAAAATTGGACTTTAGCCCAGAAAAGAAAAAGGGATGGCAGCCTGTTTGGTTTTTCAGCAACAACTTAATTTCTCTTCAGATTTTTCAGCAATCTGAAAGAAAGGTATTTAAAAAAAAAAACAAAAACAAAAACAAAAACAAAACAAAACAAAACAAAACAAAACAAAACAAAAAAAAAAAACAATAAAAAAAAACAACCAACCAACCAACCAAACAAACAAACAAAAAAAAACAACAAAAAACCAAAAACAAACCACCAAAAACTTTCCATAAATACAAGCAAACCTTGCAGAATGGAAAAGTGGTTTGTGTAGATGTTAGGCAGGACATCCACCAAGTTACCCTGCGGCATAACGGATACTTAACTCTTGTTAGCTGGAACCAAATGATCTCATTACACAGTGCTGAAGCAGCATCCTGTCATGTCATTCAAAATGCATTTATTAAAAAAAAAAAAAAAATAAATTAAAAATCGAGATTTATATCCTGAGTAAGACTGCAATGGTAGCGAGCCAGTGCTCAAGCGTCTGCTCCACAGCAGGCGAGCTGCTTTGGGTTACACCGTGCCAGGATTGCAGGGCATCACGAGGGCTGGGTCAACTATTTTTTGTCATGTTTACGGATGACAGAAGTCCGCGTTAATGATTTTTAACGCGGCAACTTGCACTCATTTGCAGAGTGGCATCGGCGTGAACCGCAGGCGGGCTGTCCGCACCTCGTGGAGGCACTTCCCAGCAAAGACTCAGGTGGCAAGCACGGGCATCCCTCCGGTTAACCCAAACCCACACGTTCCCAGGGACGGGACGGGGCGGCGGCTCAAATCCTCCTGGAAAGCGCCTGATGGGATGAGCCGGGTTGGTGGCATCGGGAGGCTGCGCGGAGAAGGGTGCTGCTCCTGTTCAGGGACTCCTTTAACACCGCCTAGCCTTAGGTTAGAGACAAGACAAGCTAAGTTTGAAAGCCTCGCTGCTTTCCCAGCCTTTCTTTCAAAGGTTAGTAGTTTGGGGGCAAACCAGGCGTTTCGGTGAACTCCCTTTTGTGTGGAATGCAGAAGGGAGGAGGACAGGAAAACACAATGCAGGGTGGAGAAACTTGGAGAAAGGCTGCATCATTTTTATAGTCCTGTATACCACAACCCTGGATTGATGTGGTGACTTGATAAGATGTTGAATTACGCAACCGTTCCCGCAGATGTACTATCGCATTAATTTCGGGCCCTTGAACGTAGCTAGGCTTGCTGACCTCAGACTGAGCTTGTAGTTAGGATAAACAAGTTGCTGTGCCAGTGTACAAATCAAGTCTGGAATTTGAAAAGTCATTAAGACAATAAACATGATGCTAAGTTTACAGATTCACTTTTCCAAGCAAAATCACACTTTAGGCTATATTAAGAAAGCTCTCTTTTTCAGTCAAAAATGCAGAGCTGCATATAAACATACAGTTGTACAACTGCTGTGTGTATTTTATATTTAGAAGAAATGGCAAGTTAGTAGATCCTGAAGGATTTTCTGGATGCCTTTCACTGAATTCCCACCCTTTATGTTTTTCTTTCATAAGGTACAATTTTAAAATGTAGTATAACAAAGAAGTAAAATCCATCATATGATCCCAGATCGAGCTCTGAGGCTGAGTAAGGATGTCAGGTAGTATTCACAAAGCTTGCTTCTAATGAGCAGGAAAAGCAGGTGTTCATGGAAAACAGCAAAATTTAAATAATTTTACAGTTTCTGAAACTTTGTCTTTTTTTTTTTTTTTTTTTTAATGCAGTTAACATAACAGCAATTGAAACAAGGGATTCTTGAGCCATATTAATATGTGTCTCAGAATATGAAATAAGAGAAGGAAACTGTCAGACGCAACAAACAGCTTACCAAAAAAGAGTAAGAACTTGCAATAATTAGATTCTTGTTTGTATTAGTTTTTTTAATTGTACACATTGGGCTGAATAAACACTGCTGTTGACCTGGCTAGTTTGGATTTAGGGTATATTGTTTATTTACACAGAGCTTTTGTAAGCTACGAAAACAAACAAATAAATAAATAACAAAATAAATCTTCCACATGAGTTTGAGACCACTCTTTTGGCACCAGCTCAGTTCTAGCCAAAGAGAATGCATTTTAATCAATTTCAGAACACACAAGTTTCTTTTGGTCCCCCCAGAGCTAAGATTCCTCAGTTTATTAATTTTAGCATCATTACCCTTCCATGTAAATACTTCTTCCCAAAGCTGAAAAGAAAAACAGCCTCAGAAACAGCCACCAGGATCCTGGACACATTTTACAGACCGCAGTCAAAGCAGGTTAACAGCACATTTAGGTAATTCTGATTTTTAGATCTGCCAATGCAAATAAATAATAAACTTTCAATGATCGCAAATGAAATCTGATACAAATACCTACCCCCTGCACATTTTTAGGTGGTCATTTAGCAATCAGAAGCAATAAGAAATGAGATGTTACTAGCTTGTGCTGAATTTAAACAAGGTCATATTATTAATAGTAGTAATAATTAGTAATAATTATTGGGGTATCACAGCTTGTTTATTCTCATATTTAGAGAATCTTATGTTTATCTCATATTCTTACTGAGCACAGATCACAGCAGCTTAAACCCAGTTTCCACAATAAGTAATTTCCTACTGGATTGCTAACGTTGTCCTTTTTTTCTAGAACGGACTCTGAATGAACACGTTTCTTTGCATTTAAGAGTGTGTCCTAACACAAACTAGCCTGATGCGCTCAGTGCAGTGCCATGAACTCACTGCCAGGCGTCGTCTGCAGAAGGACCCCACGGAGGGACCCTAAAAGTACCACGATACAAAAAACTGGGAGCCCCCAGGCCCCCTCCACAACTCCCTGGGGCTGCAATGGGAGGTGCAACAGCTCCACTGCCTTGCATAAACCTTAAGAAGCAGCGAGGCTACAGGTACCAGCTTCATCTGAAACCTTAATCAGCACGACACAAGGTCGCAGCAGACAGATTTCAGGCGGGGGCAAAGATGCAGAAGTTTCAGGCGTCAACACCCCTTCTGCCTCTGAAGCCCCCGCGCCACCAGCAAGTCCCAACCCTAACAAAAGGTGGAGGAGGAGTGTGAGTTTGCACCTTATCTGGCTCAACCCACCGTGAGGAGTTGGGGGGGCACCGGGGTACCAGACTGTGCGAGTGTGGTGAGAAGATGGTGATGTCCCTTCTGCTGGGGACACGGCGCTTGGTGCCAGCACGGCCCCTCCGACTGCTCCTGTGCACCGCCGCGGGCCAGGTCTCTGGGTGGGTCCAGCACTGCAGGACTACAGAAATTATATGCCTTTAACTTCCACTCTGTTTGCAAAATACCTCCCGTGCCGAAAACGCCTTTTCCGCGCTTCTGCCATCCATCGTGTTTCACCTCGCCGGAGTATAAGGCAAATTCTTGCCTTCTGCACCCTCATTTGACGTTTTTTGTGCCGGAGGCACAAAGACTAGCACAGATCAGCCAACATCAGGCTCATCACTGCATGGTGCCTTAATATCAGTGGGGGAGAAGTGGATGAAAATTCATCCTTCAACCACATCACAGCCTCACAAAGTTTTCTCCAGTTTAATTGTTTTTCTCCCCTTTTTCAACTCACATGAATAATAAATGCATAGTAAAATAAAAATACCTGGAGGTCTGCCACGTGTAGAATATCAAAACTCCTGAACAGGATGATGAAGGTAATAATTGCAAAAGAAACTGTGGTTTAGGATGTTAAAGTCGTTTCTGAGGGGTGTGTGGGTGTTTGTTTTCCAACAGTAGCAAAGGGATTTGGAAGCCCATTAAGTTCAAGGGCCAAGACCCTGGGAACCGAGATGCCCACCTGCTTCCCGGCAGAAATCAAGCTGCAGATCCATTAGCTACTCAGATGTGATCTGAATATTTCATCCCAAACCTCTGCATAATGTGTCAGAAAAGGCCACTGAAAGGAACCAAACAGGCACTTTGCTGAAATACTTTTTTTTTAATGGTCACACAGAACAATTGCTCATCAGTCTTTTATGCAGGGGGAGAAAATTTTACTTCAGTAAACACTAATTCGAGATATATTTTCACCCATTTGAGCATATTTAAATAACAAACACTCTTTGCTAAAAGAAAAGTTACTGCATCGTGCCCCCATCACACCTAAGAGAAGAATTTAAAATAATGAATGTGTGAAATAACAAGAATTAATAAAGCTTTGTGTTCTTTCTGAGAAAAAGCATGGTTACTAGCAGCATTAGAAACAGTATTAAAACGACTTCACTCTAGGCAGTAAGCGATAATTTCCATTGCTTCTTAAGCTGGCACACCCAAGAAATGTGCTGTCCACTTTTTAGAGCTTGGGTGCCAAATTCACCTTGGCACAAGACGACGCAGAACAATAAAAAGGGGGCAGAGGAGGAGGAGAGGTGCAACAACACCTGATGAAGGGGCCACAGATCAAAAAAAAAAAAATGTTGCCTGGAGAAATTGCCAGATTATTTTACTGCTGTTTTTTTACTGTCCGCTCTTCCCTCATGCAAGGGAGGTGAGGGTTGGGATGGGGCTAGCGAAGTGAAGGGGGGGATCGCACACCAGGCGAGCCTCGGGGTGCTGCAGGAGGCAAGGGGGGGGTGCTGAGTGCCACCGTGCAGGGGACAGATGACAATTTAAGGGGCAGGGCCGGGGGCAGGCACAGATCCTGCTCACTGGAGCATCTCCGAGGCAGGGCAATGCGGTGGGCAGCGCAGCTGGGACGAAGCAGAGACAGTCCAGCACCCGGCAGATGGTTTTGCACAAGGTGGTTTTTGCAAGGAGCCCCCTGAAGAGCGTGGCACGGAGTCGCAAAGCCCAGAGTAAAGGGCGTTTGGGTGTGGGGGGTGTGTGTGTGTGCATGCTCAAGGCAGGAAATACTCAGGATATGGGTGAGCTCTTTGGTTGTCAGAAGTACAGTTGTATCCCCCCCCCCCCCCCCCCCCCCCCCTCCCACCCGGGGAATAAAGGAGAACAAAATAACTAGCGCATCTTTGAACAAGTATCTATTTTCTCAGCAAATTCTGCACATCACAGGCAATTAAATCTTTTTTTCTGTCCGCTTTTCTTTCGGAATACAGCTGCAAGGTGACCCAACATAGAAACATGAGCTTTCTGTACATGCAGAACGCTCCATTCCTATTTGTGCTGCATAGGAGTTGAATCTTAGTTGGCAAATCACTATTATATGGGTGGAAAAGGCCCACAGATTTTTAAGGGGGGGTTGTGGGGGGTGCGTGTGTACACACCAAGAGAGTGAAGAGATTCTGGTATAAAAATTCCACCTGACATATGATTACGCTGGTTTTGTTCATACAACTTCAGATTCCACTTTTTAGTCATAACAATGGGTCCCCCTAGTGGGTAAAACCATAATTGACCAATTTTTGTCCTTTTGAATTTCCTCTTAAACACTGCAACATACCACATTTGATTACCAAGTGGAAGCCGCCGCTTGTAGAAAAGTGAGAAGAAAAAGGTATGGTCAACTTCTGTGCAACTTTTTAAAAATATAAACCACAGCTATAGCGATATATACTCCCACTGAGCTGTTTTATTAAGCAATCGAGTCACAAATTGTTCTGGTCGGTCACTAATGTGGCACAGAAACTGCACTTCATAAACAAACACCTTGGTTTTAAAATAATGATAATATAAATCAATTTTTTAGTTAAGGTTGTCCTGGCTAAGGTGTAATCAATTTGTCAGAAAGAATTGTGTGGGAAAGACAACACACACTATTTTTTTATTTTACAAAAATGAGTCACACTAACACTTTTACAAGTCATAATATCCAGTGCTTCACAAAGTAGTGAATTCAATGCTGTTAGAACTGTGACTGTTTTTATAAATGCGGGAGCCATTATAAACAGGTATAATTAGTTAACTTGCATATCTCCAGACATCTGTACCTATTTTATTAGCTGAAGAAGTCTCATATAGGACAGTGAAAATTATGTTCTGCTCTTTTAAAATTACCAGGGAATTATCGAACTTCCAACTGGGACTGAAGAACTGACTTGCTTAATGCATCCTTCCTGATGCTGGATTATTCCTCAGCATTGAGGAAACATGCAGAAGGTGGGGCCACAAACTGTGTTCTTTAAGCCTTCAGACATTTTTTACATTTTTTTAAATGCCTTTTTAAGGGATGTCTGTAGTATGAGCTACATGAACTAACAGTTTTTACTAATTTAATTTTACTTAGCTTGTTTGCCTGTGATTTTTTTTTTTTTTTAATATATACAGCAATCACAAATATCATAGATATTTTCCTACTTTCCTATTTGCACTCCTTGGTACAGCATATTACTGTGTAGTTTCAACCTCTATTAGTGTAGCTCTGCCTTTCACTAAACAGGAGAGCACTAGGTGGTTGGGTTCCCTCCCATCACAACTGAATTTAAAATACATTTACTGCACAGCTCCTTTTTCAATGAGTAACTGTTTTCTATGACATTTCCTTCTTATCCTGCGTTTCCATTTACAGATGGAACCGTTGCTGCGTTGCAACTTCTCTGTCTCCAGTAGCGGCCAGGTAAGGGCTCCTTCCAACACCTGGGAGAGGCTGTCATGCAAAAAAGCATTACAGAACTTGGTATAAATTACTGCAAGTTTCTGCCAACACAATTTGTCCATATTCTGTTCACACCAATAAAGCAGGCATTATTGTCAATCAAACTTCAAGGTCACGGCCTCAAAAAAACCCAAACCAAACCAAACCAAAACAAAAAATAAAAAAAGGAAAAAAGAAAAAAGCGAAGACCTTTTCAGAAGTTCATTTCATGAAATTATAATTAAAATAATGCATTCATAATGAAGCTCTGCAATAAAACAAGTTTATCCAGATGTTCTAACAACCACTTCCGCAAAACATTTTAGGCAATCTTATTTGTAAAGTGTGCCTGGATCTAAATGGATCTCTCTCAGTAAAGTAGCCCTTTCCTGCTAAACCCAATCTTTAGTCCTTTAAGAGGAATACCTTAAAGAAATTATTCCTTTAATTATTTATTCCTTTGGAATTCCTTTAAATATTCCTGTATATGTGAAGTAGTTTTCAAAATAGTAAGGGCTAAGAAGTGGCAAATACAACCTCCACTGGCTAAACACTCATATGCAATTTCAAAAAGACCTACATATGGAAAGTTCCCACTTATTATATATTCTGAGAGCTATCACTTCTGACTGCTGGTAATTGCCAACATGTTCGTTTTGCTTAGCAACAGTTTTACAGTAGATGAACCATTCGAGCTATCATAAAAGACACTTGCAGATTCTCTAGATGTTTATGATGTTTCTACTGGTTTTCTGTTAAAGTGTATGACATCTTAGTGGGACTGCCCAAATGGATTTGTCCAAATTTTCTCTCAGTGTACCTTAGGGAAGGTAGAAGTGCTCAAAACATTGACCTTTTTTTCCTCTGTGCAATCATTTTTCTTTTGTTACTCAAAGATGAAAACATTCTCAGCATCCTTACAGACTCACTTGAGCAGCAGTTATTCCTCTGCAAGAGCACTACAGAAAATGACTCCTGTAAAAGTTCTGCTAGTGCCAGCCACTATCTTCTACAAATTCTTGGCCTTAATCGAGAAGTCAAAGAAAAATGCAGCTCTCATTTCAGATATGGTTCTGTGTGCAGCAAGGCAAGCTGCAGTCACAGTTGCTAGCTCCTTAACAGTAGGACCCAGTTAGACAAAACCAAGGGTTGCTTATGCAAGCAGTGCACCCATCAGACGCCGGTCAACAAAAAACTCCAACTATGTGAGGCCTTACGAGCAACTACAAGCAAACTACAGGGCAACCGGATTTATCCTTATCCTTATCCTCTGTTCCCGTGTCATTTGTGATAAAAACCTCTGCTAACGATGTTTACTAAGCTGCGACATCCCAGAACTCCACGTGGCCTGCAAAACTTGCTTAGGACAGAAGCTTGGAAGTTGAAGGATTTCCCCATGTCCAGCTTCATGCCAGTGCCAGCCTCCTGTGACGCGTCTTCCTGCGCTGCAGCCACGCTGCAAGAAGTGGAGGTGCACCCACGAGCTTCGCTGTGAACTTGAGAGGAGCCCAGCCAGGGGCAGAGAGATCACCACAGACCCAGACGCCCTCCGCTTTGGGCTGCCGTTCCTCCTGCACAGGCCTGTGGCTCAGCACGGACCCCCCGTCCTTCTGCTCCAAGCTCGGGGCCAGCTGGGCCTCCTCCCAGCGCTTTATCCCTGCCTTCACAAACCGCCTCTTTGGCCTCCGCTCCGTCACCAGCCAAGTTGTTGTGGTTTTCCTTTTCCCCTTTGCCAAGCTTCAAGGGCGCGGTTAAGCAAGGTTCTGCCACGTGTGGTGAGGGCAGCCACGTCACCAGAGCGCTCCCGGGGTGCTTCTGAAGGCAGGCGGAGCCTCCACGTGACGACGCATATGTAACCTGAACACTGGCATTTTCAAATGACTTTTGATGACTTAACCGTGCCATGGAAGCTGTCCCATGAATAAACACAAACCAAAAATGTTCGACGTGACAAACTTAGCATAAAGACTGTTCTAAAATAAGCCAGCAGAGCAACATTTGGTATACACTGCACTGACATGGTGTTTTCATTCGTCTGGAGGTTCTCAATTTCCTCAAAGTTGCATGGGATTAATTAGAGAAGTGATGGGCTAGTTGGCACAGTTATTACTGTAAGCACTTCAAGAGAGGCTCCAGTGGATTTCAGTGCAATGGATTATGACATTCCCTTAGCTGCCATTTTTGGACTTCTACCAGACATCACTGCCCTCCACAGCAGAGGTGACACAGAAGCGTTTGTCCCAGGTACATCAGACCCTGCTATTTTAACACTTACTCACCTTTACAAGTCTAAAAATAAGGCACACGTTCACCTTGCAGCTTTTAAATATGTAATGATGACTGTTGAACCCTGATACTATTCTACAACAGACAAGATTTAAATGTGCTGCCAAATTACTCCCTCCCTCCTCTGATATCAACAAATAAAAAGACAAAAACTGGGAATCTGTATCCTATGATACACGAAGCAAACTACCAAAAGCACCAGGATAGGTGAGAACTCCACAAAACATAGAGTTGAACGTTAAGTGTCACTGCTGTGGCCAAGCAGACAATTGCAAGTTTAGAGCTTAGACCTTACTAAGCTGTTGATACCAATCTATCCCAATTACTGTCGGTCAGTATCAAGCCAACAGAAACTGCTGCACCCCCAGTAGAGAAAACAGCAAGAAGCTCACCAGTCAGCAGCACAAAACAAGCATGCTTTCGGAATGCAGGAATATCCCTAATGGTGAAATGCAAAGAAAAAGCAAAGCTGAACATTTGAGACAGTATCATGAAATACTATGCTGATTGTCTCTTCTTCTTTTCTTCAGTGCCACTCCCACAGCCTGAGCAACTTGTAAGACCTCTCCCGTTCACTGGTCCGTGCTTATGGAGCACTGCACTATTGTTATCTAGCCATTAACAAGTGCTGCCACATCTGCAAGAATAAAGCAAGATCTTTCAAGTACATTGCAAAAGCTAGAAATAAGGCCTCAAGCCAGGAGAGACAAAGTGCATCTTCCTGGAAGAGTTACAGACAGAAGGTGACACCCATCTAGAAATAATTACCAGCCATCTACGGAGGAACAGAACCGTAACATCCCCATAAAAGCCAGTCGTTCAACTGCCACAGCAGTGTATTAGAAAACTGACACATTCAGAATAAAGGTATGATCCACAGGGAAAAAGTTTTTTGATGACCAAGTTCTTTATTAAGTTTTTTATCACTACTACTATCTGCAGAAAATAAAAATGCTCCTGAAATAGTTTACCTAAGAAGTTAAAAGCAAAGCCAGAAACTACTGGACAATTCTTATATTGGTTCCTCAAAAATACCTGTTAAGAGCTGTTCATAGGCTCAGTTCCAAACACTGAATCTTTTCCCCTAAATATTCATCTCCCAAACAAATCTGGTAAGATTGCAAAATATTGGTTAAAAGTTGGATTGGGTTTTGTGGCTTTTTTGTTGTTTTGTTTGGGTTTTTTTAAATGGTAGGGGTTTTTTTAAAGTAAGTTTTGTATTTCATATGGGCTGGTTTTTGCTATTGGATTCTAAAGCATTTTACCCGACTTGTAAGAAGTTTTCTGTATTTATTTCCAAGCAAGATTTTCTCTTGCACGGTAGAATCCTTCAAGTCTTATTTTTCCCCTTTCCCACCTATTTATACTGGAATTAATATAAAAGAAATAAAGTGTGTTTATACTATATATAGCAGAATTTTTGCCCATAAACACCAATCTTTATCCTGCAAATAAAACACTAATCTTTATCCTGCAAATACTTCATGCTGTTAACTTTCTGACCAAGAACCTGCTTATAAAATGCACCTCTGATATAGCATGGAGGAAGTTTAAGTAAAACTTTAAGACTGAGACATTAACATAACATTAAGAAGACTTAAATTTCCTGGCAAATACCAATTATTCCTTCGTTCCCACAAGTTTCATGTTAATTTTAAACCTACCATTTTTCCCTATTTGCATAATTAATTTTGAAAAAAAAAAAAAAAACAAAAACAAAAACAAAATGAAAGTATCTCAACAGGAAGAATGTCCTTTCCTAGCAAAGGCAGATTGAAAGATGTCTGAGTGAGAGCGACCCAGCTGATGGCCACGTACCCCACGGGGGTTCTACACGAGGCATCTCTCCATACTTGATCAGTTACACGGACCCACTGCTAGCCATTCTGAATTGCTGTACCTTTCTGTATGAATGGACTGGTATGGATGGCTTAATAGAGAGCAACACAGTATTTCACAGATAAGAATTTTACAATACACACTTGAAAAATGACAGGAAAAATCTATTAACTTTGATGACCTTCACTTCCATCTTCAATAAATACCAACCTCTGATTGTTTGTGCAGGGCAAACCTGTTCATGACCCCAGGATTACTGACAGTTAAAAAACAGCTGCTTTTCTGACAATAAAGATGAACACAGGATTACCAAGATTTAAATTTTTTGATATATAAGGAGAGTGAAATTTAAAAATAAGAAAGTACAACTAATATACAGGAAATCTGGAAGATCAGCCCACAGGAACTCTTCTGGAAGACAGAGTAGAAATATATCCAGTCTCTTCAACTACTTTAAAAATTAGATACTGCAGAAATAGCATCTAATCATCATAAACAGTTTTCATTGTCTCCACAGCGATCAGAGCTGTAGATACTGAAGAGAGAGCTGCTAGCTGACATCTGGATGATTTAAGCACATTTTTGATACCAGTTTATCATCATATATAGTTGCCTGTCCTTTGCTATCACACAGGGGTAATACAGAGTTAACAAATTGCATCTTTGAGGATGCAAATGCTTGCTCATTTAATGTTACCATTCATCTAGAACAGCGGAAGTATAAGCCTATAAATGAAAAAAAATTCCTTTCCCTAAAGGATTTTACATTATAGTCCAGTACAAATTAAACTACAAAATAACACTTTCAAGTAGCAATAGTAAAGAACATTTTATTAAAATGGAAGTTTGTCAAACCTCATGTATCAAAACTAAGGCCATAGCTAATGCTAACACAAAGTCAACCTCAAAAGGTTCTTGTAATATGATACAATTTAGAAATCCTATACAAAGCTATTTTACAAATGAGTACTCGAACATTCTCAAATGCAGCATTACTGACTTGTTCTAAAATGATATATCAATTATTCTAGTGATAATATTTAATGATACAAAGTGCTGAACTATAAGTGGATATAACCTGTCTTTATTTTGGTCCTGTGAGGAAGGTAATTTTCTGCATCACTCCAGCTACAGAAATGAATGAATGTACAAAACATTGTAATGGAAGCTGCCAATGATTCCTCCCCTTTGTGCTGAGTTCATTTCTTTTCTTCTAATGCTAAATATCTCCAGTCATAATAGCAATGAACTCTTCTTGATTGACTGTAGAAAAAGAGAAAATCGTTAAGACAACCCGCAAAAATCCATAAACCATAAACGAAAATAATGTATATCTGTATTATACTTTTTACTTGAAGGTTTTGCAGTTAGTGTTCATTGTGACTGATCCATTACTAATCAGGGTTTACAAGTTCGGGTTTTTTTCTTCTAAAATAGAGATTTTGCACTTTTTTTTTTTTTTCTCATGTGAAAGGAATATTCAGAATGCAAGCTGAATTATGTGGTTAAGCCGGAATCTAGCTCACATATAACATGCTATTATTTCTAATTATGAAAGTAAAAATATTCTAGAAGTAAACAAGCTAGAAAAAAACAGCAAGTATGTAAAAACATGGCTATGCAAAAACAAATACTTGTTTTTTAAGATTTATAAAAGCATTAAAAATGGCAGATACATTTTATTAATTGCTTCTTAAGCAACAATACTGCAGCTCCAGTTACAATCAAATTCAGTTTTATTCTTAAAATCATGATTCAGACATTTATGTCCAAACCACCCCCACACCCTAAACCAAGCTATTCCTCTCTCTCAAGCCTGTAACACTTGCCAAATACAAAATTAATTTTAAGATCATTTACTTATGATTCCATAAATTAGCTGGAATTAAAATGGACTTTTGACAAGCTTTTACCCATCTGAACTTTCTTCATTCTTCAGTTCTAATTACCAGAAATCTTACACAAATGTACTTTAAGAAATTAAGTCATAATAATAAATTAATTAGCAGTCATTAATTATTTTGCTGCACTTATAGCTGAGCTATTGACCTTACTCATATGTTAAAACAGAGCCACTGCAAAAGAGTTAACCAACGAACATGTTCGCTGTGCAACTAATTACTGTAGTGGGGAATGATTAGAGTAAGTCAGTGCAATGGAAAAGACCAGACACGTATGAAGAATTCTCCCTGACAATTATCTGTACCAGCCAACGTGCCCAAGCTATTCCTAAACAAAGCATTGCAAAGTAAGAGCTACATTTACACATAGAAGAAAATTAAACAAATTGATCTATTTTAAAGAATAAAAAAAAATAGACCTAAATCTGCTCTGTTGTGACACATGTCAAAAAGTATGAAACAAGTCTAGCTTAGGACCCTATACTCTGAAATATCAGTCTATCATATAGCTACATGTTCTGCTATACATAAGCACTATGTTGCCTGTATGACTTTAAAAAGCATTTCCACCGCTTTAGCACAGCAACAGCACAACTGCAAACATCCCCCCAAAAATATTCAAACATCTTTTTTAAACAATGCTGCAAAGTGGAAATACAATATTATAATGATGAACAGATTTTTGTAACATTCAAACAAACTGCAAAGAGAAGCGTAGTTACAATTCCCAGTAACTCAGTTAATCCTCCTCAGACTTAGGATCTGTTTACAAGGTAAGCACAATCACTGAGTCAATCACAGTCTTTCCTAGTGTCAGATTTCCCTCAATTCCATGACATAAATGATTGTAAAAGAACAAGCAAGTATCACAGCTAATATGAAGAAAATGTTGACTCTGACTCTAGGGGCTTAAAGGAACATATTATTTCAGTGGAGGCTTTTCTTCCCAATTCTGTGCCAAAACCCGGGACCTAAGACTGGATCATGTTTCCTACAGATGCATCCACACAAGATGACAAAAACTGCATGAACTGACAGTATGGAGTTTCTAAAAATAGTCATACTCTGAAACAAAAGTCACTTCTAACACCAGGAGTACGAGAATAAGGTTATATATGTTTTTAAGGCAGACAAGAATGTCAAAAATACCTTCTATGGAAAGTTATGGACAGTGTACCACTACAGCTCAGTGGTTTTGCTGGAAACACAAGGGTTCAAGTAGCCTGCATACCACACAACAGACCTTATTTCACTATAAGCAAAACAATCTCTCAAATGTAAGAAGGCTGGTAAACCACAAGTGGTATTATTTCTGTATTTGAAGTCACAATTAAAAATGCTACCAACTAACAGTTCCAGATAATTTTTTTTTTTTGGCAGGAAAAGAAGGAGAATTAGATGACAGCAAGATTTTGCTACATGACCCAGATGTTTGAAGCTAAATGGAACAGTGATTCACAGGATTATTTACTTTTTCAGGATGAATCTTAAAAAGACAGAAACAGCATCAGTTTTCTTTAAAGAACAGAAAACACACAGAACCTTAAGGATAAACAACACCATATACAAACATTATGCTGTCAATCTTCCATATCTGATCTTGTGCTTGACTACTGTAACAAAGAGAATGAATGGATGAATAAGAGGAAACAGCCACCCACTCGTATCTGATCAATTTGAATTCAAAAAGGTAACACTGACCCAAAGTAATGATGACTCAGTAACTTTCTTGAAAGGAGCTAGTGGTCTACATTCAATTTGTAGTGACCAAATAGCCACACGATAAAAAAATATCCTTGATCCTTGACTTCGACATCTCAACTGGCATCTCCAGGAGAGTAACACAGAACAAAATGCGCCTGCTGATTCCCAAAAAATTAACCTTAAAAAAAAAAGTCAAGCTAGCAATGCAGTGTCCTTATAACTTGTCCTTTTAAAAGCAAAACAAGCTAAAAACGAAAGTATCTATGCAGACTAGCAATCAATCTAATGGATTGAGAAAACAGACATCATTTCTTCCCTGCTTCGCAGCTACTGAAAACGAAATAGGTATCCTACTGTCTGCCAGAATTCACAGCTGCAATCCTCTGTGTCACTACACAGATAGGTGACTGAAAATAGGATTTGCACCTTCCACTATACTCACCTGCTTCAACTATCCTATAAGAAACACTGAGAAAAAAACAAAATCTATTTTCTCAGGATGCAGATCAAGAAAATCTGATCAAGGAGTAAGACAGTTCAGGGCTCCAATAGAAAGAAAAACAACAAAAACCTAAATGAATTGTTTTCTTGTCCTGGCTTACCTCCCTTAAACATCTCACCTGTGGGATCAGATACTGCCAGTGCAAAAAATGGGTGAGAAGGCACAGCTGGGAATGTAGAATACCAGCAGAATTATGCAGTATGGATTTATTAAGGAACCATAGTCTCAGACCATAGAAAGATATCAGAAAACAATAGCTCCAAAAAGAAAGAAATCACACACTTTTCTCAACACTCACTTTAGTACTAAGCATCAACATTAACACTCTTCTGGCAGTGGAGTCACTGACCTTTCACAATCTTTGTTTCCAGGCTCTGTATATTACACCACTACAAGAGAAAAGGTTCACATCTCCACAGCAGTGGCCATATTTAAAAGCCCTGCTCTTCCTCTTGAAAGAAAAGGGGTTGTTTCAGTACTCAAGTAATTGTATTCCCAAGTATGCAATAACATCTATCTCTAGGAAGAAGTGTCTGTCACAAATCTGACAATGCAGATTTTTTCCACTAGTAGTGAGACTATTGAGTCCAACAGATGCGGCAGCTCACAAGAAATACTATTGCAAATGGAAAAGTTGATGAACTGCTAGTGAAATCTCAGACATGAGTCACTATCCTGAAAGAAAAACTCAGAAGTAGATTTTGATGAATGTCAAAAATGCAGTGGTTTACTGTAGATGGTGTCAAATGAGTGGTCCCTGAAATTCAGATACTAAGGTTTCTGGTGTAAACATACGGGTGTTTTCAAGTTAATGAAAAAAATCTGTTTCAGCATTCACGAAGATTTAATAAGCACGGTATCAAACTGGATCTGTTAATTCATTATTTATCTAGCTAATAAATCCCTTCTGCAGCCCAATCTGTATGGATCTTGTCGACTGCCCAGAGCCATCTTTCACACTATGCTCTTCAGTGCTCTAAGGTTCAGAAGTACATTAAAGGCCTATCCAAGCTAATCCTGCATAGACTCAGGGTACATCCAGACTGATTTATTAGCTTAATTCTCCATATCTGACTGCCACACTTAAGTCACAAACAGCAGCACATCACCACTGAAGAAATACTGACTAGGTGATCAAGGGTTTCTCTCAGCACTTTAATCCTTTTACTGATTTATAAGGAAATAAAAATGTCATGTATGTACATGGCATCTCCCATGTACCAGTTCAATTACTTCCACCTTCAACTACACTTTCACCAAACTTTTAATAGATATTGGTTGAATAACAGTTAGTGGTGAATCAACTTGAGAAATCAACTTAATTTTTAGACTCCCAAGATGTGTTTCCAGGACTAGTAGCTGTCAAAACCAATTTCATTATTTGTTAGCTAAATTAAGTTTGAGCTGAAAGTTATTGAGAAGGAAACAGAATAGGACATTTCCAGAAGAAAACCACATTTAAAAAGAGAAGAAAATGAAGAACAGACTATATGGGTTTTTGTTTGCTAACACGTACTTTCTCCATCTCCATCCTTATCAAATTCTTCAATCATAGCCCGCAGTTCTTCATCAGACATGTTTTCACCCAATTCTCTAGCAACACGGCGCAGGTTTCTCAGACTTATTTTACCAGAGTCATCATCATCAAACAATTTGAATGCCTTGAGTATTTCTTCTTGTGGGTCTCTGTCCAATATCCAGTCTGTCACTGTAAGAAGGATACTTAAATCAGGCTAAAAAATTCTGAAGGCTAAACTCAGAAAACCTTAGCAGACTGAGGCAGTATGAAGAACAAGCACTTCCTATTTCACCTGTTCTTTCATTTTTGTATATTTCAATTCAAAATGCATATTTGTTTGACTGTCGTCTGTTATCTTTCACATCTCTCTTTTTTTCCCAAGCTGAGTTTCTCTTTGGGACATAACTGTTGCAGTGAAAAGCTACACAGAAATTTAGACAGTCATGCTTTCAACACACTTCAATAGGAACTAAAAGTATACACATACCTCCTCTGTTCCAAACTTACCTTTCAGAAAAAACAGCAGCTCTGACAGATGAAGACATGTGATTTTTTTTTTATTTTGTATGTTTTGATCAAGATAAAATTTTGACTGGGAGAGAACACTGAAACTCTAAGTAATGAAAAACATGCACAAGTAGCCTCTCTTTTAGATACAAAATCACACTAACAAAAACCCTAAAAAACCTAAGCCCAAGATGTTCAATCTGAAAGAATTCATCAGCCTTTGTTATTCCTTTTATCACAACCATCTGTCAGTTTCTGTAACAGAAAAGACAAACTTGCCACATAAAGTAATTTTCTAGTAATTATTTCAGACCAACCAACCGTAATATATCTTCACATCTTTATACCTGCTAGTCTTATATTACAGGGCTTGCTATTTATGACTTTCATCAAGCCATTAAAAACACATCAACCCTGTTTTGTGCATAGAGGACCACTTAGCATGTGCTGCTATCTGCAGGTGGAATGCCTGCTCTGGCTTAGCGAACTTGACAGGAAAAAATTAGATTCAAGCTCATATAAGGTCAATATAGCAATGAAGCTTATATGTCTACATAAATCTCTCAGACTTATACTAAATTTAAATATTTTCACTTAAAACAACTATGCTGCATGACAGTATTACATCATTTTAAAAAAATTACCTTTTGAAGAAAAAAAGACAACAACAATGTTAGATGAAGAACAGTAACACACTAGGTCTCCAAATACTATCGGTAACATGATTGTACAAAATGAGACAAAATGTAATTCCGTGTTTATACATTCTAGATGGGCTATTCCTTCATTTTAAAACCATAAATAACATTAAATTATGAAAAATTGATGGCTCAAGAATTGCTTTGCTCATATTCAGCAGCTCTTCACAATTAAAGTTGCAGTATTTTATTTCATTTTCTCTAACTCCCTGAACTTTCTGATAGAAGTGGTATCATGTTTAATTCTGTGTCACAGTCATATTGCCTCATATTGCAACTCAATTCTGATTCAAGTTTTGGGACAGGTTCAGTTGCCTTCTAAGTATATATTGTGCTTTCTAAAAAATTTTCCCGGCTTCCAACAGCACTTATTGACTGCCTATATTGATAGCCAGGACAGAACCTGGAAACAATGAACAATGACAGGACTGAACATCAGGAATTTAAAAGAATTACACAGTAATTACAGTATATTAAATTATGTATTATAGAATAATGACATAATTATAATTGTATTATTAGTAGTACTATTAAATCAATACTTTTTTTTTAATTAAATCAGGACTGATCATGCATATTTCCCCATAGGCTTTATTTTTGATTCTCTTTTGACTTGTAATTTGCTCTAACCTGGAATACAACTACAAAATTACTATCTGTTATTAACAAAACATTTTGTCCAATCCTAACCTGTTAAATAAATAAAATTTGCCATATTTCAATCAAAGTTCTGCCATGTTATTCGTAGCCAAGAGCAAATATACATGTACTACAGTGGGGAGGGGTTTCAGAAAAGTTACAAAAAACTAATGCCTTGAGCACATGGACTGGAATAATAAAACAGAGATGTAAAGCCATACATGGAGAAATCCCACAGAGCTTATTTTTTTGGTATGCAAAGTATAAATTATGTGTAACAACAAAAAAATCTTCGAAGAAACTTTATCTTTAAAAATTCTGCAATCTCTACACACTCAAAGTATGTCAAACTGTGCAATACACAGTGTTCAGATGAAAGAAAGTGACTATTAAAATTTCACTGGTTTTATCAACAGTTGAAAATCCTTAAAGTATAATATTTAACATCTGCTTCAATTTCTCTTATCTTTGTTATATGTGAAGTCACTATTCAGTTTAGAGTTTGTCTGTGTATATACTCCTTCCCATGAAATTCAATGCCAAATACTTTTTCCACAGCAGGAAGGAGCATCTTAGAAAATCCATAAGGAACACAAGAATATCTATATTTTAAGTTAGCATTTATTCCTCTGTGTAAGTTTGAAAAAGATTAGGACTGTGTATACTCTTATTTCCTTTTATACTGTGGCTGTCATTCATCTTTACATATCAAACTGAGTATTCAGAATACAAAGATATATTTTCCTCCACTATTGATTTTTGTTAAGAAAAATAGGAAATTAGATTTCCCACTTCTACTTCTTAATATTACTAAATAACTGAAAAAATATACAAAGTACTGCTTCCAAATTCTAGTCACTACTATACGCTAAATTTCTCTAAAGATACACAATCAAACACATACCAACTTCATTAAAATCTTCAAAGGTGATCTTGCCTGTCGCTTCTCGATCATAATCTTTAAGTATTTTCAGTACATCAGCTTTTTTCACATCAAAACCCAAGGCTCTCATTGCCACCTTTTGGAATAAAATGGAAGTGCAACCACGTATGAAGATTAAAATACAGATTTAACAGATTTCTTTTTATTTTCAGTAATTACCTTCTTGTCCAAGAAAGAAGGTACATATCAGTGGTTTAGCAACAATAATAAATAAAATTAATAAAAAGAAAAAAGGTTTGGATATAAAAATCACCTAAAAGTACTGTTAGCAAATGGAACATAAAGTTACAGTGAAAAACCTAGCCTCTGCATTTTCAAGGATTTTACTGACTGGATCAAATATTTCTTAGGACAGGTAGATTTCTCTTCCTCATTTCTAAAAACATTTTAAGTACTGACATTTTTTCAAAGAAAAAAGTGAAATCATTCTTCAAATTATTCTTCTTCAGTATTCATACTAAGTGTGTATATGTTCATGGGTTTACAAGTCCTCTTACAAGTGACTTTACTGCTTTGCCAGTGAACAACATAAACCAACCTATTTTTTATTTTTCTATTACTACACGTGTAGTTTTCCATTTCAGCTGAGATGGCAATTTCTCCGCACACAGCACCTTGACTTCCTCCAAACTGATGCACATACGCTAAACCAGAAGTGGAAAACCACAATCCTATTGGATATATCTATTCAAAAATCTATGCTATATGCTGATTTTGTAAACGAGAAAGTTCTTTTCTTTATTAGACTTCTGTTCTTCCACAGTACTATCTTCAGGGCCACAATATTTAATTAGGCAGCTAAGAAACAGCTTTGAAGGTAATCATGCCAGCTGGGAATTCAAAGCATATCATAAGTGGAAAAAGCATGTTAACAGTCCTGAAACACTCCCCAGTATTACCTCACTCACTGTAGCTTCCAGCAAAGAAAAATACCTGAACTCTGAAATAAAGAGAAGGGCATCGCTATACCTACGACATCCTTCTAATATCAATTAAAGTAAAAATAAGACTTTTTTTTTTTCCCCTGAGTTACTTAGTAGAGACAGAATGTGAAACCAGAAGTCTAGATTAGGTATTCCTTCCCAAAAGAATCTCACCCCATACCTGACAGAAACACTGGCCTCTCCAAAGCTGTATTTTATTCTTGATGCAGTATAGTTAGAATAAAATTCATAAAATATTTAATCAAAGACACTTTAATAAACTTCATGTACTACATCTAGAGACTTCCAGGCAGCAGGACTCACTAGTAAAGACTGCCATCCTAACCTCTATTTGCTGACAGCTATTAACAGGAGAAGCCTTCACAGAGAAGGGCAACTACTGAGTCCCTCCCACACACAGCAAACAGCGTACCTCATTTCTACAACCCACAGGCTCCCTGTTGAAAAATGCAAGTGGGTAAGCTCTGGCTTGTAGTCAACAGCTCTACAAATCTGATTTACATCTTTCACCTACGCACCTGAAACCTGTAGATTTTCACAACACCAAGCTTCAGATTATACAGTGTCTTTAAAAAGAACGAAGCAGTTTTTCAAGAGTTTTTCTCACTTAGTCATCTGTCCAAGTTAAACCCTGGGGATCATTCAGACCAGCGTTACCTAGGATGCTACAGCTATTCTGTTTGTGTCAAGTATAGTGTGGGAAGAAAAGCTCATTCTTACATCAATGCAGTACTTCCTTTTTTCCGCCCCCTGCTCCCCCGAAAATCCTCACTCCTTCAGCCCAGCAAGAAATCTTGAACATGGAGCATTTTTTTTAAAGATACAGTCAACATCTTAAAAACTCACTAAGAAACGGATACATATTGTCTGCCATAAAATTGATTAAATGAAAAAAAAAACCTTTACCTTTAATTCATGATAATTTATTGCTCTATCTTTGTCTGTATCAAACAACTCAAAGGCATCTTTAATTTCTTGCTTCTGTTCCTCAGTCAGTTCTCTTCTTTTCTTCTTTTTAGTTTTGTCTACTGAAAGCTCATTCCTATATAAGGAAGAAATTAAGCGCAATTGATTTCTTCTGGGAAAATACCACTGTAGATAACATCTTACAACAACAACCTCACCATAATTGCACAGATCACTACCTTCTCTATTCAGTCTTTTCCCAGCTTGTCCTCCCAGTTTAAAATAACACATGAAATAGATAATTCTTTTGTGAAAGCTGAATGACACCTCCACTTCCCCACCCAAAATAAAACCAGCACAGATGTTTTGGTTAATAAATAACAACAAAAAAAACAGGGTAGAAAAACTACCAGTTAAAAAGAATACTTGAGGTTACAAACTAGATTAGCAGTTGAAATGATACAACTCCTGAAAATGCTTTATTTCTAACTGTAGCTTAGAGGAAATAATTTTGAGACAGACAGGCTGCTGGAGGCTTAACCAGAAGAGACAACTGGGTTGTCTGGTTACTAAAGTGGGCATTAGGTGCCACAAATCGGCTTTGTTGCCAATAACAGCTCTTAAAACAAACGGCATTTACAGATTTCTTAAAATTCTTTAAATCACACACATACATACTGTTCAAAAGACTTTTTGCTCTGTTTCAGTATATACGTAAGTCCCCAAAATGAGCAAGTCTTGCCCAAAGACAGCTCTCTTTTCCAGAAATAAGATTAAATTTTCAGATAACAGACAGAAAACAAATGATTCGTATACTGGGAACAAGAACTGAAAAAGCTGAAGAGGATGGCACTGATAAAAGGCACTTTGGACCAGGATAGCAGAGGGTAAATTTTGCTGTAACTGTTCTTTATTCACATCAGTAAGACTGACTGCTGTATCGAGAGTAATTGCTTGGAAAATGTCCATTTCAGAGCAAGAACTCTAAAAAAAAAAAAGTACATTTGAGATAACAGCTGATATCAACTAAGATTCTTACAGTACTCAAGGTACATTCCTGGAAGAAGCAGGCATGCAGGAGCAGCATACTGTCACTGTCATGAGCGTGGCTAATTGCAGTGGTAAATCCCCTCCATTCTGTGACCATGAGGCCACATCAGATAGAAGTACAGAAAGTGGATAAAGCCTAAGGCACACTACCGTTCCTAGTTGCTGCAGCACACAGTGCATGAGAAGCCAAAGGAGATGGGTTTGGTTGGACCAGGGTGAGTGGGGCAGAGGGAATAGGCAGGGGAGGGGTAGGGAGAGGGGATCCAAGTGCTGTCCTTCACGATCCAGAGGGTTATTACACAGAAGACAGTGACAGGTTCCCCTCAGACGAGCACAGTTAAAGGACAAGAAAAAACAACTACAAAACAGAAGAGGAAAAAATGCAGCTGGATCTAAAGAGAAACATTTCTACTGTGTGTTTATGCGCTGGAACAGTTGCACTGGGAGACTGAAGTGCCTCTGTCATCAGAAAATTTCGGAAGCCAACTGGAAAAGGCGCTCAGCAACCTCATTCAGTTTTGAGTGGGACCCGCTCTGAGCAGCCTAGATAACTTCCAGAAGTCCTTTCCAACTTTCTCCTCTCAGGAAAATGCTTTTTACACTTATGTGGTTTTTTGCTCCAGAGACAAAATGCGTGGTGTGTCACCTACTGTAAAATGCACAAAAATTACTGATGAATGAAAACTGTTTTTCAAGGATATTTATCTTCCAAATCTCCTGTAATGAGCCGCTTTTTCTTCTCTGTTCAGAATTTGCTAACTTTAATTAAAACCTAAGATTAAACACACAGCTGATATTTAGCTTTCAACAACCACTGAAGCTACACCAGTAAAAGTTCCAAATATAGACAAGAAAAGAGCAGGCTGCACAAGCTGGACCTGCCTCTGACCACAGTATTGTCAAAGAATGAGAAGTCCTTAGCAGACCAATTGGGACAGCATTATTTCACACTGGCTTTGGATTACTATAGCTTCTGGAAGGACTAAAATGGCTGTGAGTGGGCTACATAATTAGGACTGTGAGAGTATCTCAGATCCAGAGAGCACATATTCTGTGAGCTGTGATGATGAAATCCACTTAGAAGTCTGAAAGCAGATTAATGCTGAACTCTTCTGGAGGAAGGATCTGGCTACTCCAGTGCTTATTTAGTGCTTTGCATAAAATAATGTTTTCAAAAGAGCAGTACTTAAATGTAAGTAGTTTAATGCCACCTTCTGCAACCACTTTCACCACTTGAAGCATTAAGTTCTCAGACTTGAAAACAAAGGATCGTGTATGCCATATAAGCATATTAATTACTCCTGAAAACAAGGACTTGCCAGGTATGGAATTTGTAAGCCAGGCCCCTTTATGAAACAGTTACTGAACCAGAATTGAACAAGCAAGCAGACGAACAAACAAAAAAACAAACACCGGAACTCAACAACCTAACTTAACGCCTGTTAAAAGGCTTTTTGAAGATGCATTACTGCAGACAACCCAGAAGCGAACCTCTCACAGCCGGGCCGTGCCCTCCCCCGGCGAGCAGACGGCTGCCGGGCCTGATCCGCCCCAGCCGCCCACGACCCCCGTCCGAAGGGATCAGACATAAGCGGCTGGAGGCAGCGGACGACCTTCGCCGGCACACACTAGCCGCTGCCCGCCTCACCCCGCTCCCCGACGAGATCTCCCCCCGCCATTCCCCTCTCAGGGCGGCCAGCGAGGCCCTGAAGGCTCCGGGATGGCGGCCCACACACAGCAACACCCCCCCACCCCCCACCCCCGCCGCCCGCGCTCCGCGGGCCCAAAGGGAGCGAGGTGGTGGTGGTGGTGGTGGTATGCGGGGAGAAACCGCCCGGCTCATACCGACCTCAAGGCCAGACTCATAGCGCTGCCGGGCCGGGCCGAGCCGGGCCGAGCCGCCCCTCCTCACGGCCCCGCCGCCCTCCCTTCCCCTTGGAAACGCGGTGCGACGCCGGCACCCACCGGCGCGCACCCGCCCCGCCTCCTGATTGGGCGCTGGGCGAGGGAAGCTCCCCGCCTCCGAGCGCGGCGCGCTCGCTTATTGGGCGAAGGGGTAATCACTCAAGAGGGAGGGGGCGTTTCCCTTGTGTCGTTTCCCCCAAAACGCGGCGGGGGCGGAGGTTGGTGCCTGAGGGAAATGGCGGCTGCCGCCCCGGCTTCGGGCTCTGCGGGGCGGGTGCGCCGCTTCCCCCTCGCTCCTTACTGCCGTGGGTCTGCTGGAGTTTGGCAGAGCCTCCCCTCGCTTCCAAGCTCTGGGCGGCGCCATCGTGAGCGTGGTTGTGTGGGGAGCGGGGTGAGGCGGCGCTGCCGGAGCTGGGCCGCGGCCGCCGTGTTGCGCGGTGGCAGCTGTGGGCGCCCTTTGGTTGTTGCCGGGGTTTTGGAGAAGTGGCGTGGTTCCCCGTCGGCTGAGAACTGCTGCTCGCAGTGCACCTTCGGGGTGGGGTTTGGGAGCTCTGCGTCAGAGCTCGGGAAGGTGAGGGGAGATGCGGTTTAGAACCACGTCGTTGCAACACGTAATATTCAGAGTTCATGGGAACATTATCACAAGCCTTTCTGATACTGTACTGACTCCCTACAAATTTCGGGGTGAAGTAGTCTATATTACTGGAAGACTGAAGACCTTAATACATAGTTACAGTTCTTATTGCTATTAACACATCCATGCTCTTCAAACCAGTGAATGAGCCCATAATACGTATTCTGTGGGTGGAGGAAATGCTCTTCTCGCTGATAAGAAAACCTGGAAAAAGCACTGCCTGGGTGCTCTGGTCGGAGACACTCTAGAGGCTCCTTGGGCCTTGCCATTCAGGATGCCCTGAGCAGACAGGGCTGTTTATAACCACTGCTGAAACAGCATAGTCCAGTATTACTTGCTGGACCATATGGATGTTCAAATCTTTCCTAATACAGTGCTAAGTAGTCTAGCTAGATTCACTGAAAAGACTCCAGTCAAAAATGCCTTCAGGTATTTCAGTCCTGCTCTCTTCAGGACTGATAGCATGTCTTGAAGGTGTTTTACATCTGCAGACACGTAGGCTTCCAGTAATGAACCAGTAGCAGATTGACCCCAAGTACGTACTGTTGATGTGAAGAGCTGGATTTGGTAGATGTGCTCAATACACATTTTTCCTGAACAAAGTGAAGCAGAGATGAGGCATGTTTGGCTGGCTGTTCATAGTATCTCTGGGCCACAGATCGCATAGGCAGAGGCACAGTCAGAAGTTTGTAATTGACCTCTGTTAACAAAAGGTAGCTTTGTAACTAAAAGCATAGATTACTGGCAGGTTTGATCCTCAACCTGTGCTTGTAGTGAGATTTTTTTGATTGGAGGTTTTTCATTTTGCTCCTTACTGTTTGAATGTGTCTGCAATTAGGTGCATTCATCTGAGCTTTCAAATCTCTTTTTCCCCAGTTCAAAGCAGGAAGTTGGGTACAAGTCCTGAATATGGGTGTTGGGACTCCATGCTGGTAGCTCTGCAGTCACTCCATGCTGTTTACAAGGTAGAGTACTGTCTAGTAAACAAACAAGCAAATATACCCACAGATTATTTTTTGTGTGTGTGTGTGCTTCATACAACATATTTACATGACCAGAGAGAAAAAGAAGGCATTAACTGGTGAGAATGCTCATCTGGAGTGTAGGGGAGGTAGTGTCAGGGTCCTAAGTGTGCCAACAGCCCCAAATTGCCCTGTCTCACCTGGGACCCCCACCCACAACCCCTCTGCTTGTTGGTACTGGAGCTGTTCAAAATAAGATCAAGTATCAAAACCTTGTGATGTAAAGCAACAAGCTGCTTTGCCAATAAAGTTAATCCAAAAATTGTCAAAGGAGTAGTTCTGCTTGGGCAAACTTTATGCAAGTTCAAGTGTTGTTTGTTCATGTTACTTTTACGGCAAATCATACAGCACAAAATAACTGTGAAAATGTAAAGCCGTATTAAAAACACATCATGTGTCCTTGCCAGTTTGATGGTTGGAAATGTACTGCTGTACCTCTGGATCAAATTTCTGAGAAATACCTTCCTCTGTAGATCTGATACAGTTGCAGAGGTGCTGGCCAAGGACGTTTCCCTAGTGTGGGCGATCATTTGTTTGTTTTTCCTGTGCTCCCCAATTTTTATTGCTTTTGAATGCCTTCCCAGGACACTGTTGGGCACATATGGGAACACAAAGTCGGTTATTAAACTGGTGAGATTAGTCTGTCCAATAAAAGCTGAATTTAGAGGAACTATGTGCTGAAAATAGTTTTGGATGGCACAGTGAGGGTGAAGAGCAGGTTTATAACACTGTTTCTACTTTACAGTTATGCAATGGAGCCTATTTTTTTACTTTCATGGTAAATTTAGACGCTTGTGTGTGTGCATGTGCAGAGAGATGTAGTCTCTGATGGCAGCTGGTGACGTGTTCCTCCTCTCAGCACAGCGAGGCAGAGCAGCAGCTCCTGCCTGTACTTGTGCCGCTCAGCCACCAGTGGGCAATTCGTCTGCTGGTGTTGCTGCTGGTGCTCCGGTTTTTACCGCCCCGGCACACCGCCCCCGGGCAGGCAGCTAGGGTCGGCTCTTACTGTCTTTTCGTAGGAAATTAGGAGGGGAGACGAGAAGGGATATTCCGCCTGTACGTACTCGGCAGAAGCGTTAACTGACTGAGGTGTGATTACACTACCCAAAACAACGCGGTGTCAATGTGTAAGTGAGCAGTAAAGTGATGTAACATCACAGCAGAGTTGTCTGGGCTAATTATGCACCTCAGAGGAGTCGACTGCTGACTAGCCTAGATAGTCCCGTGCTGCACCAGTCTGTCCAGTATATGTATAATCTAACATGTTTTTACCAGCATATATGCATATTTAGCTTCAAATAATAAATTTAAAATAAAACTTAATGTGTTTTCTGATTGCTTTTCAGTTGTATCTCTTTCTGTGCTTCCCAATTCAGTTTGGAAGTGAGGGGACTGAAGAAGAATTAGTTTTAGACACAAGAGGTACTGCTTAATGATTTCGGTAATACATGCATTAATTATAACTAACAACAGTGTCAGATAAATTCTTAGACCTACACTTTAATTTAAATTAAACTTTAATTTAACTTTAAGTTAAATACTTGTAATTCCTCGTTTGCCATATGTTTTTCTGCCCTTATCTCCCTCCCTTTTCCCAACAGATCTCCTTTTTTTTTTTTTTTTTTTTTTTTTTCCTCTTTGGCTACCAGTGCCTGCTCTTAAAAGGCAAGGTGTTACATTAGGCTTTAACGGAACTTATTCTAAAGCTCATTCTGAGCTCTGATACAGAGCATCCTACCGTCTGGGATTTAACAGTAAGGATGCTTTTTTTTTTTTTTTTTTTCCCTCCTGGCCCTAAGAATGTTCTTTTTAGCAGAAACATCCCGTGTTTCTTTCATAGTGACATGATGGCAAATAGAGATGTTCACAGATGTAAAAATAAAATGGGATGCTGTAGTACTGAAGTAATTAAAATGACTGTTGCATTTCCATGTATTAGGAAATGTTTATAAAGACCCCTTACTCATCTGAGATAGCTACCTCACAACATAGCATCTATTGTGAAATACAAGGTGTAGTTCAATATAACAAAAATAATGCAACACAGTCACCGTTGCTGTAAATAAAAATTGTATGTAGCCAGTAAGAAACTCGAATCAGATTACATGCACAGCAGTATGAAAAATAGAATTTTACATTTTAAAACTTAGGTTCAAAGTGCCAGAGAATGAACAAAAAAACCTGATTGGTGTAAAGAAATCCTTTCTATGTGAGCATGGGCTGAATCTGAGATGAAGGCATAGCAAAAGAAAGGCATGAGGTAGCCTGAAGGCTATTCTTATTTATGCAAAGAAATTCTCTGTGACTAAAGTCCTCAAACTCTGCAGCTTCCTCCTCCACCTGGTACACTGTAAGAAGGATGGCTGTGCATGCCCTCTACACAGAGGCTGGAGGAGTGACAAGCATGATGGAAGACAGGATCAGAACTCAAAAGCATATTGACAAATTGACAAGGTGGTCTGGAATCCATGACATGAAACGAAGTAAAAGCAACTTGACAGTACTTTATTTCACAGGAAAAAACTCCGGTGTAGAGATAGCAAGGTGGGAAGTAACTGGATAAAAATACTATCACAGAACAGAACTTGGAGATTGCAAGAGACCTGAAATATGAATCGGCAACATGATGTATTAGGAAAGATGCAAGCATGTCAGGATGAACCTGTTCTATTCTGCTGGCGAAGCTTGAGTGGCATACACTTTTGCAGAGAATAGTTTAAGACAGGAATAAAGAAACTGGAAGGATCTGGAAGGAAAAACAAAGGAATTAAATCTTTCACTGTATGTCATGTTTTTAAGCTTATGGTAGCTGACTGGTAACAGTTTTCTGCTGTGTAAAAAGATGTTATATGGACACGGCATCCAAGAATAACAGCTTAATTTGTAGAAAATAATAACTTGGAATGAATATGAAGAAAATTCTAGGTTGGTCAATAAGGCATTGTGGAATGTTCTTTATGGCCGAAGGTGAACCACAGGGCTGCCCTTTCTCTGATGGGTTTATTATCTTGTGCTCTCGTCCTAGTGCTCCACATGTGGTGGATTTCAGATATTGTGAAGAAAAATAAGCCATTTCTCAGAGTGAGGAAGAGGGGGAAAAAGGTGAGGAAGCTGACGGGGAGACATAGACAGAAGCCTGGGTATGTCAGGAAGCAGGAGAGGCTGTAGGAGAAGGGAAAACCTTGGTAACAGGCCATAAACAACAGGCAGTTGAGGTGCCAGAAGGTGAAAAAGTGGAGAAAAGCAGGAAAAACTGGGGACAGGCAGACCTTGGAACCTTTAGTTTTAAGCAAGCATTCTGCTTCTCTGCATGAAGGTGGTGCTAGGTGACCTCAAGATGGTCATCCTCAGCCCTCTATTTTATACTTGTCTGCAAAGAAGTGTAATAAAGAATTCAATTTCTCATCTGCAAAACAAACCTGTCCCTTTATCTGCTAAATGCCGATGAAAAATATTCATTCTTGTGCTAGGACAATTTGACTTCTCACATCTGATGTCAAACACGATTTTCACAGTACGTGCAACAACCTTCAACTTGTTGACAAACCCATTTACTGAGAAAGCAGTAGTGGCAGTGATGGGTTTTGCTTACACCTTGGGTTCCTAGTGCTCCAAGACAGGAGGTGAAGTGCTTGTCACTGGGGCACTGAAATCATTTTGTCCTGCGCTGTGGTGACCCAGCACCGCTGACTCTTGATGTGCCTTCGAAGTTATTACTGACCCCAGATGACAGAGGAAGGCTTTGCACATCCTTTATTAGAATGCAAGCTGAGGGTTGGCCCGTTTTATAAACTCAGATCTGAGGTGTCTTGCTTCCACTAGAAGTTACCTCGTTCCTGGATGTGTGATGGGGAATCACCTATACACGGTTATACGGCACTTTGAAATGATGATGCCTGACCAACTGGGATAGTCCTGGTTGTTAGGTTGTATGATAAAAGACATCACTAAAAAGGACAGAGGAACAGGGCTGGGTCAGGACCCCAATAACATAATCTGAGAATTGGAGCCTCCCAGCTGGCTGCTCCCAATCTTCTTATTTTAGTCCTTAGATAAAACCAATATTGTAGCATTTTCTAATTATTTTCATTTAATTGCCCTATTTCCCTCATAAAATAATCTTATTTCTACCTATATTTGCCTCCAGATTCCGTCCTCATCACCTTGTAAAATTCAACATTTAACAAGATAAACTAGTTTTGAAAATAAGATTGTACTTGTGCCAATACGCAGACAGATTGACTTGAAGACTGCACCTTGACACTGGAACTCCTGGGAGGAATGCATCATATTAACTGAACAACCAGGCATCCCTAAAGTCCAGATATCCGTTGTCTGGAAGGAAGCATATCTTCATCTTTAAATTAACAGGTGCATTTCACCTTCTTCATTTATTCTTGGCTTTATAAGGGCACATTTCTTTTCTGCTGGTTTTCATGAGAGCAGCTGCTTTTGTTATTCATGGACTAATTTCCACAAAATGTCTACAGTTTATCAGTTAATAAGGAGTCTTACGTTTTATCAGAAATTAAACATCAATGCTAGGCATTATTTTAATCTCCAGTGCTGAACAAAAGCTATGTGGCCATTTTTGAATCAAGTACAGTAAACAACTGTCGTTAGCTACCCTCTTCTATGGAAATAATAATCTACCTCACCACACACTGCAATTGGTTCCCAAATATATACTTTCATCACATTCATGTTTTCTGTGTGCAAATTCTATTGAAAATGTAATTCTGATTTGTGTTAAAATGCGGTGGTTTTTTTCCAAGTACCCACTCATGGTTCATCCTGGTTTGAGCCCAGAGGGCAACTAAGCACCATGCAGCCACTTGCTCACCCCTTTCCCCTCAGTAATGGGAAGAAGAAAATAAAACAAAAGGCTCAGGAGTTGAGATAAGGACAGGGAGGAATGACTCACCCATTACAATCATGGTCAGGGGCAAAAGACAGACTCCTCAGGGGATGAACATCACTTTTAATTCAAACACCACCACCACCACCACCACTTAAAAGACAGAGTAGGACAAAGCATTACCACATCTTGGAAACACCTTCCCTCCACCCTTCCTTTCTTCCCTGGCTCAGCTTTGCTTTTGATTTCTCTCCCTCCTCCCCCCAGCAGTGCAGAGGGCAGGGAATGGGGGTTGCAATCAGTTCATCACATGTTGTTTCAGCTGCTCCTTCCTCCTCCAGGGAAAGTCCTCGCACTCTTCCCCTGCTCCATGTGGCTGCCCTCTCACTGCAGACAGTCCTCTGTGAACCTTCTCCGCAGCGAGTCCTCCCCACAGGATGCAGCCATTCCCGTGCTGATCCGGCATGGCTCACCCTTGCATGTTCCAGTCCTCCCAGCGCTGAACCACAACAGGGGGGGCTACTTCTCCCCTCAGAGTCCCGGCCTCCTTTGGGTGCATCTGCCTGCCCTGGTGTGGGCTCCTCCAGAGGCTTCAGGTCGGCCTCTGCTCCACTGGTGACTTCCAGGGGTGGCAGGGAGGTGGTCCTGCTGTCTCCCCATGGGATGCAGGGGGGCTCTGCTCTGGTGCACCTCCACCCTTCCTCCTCCTTCCTTCCAGTGACCTGGGTGTTCATCATCCTCTCAACTCCTCCTCACAAGTCCCCACCCCCTCCCAGGTTCCTCTTCTTAAATACGTTATCACAGAGGTGCAGCCACTGTCACTGATGGGCTCGGCCCTGGCCAGAGCTGGGTCTGATTTGGAGCCAGGGGAGCTTTGCGAAGCTTCTCACAGGGGCCACGGCTGTAGCCCCCTCCCCTGCTACCAAAAACTGCACCACAGAAACCCAGCACAGGTTTTATGCAAGCTTTTCAGCATCTGTCTATGATAGATAAGTGTTTCTACTGCAGTCCCAGAAGCATAAAACACTGCTAGCAACTTCTACAGATTTTACACTCCATCTGGAATGTAAAAGTGCTTTTTTTAAAATACCTAGAAATGACAATGGGACCGCATAGGATTATAACTTTTTATTATGATTATCTACAATAAACTTACTTTTTTACATGTAAACTGTTGCTTAACATCACAGAAGTCTTAACAGATTACAGAGCAAAACTTCCCATCTGATTTGTCAATTCCTCAGTCTACTGGAAACTGCATTAACATACATTTAGATTTTACAAATAAATCAACACAGTTCTAAATGCCCAAGATGCTGCAATATTTAAACTTACAAAGTATGTTTTAAATGTTTAATCCAAGTAGTGTTAAAGGGACACTGTCAAACTGTTATGGCTAAAACTTGGTAATTCTTAACAAAAATAGTCAGAGCCAGTTCTTTATACTTAAGATTTATCATTTACCTTAGTAGTGAATTTGTTATAGTACAAAAATAATTTAAAGAGCCTCAAAAACTACTTTCAAATGGATTATAGCAGCAGTTTACTAACATGCCCCATTTGGGGCTATGTTCACATAAAGCTCACTTCTGAGCTAGGAAATTATTCCCTAAATCTTGGTCAAGGAAAAAAATCCAGGCAATTGCTCTTATCTACATATACTTAATGGACTTTAGCATGCCTTAATAGGGCATTTTGACAGTGACCTGGACATTTAAGGATCTCATAGCTGATACTAAGCACAGATTTAAACACAAATGATGAAGGCTATCTTTGCTTTTGAATCAGCATGCCTGTAGGCCTTGTTTTAGGAGCTCAGGTTTTACAGCGCAGTAAAATCTGGCTCCAGGGCTTCTAATATTGGACCAAATCAACCAACCAATAGTGGTCTAACACAAAAGACTAATTCAACATGATGTCACTCTCCTAATACATTTGCAAAATTTTAGCAGCAGGCATACAAACTGTCAGGCTGTCAGAAGAGGTCTCTCTGTGCACATTATTGCACAGGGTTACCACCAGTGCTCCTACAGCCTTCACAAAAGCACAGAGCAAGATTACTACTGGTATTATACCAGAGATGGCTAATTTGAAGGAATTCAATTACTGCTGGGTAACCTGTAACACCACAGCTTCATCTGTGTAACTGGTGTAACCTTCAGTGCTATGTATTTCTTTAGTCATTCTGACCTTCCTGCTTGCCATCTCAGATCTGTGATTTCCCATTGTGAACCCTCGGCTATCAAGAACAGTGTCTGGGCTGCTACATAAATAGCAGCATGCATCAGCAGGCTAAGAAGGAAAACCACACTGTGGAGTTTGTTCTGGGACTCTTCACTGAATTTTTTTTGCTTCCTAGGCTAACCTTCTGTATTTCCTCCTCTGGCTAAATGAGGCCAAGATCTTGGCTTCATTTATGACTGAAGTCTACCCACTGATTAGACACTCCGCATGTAATACACTGATGTACTTGGATTTCTCCAAAAAAGAGACCATGATCTGAGTGATAACAGGTCTTTCAAGTACTGCACTGCTGTGCCTGTCCTGCCCACTCACAATTTTGCTTCAGCTTGGAGACAGGCACTGATAGCAAGAATTAGGCACATCACAACCTATCAGTACAAATCCTGGTGAAGAATATATTCACATAGTAAAAGGAGGAGTGCAGTGGTCTGTGAAAGGAGAAAAGTTTGGGCTCTCTCTCTGTTGCGAATGATGAGAAGGGGGCAGGGAGGGGGGAAGCTTCCCCATAAAGTGAAAGCCAAACAAATATGGTTAAACTGCACTAAAGTTTGGGAAAAACATTTTCAGTCTTTTTAGGAAAGTACATAAGTCTATATACAAAAATAATATCAGACAGTGTCCTTTTAAAAAAGTTAAAAGATATATAGGCTCTTAGAATAATTACACAAACTATAACCATTTCAATGAATTTTAAATAGCACACATTCAATTTTCATAAGCATGTTACAGTGTCATTTAGCATTTCTCAACGTATTCAACTTTTTTTGGAACAGACTCAAATACAGCGCGCCTTTTCATAAAAACCACAGGCACTATACACTTAATAAGCGAACAGTAAACAGTTTGAGTTACATTCACTTTGTGATAACAAGTGTACCAGCTGTTTAATCCAGAAGCTGAAGTAGGGCAAGATGATGTTAAAGCTTCCACCCTTCCCTTACCACAAAGCCGAGTTACAATCCAGCCACATAAAAATACTCTTAAACACAAATAAAACCTCCAAGCTTGTCACAGTCCATTTCTCTCAAATTTACAGAACAATGTACTCTCTAGATAATGGGGTTTTTTAATAAGCTCATCAGAAAAAAAAAAAAACCAAACACACCAAGCAAGGGCTCAATCTACTTAATCCAGGCTAGTCTAACATGTTCATTCTTTAGTTCACAAATTCTCTAATTCCCAACTCGCATGCCTACGAGCAGAACAGCTCCCTAGCCGACGATGGGAGTGCTCACTCTTGCCCCTCTGCCATGGTACAGGCGTTCCCTGCACCACATCGGGAAGCATGAGCGCCTCAACAGTCTGTCTGCTGTTGGATCTGCACCAAAAGCTTTTTGGATAAGCTGATATAGCTGTACCTTCCAGGTTGGAAGTTTGGTCCACAGCATTTCTGTATGTTAGTGGATTCCAAAGAAACTGCCAGAAAGCTGCTTCGCAACGATGCAGGCAAAGTGTGCCGCAGACACCAAGCGGCAGGAGTCAGTGGCTGCAGAATGGCCCTTCTCTCCTTCTGCCCAGAGTCCTGCACAGGCATTGCTCTTGCTCTGGCCTAACGGTGCTGCTCCCAGCACACACCAGGTCTTAGCACGAGCTGTGCTAGGACAGAACCTGGGCAGGAGTTGAGTGAACAGTCACAAGCCTAGCGCTACATCAACAAGGTGTCAGGCATGAACATAAAACCTCCCGTTTTGGCATATATGCATCTGTCAGAATCATAACAAAAATAAAACAATGTATTTCAATCACAGTAAGTGTGCAAACATGCCCTGAAAAAATAGAAATAAAAACGGTAGCTTCAGCTAAAGCTACTAGCTCATGTACTTTATATAAAAATAGGAAGAAAGTAAGCAAAAATAAGGAGAATTTTTGCAGCTCATCTGTATCAGTTTGCCAGCTATTTACTAATGCATACTGCCTTTGCTTATGTCAACACCTGCACAAGCCATTTGGTTTTTCAACAGGGAACAGATCACACAAAATGAATTGCCACTAGGAACTGACTCTGGAATTTGTAATGCGAAGTGCTATGCTTGCAATGGATCTCATGGCACAAGTAGAAACTTTGTGACAGACTCCAGCTTGCGAAATGTAGTTGGAAGCTAGCCGATACAGCCTTTCCGCCCCAAATATGTTGAAGTGCCCAGGCAGTACCTTCTCCACAAGACCTCTGTCCACCAACTCCATCAGGCGCTGGCAGCTTGCAACGTAGTCACTTATTCTGCTGTAAGGAAGCCAGTCGATCATGGATCCATCATACACCACATCTCCACTGAACAAAATCTTCCGTTCTTTGTCATGCAAGCAAATACTGCCTCTTGAATGGCCAGGCATGTGCATGACAGTAAGCTGTCGGTCTCCAAGGCTGATCACATCCCCTGCAAACAAATATGTTACATGAAAACATAAGCATTTATCACATATATTAAGCACCACAAAGAGTAAGACCTACCCATACGCTGAGAGTTTATATATACTATATATCCCCCAAAAAGGGAGAGGGATCTGAAAGCTACACTTGGCAAAAGGGTATTTTCCAATGACAGTTAACGTGGGCTTGGGCTGTATTAATTGGACCTATTCCCACCCTAATAAACTAAACAATGTGAAAAGAAGTGTGAAAGAGAAAATAAAACAGGAAACTAACAGAACACATCTAAGCAGGGTCTCCTTTTAAAGTTTACAGAGTATTTCACAATTTATTACCATTTTACCCTCACTTAATTTGCCTATAATTTCACTGCTGTTACTTTTGAAAGGCAAAAGTACAAAACATAAATTGCTGGAGAAGAACCAAGACTGGCCTCCACACACTTTTGTCATCCATTCTTCATTCTCATTCAACCAGATAAAAAAAACTTTCTCAACTTTATGCAATTTTTTTGCCAGCTTAAACTTGAATGCCTTTTCATCGTAATAGCCACTTCCAGCAGAAAGCAGTCTAGGGAAGGAGAACAGGCCAAGTAACTTAAGTTGTAACACCAGCTTAATTATAAATGTGCAAAACCCATTTACAGGTGGGAAATACGTAAACTTTACGGCTGTGTGGGGAAAGGAGACCAACACATAAGCAACTTTCTCTGAAGCAGCTGCTTAACTATATGAAACAAATCTAAAAGAAATAACATCTAGTACCATTGTAAAACAATGCTCTAAAACTTTCATAGGCATTTCAAGTTCCAAGGAGAACAAATTACCAAACCTCCACTGTATTAGCAATCTGAAAGTTACAGATCTGTCTCACACCAGATTGGCACACCACAAATGCACTCAAGACTCAGCAAGTGTAAAGGTACTTAACTCTTGAAAGACAGACCTTTTGTGACAGGACCTCTGGTATCTAACTGAAAAGGATTATTGAAAATGCTTGACCTGTGTTTGGAAGTCACCAAAGAGCTAATGTCTGACTGTACTGTACCCAACAGGGTAACAGATCTCTACGTTTGCAGAAGCAGCTGGCTTCAAAATTATTAAAGAGAACTTTTGGCCAAATTCTCTTTCAAGGAAACACTGGGAAGCCTTGGCAGAAGAAATAGACTTGACTGTTGAGAAGACTGTGCAAAAAACGACTATGCTGGCGAATGAAACCATAGTGGAGGAGGTCACGTTAATGGAGGAAAGTGTTGCAGTAGGTTTCAAACTGTTCCTGGCACTGAAAACAGTACAAAGAAACAGAATATGGCATCCAACGTTTAAAGCAGCATGCAGAATTTGAGAAAAACTCTTACATTCTGAAAATGAGGGGACAGCAGAAGGAAACTGTGAGTCTTACAACTGACTAGAAAAACACTAAATGGTAAGGCACAATGCAAGTAAATGCGATTTTAGCTAGAACATTCAAAATGAAGCGTGCTTGAAAGATGTGGTAAGATTAAGGTAATGCAAATCTAAATAAATGAAACCAGCAATGTATAAGTAAAAGCCACAGCTTTGGATTATAACAGAATATTGCCCCGCCACATTCTGTATTTTCAGCATTACTGGATATCCTCACCCCACAGCAACCACATATGCAATGAGGTGACACGCCACTTCCACACAGCACGTCTCAGTGGATCTTAGAAACTCTGCTACCTTGACAGCCAGTGTGCTTTTTCCTTTACAAAATTGTTTTTTCATTATTTCCTCCCTTTTAAAGAAAAATGAGAAACAACTTTTGTTGATTGCTTATAGCTAAATGCCACATTAGATCTTCTCTGAAGCGTTCAGTGAGTTCAGTTCTGCTTTTCCAAGCACCCATGTGGCATGGCCTGAAACACTCAATTTGAGACTGAGTCCCCTGCACAAGGTGTCACCTGTCACACAGCTACCCTTCAACTTTTGCTTCACCATATTGTACAGTTAGGCTGGTTGTTGCCAAAATAACCTAGTCATTATACCTGTGAGAGACTAAGTGGATTTTTACCTGTAACAAGCCAATTTCTGTAAATGTTACGTTTAGGTAAATTCTGTAAAAACAAAATCCATATTCTTCGCAGCACCTATTTCAATGAGTTGCTTTGTTCTTTACACTGGTATGCCTTGACACTTTATAAATAACCTGGGTCACCAGATGCCAGAACTGACATGGTGACACACCGTTAAAGCCTAAGGCTAAACCCAGGGTGCTCAATTAGTCAATCACTCAAACTACTGTTGAGCCGTTCTAAGGAAAACAAATCCTGCAGCAGCAGGCGAGCAGATCAGGCAAGCCCAGGGTATTTTATTACTCCTGCTTCTCAGTTCCCGACAGTAATTTCAGAAACAGGCTGAAACAAGAATTTAACACACTGCGTATCTTTCCTGCCCCACGCCCGCGGGTTCTGCAAAGCGGTCTGCAGAGAGTGAACTGTAAGCGACAAAAATACCGCCGTGAGCGCCGTGCGCGAGGCAAGGACGAGGCCACTCCGCAACCCAGGGATGGGAAATCATTAATATCTATATATTTCAAGTTACTGCGGCTCCAGGCAGCCACGCGGAGAGTAACCGAGGGGGAGAAGCCCGGCCCGGCGCCCTCACCCTCCTGCAGCAGGCGGCTGGGCCGCACGGGCTGGACGCGGAAATGGCGGGCCCGCCAGCCGGGCCGCGGCGGCCGCGCCACCTCCCGCTCCCACAGCCAGGTGACGGCCTCGTAGTTGTCCCCCCGCAGCAGGGCCGGCGCCTCGGCGCTGTGCACCGCCACCTCCTCGAAGTGCCGCAGCCCGCCCGAGTGGTCGAAATGGACGTGGGTGGCGACGGCGAGCAGCGGCCGCGGGCCGGCCCCCTCCGCCGGCGACAGCAGCCCGGCGGCCCGCAGGTAGTCGGGCAGGCTGCGCAGCCCCAGCCCGGCGTCGATCACCACGTCCCGCTGCGAGCCTCGCACCAGCCAGATGTTGGCCCGGTTGCCCGACTCGTAGAAACGCTCCTGGATCCAGAAGATGCCGCCGCCCAGGGGCTTGTGCGCGAACCACTCCAGCGCCGACATGGCGCGGCCGCCCGGCCAGCCCGCCCTCAGAGCCGGCGGGGCGGGCGGGGCCGGGGCACGGGCCGGCCCACTGCGGCAACCGCAGGCGGAGCGCGGCGGCGGGAGGGAGGGCGAGGGAGCGAGCGAGCGAGCGGGGGGACTGCGAGGGACGGTGAGGGAGCCCGGAGGGAGAGGAGGGAGGGAGAGAAGAAGGAAGCCCTGAGGGAGAGGCGGGAGCCCTGAGGGAGAGGAGAGAGGGGGGCAGGCCTGAGGGAGAGGACGGAGGGAGAGAGGGAGGTAGCCTTGAGGGAGAGGAGGGAGGGAGGGATGGAGGGAAGCGGGGAGGAGGAAGGAAGGAAGCGAGCAAGCCCTGAGGGAGAGGAGAGAGGGAGGGCTGAGGGAGAGGCCTGAAGGAGGGGAGACAGGGAGATAGCCTTGAGGGAGAGGAGGGAAGGAGGGAGGGAGCCCAGAGGGAGAGGAAGGAGGGAGAGAGGAAGAGGAGGGAGGGAGGCCTGAAGGAGTGGAGAGAGGGAGGTAGCTTTGAGGGAGAGAAGGGAGGGAGGGAAGGAGAGGAGGGAGAGAGGAAGAGGAGGGAGGAAGCCCGGAGGGAGGGAGGAAGCCCTGAAGGAGAGGAGGGAGCCCTGAAGGAGAGGAGAGAGGGAGGAAGCCCTGAGGGAGAGGAGGGAGCCCTGAAGGAGAGGAGAGAGGGAGGAAGCCCTGAGGGAGAGGAGGGAGCCCTGAAGGAGAGGAGAGAGGGAGGAAACCCTGAGGGAGAGGAGGGAGCCCTGAAGGAGAGGAGAGAGGGAGGAAGCCCTGAGGGAGAGGAGGGAGCCCTGAAGGAGAGGAGAGAGGGAGGAAACCCTGAGGGAGAGGAGGGAGCCCTGAAGGAGAGGAGAGAGGGAGGAAGCCCTGAGGGAGAGGAGGGAGCCCAGGGGGAGAGAGGGAGCCCTGAAGGAAGGAGGAAGGCCAGAGGGAGGGAGGGGGTGGCTCAGCCATTGCATGAGGGGGTGAAGGGGTTGCAGCCAGTTCCCCTGTTGAGACAGGTCAGGGGGCTTCCTCAGGGGAAGCCGTTTGTGGAGGGGAAGGGAAGGAAAGCTGCAAAACCCAGATTTAGTGAGGGGAGCAGAGGGACCCTCCGGGGGTGTCTGCTGGGTTGGGACGGAGTGGCGGTGAGGCGGATGGGGAGAGGGAGTGGGAAAGGGTGGGGAGGGGCGGAGGGGATCAGTTCTCCCATGGCAGTTGTGTGGCAAATGTTTTCACCCTTTTACCTTCAGGGGTGACACATGAAAAAAAAAAAACAAAAAAAAAAAAAAAAACACAAAATCTCACTATTTAAATTTTATTCCCTTCTCTTTTATCTGCTCTTCCCTTCTGCCTTTTGCACCTGTCTCTGAAAACTGAGGATCCTCAACGCGATTGAGAGTTTCGTTCTGAGGAAAACGTGCGATAACGAGAGCTGTCCTGAATTCTGAGTCTCTTCAAGCACCCGGCCATTGCAGGGACCCTGTCTCCCTCCCTAAAGGCCTCTGCATCCTTCCTCTGACTGACTGCCCAGGCAGCAGCGTGCAAAGGTTTGGAGGAATTTTAAAAGCTTAAGTCTGAAATTTGCCCGCTCTTTTATAAATGACACACAAACTGTTCATACACACAAAAATGGGCCCAGGTCTTGCATTCATCATCCCTCGGCAGCCAAAACACTAGTTGTCATGGTAACCTTGTCATGCTTGGTGACTTAGTTGTACAACTCTTTCCTTCATGGTTTCTCCAGTCAGCTGTCACTTTATGGTATCAGTAGACATAATGCTTCTAAGCCAGCATGCTTGAAAAAATCAAAAGTTTCAGTAAAAATGCAGAGTTGAAATACTGCTAGTTTTAAAGCTTCTTACTTCTCATCAGACTACTGCACCATTTCCAGAGAACCTTGCCAAGAATTAAATTTAAAGCAGCATTTTAAAAATTGACCATTACATTCACCATATTTGATGCAAATTGTGTGTCTGTCCTTGGTAGCTGGACATCTCAACTTTTTTTTTTTTCTGTTTTCTGTTTTTCACACCTAGGTAATATAACTGCTCATGTTTGGGGCTTTACTGTATCTTTTTCTCTGTTCTGCCAGGTTCACATCTTGCTTTTCATCCTGTTGTCAAATGAGTTTGCTATTTTTTTTTTTTCCTTTTTGTGAGAAACAAGCCCACGTATACATAAAAAAAAGGTTTTATTGGGGACAAAGTCAGTGGAGCAAAGAATACAGCGCTGGGTGCAATGGTGTGCCCTGCCCCAGCAGGGGCCTCTTTTTAGAGTTCCAGTCCTCCTTTTTTGTACCCGTGCAGTTACTTCTTCTTGGTTTCTTCAGGGCTGTCTCTCCCTGCACTTTTCCACTGCTTCACTACTTCTTATCACAAAACAAACAGCTGCTGAGCAGGGGAGGCAACCACAATGTTGTATATAACCTTTGGTTTAAACATGAACTCAAAACAACAGTGCAGCACAGCTAGGCCAAGCAACAAGTCCACTTGCTTTCCTTCCCCCCCCTTCCTCTTCTCTGGAATTTACAGCTGGTCTTGGTGGTCCTCTTGAGGGGGGAGGGGGAGTGGGTTGGGGGGGATCGAAGTCCAGGTTCCTCTTCATCAGAAGTTCTTCGCTTAACCCCTTTTCTGCCAGCTTCCATTCCTCTTTACATGATACCTAACCACAGACCACCCTCCCCATCCTTTTGCTTGCCCAACTCCACACAATGCCCAACCATATGCCTAACCTGTGATCAAAAAAGGCTTGCTTAACTGTTATAATTTTAACAACGCTAATTTTTAATAACAGCTTATAGCCTAACTCAATAAAAGTAACTGTTTAATTAATTTTAGCGAAAGCAAAATTTTTCTGTTAATTATCACACTTTTTAAAAATTTCCAGTTAATCAAATGCACAGGTTTAGCTTTGGCTTTGTTATCTTTATTAAAATGATTTATTTACATGTCTCTGCTTATTTTTAGACTGTCGTCTGTGCTGCTGAGCAATGTGGATGTAGATAACATGATTTTGTTTTATCCAAGCAGAGCTTATTCCTGTTGAAAATAATAAGTAGGAAAATACATGCATCAACCTGTTTCTGCCTGGTATTTAATTAAAAAGGCCACTGCTTCAATTTGGGGGAATCTTAAAAGATCTTAAGTATTCATTTCTTTGCTCCTAATCATAATTCTCTCTTGGATTCCTTGTTATTTTAGGCCAGTTTATGGGAATCTGTAGCTATTGTGCTGTTTCTTATTTGCTGTTTGAACTTGTTACCTCACCTGCACAATAATGGTGGGAACAGACATCATGATGCAGGTACAGCAGTAAGTCTGGAACAGACACAATCTTACCAAGCAGAGTGCAATATAGTAACCTTGAAATTAATGGTAAACAGCATATGGGATTTCTCAGCTGGGGCTTTGAGCTGGTCTTTGCATGGTCTTGACAGGTGAGCAGTAGCACATTGCTTCAGCCAGGCTTCTCTTGGGTCTCATTTCTTGAGATCTTCCTGCAAAAAATGTGTTTCTCACATTTTGGTTTACTTGCCAACCCATGGGTCATACAATCCTGAGATGAAGATTGGTGTAACTGTGAAGGTGGTGATATGTGACTGTAAATGTTGTTTTGCAAGTTATTTTTCTTTTCTATCCTTGGTGAAATATTTTAGTCAGAAACAAACTCCTTTTACCAGCAGTTAGCTTGCAGTCATGCTGAAGTTCTTTGATGCTTTTACCTTGAAACTCTCTGCTTTTACTCTTTGACAATACTCAAATCTACCTACAAAGATAAAGTAAATAATCTGAAGGGGGAGGAAGCCATTAGGACAAACTGTTTTTCTGGAGAAGAGTTCGGAAACTGCAAAATGTATTCATAGAAAGTTCAGGGTCCTTGAACGTCCTTTTCCTTTTCCTTTTCCTTTTCCTTTTCCTTTTCCTTTTCCTTTTCCTTTTCCTTTTCCTTTTCCTTTTCCTTTTCCTTTTCCTTTTCCTTTTCCTTTTCCTTTTCCTTTTCCTTTTCCTTTTCCTTTTCCTTTTCCTTTTCCTTTTCCCTTTCCCTTTCCCTTTCCCTTTCCCTTTCCCTTTCCCTTTCCCTTTCCCTTTCCCTTTCCCTTTCCCTTTCCTTTTCCGTTTCCTTTTCCTTTTCATTTTCCGCTTCCCTTTCTGCTTCCTTTTCCCTTTCCTTCTTTTCCTTTTCCGCTTCCTTTTCCTTCTTTTCCTTTTCTATTTCCTTTTCCTTTTCCTTTTTTCCTTCTCCTCCTTTTCCTCCTCCACCTCCTTCTCCTCCTTTTCCTTTTTCTTTCTGACTTTGCCTTTGCCTTTGCTTTTGCTTTTGCTTTGCTTTGCTTTTGCTGGTTCTTCTACTCTGATTGAACTCAAGTCAGCCCATCTAAGGTTTAGAAGAAGAAAGTTTAAAATTCCAAAGTTAGGAGGTAATTTTAGGTGTGCAGAGGTGACTAGCAGAAATAAGGAGTGAAGGCATGTACCAAATTTCTGGTATGTGGAAGAACCTAACATGGTCATTAAAATGGTTTGCTATTTAAAATGGTCTTTGAAAGTGATTTTAAAATCACTACAATCTTTGTTAGACATTAATTTTATGGGTAATATTTGCCTGCATTTGATACATGTAACAAAAACAAATCTTTAAAAATCTGTAGTATTTTCAGTAACTCCAAATGGCTGGTAGAGGAAGAGGACGCGCTGTGTTTACCTTCAACATTGAGGCTATTGGCTTTGCTAAAGGTGCAGCTCTGCCTGACAGTGTGTCTGAGGCTCCACCACTGTATCCTGTAAGTATCTTAGAGCACACTCTTTGTGTTCAGGTAAAGTGTATTCACTCATATGTTTAGATAATGTAATGAGATACCTGAACAACCCTAAGCACTTTAGATCAGTTTTGAAGTATTTAATGTAAATAATTGCTTTTCTTATTATTACTTACTATCTCTTTGCTAATTGTTGTATCTCATATTTAACTAGGTTGCTTGCAGAATGTCCATTTGTTAAAGCCCTCATTGTGATTTGGTTTTCTAGACATTACAGTAACAGAATCACTGATATCTGAACTTGTTTGAAATCAAGTTACACTAGTATTTGAAGCTGTGAATGGATTTGCTCATTTATAGACATATACTGTTGATGCAAATATAAAAGATTTTGGATGATTGTCTTGTACCTCAGCAGCCAGCATGTGAAAATAGTTTGAAAACAACTGAAAGATATTTTATGTAATCAAGGAAACATAATTGAGATTTGGCATTTGGGATGTATTTCAGAATTAAAAAGGAAGAAAGAACATTTTCTGACTATGCAAGGAAGCTTGGACAATTTTGAGGCAGAAAAGTATTGTTACCATGTTGCAGTTTTAAATAAGAGAACTTCTCAATTATGTCAGAATTTCATCAAGGTGCATGAAATTTTTCTCAATCTCACGTTACAATACAGAACTCGCAGGTTTGACATATAATTGGCGCTCTGCTGAGATTTCTCCAAATAGTTATTTCACCCAAGGTTTTGACTTAACAAACCAGATGTTATATATCCTCTTAGTCCACTTTTGTAATTAAGTTGTGTGATTTCATTGATACTAAGCCATCCGTAACGGCTCCTAATATGAATGTTGCAGTCTGCTTGATAGCACAAGGAAGCTGAATTCTGTGTGAACTACAGCTTCTGCAGGTAGGGTCAGCAGTGGATCAGCCCTGTAGGAGAATTACTAGCCCCAGTATATCTAGTGTATACCATGAAGAAGTTAAGGATGCTTTCTTTCTTTTGTGTACAAAGTTTCATAACCAAGTTAAACTTGTTGGCTGAGATCTAGTACCATGCAAAAAAGTCAAAGTTAACCCAGTGGCATAACTAGGATCAACAAAAATTTTAAGAGTTAGATTTAATAACTGGGCAGTGAACAAAAGTATATTACAGATGTTGACTGACTTACTGTGAAATTATTTCAAGTAGTGAATTGTTGCTGTTGCGTATTTCTAATAGACACGTTCTGAGTTTTTACAAATTTCCTGTAAATGCTATCAGAAACCCAATTAAGAAGCATCAGTTTACCATCAGCAACATTAGTGATTTAAAATGTTGGCAAGCTGGCAAAGACAGCTGGAAGCAGTAAACTCCTTTCATGACCCAGCTCTGGGACTTCTGTGCACTTTGTGCACTTCATGCACTTTGTGCTTTCCAACCTGCCACTCAAGTACTGATTTTGATTGTGCACCATCTGTCGTGTGAGAGATGCAACATCTATTCTGTAACTCTGTCTTGGGCTCTAGTGTTCTGTATATTTTTAAAACTATTTTCTCTTATTTATCCTTCCTGTTTTCAAGATTCATAGTTCAAAAAAAAAAACCAACCCAAAACCAAAAGCCCAACAACCCAAAAATCCAAACCTTAACAATTAATTTAAGTTCAGCTGACAGAAACTGAATTGTGTGAGGACCTGTGTGCTACCTGGTTGTATGACAATACAACCTGACACTAGACATGGTAAAAGTGTCCACATTATTCAGAGTAATCACACTTAACGTAGTTAAAACACTGTTATAGAAGAGGTTAAGGCCAATGCTACTCTGACTGAAAAGAGAATCAGTGGTTTCTGAGTAAGTTAGGGTGGTGTGAAAAACTGCTTTTGGAAATTAACAGTCTAACATGTCTATGAATGACTGTTTCACAATTTTAATACTTCTTTTTTTTTCTTGATTTCTTGATGTGTTTTTGCAGAGAGATACAGCAAAATCATAAAATGTGTCAATTTAGTTGTAAACATAGTTATGCATGTCAGAATGCAATAAAATGTACGTGCAAAGTAGCATAATGCATAGTTGCACACTTCTGTGATTAGCTGTGTTTATTGTAGCTTTTGTTAGTGTTCCGGTATATTTGATGGATGTTAAGACCCTACAAATAATAAACATAATTTGTACAGAGCACAGAAAATAAGCCAGTGCCCTTGAAAGCAGGAGAAGATGAAGATTACATGTTGGCCGTAAAACAAGAATTTAGAGGAACTCTGAAAACAATGCCATATTTTTTGACAGTAGAGCATCATGAAGGTTTGTTTGTATGCTTTTTATTTACATCTTCAGTATTTATTATTTTGTGAAGGACGATGTAGCAAAATGCATGTGTTGGAGATGTATTTTGTACTGATAATGAATAAAAATTAGCAGCTTAAGGTAATAGGGACTGATTCTCCTTTTACTCTTATTGAAGTTGTAGGTCACACCTCCAAGTGCTGTAACTGGAAAGCAACTACTGGGTGAAAGAGAGAGGTATCAAACATCTATTCCATTTGATATACAGTAAGAAACATTAGACCAACTATATGCAGTCTTTTCAGTTATATACTAAACAATGCAAGTGAAATAGGCAATTCTACATGTTAAAATACCCTAAAAATTTTGCATTAGAGCAAAGAAGTCTGTTGTAAATAATAGTGTTGAGATTCAGCTCCCATTTTAATTGTGTAAATACATACTTAAAATAATCAATGTTTTATTTAATGGCTGGAAATTCTAAAAGGTACTAAACTTTTTCCCCCTAACTCCATTCAGGAAAGGTCAGTAAGTGTTACTGAGAAGTCACCTGAAATATGAAAATTGAGATGAGGATAAGTGCTCTACTGAGATTTGTTTCAGAAGCAGAGCTGGATTAGAAGCCAAAGCTTGATCTTACTCTTGAGTTAAGAATGTCTTTTGTTTATACATAATTAAAAAGTAACTGCTTTGTTACTGTTTGACAACAATAAATGCCCTGCTATACTTGACATGCAGTCATACATCATTATACTGTTAAAATCCAAGCTTCCTGGTCAGAAAACTGAGCTAGTGGGAAAGAAGGAAAGGAGAGGAGGGTAGGAAGAATTTAATGTCTGTTTAGCTTGCTGTGGGTGTACTGTAAATCTGGCAGTCATGGGAGGTTATTACTGTGAGGAGTGTTTCTTGTCGTTTTTGATTTTTGCCTAGTTCTGTCATCCTCCTGAGCAATTGTTATGAATGGTGTAAATAGCAAGTACTGTTACAGGAAAATTGTAAATACGACATACTAGAAAGTGCCACATGTGTTAGACCCTAGGACCAGTCAGTGCAATAGGCAGTTGCTAAAAAGCATAAAAATATTTAAGAAATCTTCTATCTTGTGATGATTTTGACTAATGAGAGCTGACTTAAACTCTGAAGCATGAGGTTTAATTTCCACCAAAAACCATCAGAATATTTTCTGACTGAATATTCATGATGTCAGTATGATACAGGTACGTAGTCCAATCCCCTCTGAATTTTTGGTAATTTTTATTCATGGTATAGTGGTGAATTCTAGAGGGTTGTGAGACTTAGTGCAATTTTTTTTTGTTAGGCTTTGAATGTAACACCGATTTAACACACCTTATTGATTGCCCACTCATTCTTGTACGAAAGCACACTTTAAAATGGACTAGCACCCTGCAGTGTGAGCAGTGAGCGCGCTGCCGACCAAACCTTGTGGCCTACAAAAGGCAGAATATTTGCTCTGACCTGCAGCTGGAGCCCAGCCGCCAGTGGGACACAACAGGCAGCTGTAGTGCAGCACACGCATGGCCCAAGGTGGACCCTGACAGTGCAGACAGGTGAAACCTTGCTTATGAGGCAAGAACAGATCTGACCTTCATTTCTAGATCCTTTTGTGATGGCAGAAGAATTCCAAATTCCTCTTTTATCACATCTCCTCTTTCATCTTCTGAGTAAACAAATTTCAGTCTCTTTGGATTCTCATCCCACCAGAGGCTTGCCATCCTCTTGATCTGTGTCACGCTTGAAGTTTGCTAGTTCCATTTGAGGCACAAAAAAGGAAACTGCTATGCCTGAGAGCCAGCCAGGGTTACTTCTAAGGAACCAGCCACTTTATGAGGACATACTTCTCTCTCCCAGCTTTGCCTCACCTGATCATTCTTACTGTTCACCTCAGAATCATCTTTGTTTCTGCAGCCTTCTTTCTGAGATGGAGTGGTTTCTCTCTGTTGCTGAGTATGCTCCTTAGTAGAACTGCCAGCTTTGATGACCTTTTCTACAAAAACTGGCAGTTGCAGGGAAAGCAGGTAGACAGCCTCTTGATAGACTCAAATAATGCTTCAAATGTTGTCCTCATCTCCCCAAGGGTAAATTGGTAAGTTGAGGTAACTTTTTACTGAGCCTTTACTTGTACAACAATACCTCATCTGAGGGGTGGGGTATAATTACACCAGTGGTGATCTGCAGCTTAAAAAGCTTGCTTTCATCTCGGTCACAGTACACAGTTGTCTGTGGGACTGAATTATGTGGCAGAAGTGACCTAGCTTTAAGAAAATCGCTTCCCCCAGGGTAGATTATTTTTAACTGATCTTTTCCGTTATTTGGTTTACAGTCCTGTGCTCCCCTGTATTTCATCAAAATGTCTGGTGTGACTAAGAGAGAGGCAGGAGGGGGACTGTGGGCAGGAACTTCTTAAATTGGCTTTGCTACAAGAGCAAATGGATTGTTTTAAACCCTCAGTACAACATCTGTGAGCCAAATAGTCCTTTGAAGTGTGAGAAGGGAAACATTTTAATTAGTTAGGACATAGCTAGCTAGCTTTCTTTCATTATTCAGGTAGTAAATGAAAGTCATGTCTAATACTACCTGGAAATTTTGATGCATTACTATGCCATAGAGAATAGATTTTCATCATTCATTTCAACACCCATTTTGAATGAGTAGCAGGTGTGTTCTATAGTTCTCTATTTTCCTCACTTCATAAGATATGAATCATTCATATTTTTCCTGTAGGTATATCTGCTGTGACTGGGTGACTGTCACCTTGGCAGTGGTTTGGAATGAATTCATTAACTGTGAGTGGCGAGAGTCAGTCAGACGTATTTTTTTACTGATGGCATCAGCAATTAGTTCTTCACTAAAGAGCCTCGAGCTGAAATAAAAATTACTCGTTTCTTTCCCTCTCTGTGCTGACAGTTTCCATCAGCATCTGTGAAGGCCACCTACATTAAATGCCCCTTGAGACACTGTCATTTTAAATGCAAGCTCTTTGTTACACAGTTTTAAGTAGGTCTTCTGCTTCCCTTCATCCTAACTAAGTTTAAAATTGAGCTTCATGTCTGATGTCTTTCTTCTTCCCTTTTCTCTGCTGATGGTGTTAGAAGCCTGTAAGAGTCACAGTCTGTCTTTGTTACCATTTTTTATACAATACCTGAGAAATTTACCCCTTTTTGGGTAATGAGTTATTAGTACAATCAGAAACAGTAATTTTGCATTAAGTGGATTTTGTAGTTGGGCATGGTAATTCGGTAAGACAAAATGGGACTGATTTAAAAATACTTAAGTTGTGATATTGCTTTTGTCATTAGAGATTGTACAAGAAAGTTTTTTTCCAGTATAAATGGATGTACTTATAATATTTACAGTGCATTTCTCAGTTTAGTTCTTCTGCCTTGGAAGAGGTTAAATGGACTGAAATGTGTTGCTGTTGTTTAGGACACATCTCTGCTATGTTGCAAAGTTTTACCATTGCAGAGGTGCTTAAACTCTTGGGAGCTGATCGTGACCAGTCTGAGATGCAGCCTTCTGAGACCTGGGAATTCTGGGTACACTTTATGATCAGCACAGTGGTGATGAATGTCACTGACTGGTTTTGTAGTGAAGGTTTGTTTGTGAAACTGTTGAAGAGTTAGCATTCATTTGATATTTAAACCTCAGTTCCCTGACTATATCTGCATTTTATGTTTTCTTGCTTTCCCAGAATAGAAGTATAAATTATAATAATTTTATAGGGCTTTGGTGAATTTTTTTTGGGGGTGGTGGCAGAGGGAGCATTTTGATTGAAAGGAGATACCCAGAAAATGCAAAGCAATGTTTGGGGGTTTTGTCTTTTTTTGTACTTAGAAATGATTAGTCCTGGGAACTATCATGGGAACTGCTCAAAGTAGTGACATGAAACTGTTCTTTAAGTGTTTGAAAACAGCACAAGAAAGTGTCCAGTGTGGGATTAAAAAAAATACACTGTAAATTTAGTTACAGGAAAAGGTAAGGATGGTGTCTGGATTGCCTTTTTAACTAATTGAATTCAGTAACTCTTTGTATCCTTCTCTGTAGTAATTGAAAGGTATAGGAAAAAGTACCAGGACAGTGAAAAGAAGGATGCATCATGGTCCCCAGGTAATATCTGAGATTTTCAAAAGCTAATTATTTATTAACCTGTGAAATGTTCTGCTCTTTTAAATATTTGATTCCTTATTTTTCAAGCAATAAAAAAGTATGCAAATCCTTACCAAATAATGCAGTCTTTGTTGAGGGTTATGCCCTTTGCAGGTTTTCAGATCAAGGCAAAGTGCTGTTTTATCAAAAAAAAAAATATTTTAAAAAATCTAATTTTATTTATTTACTCAGTTGAAACAACTGACTTGCAGCAAAAATGCAAGCTTTAGCTCTCACTCTAGCTTTCGTTCTCCCTTACTCGCCATGCAGATACCAGTTTTGAACTGGGAATAAACATGTTAACTCAGCCTAATGTCTCAGTCACAGATAGCTGGATTTTATAACATCAAACTTCCACAACCATATCTGTATATCTCACTACTGCAAACTTAATTATAGAATGTAAATTGCAGGCATGTGGACTGGAAGGGCTGAACTTTGTCTCTTTGGGGCAGATGCCAGTTGTCATTAAGTCGGTGAAATGCCAGTCCTCACTCTCATTCCTCACTTTGAAGTACAGCTAGAATTCCGTAAAAGTGGTGTGGGCTAGAACACTTGGTCATGCATGTAAATAGGATCAAGCACAACAGGGGCCCCTGCCTTTCCTTGGTGGGTGGCAGGGGGAGTATTACTGCTGTAAATCATCATTCATATATATTAAAGCTTTTTTCTGTACAGATTGGAGAATATTCCCAAGAGAGATTAAGCCAAATGAAAAGACCAAAAAAGGTATATTACATATTTTTTAAAAGCATTTAGTACAGTATCTGAGTGATAGAAGACATACTGGAGCTGGTTTAGGGAGAAAAAAAAAATGGTTAATTAGCCAAATACTCAGGGCTTTTGGCAGAGTTTTTCTAAATAATTTACTAGTCTGCCTGTCTTCTGTGGTTTTTGCTTTGCTTCTGTAGGATGTTTTAACTTACTGGAACTGGTTTATATTTCTTTCCTGCCTCTTATATTGATGTACCATATTAACATAAGAGATATGTAACAGCAAAAGAGTAAAAAAAACCAAAACCTTTTGTTCTGAAAGTTCGTATCTTTAAACACCACCTGTCCTTCTATTCAATGAATACCTGGCTGTTCAGATTTCCTTTATATTTTGGGTTTCTCAGTTATCTTGTTTATGATTTGGTTGACTTCTACCTTTTTTTTAAGACTTTTATATGTGATACAGCGTAGGTGATTTTCAATTTTCCCTGGTTTTACTTTCTTTGTTTATTTTCAGCTTTCTTCTGCAGCATTGTGAACCAGATCCTTCAACAGCAGTTGGAGCTGGTATTGCTTGTTCATACAGGAAAAAACTTTTTTTATTGTACAGCATCATATGTGTATTTGTTTTTCAAAGTGTTTTCTAGTATGCATGACTGTTATTTTAAGTTCTCTGTAGAAGTCTGTTGCTCTGTTGATGTGAAATAACACTTGGCCTCCTGTATCTAGCTGTTTGTTGTATGTAATTGCTTACTTTCTTGTTCTCTTTGTCCAAGTCCTTCATATGTCATTTTTCAGTTCAAAGATAAAATAGAAAAAGGGAATGTGCAGTAGTCCTGGAGATTGGCTCAGCTGGAAGCTTTGTTTCTTTTAAGAGAGTCACTGAGAAGCATGGTACTAAAGGTAGACTGCAAGATTCAACTGAAAATTAAATACTTATTTGCAAAATCTATAGAAGTGAAACCAGTACATACCTACTTTTTTTTTTTTTTTTTTTTTCCTAAAGGGAGACACTGCATTGGCTTTTATAAACCTATATGCAATAATTTGCTCCCCAAAATCCAATGAAATCATAAATGCCAATTTATTATTCCTTGTTATAGTGATGATGTGATTTTCATAAACATTGGGAGAATCACTGCTCACTGTGAGGGATTTTTCCTCTTTTGTGCCAGTTTCTCTATTTGCTCTTAAAAGTACATTTTCTTACATAGTTGTAATGGCAAAGATCAGCTGACCATCAGAATTTGATTGGATAAAAGAAAAGGTTCCTCTAAAAATCATTTCAGTTTTTGGGGGGAATCCTTACGACACAGAGGCCATAGAAAAGTCTTATGATTCAGGAGGTTTGTAGATAGCTGATCAGTGACACATTAGCCCTTCTGGTACATACCTTCACTGTATTTTGAGGACAGCTGTCTTAGGTGACACTTTATAACTGAGTGGAACAAAGGGGAGGGAATCAAGAGAATCTGCACTGAAATTCAAACAGGCTTCCTACCATTCTACCTTTGTAGATTGCAGGAATGGTTTGGGGATCACTGCACAGTTACATGTACAGGCACGGCTTCATTTTTACACACCTCTCCCTCACCCTTTCTGGTTTCCCTGAATGCTTTAACCTAAGACCTGACCACCTGCCTTCTTAGTGGTGAAACTTTGGGTAGAACTCCACGTCTCTCCCCTGCTTACCCTGGGCTGTGGACCACAGTATCCTACATACTATCAGTGCCTGCCAAAAACAAGCAAAAAACAGAACAAACCAAAAAAAAAAAAAAAGCATTGACCGGGTTCAGATCTTGTAGGCCAGCTGTATGCATATGTATATAGCAATCAGATGTATGTATTTAAGCCCAAGTATCATGAGAACAGGTATTTGGGAAGATTAGATTGTATTCCATTCTACCTCTAAACTACAGGGATGTAAGGAGCTATTTTGCATGAAGCTCTACTAACAGTGGATCAGTGTATCTAATTTTATGGTATGCTCCAGAGAGACCCAGAATTGAAGGAAAGATCTTGTGTGTCTGTTTTCATTTCCAGGCTGTTTGTTCTATAGGCATTATCTCTAAAAGTCTGCAGGAGTTTGTGCAGAGATGACAATTTTGAATCGCACTTTTCACTTGTTTGCCTTAAAAGCCTACTTCATTCTGGATGTGTTTGCTTTGACGCTGTTCATATGTTATTACAAAGCAGCTTGACGCCCCTCAGCTCTGTGCAGTGCTTTTGTCACATAATCCCTTCCTAGTCAAAGCACTGAAATGAACCAAATGTTATTTATGACAAATGCTTTTGACAAAATACAGTTGTCTTCTTAGCAGCTCTTAGTGTTATGTTTCCTTAAGTATTAGGCCAGATAAAAAACATAACTTCATTTGGGTTACTTTCTGCTCCAGAAAGGATCTGTCCTCCATCAATGTACACTATTTTTCTTCTGATACCACTTAGTGCACCTTGTGTAAAAAAGGTGCAAGTTACACAAGCTAGCTTGTCTAATCTGTGTTAGGTGCAGCCCTGTGCTGTAAGGTTTACGTGATCGTGCTGAATATAGCAGAACCAAAAGACAGTTGCATTGTGGAAATGGGATGTCTCACAGAGCTCTATCTATCCTGTAACATCTCCTGCTTGGGAGCAGTTTGCTTCTCCTCATCAGATGGTCAAACTGCACTCCTGGAATTGGGGCAACTCTACTTTAGGGTGCTGCAATTCAGGTAGCTCTTACCTGGGTATATGGAATGCTATTTTTAACCTTCACTCCACTATATAGTTGAGCAGCATCATGAAGTTGGATTGTAGGGAGTAATTTGATAAAGATTATATTCATGAATCAGTGAACTCGGTGGAAATACGCACTGAGGTGAGAGCCAACTGTGATCCAAAAGTCTTCTGGGTGCAGTAACCATGCCTGATGTGTTGGAGCCAATAAACTGCTGTCTGCCTTCTTTTTATCTATCTGAAGCACACAGCTGTCATTTGTGTGTTGCATAAATTAGTAACATCAATGATTTTTTATCTTTTCAAGATGATGAAAAATAACAATTGAGATTTTGTTCCAGGTTTTTAACATACCGTGAGTATGTAGTTGAAAAGTATTTTGTGAAGCTGGATGTCATACTTTGGCCAAACTTTTGGTCAACTATCTGTTCAAGGTGAATTTCAAACTGGCCTTATAGGCATCACTTACGTAAATCGAGCATTTACACCTCCGTGAATGATGTAGCTCAAAGTCTAAGGTAATTTTAAGACGTGGTATGGGATTTCGATGGCATACTCAAGATGTAAATTCTTAAGAGCAAGTAAAACAAGAGAATTTGTATTCTTCCATATTAAAAAAATAATAGTGATGTATTTTATTTCAGCAGGTACAAAACCAAAAAAGGCAAAAATATCTAAGCCTAAAAGTAATCTGGATGTATTGAAAAAAATTGAGGTAAGATGTGCATACTCTTTTTAAATTGTACAATAGAAGTCACTGAAGGAAAATGAAACATTCAGTACGTTTTTTTGGTACAAGTTGAATAACCAGAGCAGCATTTTTCTGGCCTTGTCTTGTTACTCTGACAGAGGACTGTCCTGCAACGTGGTAGTACAAGGGAGAGGGTAAGGATAGAGCCTGGCTGTGGAGAAATTATTTTCTTTGCTCCTGTTTGAACACAATGACCAGTTGTTCTTCGCCAGGTAGTGGTGTAGACAACAGCAGAGCTACCAGTAAAACTTATTGAAACAATTGGTGCAAGAGCTTTTGAATCTATTGCTGCTTTGCCAAGCTACTGCTGTTGGAAATTAAACAATTTATTAAGTTTAGAGGGAAGAAACGCAGAGAAGGAGAAACTTAGGAGGAAAGTGACCTTGGTTTTGGAGACGACTACCCACTGTGTAGGAATGGGAAGCTTAAAGGTGAAATAGCCTTGTATTTTTTCTCTTGGTGATCCATCAGTTGTTTGGTGCAGGTACATTGTTATACAGTATGTGGTATCCCTTTATCAAATATGACATGGCCTTCTACTGTCAATTATTCTAACAGTGGATGGTAAAGGGAAATCATCCAAATTAATTACACAAGACATAGTCTTCAAGTGCGATGGTTAATGCTTGGTCAAGTAAGTCTTTACGAAGTTCTTGTGCTTTTCATCATGTTGGTTTTAAATACTGACAAAAAACCTCTGCGGAACATTATGCTCATGGTCTTGCTGTTGACTGCAGCGTAACATTTTGGTAGACTGGAGGATATGCTGTTGCTGTAACATGGGATTACCTTGTAAAAAAGATTGCCTTGTGACAGGAGTTGGAAGAGAAGGATAATGAAGACAAAAAATCTGAAGATGAGAAAGAAGAAACAAAAGACAAAGAAGATGAAGATGATGAAAAGGGAGAAGAATCGGAGGAGGATGATGAGGAGCATGAAGAGGTATCCTGGTTTTCCTATTTACACAAAGTCACTCACTGCGTGCTATGCTGACAGAGAAATGTCCCCAGATTCTCCAACTCTGAGGGAGAGTTGTAGTGAGAGGCATTATTACATTAGTTTTCTTCATTGCAGTACATTGTGTTGCAGTTAAATTAAGTGGGTGGTTTAGACTTGTTACTCCCAAAGAGCTCTGAAAAAAGATCTTGCAAGCAGGAATGTCTCCTGCCACAATCAATGCATAAAATTACTAATTTTCATCACTAAAACAGTGATGCCTTTTCTTTCATAGATATCAGAACTTCATTACAGTATTTTCCTTTTTCTTTCCCAAGAAATACAGCAAGAAAAAACTTTCAAAACATGGGTACTCAAGTGCACTTTAAAGCATGTTTCTTTCATAAATTGTCTTCTCCACAGGTAGAGCGATGTTTTTTTTTTTCCCTTTTGTTTAGGAAAATGACTACATTGCTTCATATTTTGAAGATGGAGATGACTTTGATGCTGCCAGTGATGACAATATGGATGAAGCAACGTATTAGTTACTGTTGCTATGTGGTACACTGCTCAAGCCTTACACTACTTGAAGTAGAATTTTGGAGGCAGGCTGAGTATCAACAGACCTAATGCTTTAGCTCTGTTGGTTTTAAGTATACTCTCCAAAAACACGTTGGACAATTATTTTTAATTGTATGAGGCTGTAAAACAGGATATGGGATCATTTGTTTAATTCTTTTGCCAAATGTTTTGCAGACAGGCACCTTTCTAAGGTTCTCTGCAATGCCTACTGAGGATGTAAGCTATATGCCATTGTATTGCCTCTGCACAGAAAAAGAATGTATGCATTTTAATCAAAATTGTGCCTCAGCATTTGCACTAGTCAGTTCCATGCTGTAGCAGTCAAATCTTGAAATAGTGAAATTCTTGATGACTGCAGCAAAAAAAAGATATGGCCTTTACAAACCTAAGCTGCTTATATTTGGCAGTTGACTTCTCTGAATAGATGTAACTTCTGAATTCAGGTAACTGAAAATAATTGACAACTGAGCACTTTAATATAAACTGACTTGAAAAGGCCTTAGTAATATGAACAAACAACATAATGAGAGTATTTTGAAGAGCTATTATTCTACTTAAAAGAATCATTATTTTTAGTATTTTAGTAAAAAGGTACTTGTAATATTTAAGTGTTACCTTTCTGAATCAGTGTAAGTAATAACAAAGGGTAGTTAAATTTAGAAAAAATATATGGCAGAATTTAAGATTAAGAAATTATGGAATCCTGGTTTTTACCAGTGGCACACAGATTAGTGATGAGTGTCAGTCCTTTGCTTCAACTTCTCTGCCTCTTAAGGGGATACTAACTTTCTTACCTCACAGAGCTGTTAAGTGAGATGGCAGATGACAGCTATCTATGTAATTGTTAATGCACTTATTTATTTTCCTACAGAACAAACAAGGCAGAAACTTAACAGCAAATACAAAAAAAAAAAAACAAAAACAAAAACAAAAAAAACAAACACACAAAAAAAGTGTAGAAAAGCATTATGGTAAGGTATTTTGATGCATGAAGTTTTAATTAGGAAATTAGGAAATCAAGACAACAACAAAACCAGAGTGTTTGGAAACATCAATTTTATTTAAGAACCAACAGCTGAAGCGTAGAAAACTTATTCCTGAGATTCAATATTTGAAGAACACCATGACAGAGCATTCTGTGTGTCCTGTTGTCCTTTGATGGCACAAAATATTAGTCAGTGTTATTATATTACTATTGATCAGGGTTGTTGTTTTGTGGGATATTTACTTTCTTAAAACATCCCGATCCTTGTAAGTAGCGCTGTTATCAGGTCTAATGAAAGAACAGTGTTAAAACTATTTTATTTTTTTAGCAAAGGAAACTACACAAGTTTTCCTTGCAAGTTTGGTTTTCTGTAAAGCACTCCTTTACCTCACTGGTGACTGCAAAACAGTACTGCATTATTCTATGAACTTCTGTATGCAATAATAATTAGTTCCCTAAGGTGTAGCTTTTAAGTATTCTGATAAAATACCCATCAGATGTAAAAGAAATTAAACTAAAATGCTATGCAGGCCACACTTCAGAGTTATACCAATTTTATTTTTAAGTGTTCCAACATATAGAAATAAGGTTTAATAAACATTCTTCTGCATTGCATATGAAGTGTGTTCTGTCTGTTCATTTTCCTTTAACATCACATAGGTCAGCAGTTGTTACTTGAGTTGGTGTGCCTGTTTATTGCATGTGATACACAAGAGGGAGACAGATGTGAACAAGGTAAGCATCTTAAAAATTAATTTCACTTGCCTTGGGTATAACTAGAATTATCTTCTACTAGCTGTTCCCCCCTATGCAAGGTAAACAATGAGACTTCTCACCTCTCACACAAGGAATGCAAATGGATGGCTTTGCCAAAGACAGAACTAGAGAATTAACGCTGGAAAAGCATTACTGCACAAGTCACAATATGGTCACAAGCTCTGGCTTGCCTGAACAGCTACAATACCTTATTTTGTAGCAGACAGTAATTCTTGAGGACCGGTGACTTTCTTCATTTGTCATACTGCTAATGGCAGACAACTGCCTCCCTGCTGTACTGTTGAGAAATACTACTCCTGCAGAAATCAGGTCTCTGAGACCTCAAAAGGGTGAACTATGGTCACCTCTTTCCTCCAGATGGAACCACAAAATCTTAGGATGGATCCTCTAGGACTAGTTCAACAATGGCAAGTAAGGCCAGTGCTTCTGAACACGCAGAGTTCCGCAATGATACAGCTCTGTGCTGAGGTGAAATGAGGTGGTGCTGTTCCAGAGGCCCAACACTTGCAGCTGTTTTTATAAACTGATTTTCCAATTGCTTACAATTTATTGCAAGACCATAATGCTGATAAAACTTAGACTGTTCTTTTGGTCTCGGCAATCTTTGGGTTTGGACAGGCATATATTCAAATCCTATCTTAACAGCATAGCAGAACATTGCAACTTCATACAGGAAGGCACTGCTTTTAGTGTGTAGGGAGATCACCATCTAAGAACTTTACTGATCTGTACCTTAATTTTTCATGCCTATTTCTTAATCCTCATTTTTCAGAATTAACGAATTCTCAAAACTTTGTGCAGAAAAGTTCCAAGTTCTACAAGGCATGCACAGGATAAACCATTAAGGCTCCAGTTGTGGTATGGTGGATGTCAATGCTGCATGCAGCTACTGCCAACAAAATACTTGTTGGACAAGGATCTTTATTTTAGATCATACATAAAAACCAGCCAAAACAAATACAAGTGGTGGCCTCCTGCAATAAAACACTCAAAGCATCTAGAGCTAAGAATACATTACATGTACCACTTTCACTGCAGTCTAAAACACAGTCTCTATATTATGTATATTGTGTTCCTCTAAAAGCTGGGGAGCAGGACTATTTACAAGGCTTGCATCCTCATTCAGGATTATTTTACAAGTTTTATTTTCAGCCTTTATAAAATAGTTATACAAAGACTATTTGTCACTGTCACTATTTGAGACATACTCCAACATATAGCAGATTTAAAGCATTTACATTTTACATGATCCAACAGTGCAATATGCACTCGAGGTTTAAAACCAACTTCCTGATCAACAATGTGTTGTAATTAATCTAAAAAATGATTTACCACTCTGTTTTGTTGGGTTTTAAACAAGTCAGTTTCTAAAAGACTAACTTGACAGATTTTAACTTAAATCAGATTTCAGTTCCATAACTGAGCAGTTACCCTGTTTATTCAGGGCTGACATGCAATGATGCATTGCCAGTTGTGTTGTACTTTGGAAAAAACAGTAAAGATCCCTGCATCCTGCAGCAAGGCAAGCCAGCTGATGCTTGTAGCTCGCCAGTACCTGGAGTCCTATAATCTTGGAAAGAGACCTATTGTATCTTGATTAAGTTAACTCTCTAAATTAAAAATATGCTATGTGAAATATGCTACATCATAAAATAGTAAAAACATGCTAGGCTTTTAGTTAAGAGTATAATACGGTCCAATAAAACAGCTATCCCTTTGTGTTTTTCTAATGACTGCTTATCCTAAGGTGAATAAAGGCCCACCACACTTAACAGTCGGCCAAAGCCTGAGACACACTGGAAAACTATTCAGCTGTACCACCCCAGGGCGACAACCAACCAACCTCTACTCCTACACCAACAGGACAGAAACCCTCCCCACAGTCAAACCACAACTCAAGCTCACTTCTATACTGAGGGCAATTTAATACCATCAGCTCAGGTACGTGCAGTAAATTAGGCTTATGCTGCATCATCACAATAGCTAATTTCATGTTCTTTAAGAATTTTGTAACAAATGGAAGGATAAAGTATGAAAAATGTTGAGGTTTCAGAAACAGAATGAGAGGGAAAGAAGCCAACCAGTAATAAGCTTGCAGCAAAACACTGACATTATGTACCAAGTTTCAGTCTGTTTCCTGGACTAGAGCAAGTCACCTTTTAAAGTTCTAGCCACAGAAGCTGTATCACTTTAGCCACCATAAATTATTTTACAATGCAATTTTTCCTACAGCCTTACCTAGCAGTGGTACTTCAATATTCATACTTGTGTTATTGGCAGATTCTTTTAAGGGAAAAAAATATTATTTTAAACGATCTTTGAAAACAAGTGTTATGTGAAACATTAAGTCCATGCCCATTTGCAATCCCTCTTCTAGTGTGGAAACTATTGAGTAGTCTTGCTATCTCCAGCAATACTGCTTTGATCAAAGGGTTCAAGACCTACAGATCACAGTTCACAGATCCAACTGCACAGCATTTCCCTTCAAGCTTCGGCCTGCTTTAATTTCAATATAATACATTAAAAGTTATCCAATTCATCTTCATACACTTGGCATGCCAGTGAACACGGGGTGTGAGTCTTTACTTTCAAAATTTAAGGTGATAAAGCACTTTGGAATACCTCCAACAGCTTGGAAACATTATCAGGTTTTTTTTAATAGCATATATACTTAGTCAAGTCACTCAAAGGAAAGCTCATCATAGCAGTTTAAAGGACAGTGGTTATTTTTTTATGTCTCACTTTGTAAATCCGATTCAAGTCAGTTATCTTGGACTTTGGCAACAAATGGTACTTTGAACAGGGCAATGGAAATCTTACTCCAGAAAGCAAATATAACAAAAAAGTTACAGGCAGCATCTCAGTTTTTATTTAAAAAAATTCCAAGTACACAAGTACCTCTTTCTTTCTGTAGGAAGAGTCCAGAGGTTTTTTGTGTATCTTGTAGCATTTTCAGGTAGGAAAGAAAACAGAGGAAAACCAAGGTTGTTCGCGAAACCCCAAGTGAAACATTCAGGAACAGAGTGGTTGATGAATGCACTACTACATAAAGAACAAGTCTGAAGCTGCAACTGGTCTATTCTGCTGCAATTTCAGTTTCTTGCTAGCAGCCATTAAATCTCATTTGAAGTTTTCTAGGAGATTTCAGGAAAAAGTTAGTGTTTGAGGTTCATGGGCACACAATCATAAGCATTCTCAGTACCCACATGACTGCTGTCTGAAGAATCAGTTGGTCCTGAACTGAGATTAAGTGGAGGGGGAAAAAAAAAAAATCCATCAGCATAAAATAAAGACTACTGAAGCAGTCACAGCAAGGTGCCACACATCTGCACTTCTTCCTTCCTACACACAGCTGAGAAGTGCACTCCAGCCCAGTCAGTTTTCAGTAGGATACCATGGAAGGATATGAAGTTTCAGCATGACTCTCCCAACTGGACCGTGTTGAGGCACGCTGTCACACGTGCAGAAAACATATTATCCTACTGCCTATACTGAAAAGTACTAAAGAATGGGTTGACTACAAGCACAAGATTTTAAGATTCTAGCTTAACTATTAGCTGCTGCCTCTATAAAAGTCACTTTTAAAAAAGAACTTCATAGTGGCAATTAATTATGGAATGACTGGGTTTTTTAAAAAACCACCTTACTCTATAAGAAAAATAAAATTATGAGAACACAGTTTTAACTGACAACTGTAAACCTGATATTAAAATGTCAAGTGTACTATGCATTCTATAAATACTTTAAGATGTTTAAAAGTTACATATCCCCAAATGCCCATTTTAGGGCTGTAAAACGTACAGTGAGACTCCTCATGTGTTAGTTCAAACTACATTTTTTCACCTCATCATTAATTAAAAAACATATGCCTATCAAAATAGAAAAAAGTGCAAAGCTTCAGAGGCAATTTTATACCTTAATTTATATCCCAGTCTTACATTAAAATCACCTGTCTCAGGCATATTCAGAGATTACATGATTCACAGAAACATCCTTGTACTGGAATGGTGCCGGTAAAGGCAAGTCACACATCAGGATGCATTTTCTGTGCGTTCCAGACGTATTTTGCATTCTGTGGTTTCCCCTTTATCTAATACTATTTTACGTGTCTATGAACAACAGTTGACTGTGGTTTTCCATTGTTAAGGCTGAAGGTCTCCTTGATTATCAACATTTATAATATTTGCTGGATTTACTCCATTTTCTATTTGTTTCTGATGCGATGCTGCTGTGACAAATAAATGGGAAGATTCCATTGTAGAATGGTGACTGACATCTGCTTTCACTAGAACTTCATAATACAGGAGATAAAAAACTGGAGTTACTATGCCAATAATCAGCATAATCACTACAGCTGTCCACCATCCTATGCCCCAATCTGCTCCGTAGTAAGGATCCTTGCATTTTTTAGTTTTACCATCAGTTTCAAAACAGACCTGTTGAGCTGCTAAGGCAGAAACAACTTCATTAAGATTCTCTCTCTTTGTATCATTACACTTAACTATTTCTTCTATATCTCGATCCACTTCTTTTAAGAAGTTGCCAGCAGTCTCATTAGGAGAGAATTTATCAGAAGACAGTGTTTCCTGTGTTTCCAGGGAACAGTGAGCAGGCCGAAGGACTGGTCTTCCTTTTGGAGAGACATGCGTTTCCGTCAATACACTGAACTTTTTCACTGGAATTTTGACAGACCTCAGGGCAAAAAAATCTTGATCATTGATAAGATTGTTAACTCTCTTGATATCTGCAACCTAAAAACAAAAACAACAGTTTAAATATCAAAGCCCCATTGAACCCAAATGCTTTAAAGTACTACATCCTCGAGAAATACAATTCTTCCCAGGGCCTTTGTTTCTTTTTTTTTTTTTTTTTTAAAACCAATACCCATTCAAACAGTATGAGGCAAGAAGAGGTCAAAGACCAGGTCTGAACAATGTAAAAGCAAGAAGGTAATTAATAGGTAACAAATCTCCTCACTTCTGATAAGAAGACTGAAAGTCACTTCACAAGTATATTGACAATGTATAATCAATCAGTGGCAACTATCTCTGTGAAATGAATGGGACTTCACCTCACTGTTTTCCACTTAATTACTGTGAGTTCCTAATTAAATTGATAACTTCTACGTAAGTAATATTTAAAATTATGAGCTTCCAAATAATGTAGCCACAACTGTGGTTTGGCTACTCCCCCTGCTTCTGGGGGGCTAAGGCAGAAACCAAGCATAACTTAAAACCCTTATCTTTCCTCATCAAGTTAGTTCTCCCCTTTTCCTATTCTTGCTGAAAATGAATTTCATTTTGCTCTCTATAAGTTCAGATTTTAAGTCTAAGGTGAAATACTCTACAAGGATTTAGGTGTCCTTGGAGAATTAGCAGCTTCATTCTGAGACAGAAACTCCCTCAACAGGGAAGGCACAGCCACAAACCTCACCATAATGAAGTACTTAAAAATAAACCGTACATTTTTGCAACACCTGGTAAGCACACAGGAATTGTGCCCATTTTAAGACGCACAGTACCCAAGTTCAGATCCTTCCTGCCCTCCTTGGGAGGGCATCTACCTCAGCAGCAGTTGCAGACAGCAAACACAGCAGTCAAGAGACCCTCGCTGCTGCGAACTGCTCCACTTACAACACTGATGTGGCCAGAAAAAGAAAGTTAGGGTGATCACTGCGCTAGTCTTGAAACACGAAAAAGTGTTGCAGTTCCTATGACAGTGTATTTCTTTTGTGCACCACGCTGAATAAATCAGATGAGCATCGAAGACTGCCAAATACAGCATTTACCCCAGTGATTAGTGATTCTACCACAACCAAAATTATGCTTTCTGCCTGTAGCCCTGGACCGCTCTTCCACATTCTCCATGGGTTTTCAAGAAAAAGGACAACTCAGTTATCTTTTATTTCTTATTTGAGGCCTGATCTAGTAAGTCTGCTCCAAATACCTAACTGCAGTGGATTCTGAAGCCAGGAACTGCTTAATGAGGCTAAGGTCTGTCATGATTATGAAACAGTTATGTCAAGACTCTGGTACCTAAGCTCACGATAGGAGGCCCCTAATTTTGTTTCTGCCTTAAGAATCAGATAACATCAAGACTTCTACAAATACCGATTCTGAATCTGCCTAATTTTCACCTCTTGAAAACTGCACATTTAGCTGCCAGTCCACTGACGCGCACAGCTGTTTTCCTGTTAGAACTGGGCACAGGCAAACTCTAACTCTGACCAAGAGGGAAGCCTCTGCCTTAATCAGTGCTGGTCAGCCAAAAGTACTGGCTGGGAAGGACATGCAGGAGACTAATTTAAGGAGTTTTAGCGAAGGAGCAGTAGCGAGGCCTGAGCACCATGAAGGAACATGTGGGCAGAGAGCTGCCAACCCTACAACGTGCTCGTGCTGGTATTTAGGTAGTTTAGCAGAACTGAAAACTACAATGTTTTGGGGTGTTTTTTGTCTTGTTCCACCCACCCACCCCCCCCCTTAACGAAACGCAGACTCCACACAAACCCCGAGGGTGGTGCAGCACTACCCTCCTCCTCACCACCTCTGACAGCCAAGACGGCGCCGGAAAGTTTCCCACGTGGAGTTTTAACTTTTACCGCACGGTCGGTCGGACAGACAGACAGACAGCTTCCCCCCCCCCCCCCCCAGTAAAACCGCACCTCTGCTTCTGCCGCTCGCCTCCGCGGCCGCCGAGGAGGCCGGGGCTGCGGCACCCGCCGCCGGCGCCACCACGCTTAACCCTGCCCGCGGCTTCTCCGCTCCCGGGGAGCGCCGCGCCCAACCCGTCCGGGGAGACTCACCGAGCAGCCGTACCGCAGCGCGATGGCGTTCAGAGTGTCCCCTTCCTCCACGTCCTTCGTCAGCAGGACGATGCCGTCCAGCCGCTCCCGCGACGCGCTCCTCCGCACCTTCTCCCTGCCCCGCGGCCGCAGTTCCGACACCTCCTCTTCTTCTTCCTCCTCCTCCTCCTCCTCCTCCTCCTCCGGCCCCTCGCCCTCCGAGGGGTACGGGTGGCCGGGGGCGGGCGGCTGCGGGCCGCACCCGCCGCCTCTGCCGGCCATTCTCCGCTGGGCGGCTCTGTGGGACAAACCGCAGCCTGTGGCCCGCCCGCTCCCTCCCCGGCGAGGCGGCAGACGGCCCCGTCCCGCCGCGCCGCCCCGCTCCTTCCCCAGGGCTGCCGCCTTACCTGCCGCCGCTCCTCATCGCCACCGCAATGGCGGCCGCCACGTCCTCACGGCGGCCACGCCCCGCCCCTCCCCTTTCCCGCCGCGCCGCCGGCGGGGCCCGCCCTTAAAGGGCCCGCGCGCCGCTTCCCCTCAGGTGCTGAGGGGGACTGGGGGAGCGGGGAGGAGCCTGCCGCCTCACCCCTCAGGGGCGTCCGGTCGCCCCGCGCGGGATCCCTTCCGTGGGTTTTGCCCCGCGGTGGAGAGGAGTTCCGTGGGGGAGCTGCTGGAGGGTGAGGGCGGCGGAGCTGTGTCCGCTGGCGGGGAGCTTCGGGGGTGGGTTTTCTGGGGGGATGTGTTGGGGTGAGGGGCCGGCGGAGCCCCGCAGGTTGAGGTTTTAATACATCGCTCTTACCGCTCCTCTGTGGAGAAGCTGCTGCTCGGGCACGAGGCTGTCGCGCATTTGAGGCGGGCAGATAATGACAAGAACCTGTAGCAGCCCGCACCCCTCTCTCCCAAATTCTGCCTCCTTAGGCTCTGCCTTCCTGCTCACCCAGAAGCTGCCAGCCACTTTGTTTTTATCCCTGCACCCTTTTCACCCTTTTTCCACCCTCCTCAGGACTAGTGCTGCAGAGGTACAGGTGTGCAGCCCACGCTGATATTTTTTGTTTTTGGTTTGTTTTGTTTTGTTTTTTCCATAAAAGAGAAACCACAAATTAAACCCAGTAGATATTTCAGCTTTACTTCCCTGGTAGTGTAATGTTCACTACTGTCTGCAGCTCTCGCTGTTACTGAAGCAATAGGCAGTGATAGGGGGACTTCCTAGTGTAAATAGTAAATTTAATCTAGTGTGGGTTTCTTCTGACACCGCCTTAGAAGGAAGTTTTTCATTACAGCAGGAGCAAGAACGGTATTTCTTAGAAAAGCTGACAGCTCTCAGGCTGAATATGCTGTAACAAATGATTGCATTGTTGCTGAAGACAAATGTGGTTGCAAGTCTGGTTCTACAACAGATTAAAATCTTAAAAAAAAAAAAAAAAAAAAAAAAGGGTTTTTTTGCCTTTTGTTTTTGGGCTTTGTTGTGCAATGTTTTCAGACTTTTCTGATCAACCGAAGAGGCTAGAAAAGTGTTTGGTATTAACAAAGGCAGAATGACTTTATGACTTTAGTTTTGGGAACTACATGACTTGATCTAACGATTAGGTAGCTCTAATGAGTGTGACACTTCACACCTGCAGAAACTGAACAAGGTTGAAGCCACATTTCCAGGCATTGTAAAATAAGCTATCAAGGTCCAGTGTGTTCTTGTGTTTCAGCTTAAAGAGTAAATGTATTTATTTCAGTGACTACCTTAAAATAGTGCTCTATTGCGGATAAGGTGTCGTGGTTTGGGCCTGGTTGGCAGCCTACCACAATGCAGCAGCTCTCTCTCCCTTCCCCTCCGGCAATGAGAAGGGACAGAGAGCCAGGTTTGGGGTTAGAGGTAGGACTGGGATGGGGAGAAAATTCCCCTTTATGGTCACAAGCAAAAGGCAGACTCATTAGGGGAAGAAAAAAAAAAGAACATACATTTATTACAGACACTAACAACACATAACAGAATAGGACAGTGAGAAGCATTGTCACATCTTGAGAACACTTTCCCCCCACCCCTCCCTTCTTCCCGGGCTCAGCTCTGCTCCCGATATCTTTACCTCCTCCCCCAGGGGCGCAGGGGCAGGGAATGGGGGGTGCAGTCAGCGCTGCCACTTCTGCCATCTTCCGTGGGGGGAGTTTCTGGGACTACTTCCCCCTGCTCCAGCGTGGTCCCCCTCTCACAACAGACAGTCCTCCACAAACTTTCTCCGACATGAGTTCCTCCCACGGGCCGCAGCATTCCCCACACTGCTCCGTCATGGGTCACTAACTTCCTCCGACTGGATTCCCTCCCACGGCTGCAGCCCTTCCCGAGCTGCTCCGGCGTGGGACACCCCCGCATGCTGCAATCCTCCCAGCGCTGAATTACAGCAGCGGGGCTGCCTTTTCCCATGAGACCCCGGCCTTCTTCAGGCACAGAAACTTGATCAACCAGGCGGAAGCCACAGGCCATAAATCAGTGTCTGCTCCACCGTAGATCTCCATGGGTGGCAGGGGGGGCCGCCCTGCCGTCTCCCCACAGGATACAGGGGGGTCTCTGCTCCGGCACACCTCCCCCCTCCTTTCTTCCTCCGTTCCTCCACTGACCTTGGTGTTCATGCAGCTGCAGCAACTCCTCCTCACAAGTCCGACTGCCCGTCACCACGTCCCTTCTTAAATACGTTATCGCAGAGGCGCAGCCGATTGGCTCAATTTCCCAAACAGAAGTGGGGCTGACGTGGAGCTGGGGGAGCTTCGAGAAGCTTCTCACAGGGGGCCGCCACGATAGCCCCCTCCCCTGCCACCAAAAAACTCCACCACTCACTCAACCCAGGACATAAGGGATGGATTGGGTAGAACTGAAGTATTCCTAAGGCTGTCTAGGTATTCCTTAGCTGAATAGCATGAACAAGAAAAGCAATACATTTCAGCATAGTTGTTCTGTCAAGAGCATAGAAGCTCTATGGTGTAAGAGAAGGTTTGCGTGAAAGAATGTAAATATTCTCAAGTGCAAAAGTCAGCAGTAAGCGTAAAATATGAGCTGGCCAGCTTGGGCAGGTCCAACTGCTGCCCTTTGTGGAGAAGCATGGAACAGTACTAATGTGTAAACAGGATTTCCTTCCTTTAGGATGTTGCACACAGTTAGTAGAAGTGAATTTTCAGCCTTTCTTACTGCATTTGTTGAAATATTGCTGTGGATGCAAATTATAATTAGAATTCCCTCAAACTGAAGTTTTTCACAAGTTGTGAGACTTTCTAAACCATTTAGGACCCTAACTAGGGATATGTTCAGAGTATTTCATAGCATCTTCCCAATCAAAGCCTGCTCAGAAATAAGCCTTCTGTTTTTATTGTGGGTCAGATATATGGCTTGTACTAATTAACAGAGCTGCAACGAAGGCCTTAAATACAGGCTTATGTAGAAGCTGCTCTACCATAAAGACAAGCTTGGATTGTCACATTGCATGACATATGTGTGAACATACCTGTAGGGGTTCCAGAATGATTTTTTGTGTTTCTGGGGATGGCACAATGCAAGTAGATTGAATCTTCCACCAACTGTATTTCCAGCACGAGCAATATTGAAGGTGACAAAATTGAATTAATTTCCCATAGACCCTAAGTTTTCTCGTGGGATCTCGAGTTGACGAAAAGGTATTGCAACTCTGTGAACAGAATCCCATTAAGAGGTGTTGTGCCACATCTGGCAAAGAATATCTGAAGCACCGACCAGTTTTGTTTTGGTTTTTAAAGGAAGCTTTCAGTAATAGGAGTGAAGCAACTGTAGTTGTCTGTAGCTGGGAAACTGATGACTCAGACCCTATTCATGCTGTTGAAAGACTGTTTTATGAGACCCATCAGAGCTGTGGGTGGACCTGGAGAGGAGTTTGAAGGCAGACTCCATACCCAGTGATGCCTGCAGCAGTGTCTGATGATTGTCCCATCATACACCACTAATGTCATATCCTTTTGGAGGTTTTCTTTAATGTTTGGCTGGTGAGGCTGAAGAAGAGGTCAGGGCAGGGGATTTCACCATTTCTTTTATCTAAAGAGGTGTACCATCAGGTCAAAAAAGAACTGCTGAAGCAGCACTCTGCCTTAGAGGGGGAAAGAAAGTACTGGAGTTTGCTTTGACCCTGCTACACCCCTGTGTGTAACCATTTGTAACTAGTGACATTTTCCCATCAATAACAAAAGGGTATATTCCAAACTTGATGAACAAGACTGTAGCTGCATAGCTCCCATGAATGCTAATAGGAATACAGCCTTTCTCCATCCCCATGTAAGTTACTTTGCATATCCTAATAGTGCATTCTCAATGAGCAGCGGGGTCAGTGTTAATCACTCCGTGGCATTCCAAGAGCAACTGCAGGGATCTCTACCACATTCCCCTTGGTCATGGTATATCTCGTGTGGCCTGATCAGTGCTAGGAAACTGAGTATACACTTAGGACTTTTAGAAAGATCTTAAGGAATTAATAGAAAGGAGATGTCAGAGGGATGATATAACTTGTTAGTAATTTTTAATTTTTAAAAAATATAATTTCTGTCTGGAAAGTACATACGTGTCATGTGCCACCACTGTTTTTGTGTGTCTTTTAAGTCATTCTATGATTTGGGACTACTGGGCTAGGTTTACATTTGGATAGCTAGTGCCAGGTGTCTAAACATATGTTTTAATTGCCTCAATGGCATGATAAGCTATGACTCATTAAAAGGTTCACACAAATAAATATGCAGCCTTTGTCTCTGCTTCCCTGATTGTTATGTGGGAATGGTACTAAAACTGTTGGAAATGGCAATGTCAAGGTAGAGCTGCAGCTCCAGTGCAGTCCAGATGAAGTTATTAAGCAATGTCTGACTGCAGGGTGTGTAAGGTGCAGTAAGAGGAGCTACTTAAGAACGATAAAAGTATGCAGAAAGCAAATACTGCTAAATCTGCAGACATTTGCAGGGTAGTCTGTTCTCCAGTGGAAATATTTGCATGCATATGTTTAACTATAAGTATTGATCCTCAAATTGGGGCCTCAATCCTCAAAGCCAGTGGAAACCCTTTTTAGTTAGCAAGGTTCCAACAGTTTCAATCTAAAATGGGTTAGAAATGACCACAAAATTTAATTGTTTAATTCAGTATTGTCATGGTTTTAATGAGAATAAATGAAAATTTCTCTTTGGATTGACACTGTTACTTCCTGATTTAATATTTTATGTAGTTGCTGCTTTGTTTTGGATACTCAACATGAATTGATTACTTTTTAATTAATTTTACTTAATTTTAATAGCTATTCATAATAGAAATATGCTGTGTACCTTCCATAACACAGCCAGTAGGGTGCATTGGTTGTTCGATACTTAGTTTTCAAAAATCTGTAAAGAACAGCATATTTGCTTCTGAGTTACACTTTGCTTTGCTCAGCTCAGGTATCCTCTGAATAAGAAAATCTCCCAGTGTGACCATTCAGTTACAGTAGAGACAATATGTAAAAATGGAGTATGATGTCTTGAAATTTTATTTCAGATTATTCACAGACAGATTTTGCTATAAGATTTTGAATTCCTGTTTGTATACCTGTATTGATGAATAAGATTTTTAGTAGTGTGATAACTTGAGGTTTTGTTTTGTTTTGTTTTGTTTTTAAAGGTTGTCATAGATCTCTTCCAACTTTAGCTGAACGAATCTGTAGTTAAGTCCAGGAATAACTGTTATTTTTTAATATGTTTTCCCTGAGTTATTTAAAGAACCCTTTCCGTGCTCATCTTGGTTTTTCTCTGAGGGAATTTCGCACTGTAATCAAGTCTTTCCCTCATTTTTCTTTTTTTTTTTTAACTGATTTAAACATTCAGAGTTTAATTTTTTTTTTTTTAACTGATTTAAACATTCAGAGCTTAAATTTTGTTAAATTTTGTTCTCTGATTCCTTTAGCTCTCATTTTTTTGATATTTATTTCTATCTTCTGAGTTTCAGCATTGTTTTTGAAATATGGACACCAGAACTTTATGCAGTTTCAAACACCCACACCACTAGTGCTACATACAAAGGTAAATGATTCCCCCCCCACCTCAACTACTTGTCACTAATCTACTTTTGATGCATGTGAAGATCACACTAAACTCTGTTTTTTCTGCAGTCACAGCATCATATCGGATGCTTACGGTGAGCTGCTTCTCTGCTAGAGTTTCTTCAGGTGAAAATGATCCAGGTCATTTTTAAGGTATGACCTCTATTTTAGCTTTGAAGGTATCTGGAAGTGCTAACGTGACATGTTTTAATGGAATCAGCTCTCCAGGTGAGCCGTATCACTGTTATACTGTTATTTCTTTTCTGCTAATATTGACATGAACATGCAGTTGTGATTTTTGTATTTATAGGGTAAGAGTATTGAGGAGCAGCAGATCTGTTTGTAACCCTTGTTGAACTACATAGTAGAAGTATTTTTATTTCTTTATTATGAAATGTATATTTTGTTCCTAGTCTCTTACCGGAGAATGCTTTTTGACATCTACCAACTAGTTTTTAATCCATTTGACAGCACTGCACTGCTTACTAGCATTGAACTGTGTCTTTACCATATGGTAATGTGAATAAAATGTAAGTTCTCCAACTATTCAAATCTGTTATACCAACACGATTACTGTCATTCAAATTTATAGTCTTTCAGAATTAAGTCAAATTGCATTATTTGTATAAAATCACACATTTGTTGCATTCATTTCTTTTACCTCCTTGTAAGTGAAATCCCACATCAAGCTTTCCATAATGTTGGGTTTCTATAATTTAGGATTGCTGTCAGGCTGCATTTATGGTCTAAACTTCCTTTTGTATCTTTAGAATTGATTGTTATGGACATTTAAAATATGGTTATTAAACTTGTCTTGCCAACCAGTGGTTTTCCCTTATGTCTTTACTATCCTATAACTTATACAGTGTAATTTAAAATGTTTGGTCTCTAGTTCTTTTTTCCATAACCTGTATGCTCATTTATTTTTTATTTTGTGTCTGAATTTTTACTATACTCTGGCACCAAGATGAATGCTTATTCAATTTTTTGTCTTGATTGTAGAATACTGGCTTTTTGTCACTCTAGTGACTCTTCTTCTTAATTTTGGAAATAAAAAGCTTAAGGATTTTGAGAGCTTTTCCCCCACAGGAGGGAGTTGAATGTTATATGGTATTTTTTAAGCATTAGGATTTCAGCTGCGGCAGAAGCTTTCTTTGTCCTCCTCAGTACTGATAATTCACTCTTACAGCTGGCACAGCTGTGCAGGTACGGTTGCATCTCCCCTGATGCAGACCTTTCCTCAGTTAGAAGCCCTGTGGCACACAAGTTTTTACAGCGGATGTATTCTGTCTTGGTACGTGGCTACCTACAGCTACAACTGGGAAAAGCTTTCACAGGCAAACAGTCCTTTGATGTCATTCCACTGAGTGGGAAAGTGCCCTTACGCAGGCCCCGATAGACCCTTGCAGTCCCCTCAACTGGGCAGCCTCTTCTTCCACCCTTCGGCTGTTCTTCCCACGTGAAGAGAATCCTATAGGCAAGCGAGGGAGTTGTTTGGAATATCCTAGCGTTACTTTCATCCTTTGTTTTAAGCTCTTCACGGCTGGAATAGTGGGGTATGCTGAACAGCTTTTACAAAAGGAAGACAGAATAGTAGAACGGAGTGGGAGCAGGAGCAGGGAGACTGTCTCATGGTAAAGGATCTGATTCAGTCTTGAAAAGCTTTAATATACGAGCAGGTATGGCATTCACAGCCTGCTGTATTGAGAAGTATTTGAGCTGTGTGTTCAAGGTGCCTTCAGTTTTCACCTATACTGACATGCAAGTGTAAATGAAACCGTTGAATCACTGTTTGCTCCTGATATTAGTAGTAGTAATGGTACTGTAACTGTAAACATCTTGCTGTTCTTTCTTTTAAATTTTCAGTATAAAGTTGATTTTAAAAATGAAAATTTTTTTCACATGCTATGGATATCTGTAATCTAGAATATCAGTATAGATGTTAAGAAGTGGTGGTTTTTAATATAAAACATGCTGGTATCAGTTTTGCCTTTATCTTCGTCATTTTTAAATAACTATAGTGTATTTTAACAAATATGAAAGTACTTGCAAAATAAATCGTCCCATTCAACTTTTTAAAGTATTTAAAGCATGATTACAAATGTCCAGTTTATGACATAAATAAGAGAGTGATCTAGTAGACATAGAAAGTCTTTGACAGGAGCATTTTCATGAATTTTAAAACAGATCCCCTCCACCCCTGTTTTCTTACAACTTTTGTCTTTCTATTCGATTCAGCTTCTGTATGGGACAGCAGAATGTGTCAGAAACCTTTAAATTCTTTCAGTGAGTATCAGGCATGTTAATGCAAATACATTACGAGTAATCCCTCCATAAGGAGAGACAGTAACATAACCCACACAACATAAGTAAAGTGTTTACAAGGTATTAATATGCCTACTGTGACAAGACGTATTTAATGGGAAGCAACAAGGAATTTGTTTTATTAGTTTTCCTCCACCCTCAAGTAATAAATCTTAAAAGCTTCAATATTGATTCAGTGAAATGAATGGCTGAGTCGTTCTGGAGAGGCTCTGACAAGTGGACAAATGCTTCCATGGTTACATTGTGCTATGCAGTATGGTTACTGAGCTTTGTTGGTTTCCTCCCTCTGCCATTGAAGTAAAATAACAAACCACAGGGAAGCACCACACATGGTGGGCATAAACTGGAAACAACTTTAAAAGATCGAGTTAGCTGATCTTATACGGATTTTTAAACAATATGGGGTTTATTGATTTATACCCTAAAACTGCATTTCAGTCCTTTCTCCTTCGTGTATCACTTTCTCATGGAACATTTTTATTTCTTGTCTGAACCACCTCTCGCTATTGATTTGCAGTGCCATAAATTAAAAGGCTATGTGAAAGTGTGGTTCATGGTAGTGTTACAAGGGTTATGTTTTTCTAGTATAATTTTTATATCAAGTGATGTTACTACATCTTGCTGCAATAGCTAGATAGTGAATACCATCACATATAGAACTTTTATGTGCAGTTGTTTTAGGGTGCTTTTCAGTATAGCATGATGAAGTGGTTTGATTTTTCCATCTCTCTACTGAAATTTCAGGTGTCACAGGGAAGAGTGAGTTAATAAACACGTAAATTCATAGATGTCACATTTAAAGATATAATAAAACGTAATGGCATACAGTTATTTCATTAGCTTAAAAATGTTGCAGATCAAGCATTACTTTCGGAGAAGGAAATCCTGAAGGTCTTAGATTTTGTTCAGGACAAAGTGTAAATGGAACTGAAAGCAGATGTGTTGAGAGTAGTTGCATCTTTTTTTCTCGCAGACCAACTCTGAAAAGAGCGCATGTTATCCTCTGTATTAGCAGCTGTTAGGTCTTTTTTTTCCACTACATGCTTGACAGTCCCCAGGATCACTATCTCAGCATCAGAATGCTAAGATGTTCCAGGGCCCTTTTTTAGGCACAATTTTACAACAAGGATGAATGCCAGGATTCCCCACAGCTAGGAAAATAAATTCATAAACAAGGAGGACAGTTACTTCTGAGACAGAAATTCTGGCCTTACAGCTTTCCATTGGAAGCTTACATTTATTGGGGGTACTTAATTTCACATTTACTCAAGTAATGTCTCTTTGAACTCAAGGGGAAAAATAAGCAACAAATGAGTAAACACTTCAACATTTCACTTAAAGAATTTCATAAAAGAGAAGAGCCAACCCTTATGTTGAAAAACAGAAGTTATTTGTGTTTCCAAGTAGGTTTTTTCCTCATTCAGAAGGAAGCAAATTCACCTATCTGTGAATTGGAAAAACAAATGAAGTTGTATGCAGCAGCTGGAACCCTTTTGCTTTTATCTTTATTATTCTGAAATACTTTTTGAAATTAAGAGCAATCTAGATGCAAGATATTATGGAGATTTTTAATATTTTTATTATGTCTTAACTTCAGAGAAATGAACTTTTAGTAAGTGTTCTTTTTGAATTTATACTCTAGTGCTTGACGTGCTCTGAAGTTGTGTGTTTTGATGGATGTTTTATGAGATATGTCCTGGGTGTGCATAAGACATAGAATGCAGAAAATCAGAAACCATCTGCATTGTCAGTGGCATGCCACAAATGACGAGCCGGGCACATTTGACTGGAAGAAACAAGACTGCAACTTTATTTAGCAACAATAACTTAACAAGAAGACGAGGCAGACAATTCTTACCAAGTCCTCATCTTGCTGTTTATCCATGGGACCTGCAAGCCTCTAGGCATCCACTGTTTTTTGAAAGGAATCACTGAACATTGTAAGACCAAACCATCTCTTCAAAGATGGCATTCTTTTTCTGTCATTATAATGATACAAAATGACAGAAATTGTGTCAAAATTGCATGTTGGAGCTTGATCAACCAAATCTGAGATGCAGTAAGTTGAAACAAAGCTACTTTCTCAGTAATTTGTTCAGTTTTTTACACTTGAACATATTTAAATTAACATTTTCTGGAAGTCATATAATTTCTGGTGAAAGTCTTGTCAAATGTGTACCTAAGTTCAGTAATAAAAAGGTTATGATTATATGAATAGCATTTCTGCTGTAATGTGTGTTAAAATATAGGAACCTCCCATGAGCAGATGCCAGAGAACATTTATTTTTTTCCTGATAATAAGACTACTTCATTTTTTTTCAGTTAAAAGCTCTTTTAAAATATTAACATCAGCATGCTTGATCAGTATACACTAAAGAGCTGTACTATAAAAAGGTTAACCTTTGCCAAGCCGATCACAGGAAGCATAAAACAATTCATGTTTGTCCATTGATAAAGAGCACGATCTGCTTGGAAGTCTTCATTTTTCAGTTTCTTAAATCCTGGATATCTCTGAAAAATAGAGGATCAAACCCTGAATTTATCTACATACATCTGCACATCAACCAGTCTGGGATAAACCCCTGGGTCAGAAGCGTACTACCCAAATGTTGTCATTGAGTCTTCTCAGATTATTAGTATGATTTGTATTTGTCTATTTTGTGCTCTTTCTTGCATGTGTTTGTTAATTCATCAGGAAGCTGTACAATCAAGGTTTTAATGTCAAAGCATTCCCAGCCCATCAAGAAGGATGTGGAGCAGTTCAGGAGAGAGGGCAGTGCAAGTTCCTGGTACTGCTGAGGAGGCATCAGGTGATAGCCGACAGTGATTGTGCATTTCTTTGGCATGGGGGAGCTGGATAGGAATCTCCAGCGAGTGCAGCTAGTTGGCAGCAAGAAAGTGATCACAACCCTCATTTCACATTTTGAAGAACAAATGCAAGCATGAGCATATGCTGCTATGGGAGAGTGGTCAGAAGCCTGGTAATACAGAATAGTCAGGCTCTTTGGGACAAGTTTTGGTCAGATCCATCCTCTTTCAAGTCATGACTTTCAGCATAGTTCCCTGAAGATCATGCTACTAAAGTCATGTTCTGCAGTTGGGGCTGCTGTTTCTTTCAACGCTGCCAGTTGGATCTGCTCCCCAGTGTGAATCACACTGAAAAGAAGTAATGAGAAAGAACATGAGAAAAATGCATCCTACACATCAGCCAAGCGAACAGTTATCGACATGGAATCAAATATCAAACTACAGCCACACAGGAAGAGTATATGTGCTTTTTCTGGTCTACAATGTTCTTAAAAATGATCTGTCGTGTAAACATGCTCACCATGGACCATTGTTCAAAGAGAATCCACTTTTCAAAAAAAAAAAAAAAAAAACTCAAACAAAAACCAAACAACACAAACACTGAAACCAAGTGAATTTCTTGCAAGAAAATAATCTGTATCTTGATTAGTCTGTGAAGACAGGAGCAAGATCAGCCTCAGTATTCTTCCTGTACACTAGAACTAATCAGAACAGTGTCTGATAGAAGTTACGTATCTTTGAGATGTTTTGCTATATGGAAAGTGATTCATCAGTAAACAGGAAAGAAATAAAGTTAACTTGTGTATGGTGTATTTTAATTAAGGGTTGATCTGTGAAAGGCTCATGCACATGCTTAATGTTCCTCATTCTGAGTAGTTCAGTCTGCTTCAACTAAAGTACCAGAAAAGGTGATAGATAGAGCAATGTGGACATCTGTGTGGGACTGAAATTTCAAAATTCTCAGAGTCTCCTTGTTTGATGCTTGCATCCAACTAAGTGCTTAGCCCAGAATTTTGAAGCTTGGATGCTACAGGTGAAGACAAATCTCAATTTTAGTGGCATTTATGGATATTGAGAAAATCTTATTATCAGCATTTATTTTTGCTTTCTAGTATTAGTAGATGAAGATTGCAGTAACTGTGATTGAAAAACAAATGGCCTTCATATAACATAAGAATCTTTCTTAATAGAAACAGAAATGTAAACGAGAAAATACTCCCTTCCAAAGCCCTTTGGATATTTTTTTCTTCTTTCTCCTTTAAATCCTGCTTTCCTCCTCAGGGATTTGTTTCTTCTCCGAACTCCCTCTTCTCTGGTCTTTCCTTTCAGATGATGCCAATAAAGGGAAAAGGCAAGATTTCAAAACAAACAAACAAACTGGAGTCCATTGATTCTGTTGCTGCTGCTTTCAATATTGGTTTACTCGCAGCAGAGCCATTTTTAACTTGTAGAGTTTTAATGAATTCAAAACAAAGGAAATCCAAACAAACAAAGAATTGATCGGTGTACTTAGTACACCTTATTTACTGCTTTTATTGAAAAGAGAAGTTAAGGCTGACCTGGAGGCATAGTTCTGTACGATGCCAGATCTATTGTAGGTCCAATACTAGACCTGATTGTTTATCCCTGATATTTGTAAGGGCTGAGAGTGCTGTGTGGGCAGCATGATGAGCTGTTAAAAAGTGCTGATGGAGTGTCCCATGTCAATTGTCATCAACCTTCCAGCTGGTTGAGGACCACTGCTGAAAAAATCCCATGGGAGCTCTGTCTCACCCTTGTGTGTAACAAAGGGAAGCACAGGTCTCTGGAGTGGTATGATAAAAATGAAGAAAAGTAATCAGGAAATCCTCAGGGACCAAGAGAAAACACAGAGCACCGTGTGTTGAGTGGGAGAGAGTAGCAAAAGCTACTGTCATTTTTGATCCGAGTGCAGTTTTGTTGAAAGACTGTGAAAGTAGCCGTGTGAATTAGTGAGCTCAAGTCTGACTTATCTTCCTTTGTTTTCTAGCTCAGTAATTTGCAACTTTTAATGTGCTCAGGTCCTCTGTAATTGAGAACTGATGACTATTAAGGCAGCCCTCTGATGCTGAGCAGCTCGATAGCTGTAGGTGGGAGCCAAACTTCCCATAGAAACTGGATGGCAAAAGGACAACATGAAGTAATTTCTATAAGCTGAAACAACATTATAGAATACAAGATAAAAAGAATCTCATACCTCAAGTATCCTTTCCACCTGTTGATCCAAAGAAAAACAATATGGGATCTGGACTGTGAGGCTGAGATAGGAAAATAGTAACAGTCTGGTATTGAAAAATATACTACTTATGCTCATACATTAAGTTCTGTCTAATGCAAAATTCGACAGTTAATATCATGGGCCTTTGAAGTCCTGCTTCTTGCTCTCTTTGTGATACAGAAAAACTGGAGCTTGTGCGTGGGAATAATGCATAATAAAGTATTGATCAAAAATATTCATAAATACACTCAGGTGGACTACTGAAAAAGTGATCAGACATATAACACAGGTTATCATACACATCCACCTGAATTTCTTTTAGGTACACAGCATAGCTTTTTTAGAAAATAAAAGCACACCTTTGTTTTTTTTTTTAAAAAAGAGATATTTTTTTATAATGTTTGGTGAGTCATTCCTGTTGATTGCTTCCTTCGCTCTTAAGAACTGGAGTTTATTCTGGTTATTAATATCTACATTTGTGTCTGCGTATTACATCATTGGTGCCCTTATCTGGTTTACTGCAGATTTTTATTTATCAACATTCATCTTCTCCGTAGTTGTATGCAGAGTAAATCCGGACATTCATCTTACCTAACATTAACCTAATGTCATTATCCAGAAGTTAGGCGGTAGTCTAAGATAGTCATTTGGACTTGCTGTTTAGTCAGAGGAGTGAAATAAGCACATCTTAAAGGTAGTTCATCCTGTCCTACTACGTAGCTAGGTTAGACTGGATGGCTGTTATTAAGTGGAGTGCTTTCTACTTTGAAGCACTGCTTTTACCTTTATAAGCAAAATACATATTGAGGTCTTTGAGTCTTTCACTAAGTAATTTTTCAAACCTTTCATCATTCTCTAGCATCTTCTTTGCCTTTTCCTGTTTGTTTATATTATTCCCAAATTGTGATCACCATAACTCGTTACAGTACTGATGTAGTGACCAGGCTAATGTCATCAGAATGCATAGAGTCTTCTAGATCCTATAATCTTTTCGGCCCTAATAGTTCTACACCGTATTTTTTCCTTCTATATGCAAAATTTGTATTAACTTTAACAGAATCAGAGCTTCATCTCTCTCTGATTTCTATCACTGTGCTTGTTTTTTCCATATGCTCCAAATAAATTAAAAACAAAGCAAAGGAAGCTCATTTGAAATGCATGACTTCTCCGTAAACTGTAGCAAAAGTAAAAATCATTCTGCTTTCATTCAGGGCAGGATCCTATTTTGTGTATAACAGTTCCCTCTGCCCTTTCCAGAAGTGCACTTCCTGTGAAATGAAGCTAATTAAAATTAGACTAGAGCTATATTTTGATTTGTTTCTAAATACTTACATGCTAATATGTATTAAAACAGGCATTTACAATGGGTTCTGTTTTTTCAATACTAACAAGTGATAGAGGATTTTATAGAATGCACCTGTTAGATGCACATTGGTTGTTACATTGCTTTTGCACTGAGTTGTGTCAGAGGCATGATTTTTTGAGCTACTGCTTTTAAGAGTGCTGTTTTGACAGAACAGTCTGAGGATTTGGGATAAAAAAAAACCAACCAACCAACCAACCAAAAAAAACAACCAAACAAAAAAACCCAAAACAAAACAAACAAACAAACAAACAAAAAAAAACAAAAAAAAAAAAAAAGAAAGGATCCAGCATCCAGCAAGCTTGAAGTACCTGATATGTGGTTATACACTGTCGTAGACTAGGAATATATTGAGAGTTGGATTTCCTTGGAGTTGGAATTGATGCTTTCTAAAAATCCAGTACAATGGTTTCAATTTGTACGGGAGATGCAGGGAGTATGGGAATGTGAGTGGATCTAAATGGATTCAGCTACGTGAAATTCTGCTGCTGCTGCTGCATTTGTTTGCGATAGGATTTCCACTTTTTAAGATAGCTATCTAAAAGTAGTAGCTATCTCGCAGGTTCTGGAAATATAGTGAAGACTGTGTAAATGGGACTGTGTGAGCCAGCACAAGGAGGAAGGATGCAGGAACAACCTCAAAACCATGGATCAAATGCAAAGAGTAAATTTATTCTCATTACCTCATGACCTGGGGGGATGTCCTCAACAGTACCTGGGCAGAGGCACACGAGTGGGGGTGCAGGTACCATGGATCTCAGTCCTTGCTAGCCAGAAAGGGGAGAAGATAGAAAAGATCTTGAACCTGCTGCTTTCGCCTGTACTTATAAAGGATTTTCACAGGTGTAGTTTTCCACTGTGCTCTGATCCTTCCCACAGCAGGGCAGGAATCTCGAGGACGTTCAGTAAGGTGCCTCTGAGTCTCTCACAGGCCTGTGTTCTCTAAATGCAGATGTTCTACCTGTCAAGCACACAAAGCTAAACAACAATTCATATATGTGTTTTTTGACACACCAGCTGCAAGTCACTTGAGCATGTTTACAATCCTCCTTGGTAATCTTCTGTTGTATTTCAACAGGGACTAAGTATAATGGTGTCAAAAATTCCATATTTTCTATGTTTAGGGGCTTAAATGCATCAACATTCATTGGGTAACTAGGAATTTTGACACTTGTTTGCCATTAAATGGGAGAATAGGGGAGTTTGGGGGCCAACACTGGCAAGATCCAGGTGTCGCCTTTGTGTCTCTGCCACGGCCCAGGATTTGCTTGAAATGGTGGTGACCACAAAATGTGAATTCAGTATTAGTTAGAGAAATTACTGAGTCCGGAATGCCTGGTCTAGGATTGGAAATTGTTTCTCCCTGCCAAGCGCTGAATAGCTGTGAATTAAGATGAGCTGCATGTCTGGGTGCAGCCGAGGTCTTGAATCCAAAATCTATCATAATCCAGTAATAAAACCTGCCAGTTTTGCTGCCTCCAGTAATAAAACAGTGCAGCCCTAGCTAAGTGGAAGAACAGCCAAGGCAGTGACTGGAGGGGCTAGATCTATCTTGACTACAGCAGCGCAGGAGCGATTGCTGGGGTTTGAAAAAATTTCGTCCTCTTCCATTCCCACCCCCTTTTATCTCCACAGCAGTGGGAAGGCAGCAGGAGTCAGGAGAGGGAGGAGAGTGCTGGACGCTGCGCGGAGCGGAGGGAGGAGTAGGAGAGGGGAATGCATAATGCGTGAGTGACAGAGAGCGTGCAGGCGGCTGGCCGAGTCCAGAAGACGCGGATGTCCATGTCCCCGGGTCTAGGTAGGTTTGTTGTCTCTCTGTTTGAGGTGGTAGTGGCTTTGGAAGCATCCTGTATCCGCCGCAGAGATGCTCACTGTCCAGCTGGAGGGTTCTGCCAGCAGCACCTGTTGCAGCAGGGAACGGGGTTTAGGCAGCGGCAGACAGCGAGCGTGTGGCTCACCCCTGAGTGGCTGCTGGATAGTTGGAGTCTGCTAAGGTTTCTGTTGTTCCAGCAGCTCCTCTTTCTGCTCTGCAGAGCAGGGCAGGTGGAGACAGCAGTCTTTCCAATGGAAAATCCTATTCTCGGGGGATCATATCAGGATGCAACTCAGTCTGAATGGCAATTTTTAACTCTCAAAAAATGCAGAGAACATTAATTTCACTGTTTTAATTAGGTGAAAATAAAAGAAGTGGAGGAGCTGCGTATGCATTGTGTGTTGCAAAGGAGAGTGAGTTAAAAGAATGAATTTTTCAAATCATCATCTGATAAGGAATGAGTTTTAAACATGTTAATAATTAAAATATGACATGTAAGTGATTACAATTGGAAATACTGCTCATGCTTCTTGCTTTTCATATGCTGATTCTGTATAAGACATTGCATAATTTACTCTGGCTAGCCCAGATAAAGTTAAGATCAAATGTATACGGATCTGCTTGCCAAACATCAATCATTGTTTTTTAATGAGTTTATAACTGCTTTATACTGCAGATGTGAAATAACATGCGATTTTAAAACATGCTATTCATTAACAGAAGCTGAAAGTGGTTTTTCTGATAGTACTTCAGACACATCTTCTAGAATGAGTCTTTCAGTTAAATACTAAGCATTTAGAGAATCTGCCATGAGGGCAGTTTAGTAACTGAAGGTAGAATGTGATATATTTAGTCTATCTGTCCCTTAAGCCTAAAACAAGCTTTCTCCTACTAAATGTAGTCAGTGTTTCCATGTGGACAGGAGAACCAGATTGCTGAGGAAATAAAATAATTTGTGACATACTAGGCTTAGAATTGAATTGGAAAAATAGTTGATAATGTAAAACCTAATGTATATCAAGGGTGTACAGTTTTTGATTTCTAATTTTTTGTTATTACTAATATTTAGTATTCCTGTTGTTACTGATTTCTAACATACAGTTTTGTGCTTTACTAGCTTTCTAATACACTTTTGTGTTTTAATAGCTTTATATGAAGAAATTAATGGTATTTACTAAATTTGCATTTGAGTGAACTAATTAACATTGGTAATGGGAGCACATGCTTATTAGCTTGTAACTGTGGTCTGTGTCCTGGTCACATGGAAATCAATGAGAAAAATTATATTTGCTTTTGTAAGAACTAGTACTGGGCAGTTTATTTGTGCTGTCAGCAGTTTTAAGGCTGAAAAATAATACTGAATGAGTTTTAAAGAGCTGATATTAGTGAATGAGATTGATCCTTATGCATTCAAACCTACAATGCAATGCTTCCCTTGGAAATTGTTGTGAGCTTTATTTGAATGAAATTTTCAGAATCAAGTCTAAATCATAACCTGTTATTAGAACCTCTAACATACATGGAATTTTGTTAACTAAACTTACTGTATTCCAAGGGTTTTTTTATTTGTTTTTGAAATTCCACTAAAAAAAAATAAGAGTGCTTAAGTCTGCAAATGCTTACACGCATATTTTCCTTAACACATGAATATGATGACTGAAACTGAACTACTGGAAAAACTATGAAAGCATATCTCTTTAGTGTGTAGCACTAAAGAACAATAGCAACACAGAGGTCTGTAAGGATCTCAGTCATGGGGGACAATTTATGGAAATTTCAGATTAAAATATTGATGACCCACAAATCACCTCTGATGTTGTTACACAACTACTATAGTTGTTCAGAATTACAACATGGGAATGATGAGGTGATTATTAATTACTGTATTTTTAAAAGTATGTAGCAATGGTCTACAAGCTTAACAAAACTTTAATTTCAGAATGTTTCATTGATAAACCTGATGGAAAAGTATGTCCTTGCATCAGACTTCAAGGAAAGGGAGAACTAGAATTTGTCTCAACTACATCTGATGTTTTTTAGCCTAAGGTGTTTTTCAAAGCATCAAAACAGTAAACTGTATGTCCGACTATTGCTATTATTTGAGGTGGAGTATCTGATGCAATTTAGATTTATTTTATTGATGAGTAACCCTGCTGTCTGACTTTTTTCTTTCTTAGCCAGCCTCTTCCCGGGTGCTTATGGTATTGGATCAAATTAGCTCTTCAGTGAGAAATACAAAAAAGTAGATAGGCAAGAGAAAATACAAAGAATATGATGGAATTCTTTGCTCAGCAACTACTAGGCCTTGACCTCCTAAAGGTGTAATCATGTACATAACTATTTTTAAATGTGTAATCCTATTGAATGGTTTTACTCATTTGTAGAAATTGTACTTGCGTTTCAGCTCGCCAGGACTGGCCGATTTAGGTATAGTCACTGTTGTACATAGTGGTGAATATAACACTTTTCTTCACTAGAAATAAGCATACATAGTATCTGAATACTCATTTCAATATGTATTAAGACTCAAATGCTATATAACATTTCCCTCATCAAACTGAAGCTTACAGAACCATCGCTGTCGGTTATAGGCATTTGTCATAGTTTCAGAAATTCAAGAATTATGTCTATCTAATAGGAGCTTTATTACTGTTTCCTAGAGAAAAAATAGATTGACAGGAGTAATCAATGCTAGAGGCCATTTATCTCATTCCAAGTGGACCCACTGTAACTTTTTTAACTCTAAATAAGGTTACTGAATCACAAATTACATGATTTCTTCAAAGCCGCACCTGCTTAAATCACTCTCTCGGTGAATAATCTCACTGGAAAGTACTTTGTGTCAATAAACATTTTCCAGATTGAGTTTACTCCATGCATGAGAGCTTGTGGCTGTTTGCAAAAAGAATTTGGAAACTGGGAGGTCTGAAATACACTTAAAATATGGAAAACATTGTTTCATAGATTAGTTTATGAATATTTCCTATGAAACTAGTTAAAGCTGTTTGAGTTCCTTTCACTGAGATAATTTTTAAGTCCAAACCAAGGTTGCTATTAAGATAAAGCTGTACTTACTTAAACAGGCTTATTTGAGAGGCTAAGTTTCTCTCGCAAAATTAAACAGAGAAGATGCTTTCCATGTTCATTGCAGCTTTTCTGTTTGTGGATTTTTTTGGCAAGTTGAAGACAGAATTTCCTCTAGAACATTACAGCAGTACCTTTTCATATACCAAGAGACTTTGGTTAGCTCATTTAGTACCTAGTGTAGATTTCTTAGAGTACAGTTACAATTCTCATTTTCAGATGGCAAAAGAAACTTCCTTCTCCTCAGTCGCTTATCCTGGACTGGTCCAATATGTTACAGCTCTGAATTGTTTCAAGCTTTGCTGCATTAAGGATTTAACATGGCCTTAATTCAGCCATCTGTTATGGGTTTGGCAGACCATCAGATCTGAGGTATTGGTCAGAGCTTTAGAAATTTCCCACATTTTTAAAGGTTAGGAAAAGAGCTACCTTTATGAATAGATTTTGAATAATTCTTGGCAAGACAATGGTGCAGAAGTGGGATAAAAAATGCATGTCATTCTCTGAAGCACAGGGTCCCCTGTCTGCCTTTAGCTTTCCTGAAAGGCAATTAGCATTTCAACCAGCCAATTTGGTTACATGCAATGAAGTACTTGGGTTTGTAATTTGCTGCTCTCGGTTTGGTGCTGTTGAGAACTAGCTCTGTGTAATCCTCTCAAAGCACCTTTCTTTCCAGCGTAGTTATTGTTGCTGGTCTTAAATAACTAATCGACAAAGAGATTTCCTTGTCTTGAACTACAGGGTGCCTTAGAAGAACGAAAAGAAATACCCAGTTAATAAGGGAATGATTATAATTATTAAATAGTGATTATTAAATTGTGACATAGGTTAAAAGGTTTAGAAAGCCAAGGAAAGCACAATACAAGATAAAGGTAGTATGGGAAGTCTTCGAACCCAAACAAATTTTGCTTAGGGAGCTCTCTTCACCATATAAATACTTTATCCTGTGTTTTATTTTAAAACGGATTGCCCAGATTTAAGAGATTAATTCACAGTATAGATTAGAGTGCAGGCCCCATGCTGATCTTCTTCTTGAAAATGATACAAATATATTTTTACTTCTACAGAAAGAAGTCTTTGGGGGAACTCTGTAAAATGCAGATCTGTTATAAAACCAACATTCTTTGATGGAATCTAATAAAAACTTGATACATTCAACAGTAGATCTGATGCTTGTTTTGGTATGTGTCTTAAATGTAACATGTACAGTTGATACAATTTTTCATGTTTAATAACACACTTTCATGAACTCAGGAATAACTCAGACACAGTTCTTCTAACAGTCAGGCAACACACTAAAATTCTGTTTGGCTCATACCTGTGTATTAACTTGTAAGAATCCACTGTGAATAGCAATATTTCTTCTGTTAGTGTACCTGAAATAATGCCATCTAATGCCCATCATAAGTCTGTAATTTACTGTTATATACCGTGCAGACTTTTTCCTGAAAGATTATTATGTGTGAAGTGCGATTACAAAAGATGTTTTTATATGTTTGGTTTTAAGTATGAGAAAAATAACCACTATACCACCGAAGCCTGTAATTACTTTTTCTGATATATGCTATTCATTCAGGCCATAGTACTTAATTCAGCACAAGTACTAGGTATTTGAAGCTGTTGTACCTTTGTCCTCAACTCACATGTTCTAAAAATACGTTAAGTAAAAGTGTTGAGGACATGCAAGTACCTCCAAAATAGAGATACAAATAGAAATTATTGTGAAAATTCAGTTCTTTACTGAAGTAGGATAAAGGGGTGTTCCTTACTGAAGCCTGCAGGTTTTCTTTGGCTGGATTTCTGGTTCCATATGTGTAAGAGCCTGATCCTGTGGCATGTACTTCTACAATAAGCGTGAACTGGGAGTGCTAGGCATCTTCATGGCTGAACTGTTTCATTTTAGTTTTGTGTGTTGGGGTTTTTTTGGTTGTTGTTTTTGGTTTTGTTTTGTTTTGTTTTTTTTTTCCATCTTTTTCATCTGCTTGTTTTTTTTGTGCTAGAAACCCTTTGAGAGAGAGTATGGGTGGCTATAGGGTCTCAAGATCTACTTGGACAAAATGCCTAGGTAAAAAGCTAGACTCTGGTTCTGGAAAACCCTGTAAAATAGTTTATATTAGTGAAAGATGTCTGCTGTTTTCATTAGAACTATGTAGGTGGAAAAGGATTTCCAGGGTGGAGCTGAAAACTAGATTTACCTTTTGCTTAAACCTATACTATATGCTAAGTAAAACTAATCCAAAATCGTATCTTGGGTTTTTTTACAGTGTATGGTTAGAACGATATATAGATAGATTCTCATGAACTGCATGAGCTCAATTAAAAGTTCTGCAGCTGAAATCAGTGTTGTTTTGTTGATACAAATTAGGACAAAGTCTCATTTCTACTGGTGTATTTTGTAACATGGTTAATTATCAGATTTTAGCTAAAGTTGGTTTATATTGGGCTCTGATCTCTATTCTAAATATAAAGTAACCTTAATAACTCCAAGTTGTTTCACTGGACTCTGGGTAAAAATAATCTGGGTTTTGCAGCTAGTCAGAATTATTGTCTGGTTCTGTGTTTGAGCAGCAAATTATAAGGTAACTACAAATATTTGCAGAAAAGGCTTGTGTTCTCTCTGCTTGCTGCTAGCAAACAGAAGTAGTGGATTCAACAGTACTTGAGAGTTCTGCGCATTATTCACTCATCAGAATGAGAACAGACAGAGCAGGCAGTTACCTCAGAAAGCCTTGAGCTTTACCTGGTTTAAGAGATAAAATGGTGATGATTGTATGCTTTAGAATTTAGAATTTAAGGGTACAGTGTACATCCACTGAAATTCTTCGGAGGAAGTGAAAAGAAGCTGCCAGAAAACTTAGAAGGGTTACTCCAGGCTTATTACACTTTTTACCTCTCAGTGACCTCTAATAACAGGATGAGATGATTTGGGTTTCTCACCAGGCCTTTCTGTTGTCCTCGGTTTGCAGATTTACCGCTTTCAGGATTGGTTCATGGCTGCGATAACAGCTTTGTCTTTCTGACTAGTAAATATAAATACAGTGGCAGGCAGCTTAAGCATCTTTTCTTCCTTAGGATAAGATGTCTGTGTTGAAGGGTGCATGCCTTTCTCAAGGGAACATACTTGAATGAGCAAGAATTTTCATATGGAAATGTTCAAGTTACATTAAATTGGACATTCCCGGTGGCATATATGGTCATAGATTATAAGCTTTTTTTTAAATATTAAAACTGTTAGAAAGCAAATGGTCAGGAGAATCACTGACTGATGCCTGTGTCGTTAATCTCAAATGCAGATAAATCTTCTTAGCACCTGAAGTTGTGCTGTGGTACTGTTCTGTCACGGCAGCAATAGTGAGTAGGCAAGTAAGCAGCTGAGCCCAAAAACTTCAGGACAGTGAAAGGTGATCAGGGGATTTTCAGCACCTAGTAGTCTGCATTTGTGCTTTGGCTAGCACTTTCCAGTGTTAGTAATAAGAAAGGGGGTAATGGGCAGGTACCTGGAATGTCTTTGTAGTAAAGAGGAGGACAGAAAATCCTAGAGAAGAGTTGGAAGCAAAGGCATCCAAGTGACAGTGAGTAACTTGTGTGGAAACTGGTGAGACCCTTTGCTTCAAATGCTGCAACTGTTAGTGCAGTCCAGGGGTGCAGACAAAGCAGTACTTGTTGTGACTTGCTGTAATTCTCATGCTTTATCTACCTTGAAGCAGGTTGGAGGCAAAAAAGTAATGTAGGAAGGTATTATTTTGAAATAGTGCCTTTGGCAAACTCTTTTCCACTGTCTACTAGAGTGAGAGACTTTCTTATGCCACATCTAGGCAAAAAAAGCCCAACCCAAAAAAGAAACAACCACCAACAGAGCAGACCTGGGTAATACCCATTGTCCAAACGCTAGGTTTTGCAGTCGCAGCTGTTGTGTCCTCCTCTGCATATGTGTGAACTGTGGGAACTCTGAGGCAAAGAAAACCCCAGTCTGAAATAAAATATTTCTCTCTTAAGTTGGGATCATGACAACATAGAAAGGAGAAGTTTAGTAAATCGAAATTTTTATAACTCTTGCTGCTTTCCTGGGTTGTTCTGCAATACTGTTGTAAATTTCAGTGGTTCTGAGAATGCCTAAAATAAAAATGCTGAAAATACGCAGGTTTTTAATATGTTTCTACAACATGTGCAGCAGGAGCAATGGCCTTGTGAAACTTCTTGCTCTGTGCTGTGCCTGTGTACTACAGAGAATCTCCTCTTTACATATGAAAGAGCACATGTATCTCTCCCATTGTATTCAGCCAAAGATGCTGCTGGGTGCTGACATCTCTGCTGTGAATAGACTTCTCTCTGGCAACCATTGATAGCTGTAATGCTGCACTCAATGCAAAGTACTAGGCATGCCAGTTTTTGAATGTTCTACTTGGCTGGGTATTTGTAATCACAGGGAGTAGACAAGGACAGGCAGTGAAAAGTGCGCTAGGCTTTACACTTGCTCTGCTGCACTGTGGCTGTGGACTTTAGAAATCTACAATGAGTTGTGCAAAGACAAGCGGTGGTAATCAAGTTGTAGGTGCTGGGTGGGAGAAGTGCTGCTTCAGTGTATCTGCTTGCTTCTGAGCAGCAGTGGCAAGTCTGAGGTACAGGGCACTTAATCCTTCATTCCATCTGCTTCTTTGTGAGTGAACTCTCCTTTCTTTTGCCATTCTCTATTCCATATCTGGCATTTTATACTCATTTAATTTCAGATTTGGAATCTTTCACAGCCCTTTCACTTCCCTTCTTAATCTCTCCATGTGTCACTAGTCTGTAGGCTCCCTCAGCCTTCAATGGAAACAGCCAGGAGATCTTTTCATTCTTACGGGTTTTGATTTATTAAGCACAGAAGCCAGTGTAAAAATCCGCAGAAAAGGCCACTCATTCTTTATAAGCCTTAAAACCTTCGTCTGAAATTTGTTCCAGAAACTGAGTGGAAAAAGTAAGCTAATACTGGTGATCCATCAGTTAAGGGAAACGCCAGTTTCATAAACCTACCACTCCTCGGCACAACTGGGCAATAGATTGAAATGGTATTTCTCATATAATTTGTGACATTACTGTGGAAATTACTGTGTGGAATCAATGTATGCTCTGCTGGGTTCTACACTAGGATTCTTTGTTTTCAGGGGAAACAAAAACGTGCTTCAGAAAGTGCAATAAAATGTAGACTAAAAGAAAATGTTAGTTACGGATCATGACTGAATTCTGAGTTACATTACTTTTTTTTTTTAATTATATGGTTGAAGAATATGATTTTCAGGCTTTTAAGATTCTTTAACACCATAAAAATGTCAAGGTAATATTTCTGAGAGGTACTTTCTTTTGTTCTTGATGACAGAAACTTTTATTATAAAGCGCTTACAAACATTGTCTAGGCCTCAGTACATAGCATTGCTTTAAACTACCACTGATACTAGAAATCATTATTTGAAATTACTTTAGTCAGAACATAGTAACAGAATAGTTGGTCTATTGACTTGTACATACACTGAAGATGTATAATATTCTATTGCTTGTTGTTGTTTCAAAAACATTTAAATGACTTTGAGTCATCAATCTATTTTAAAGCCCGACTGAATATCCCAGATTGGAAGAACTGAACTCAATAATATTTAGCTGAAGCAGAGGGGAGTATTTGGTGCACCAAACACTGAGTTTACCAAAATTTAGCAGTGAATAGGACTACAGTTTCATCTTACTTTAAAATAAAAAATAAATTAAAAATTTACCAGTGATATACTGGGCTGACGGAGGTAGGGAAGAGTCGTCTTTTAATCCCTGATCTTGCAAAGGCTTCTGCTGAACTTTATGCAATGCATTCAATAAGGAAAAAAATGTGTTCCCATATAAATTTGTATAGGAGTTTAATGTACAAAGTGAGTTCATATTTAACAGAATAAAATACTGTGACCCATAGTATCATTTCGACTATTTGAATAAATTTGTTCTGCATTCTGTAAGACTTGATTTGTGTTATTTTTACTATATTATATCAATCTTTTAAAATAATCATGATTTTCAAAGTTGAGTTTACATAAACAGAGTAAAAACTACTTTTGGCAGGCTGTACAAAGTAAATCTTAGTACAAATAATGTAACAAGGAAGAATACACACTAGCTAAATAATTGATGGCATGATTGTGAAACCTCTCTTGTTCCACAGCAGTAATCCTATAGTTTTAGAATGCTCTCTAGTAGAAGTAATAGAATTCAAGTAATTCTAAACTTTGTAATCTTGCCCTCAAGGATCATGTTTTCAGTATTATTTACTAGAAGCATGTACCGTGGGAAGATATTTGCGAAGTCTATGACAAGGTAACAGCTGAAGCTAAAAGGTCAACAAATTCCTCAGTTTAGTATGGATGATGCCTGCATCTGCAGACAGTGTAATTGTCTCAGAGTTTACAAAGGTTAGACAACTGTTCTCTTTCTAACTTGAAGGCTTGTATTTTTCAGAGCAGTTCCACATAAAAACAACAGTAACATCTTGCAAGTTCATACAATCAACTTCAGAAATGCTGAAAATCTTAACTCCCAGGGTTTTATGTATATATATATATTATATTTGTTTCCTACTTTAAGCTTTTTTTGCACTAGAATTACTAAATAGATAGATATGTAGGAATCATGAATTGTTCCTGAAAGTCTGTTGCACACTGAATTCTTAAGAGCCATGGATATCTTGAAGGACTGTGTTCGTGGTAATGAAAGTGTATAGCGATGTGAAGTTCTGCAGCAAAGTTATTTTACCATGTGACATTTTTGCTGGAAATAACAAAACACTGTTCAAATAGGTTGCAAAATGGATATATGTTTTCATAGGAAAAATGGTTAGTCCTGATTTTTTTGCACTTTCATTGTGCTCCTGTTCCCTCTGTGATGTTCAGTAGACCTAGGTGAATTTTTTATTACAAGTAATTAAAATTGGCTAATTTTGTCATGCTACCAAGTCTTTGCTTATAGGAATTCTGAGAGACACTGATTATTTTCTTGGCTGTACTTCCAATTCATTTAATATGTCATGTCTGTGGATAATTTTTGTTCTTTAACTTGCCTGAAAGCAGTTTATTTCATGTCCTCACAACATAAAATTAACCCTTGCCCAGACAGAATTTATTGTAAGATGAATCAGAGTGTGGAACTCTTTCTGAAGCTGTGTTAATTCTGGTGGCCTGAAGGCTATCTTATTCTCTGTTCAGTGCAAGATTAAAGCTACCTGACTGTGTACATAAAACACTCAGAATCTGCACTGGACCTCAAGTGTATTCTGATTACAAATTTGACACACACTTTACAAAAATATGTTTCAATGTACACATGACATTTTCTGCTCTAATAATGATTTATGACTAAATATTCATTTACTGTCACTCATAAATAATGAAAACGAATGCTATGTAAACATGCCTAAGCTTAAATATTGTTGATATGCAAATATTAATGTAATATGTTCTGCACAGTTTATCCAACTGTCATTGACCAGATTTGTCTGGTAAGCATAGCACTTGGAAACATAATTTTAAACAAAGGGACATTTTATTTATATGTGAAATTACAAAAATATTGTCTTTATCTTTTGTACAGAAATTTTAAAAAGTAACATTATAAAACGGTGACTACAGACTAAAAGAAACTTCCTGAAAGAACCAATTCCATTAATTATCCCTGCTGTAATGCTTTTTTGTGTTAGGAACACAACTTTGTTCTCTTAGTTTCTTCAAAAATTGCTCAGATCCTTATGACAGAAGTCTGTTCCATCCAAGTTCTCAGTTCTGGTTAGCACTGTACAATATGAGCCTCTGCATAACTTAGCAGCTGTTTCCAATTTGTTGTGCCAGAGCCTCTTAAAAATGCATCTTTCACAGTGCCAACACCTGATGACTTCACTGAAACTTAAACTTGTATTTTACCTTACATAACAACTCTGATGTAAGAGAAATAAGCCACCTTATTTTTAAGTTGTCTCATCCTTACAGAAAACCAGACACTGTGCAGAAGCAAATAAAAATGAAGATCTGGCTGTACAAAGATTACAACGGCATTAAAATGTGCCACAGTGATTCTTCATGACAAGAAAACATGAAAGAATCATGGGATAAGAGAAGCAGTGAAAAGAATCTCAAGTAAATATGCAAATGTTTAAGAACATTTCATGGTCCATAAGATGTCAGAAGATAGTCTATGAGATGACTGCAAACATCCAAATCTTCACTCTCCCTGCCAATTCATGTTTATTTCTAAAGAGAAGCAAAACAGCAAAGAAAGTGAAAATAGAACTGTCAATCTTTAAGCTAATTATTTGTTGGTTGACAATGGAAACAATTGTGGCACTGTTATTGTTTTTTCTTAAGAAAAGTTACTTATTCCTCCACTTGAAAAAAAGCTGATAAACACTGTCTAGAAAATCACTAGATGAAAATTACGAAAATTGAATTACATGTAGATGATAATTACATTGTCTAACTTGATTATAGCTGAGACCCATGCATATTTTAATCTCATTTCTGAAGCTCACAAGGTAATCACAGCATTTGAAGGGTTGAGAAGGGTTGACTGGATTGGTAGGGTCAATCGGGGATGTTTTATGTGTTTTAGATTCACAATTTATTTTTAATTATTCTTTTCTTTTTCTATAGGGATGCCCTCTGCTTTTTTATTAGTTTATTTGCTTTCAGCATTACTCATTCATTTCGCATCTGGAGAAACAGAAGTGAGGTTCAGTGGACAAACAGAATTCATAGTTAATGAAACAAGTACAACTGTTATACGTCTTGTAATTGAAAGGACAGGGAAGCCAGCCAACGTCACAGCAGTTGTGTCGGTAAGAAACTATGCCAGTTATATTCTCAGTAAATATTAATATCGTTCTGAAATTTTGAATGTTGCCTGTGTTTATCAAGACAGGGAAAAGGAGGGTGGCATTTCACTGAGACAGTGCTTCACTTTGAAGAAGCAGCACCCAGTTTCTATAACTGAGTAAATTCCTGCTGGCTGCATCAGTAGTTTCAAAATAATGGTATAGACATCCCCTCAATGAGCCAGTTCCTACTGCTCAGGTAGAAGTCCAAAGTGGTATGCTTGTTTGATTTTGATTGTGGTTGTGAGCTCATATGGAATATGTGGATATGTAACAATTTTGCCTTCTCCAGATTACTGTAGAACCTGCAATTTGACAGCTGCTCCACTGTTTGAGTCAGATTTCCATATGAATTCAAAAAATTACATTGTTCAATTTATTTGGATATCAAGTTAGTATTTTTACATTATTTCCTTCATTTCTTAGGTGTTACTAACCATGATCTCTGTTGCTTTTAAAAGTTTAAACCCATTAGAGTGTGGTATTACATATGTGTATGGAGTAAGATGCTATGTGGTAAGAATACCACATGAGGACACAGCAGTGTACCAGAGATGTATTGCTTATGAATTTCTACAGTCTGTAGACAAAATAAATTATATATATTCCTGCACAATAATGTATTTTCCTGTAACTAAATATGAAAAATATATGTCTTAGAAATTACAAGGAATAGCAAGTGATCTGTGGGGATTTCACACTTTATTAACATCTGAGGAGAAAACCTTGAGAAAATGTGGTTATACTTTGAAACTAGTGCTCATTTACTAGTGTGGCAAGCAGAGTAACTGGTTTCCTTATTAAGGACCTGAAATTCCAAAATTTGTTTCTAACATGAATATTCTGAGCACCTCTTTTACGAACATACTTACAGCCTGTTTCTGTAAGAGCTTTTTGATTGAGTCTAGTGTTGGCTCAGATACATAAAAAGTAGTTGCCAGTATGTCCAATGATAGGTGAGAGCCACAAAAAATACCTTCCATTCTTTGTTTCCTCTTCACTGAACTTCTAGTTTCACTGCTCTCAAACAAGGAATAGCCTTTTTCACAATGGTTCATTCAAACCTTTAGTGCCCATAAGGATGGCAGTTTCAGGTGTGGCAGCTGTGCTGATTCAGTTGCTTCTGTCCAGTTAGTCTCAGCTTCCAACTGAACATTTAACCTAGACGCTTTGACACTGCTGACTTGGTAATCTCTCCTCTAACCACCTTACTTACAGTAGAATCAGTGGGATTTTCTTTTCTTGACTGAAATGAAAGCAGGGCTGTTCATTATAGGAGACTTCATCTTGACAACTTTGGCAATCAAAATGTTAAACTAGGTTAAACAGCTAGGCTCCTTCTAGTCCCTGGAATGAGACAGGAAGGCAGAGGGCAGTTACATCTTAAGGTAAGTTTAATTCAGGTAGGCTATTATGAGGTATACAGAACTGTACTAGGAATAGCTTTTCCATTAAAAAAATCGTCATATGGTGCATTATGCAAAATACACCCAGTTTTGAGGAAAAAAAGTTGTATATGGTTCTGAATAGTCTTGTGTTTGTTTTGTTTTTTCTTTTCTTTTCTTTTTCTTTTTATTTTTTGTTTGTTTCTTTGTTTTTTTGTTTGGTTGTTTTTTTTTTGTTTGTTTGTTTTTGTTTTGTTTTGTTTTTGTTTTTGTTTTCTTTTTTGTTTTTTTTTTTTCCTGGTTATTCAGCATGTATACAAGGGGCTATTACCTATATCTTCTATCCAGAAAGTAACTGTATGACAGCAGGGGAAGTAGCAGGAACAATTATGTGCAAAGAAGAGTGTATGAAGTCTGTTAAATGAGTCCAGAATAGTATTATAGATGACAGTGGGGGAAGACTAAGATGGCATTGAGTTGTGTATTTATTGCAGATTGATGGAGAAGACACAGGAGACTTTTTTGACACATATGCAGCTGCATTTATACCCGATACAGAAACAAACCGAACAGTGTATATATCTGTCTGTGATGATGATCTTCCAGAGGCTGATGAGACATTCACATTTTACTTGACATTACCAGTAAGTCTCAATTTTTCAATCTGACATAAATGACTGGTATTCCTTAGATTTCAGTGTAGTCATACTGCTTGTGAGTCTGAATCCTAATAGGTGAGAACTGAAATTTGAAGACCAGCCAGGATGGTGCTTACCGTTCTTTAGCAGCTTTTGCCATTCCTAAGGGTGTCTCTGTGTGATATTGATGTGCAGTACAGACATAGTCTGAAACTTCAGATGGCACTGTGCTCAGCTGCGGGCATTTGAAGGTGAACAAGAGCCCAGAAAAGTTAGACTGTGAAGAGACTCTCAGCTTTCCTGTTTTCCTGCATAGACCGTACCTGGAAGAGGGTGGAAGTAGCAAAAGAAAGAGAATGACTTACAGTCCTGCAGAAGCAGAGGGTAAACTAGACTGACCTAAAACCAAACTATTTTTAAAATAACTCTCTTCACATTGTTCTGTCTCACAGGAGTCATGCTACAAGAGAGGGGTTCACATGCAGGTTTTTTTTTTTTTTTTTTTTTAGGCAACAGTTCATGACTCAGTTTGATGTCAGTTCAGTAAAGATAAATTTTGTATTCTATTGCCAGTTCTTATACATCTCAGGGGACATTTGCAGTGAATATAAAAATGCATATTTTCCCTTTGTTCTTCCTTTGATTTGTAAATGTAGTGCATTTTTACAACACTGTAAAGATCTGTTTCCTTTAGCTGATATCTCAGTATAAGAGCTTCAAAGTTTGTTTTGTACAAACATTAGGAAGAAAAGAACAACTTTGGAGTTCCTGGCAATGCTGCATGCTTCATGCCTAGTTTGTTACTGTTATGGTGTCATTAGTAGATTACTAAACTATGATTAATCATTTACAGTGTTTGTTTCAAGCACTTTGTTGTTGACCATACAAACTGTATTTCCTCAATAATTAAGATTTATTTTTGTGCATTCTACTGTTTTAAATAATTTTCATTGTATATAATGAAAATATATACAATTTATTATAGGCTAGTATTTACTCTTAAAATACAATAAAATCAAATGTGTATTTTTTTGCCCATCACTATATTTAATATCTTATTTTGTTTTGTTAATTTTAGAAACCATCTGCAACGATAAAGCTTGGCTCACCCAAATCTGTCACTGTAACAATCTTATCAAATGACAATGCCTTTGGAATAATTTCTTTTAACATGGTATGGCTTTTTATATGATATATATGAAAATTTTAGAAAACATGAAGGTGAAATTGTCAAAGATGCTGGTTAGTTATTCAGCTGAATCCCTTGAAAAGTGATTCTGAGTTACATGTTTGAAAAGATCTCTAGAGGTAATTCATATGTATGTAATTCACACATATAGACAGCTTTAATACTTCATTATGCTTTCAGGTGTTGAGGCATAGCCTGAGACCCTCACATTTAGATTAATATCTATGTTGCTCATCTTAAATATAAAGCTTTTAAAAAGTTGTACAGTCCCACCTCACCTTGTCTGTAAGTCAAGATCTAAATACAGTAGGGAAGAAGTGAAGAGTAGTACCATGGGAAGGTTAAAGATGCAGTTAGAGGAATTTGGAAATCTTGAGAATATATTCATTTTCCCATCTTAAGTGAAAAATGTTATGCTTAACTCTCAAGTTGAGAGAAGCGTATCACGATATATGCATTGTATAACCTTCTGAGATAAGATACTGGTGTGACCCTAGTAGTGTGGAGAATATTTGCAATAGCACAGAGTTTGTGTTAGAAACTATGCCTCATTGCCAGCATTATGGCAATATAATATTTGTAGAGGGCTTCCCTGAAAAAGCACAAGATGATGAGAAATTTTTAGCACCACAGTACTAAGCTGTTCTGCTCCCTGAAGTGGTGTAATTCTTTGAAATCATTCAGCTACAACAGTTTGATAGACAGTCCATTAATAGCTACTTATCTAATAAATGACTTTTTAATGGAGAAAACCTATTTTTAATGGGGTTAGGAGCTCCTATAGATACCACTGATAATATGCCAGTGCTTTGTGTATATTAACTATGTTAATTTAAAAAAAGAAAAAAAAAAAAAAAAAAACAAAAAACCAAACCCAAAATACTCGACTTGCATAACTTAAGATATTTTTTTTTTATCTGAAATCTTTCAAGCTTTTTATTAGCTGAACTAATTGGTTGCTAGGAAGTGTATGCCATCACTGGACTGGTTTGCAGATTGGATTAACTTGTCTGTGGGAGTTTGGTATTTCTATGGTAACAGTTTCTCCCTTCTGCTGTGATATTTGATCTGTGCCTGATTGCCTGTCCCTTTTCTTCCTCATTAGTCTGCCTTAATCACAGTGAATGAGCCCAGGGGCAGAAATGAATTTGTGCCTCTCACTCTAATTAGGGAGAGAGGAACCTACGGGACGGTCGTCGTAACTTTTGAGGTGAGTTTATCAAAAAGGCTGTTGGATGAAACTGTGAGGCCATAATCACAACTTACCAAAGTGTTTATAAAAGTGAAAGAGGGGCAAAATACCTATGTCTACATTTGTTAAATCTGTTTCATAAAATGGAAAGATATGACCTGTCAAATGGCAAATATTGTTATTATCTGACTGTATACATTTGAGGAAAAATTAAGAGATACTAGAGAAAACTGAACCTTCTCTGTCATTTAGGAAGATATTTGAGACCGCATTAATTGGTATTAATAGTAAACAATGTGTATTACATGTGTAAGAAAAGTTTTATGTAATATTTCTTCAGAATTTATCTATATTTTAGAAATAAACACCTCAGTGAGTCTTTAATGCTTGTGCCAGCTTCAAACATTGAAGTATGAAAGCTCAGTATTTAGTGAAATTCTGTATCTGTAAGACTGCAGTCTGAACTCTCAGAAACTTAAACCTTTCAAAATAATTACTCATGTTGAATATTTACGCCATTATTTACATACTTGATTTGTATGTGATATACTTATTGCCTTTATTGGGGTTTAGTGGGTTTTTTGTTGTTTGTTTGTTTGTTTTTTCCTTATCTAGCTCTGATTCTATTACATAGTTTAAAATTGCATTTTAATTCTTTCATGTGGATATTTCTTTATCCAGTTATCTGGCCTTATATGTCATCAAGGGTTTAATCTTGTCAAACCTGTCCTGTCAAAATCTCAAAAGATTTGTTTTGGATTTTATTGCATACTAAATACAGCATGAGATTTTCTGTGTAATCTGTTGCAGATCTGTTTTTTTTTAAGGTACAAAAAATTTTAGTATCTGCATAATTAATCACATCCATCTCACAGTGTAGTTCATATATATATATGTTGAAAAAAATTTACAAGTTTTTTTAAAAAAACCCAACATATTGCTTCTAAGGGTCTTTCCAGTCTTTTAAGTTTCAGTATTAACTGCAATTTCCTTAACGTCACAAGTCCAGATAGAAAGGACACAAACCCAGTTAACTGCTATTATTTTATCTTGGAACCTATTATGAAATATTTATGATTTAAATTAAATCAGAATGAATATCTTTTCTGTTATGTAAAATATTCAGTTATGCATCGGTAGATACCAGAGTCCTCATAGGCCTATATGGAAGTATTTTTCTCCCTCTTTTTTTGGCAATACATAATTTCTTCAGAGTGGTTACTCTGACTTACTCCATCTTCCAAAAAAGAGCAGATTTTCACAACTGAATGTGTGTGCCTGTGAGCAGGAGATGACTAAATAGATAGTTGTTATGCATGTCACAAACTGTATATTGATTACTGTAGTCAATTTGTATTCCTGTTTTATATATTTATTATTGTAAAAATCAATGCATGCAGATAGAAGATGGACCAAACCCAGCTGAAGAAGACTTCAGTCCAGCTAGGGGAAATATTACATTTACCCCTGGGAGATCAGTGGTGATTTATAATTTAACAGTGCTTGATGATGAGGTAAGAACAAGCTGACTTCATTTTTGATTTGGATATGTAGAAGGTTAACTGCTGTTTTGGAGAGACTTAGAGTAATGAGTTTAAAAAGTGCTTCATTTAAATAAGGTTAAAAGTGCCTTAATTTAATAAAGTGATGTTTAATTTTGACTCTGTGGGTTCTCATTTTTACTCCTAATGCTACCTCTGTAATTCTCATCAGTGAATATTTTTAGTTTCTGAACATATCCTGGCCACTCTGACTAGAACTTTTAGGTGCTACTGCAGTAAATGTATAAATAATCAGGAGAGCATTATACTTTTTTTTTTCAGATGGAATACTGAGGTCCTCGTTATATGGCCAAGAATGATCATGAGCTAGATCTATATTTACCTATTAGTCTGTCCTTTCTATATTTAACTTTTCTGTATTTCTTTTTAAATGTGCTCTGCTTCTCCTTAAGTGTCTGCCTTAAAAATTCAGGCTATGTTCACATAATGAACTCAGGATATACTTTTTGTCTTTATTAATTGTTTAGGCAAAAGGAACCTAATCATAACATTACTTACATGATATATTATTTTTTATTACATCCTCAGTGATGCCTGTGCAGTTCCTCTGCCTTCAGTTAACAGTGCTTAAGAATCCTTTTATTCTTTATTAACTCGATTTACTTTCACTGTGAAGAGCAGACATGTTATGTTTGCCACTAAAGAAAGAATGTAATACATTGAATATTCACAGGGAAAAGATAGACTGAAAAAATGTATATGTTTTTATATAGATATTTTTTAAGGTAGAAAAACTTTTTAAAAAATACTAAAAATAGATAAGATTCCTAAAAGAAATGGACAGTCTTGTGAAGAGCATGAACACCAGGTGATAATTTAAAATTCTCAATTTTTAGATAGGTCTTTGAAAAAAGGTGTTTATATGTTGTGAGTCTTTCTTTCTATTTCACAGTAAACAAAATATATTCTACTTCTCAATTTGTGATTTTAATTTTTCTTACGCTTTTTTCTGGTTTTTTTTTGTTCTTTTTAAATTTATAATGGGAATGAGGGGGAAAATAGAAGCATAGGTAAATACAATGAAGAAGAACTTAATAAGGAAAGTCATGAGAAAAAAAAGTAATAGCAAAAAAGTGCCTGTCTCAGAAGTGAGTAACTTGAAAGCAATTTTTAAAATATTTCTGTTAGCTGTAAAAAGTGGTTTTCCATATTGATACTGATATTTTTAATGTTAAGAGACTGTGCCAGACTGGTATGTAGAAATATGTCTTTCAGATTAATTTCAATATTTCTGTGACTTGTACACAGGAAGAAATTGTTAGGCGTTTTGAGAGGATGTGATTTTTTTTTACTCTGAGAAATGGTCTCAAATTCTGTTCCTCAGAATTTAATCTGTACAGCTATGGCTGGTCCACTCAGTGAAAGTCTTCCACAGGCGTACAGGAAAGGTTAATTTTGTGTGAGAAACCATTATTGATGATGGTGATGGAATTCATAAGAATTTAGTGTTATTCTCAGGACTTAGTTTGAGCTTATAGAATCGGAAGTTGGGAAAAGCAATGAAACAAGTATTTTTCTGAATTGGGTAGCCCTTTGCCTACAGAAATCAAGGGACTGTAGATCTGATATCCACAGCACTACACTTGTAGTAATTTTATTGCATACATTTGATTTTTTAGTGAGGAATAATGGAAACTTTGTTACGAGAAAAAGAAAGAGGCGAGACAGCACTAGAAATCCTTTATACTGTTGTGTTTGAAGTTTGACTGTGTTTTTTACTGATCAATCATGATGCCATTAAGAAGTCCAGAATGTGCCATTTATATGAGATACTAAGATGTAAACTCAACTACAGTTGTGGATATAATTTTGACGGTTGCTTAAATGTATATTTTTATGGTGCAAGATGGTACATTAGTTAGTGAACTAAATGAAACATGAGTTAGCATCTATTCTAATAAGGTAAAATAACTGTGTTGTATCTCAGTATAGGAGAGAGGTCACTGAGAGCTTCCAGCTCTCATGTTGACAAAAAAACCTGTGTCAGTCAAAAACATTATGCAAGTTTAAGTGCCACAAGCCAAACAAGGGACAGAATTGGCATCAGCTATAAAGGCAGTTGCATGCCCACTCTTTTAGCCCTAGGAAAGGATCTGAGGGTGGCCAATTAACAAATGAGTGTGAAAGAGAAGAAATATTGGACAGCAGGGTTTTCAGAACTTTTTAGCTTGGTAAACAAAAGTGCATGAAAAGAATTTGTCAACTTTATAACAAGAGTATTAGCCTTAGCAAAAAATAAGTAATTTTGTTCTCTCAGAAGGAAATAATACTAGTTTCCAGGAGTCCATAGAAAGAATGAGATGCAAAGATCATAAATAAAAAATTTAAAAATATTTACTTATTACATATATGTATTAACACAATGATCCTAATTTTCAGTTAAATAGGTTTAGCAAATCAAGATTTGGGGAATAAAATGTAGTAAAAGAAAGTTAAAACCTCATCTGTTTCTGTAATTTTGGGTTTATAAACCATGCTTTATTGTCTGCTGTATCAGATATGGGAGAAGAAATATCTAAAACTGAAACGTAGTTGTAAACAGTCATTTTGTAGAAGTGCCAAAGCCTTATTATTTGCTAGGCACCAGAAAACACTTTCTCAGATCTGTGATGGAAATTTTCTCTGGGGGTGTATGTGTGTCTGAATGTAGGAAGTGTTCCTTTTCCAGTTGTGTAGGAATGGATGGGCAAAGGTAGGTTGTGTCAATAAATTGCTCTTCTATTCTCTCAAGCATCCACAGCAGTAAAACAGTATCAACATCAGAACAGCAAGATGTAAATCTGAATAACTGGGAGGAATGTTTCTAAATAGAGGTGGCTTCTAATGTCAGAGTTTTAATTTCCTGGTAGTCTCAAGTTGGAAAGATCGAGGTTTTTCTGATTCTTGCCTAGTTTTTGTTTTGCTTTTGTTTGGCTTTCCACCCTTTTTCATATTGCCAGAGCAAGAGGTATGTTTTAGAAAATGGAAACATTCAATTTTGAGAAGAGATTTTCAGCCAAAGTTAAAAACAAGACTTCTTTCCTGTTTGTCTTAATATGAAATGAACTGTCAAATTTGTATTATTTCCCTTTTCCACGAAGTATATAAACCATATTTCTCAATAAGAGTGTTCTGCATGTATTTGAAATATGACTTACACCCAGTTGCTAATATTATTTTTCCAGATACCTGAAAATGATGAATTATTTGTTGTTCATCTGAGGAGCGTGGAGGGAGGGGCTGAAATCAACAACACAAAAAATTCTGTTCAGATTATTATTAAGAAAAATGACAGTCCTGTGCGTTTTGTTCAGAGTGCTTATATGGTGCCTGAGGAAGTTGGTGTGCTAACAATTCCAGTGGTTCGTGGTAAGGATATCAGTGGAAAATTAATTGGACCTGATGAACATGAAGTCTCTGTCAGTTACGCCATCATAACCGGGAATTCAACAGCACATGCACAGCTTAATGTAGACTTTCTAGATCTACAGCCAAATACAACTATTGTTTTCCCACCTCTAGTTCATGAAGTGTATATGAAATTTAAGATCCTCGATGATGCCATACCAGAAATTGCTGAGACCTTTCAGATTACGCTTCTTAAGGACACTTTGCAGGGGGATGCTGTTTTGGTTAATCCATCTGTTGTTTATGTCACCATCCAACCGAATGATAAACCCTATGGAGTACTATCAATCAACAGTAACCTGTTTGCTCAGACTGTTATCATTGATGAAGACGAAACTTCAAGGTACTGCAGATCTTCAGATCTAGTATCTAGTCAGCGTAAGAGATTTGTTTGGTGTTGTTAAGCATCCTTAGGATTTCACTGAAAATAATTATAAGATCACTACTGAAAATATAATGTAGAAATCACTTAGTGTGGTGTTATTATTATCAACTATATCTTCAAAGATTTCAAGGAAGTGGGAATGTCTAATTATACAGGAAGTATTTTAATATTTATAAACTGTATGTAAAAGCTGTAAGTATTTAAACACATCATCGGAATACTGAAAACCCCTTAATGTAAAGGCAGAATCAATGAAATTGTGATGCTGCCACACACCAGTTCATACAAGTGGGAAATAAATAGATTTCTGGCTTCCTTCCCTGGTAAATCTTTTTATTTACACCAGTTCATACAAGTGGGAAATAAATAGATTTCTGGCTTCCTTCCCTGGTAAATCTTTTTATTTGCTTTATATAAAATCTGTCCCTGGTTTAAAAAAAAAAAAAAAGTCAAAAGGAGTCAGGTGTCTCCCATGAAATACCTGAAAGTTAAAGATAAAAGTTAAATGTTTGTAATTTTACAGAGAGATTAAAATCAAAGCTCTGTACAAATTTTACAGGCAGGACTGACACACAATATTGACAGTCTCAATAAAAATGTCCACTGCTAGCTACTGATGGTAGTTTGTCCCCAGAGAAACAGGTAATGCATCAAGCTATCATACTATGAACAATTCTGAAAGAATATTCTATAGTATGTAGAGCCCAGTACTTCAGTATTCATCTTCCTTTCTTTTAAACAGTAAAGAAATAAATTTGTTTTCTAAATTTTTGTAAGTCATGATTCCCAGACTTTTTGTTGTAGTTATGTGCTTGTCAGATGCAGGAAGCATGACATTTCCAGTATCATAAATTTCGTTAACGTTCAGTACAGAGGCAAATAGTTCATTTGGAATAATTTTTAAAATTTTAATGCCTGACTTTATTTTGATATAGATTATAAAATGGTGTAGAAAGTAAATAGAGAAAAAGTTTTCCAAAATCTGACATGCATTTCTTGAGACAAATGTAAAATGTGCCAAGTCTCTACTTCTCACTATCTCTGTCGATGTAAACGAAATAAGTTCTAACAAATATCTTTAGAGACATTACAGAATGCTCATGAATAAGTGGTCTAAGAGAAGTCTTACGTGTGTGTTATGATTTCACAGACTTTAAGCGGTGACTCAAATGTCAGTTGCAGCGATTAACATTTATTCCACTTAGGTCAGTGTAAATATTTCAGGAAAATGATAACTAAACAATTTAACTATCAAATGATTTTAAATTGTGGGGTTTTGTTTTCATTCAAAACCATAGGTTTGAAGGGATCACGATTGTAAGAAATGGTGGAACACATGGAAATGTTTCTGTTACCTGGGTTATAATCCGAAATAGCAGTGATCCTTCACCTGTGACTGCAGACCTCATTCCAGACACCGGGGAGATATGTTTTGATCAAGGACAGATGCTGCAAACACTTCCTCTGAACATAATTGATGATGATATACCAGAAGAGGCAGAGCCCTATATTCTAAAACTCTTAGCTCATACAATAAAAGGAGGTGCAGAAGTCAGTGAACCATCTGAGGTAAGTTTGCTTTTAGAAGTCTTTCGGAGAAGGTAATAAGCATAGAGTCATGAAATGTTTTGGGTTATAAAGGACCTCAAAGCCCCCCCAGTGCCCCCCCTGCCCCGGGCAGGGCCCCCTTCCCCCAGCCCAGGGGGCTCCCAGCCCCGTCCAACCTGGCCTTGAACCCTTCCAGGGAGGGGGCACCCACAGCTGCTCTGGGCACCCGGGGCCAGCGCCTCACCACCCAAACAGGGAACAATTTCTGCCTCAGAGCTCACCTAAATCTGCCCTCTCCCAGTTTAAAACTGTTAGCCCTTATCCTATTCCATCACCCCCTGACCCAGAGTCCCCCCCCCCCCTCCTGCCCCCCCTTTAAGCCCTGGGAGGCCACTCTCAGGGTCCCCCCGGAGCCTTCTCTTCTCCAGGCTGAACCCCCCCAACTCTCTCAGCCCGGCCCCCCAGGGGAGCTGCTCCAGCCCCCCCAGCATCTCCGTGGCCTCCTCTGGCCCCGCTCGAGCAGCTCCGGGTCCTTCTGCTGTTGGGGGCCCCCGAGCTGGCCCCAGCACTGCAGGGGGGTCTCCCCAGAGCGGAGCAAACAGTGAAAAATAGGTAATAATTAGGGACTTTACCACTTCTGATAACATTGATGACTTTAGATAACTTTAGATGGCTAAACTGGCTAAAAGGTTTGGGCTTGAATATAAATCAAACAAATTAATCCTTAATATAATTTCAGTATATAGGTCCATATCCGAAGTATTTGGCTTAGTATAGTACACAAAGCCAGACATTTTTAATGCGGTATCATTAGTCTTAGATTAGTCACAACATATATATCATTGCATAAATGCTTTCTTGAGTGGCTGCTTGCTAAGAGAAGGCAGGAAAGTTTTCATTTGTTCATTTGCTGTCTCGATTATTGGAATGTTTTACACAGAGTCAGAGCTTCAAGAGGAGGAGTTGGTGATTAAGACTGTAACCTCTGAACTGTTAAATAAAAGGTGACTAGCATTGCCATCAGTTTTGTGACTCAAGTCACTTCTTTGTCTTTCTCAAAAATGGTTAGAATTAACTTGGTGAATAAAATGAAATTTGTCACAATCTGAAACATTTTTAGATTAATCACTTTGGCTGCTGAACCAAAAAAATCAGTTATTCAGAGCTCATTCTGGGATGTACATGATGCATAGTGGGAAGGTTGCCACTCTCAGTGTTGTGCTGCTTGTGTACAAAGAATACTTCGGGGCTGTCAGTCTGATTTCTTTCTTGAGTGCCAATTCACTAAGGAGAAAAATGTACGGTGACAGTCAGGACATGCTTTTGTTAAAGCATGAAAACTATGGCATATAGTAACTGTAACATAGGGTAAGTGATGTTATTTTCTGTTTTGCAGCTTCTGTTCTACATTCAGGACAGTGATGATGTTTATGGTCTGATAAATTTTTTTCCTTTGGAGAATCAGAAGATTGAAAGTAATCCAACAGGACGCTTTTTATCCTTGAGTTTTGCAAGGGAGAGAGGAACAGTTGGAGATGTGCAGTTGGTTTATACTGCACTGTATATTCCAGCTGGAGCTCTGGATCCTGAGAGAGCAAAAGATGGCATTCTAAATATGTCTAGAAGAGGCATTCTCATGTTTCCAGAAGGAAAAACACAACAAACTTTAAATATAACAATAAGACATGATGCATTTCTTCAAAATGGTGCTCATTTCCTCATACAGGTATCTCAGTTGTCTTTTGGTGTGTTTTTTAGCCCATGTAATATAAAGGATATAATTTAGTAGTGGCTCCTTCCAGTCTAATTAAAATGATCCTACCTGTTGAACAAAAAAATAGAATTTTTCAGCTCTGTAGCTAAGAAAGCTTTCCTTTTAGAGACAGCTTCCACAAATATGCCATAAAATGCTTTATTCCTAATCATTATTTACTAATTACACCATTTAAAAAAAATACACTGTTGTAACAGGATTCAGGTATTAATCATGGAATTTAACAAAATGAGATCAATGTTGCAGAAGTTAGTTACCTTTTGAGGTATGTTTCTCTGCGTACCTCTTGGCTTTCTATTTAACCAAATTAAGGTTCTTAAAACTAAATTACAGTAGCATGACAAATTTTAGCAATTACAAGCAAGTAAATAAAAATCAAAAATAGTCAAATATATATTTAATTTATGTATAATTCTGAGAACTTCAGAAGTATTTTTTCCAGTTTTCCCTGTGTGTGCTCTTTTGGGTTTTTTCTTTTTTTCTGTCTGAATTTGTAAGAAGGGAATTTCTGTCATTGCCAATTAAAATTGGCTGGAAATAATCACTAAAACTACATTTTTGACAGAGAACTGGATTTTCAGCAAAAATATTTAAAGAAAGAATTTTCACTTTCCAATGTAAGTTTTCATTTTTCATTGGAGAAAACCAAATTTGCTTACATTTTTGCAAGTTATTGTTCAGATATACTGGTATAGAAGATCTTGGGCATTATAATCAGTATTTGCTATACTTACTTTCTTATCTGCAGTTAAGACTACCCCATAATCTCTACTTCCTATGATTATCTATTGCCACTGGTCATCTGGGATGTTGAGTCCGGGTAGCAGTCTTGATACACAGACAAAACAATGACTTTGCACATCCAAAGCACAAATCACAGAGGCATGTCTTAGTTCCTTTTAATATTTTCATTTTTAGTCAGATGTCCTTAGAGTTTTCAAGTGAAGGTGTTGATGTTAAATCCATCAATTTAAAATTTGCCAGGTTGTTTCTTTAATTTATGGTCTACCAAAGATGTTTCGCTTACTTCTGAGACCTTGAAAATATTTCTTCCCTCTACCTCCTTTGACCCAGATTTTCTTAAAAAAATAAAAACAAAACAAAACAAAAACAAAAACAAAACAAAACAAAAAAACAAAAAACAAACAAACAAACAAACAAAAAAAAAAACAAGAGAAAAATTTATTGCCAGAATTATTTTATTGTTTTACAAGTATGCAGTTTTTTTCCATTAGCAGTTAGATAGGGAGTTGTGTTGGAGCACTGGAATAGGTTAGTATGTTTTACAACTGTATGAGATCTGAAAGATCTACAGAAAAAATGAGATATCTAGTTCCAAGCCCCTTTTAAATGATACATTATAAACAACATTGCAGTGTGGACTATGGGCAAGACACACATATGATACGTATTTCAGAATGCAGGCACTTTTCCCAGCTTTTCAAACTCTGGATTCCAGGGAGGCAGGGGGTGAATGTTCTGTACTTTCTTCATGAACCATAAAAATCTTTTTGTCTGAATAAACAAAATCAGAGGGGCTTTCCAGCACAAATAATTCATTTAGAGAAGGAAGAAAAATACCCCCATTTATCACTATGACAATTCTTCTACATTGTGAATAAATGATAATGTCAGCCAACATGTTTAGAATGAGAAGATTACAGAGTTTGTACTAGGCACAATAGAGGATCAACCCAGGAAACAGGGGAGGAGGAGTGGAGGAGGAAATGAAGCTTAAACACAACTAGGGAATGGAAAGAGGAACTGGAAAAGTGAGATTAACATTCTTCAGTTAATCTTCAATTAGATAACCTACTGTCGTCTGAGGTGCAGTTTTTGGTATGGACAGGAAGATTAACTAATTTAATAAACTACTCCTCATTATTATTCAATTCACAATGCATTCTTTTTTGCTCATGAGCTGACTTGCTTTAAAAGGAAACACTGGACTGGAAAAAAAAATTTCTTGGTTCTTCAATAATACTTTAATCTCAAAATTACTATCCAGGATCAGAAGCACTTGCTGTATTGTTCCAGCTGTGGAATATTTCAGAAACTTTACTGAGCTAACAATGACGGTGTGGTCCACCTTCATACTGTCAATTACAGGATCAGGCCCTATTCTAAAAGAAAGCTTAGAAAACAAGTGAAACAAGCAGTCCGACCATCTGTTCCTCAGACTCTCAATAACTAGCTGGTATGGTTGCTAATCAATTACTGAATACAGTCTTTATAAAACAGTTCCATCTATCATTGAATGAAATGTGCATGAATATTTTTGTGTGTTACTCAAGCAATGGTAGAACAAAGTATAATACAGCCCATGTGTTTTATATAGATTGGTTTTAAGAGTTGAAGGGCTTTATAACTCATCAGTTGAAATGGTGATTCATGATCACTATATGTATTTAAATAAGGCCACTTTCCCCTCCTCCAGTAAAACTTTACTATATGGTAACATCTGATAACTCCAAGCAAAATAATTGTGGTAGTTTAAAGGTGGTTGTCATTGGTGGTTCATGCACCAGCGAAATGTTTGCAGAAGTAATATGCAGAACAGTTATAGAAACATTTATTATAATGTTTCATGTAGACAGAATCACATGGTATAAATTATTTGAAAGAAATACTTAAACAGGCAAGTCCTGCTTTCCTTACTATGTCAGTACTGCTACTGGGTTAGTGAGTGATATGTCCCATTCAAAGAAAGGGCAAGCATTTTTCTATTTCTTCTTAGTATGAATAAACTATCAGAAATATATTAACACAAGAGGAGACTACAATTCTGAAATACTGTACTGATTTTCAATTCTGAATGCAATTGTAATATATTAGTTATTATAAATAGAGAAGTTCTTAAGGTTGAATGAGAGAGGAAAGAAGATTGGATCATTCTTTGACTTCACCAGAGGCTGTAAATTATTAAGGTTCCAGTGACTTCAGCAGATTTTTATCAATGCATGGTACAAAAAAATGAAGTTAGGGCGATAGCTTGGCCATCTGTCAGATCAATACTTCTATTCATAGGCCTAGTAATAAGTCTAGGAAATTCATTCTCCCTCTACATACATTCAGTTGTGTACACAAACATGATTTCTCTGAGAGGTATTCCATTCTGCTGACAAAGCTCAGTGATACCCACTTCATTTCTTTGACACATCCAGTTACACATTTTTGTAACAGGAACGTTGCCAGTAAGAGAAATTTGTTCTGGAGATGTTTTGCTCCCTGCATATGGAACGCATTCTGAAATGACAGAATTGTTCTGACTTGGTATTAATGCTTCTTAATTCTCGATTTTTTCTTACTTTTTCCTATAGCTGGATAAAGTTGAGCTGGTGAATAGAATTACCCTAGTCCCACCTGTGAGTCCTAGATTAGGCGAGATTCGAAATATTTCTCTGAGGATTACTCCAGATATCGCAAATGGAGAAATAGGCTTTACTAGCAATCTTCCAATTATTATTTCTGAGCCAGAAGATTCCCCTGCTACAGTGGTAAGTAAACATTTTTATGTTGTCCCTTAGTATGGCAAATTTATTTGGAGAAAGCAAAGTTTGCTATAGTCAGTGTAACATCTGAAAGTTAATGTGGGGAAAATCCTTCCTCTAAATTCTGCCTGATCCCAAATACTCCCCTCCTTAAAAAAAAAAAAAGAAAAATGCAAAAAAGTGCATGTAAAGTAAGGTCTGAAACAATGTCTTAGTCATTATCAAAGAAGGGAGGTTGATCTTTGCTTTTTCTGTAAGCATCTAAAACCTGTCTTGATGCTCATATGGAACAAAAGATGCTGCAGGCATTTTTAATTTCTCTCACCAACTGCAAAGGTAGTAATGTGAATTAGGACTGATATCACTTCTAAATTTCAGGGAAGTGTCTATGCATCTTATAGTTGACTTGCATGTGCACATATAATTTGGCTTGCTGGGTGTGGCTTTCCAACAATTATGCTTTTTAGGTCTCTGAGAACCAAAAGAAGCATTTTCAAAAGCATTGCCATCCATATGAGTGCTTTAGTCCCAGCTGGAGAAACATTTTTTAAAATGTTTTTTCATATATTTTACCTTTTTTTCCCAGTTGTCTTCACTGAAATCTTCCCACAAATCTTGTATTGCCCATTCTCAGATTAAAACTGCCAATTTCCAACCAGAATAAAGTTATGGTAGTTGCATTTAAAAACTAAATTGTGCCTTGATGAGGTTGGCACTGATTAAATCGGTCATACAAGGCTTTTTATGGTTATGGTCTCTTAGTGTTTTGTGATATTAATAACCTGTTATCTCTGCTGTCTAGATGCGTAACTGATAAATGGTTAAAAGGATAAGATTCAGTATATGTTTTTGTTGATATACCATCTTTGTTTTCCTATCTTATACGCAGGTATGAGTCAAAAAATAAGCTAAACATTTTGAGGCTTATTGTCAAACAGTAATTTGTAAAGTGGTAATTGATTTTACATCTAGTTTTTCCAAGTCACAACAGACTCGTGTTTCATAGGTTTCCATTGCATTGCATCGAGATGGGACTGATGGTGAAGCAACTGTGTTTTGGAGTTTGAAACCCTCTGGTCCCAATCAAAAGGCAGTAACCCATGATGATATAGGTCCTTTTAATGGCTCCGTTGTTTTCTTATCTGGACAAAGTGATACTACAATCAACATTACTATTAAAGCTGATGATATACCTGAAATGAATGAAACTGTCTTATTAACTTTGGACAGGTATTGTACCCTAATCTCTATTTATATGTATCAGTTGTAATACTCAATTTGCATATAACAAATCAGAACAGTATTAATTAGGAGGTATTGCCTGCATTGCATTGGTAAGTGCCTGAAGGAATATTAGACCCTTGATTCAGACTGTGTATGGATTCTTCTTTTACTGGACATGAACGTAAGAAACTGTGTTGTATTTATTAACTAACAACTTAATTTTGTTTACATTTTTATGGAAACAATGTATGGTATTTAGAAAGTTGTTTCAGCTTTGATCTTCAGTTATAGCTGTTGGTTATAACACATATCTTTTCAGAAAAGTAGTATTTAGTGAATAGTAGAAAGTGAATAGTAAATAGTAGATAGTGAATAGTGAAGAAGTACTTAGTGAAGAGTAGAAAGCAGTATATAACTCTGTTTCTGCCACAGGAAGGTTTATAGCTAGGGTGTCATTGCAGAATTAGATCAGCTTTGTGTTCAGCCTTTCTTGCTCTTGATAATTAGACACTTCCACCACAACTTCTGGCTTCCAAAATAGCCCCATATGACCATTACCACGTGCTTCAGCTACCAAGACAGAAATGGTGTTTATGAAGCACAGTGTTGTAGTCTCCATTCTGCACAAGATCAGGATTAAAGGATAATTAATGCTGTAAGGGACCTTGGGAGATATTATCTGCATGTGAACACTACTCTGAATACTTAAATTAATTCATATGTAGGAGTGTATTCCCTCTGATTTAGTAACAGGAGAATCTTGGCTATGTCTTTGGTCCTGCTTCCAACAATTACTTGGATATATAGTTTAGAAATAACACCACTTCTTCTACTACCTCCTGCAAGTGTAAGGTACTTCTTTCCACTTTTTATGGAAACATACCAATAGGGGTCTGCCAGCTGCAACATCCACATTGAACATCTACTTACACAGTCCTAACCTTATGCAGAAGTATTCTTGTCCTATATAGGAAGCGCAAACTAGGTCTTGGGAACTTCACCACCGGATAACCATGGTGATGACATAATAGCAAACCAGCAACCAGCTCCTCGAGCAGTTGCTAATCCTGATTTGGAAAGCCGTTTTTTTGAACATCATTCTATCTGACAGGAAAGATGTTATTCCATTGCAGGGTTGGCCTGCTTCTGTAAAAGCTTGCTGGTGCATGCATCTAGTGCAGGATGAGTTATTTCATTCTACCTTGGCTAATCACTATGTTGGAAAAACAGTCCTGTGCAAGACAAAAACAAATGGAAACTATTGCAAGGAGTTCTCTGCTTTTCTTGCTGTGGATGAAACTGGTTTGTCTCAAGTAATTCGTTAGAGTCTCTGGCACAGAGCATGGAACTAAGACTAGAAATTATGATTGAAGGTGTGAAGAAGTTGTGTAAAGTAGCCAGAAAATAGAAGTGGAAGGGTAGGAAATAAGTAGGTAGAGGAAGCGGACAGCATAAAAGATTAACTTTTTAAATTCTGACAGCTCTGCAGTTGTGTGGAACTACAGCTTTCTGCCACTTAGTCTGAGTAGTAACCCTAGGCTGTTCCTTGAAAATGACAGCAGTAATAAGGATTGAACTGGCAGCTGAACAAATGTAACCACTGTTCTGCTTTTACTATGTGTGTTGAGAGTAGCGGGTTCTGCTGATCATGAAGTGGCTGGTAAAAAGTGTGACAGCAGTAAGCAGCTTTTCCCACACTTGGCAAGGCCGGAGAGTGAAGTAAGAAACAGGTGGTCTGGCCTGGAAAAAGAAGTAACCAAGGAGGAGATAAAATCTGCACTTTTCTCTAGACCTGGATAGTGTCTCTCAAGGCTGTGAGTGAAATTGGGCAACTTTAACATTAGTAGAAGCCAAGAGTGAAATGACTGCAATGATCACCCTTTCAGTACTGGAGATGACTCTTCAAATCAGGGTTGGAGGAATACTGTCAGGGTTATGTGTGTAAGCTTGTGGTATTTCTTTCTGCATAGTTTGTATTTTCTGAATGAACAGAAGATTTCGGTTTCCAAGGCTGGCAGCCAGCACCTCACAGCAGTAGTGAATTAGCATGAAAACAAAGATGCACTGTGCTGTGGATGTGCTTGTACTGTTCTATAAATTGTAGCATAAGTCAGTAGGAAAATAGAGCATGTAAGAACTTTAATGAAACTATAGACATAGAAATACGTTCATAACCATTCTATTTATTTCAATTAGTAATAGCATGAATAAAACAATAAAAATAATTAGTTCTAACAAGGATATATTATTTACAACTCAGTGGTGTTGTTAAGGCAGTTTACATTTTAAACATGCTTTGATTATGTCCATAACTATAAAAGGAACTTTCCAAATCATTAAAAATAGTATTTTCCTTCCTTGCTCTATGGCCTTTGTCCATAGGCCATAGATATTAAAAATAACTCTGAATTCTGTCTACAAAGTGGAGGCAAATATATATAATGAAGAATATGCCTCCGAAGAAGACAGATGAGTAACAAAGAAACAAGACAATCCTGTATCTGCTGAAGCTTCTTCATATTTTCTTTTTTTAGGAGCAGCTTCAGGTTGAATGCCTGCCCATATCTGAATAGGCCTGAATTCAGACCAAACATAAATAAATCCAGATGTCTGTAGTGAAATCTCTTTGAGAAAGAAAAGGCCTTGGTCTTCTTGATGAATATAGGTGGAACAGGCCATGGAAGTTGTGTGTATGCTTTGTGAAAGCATACGTACATACTAGGGCTGTTCATTTTACCTGGTAAGCACAAATAGAAATCAGTTTTAAAAAATCTGATTGCTGCTTTTTCCTTCTGCACAGCCTATTCTCCTACTGACAGTTGTCATCCCCTCAGTAAGTTGCAGATACACAGCTATCGATTTGGCAGTTGGTGTAAGTGAAGGGCCAGGAGCTGCAGGGCACGTGGGTTGTGTTTGCAATCTTAAATGGAAGGTGCTGAGAGTGAGAACCTGTGGACTTTGGGATCTGGAAACAGCAACATACTGATAAATTGATTTTCATTTGTGAAAGCGATAATCCATGAACAGATGACTGTTTAAATATGCTCAAATTTTTTTTGAGTCATGCCTCATATAATTTAGGATGCCAGAACAGATTCATGTATGTATGTTAACGACCTAAATCTCATTTACTATATACAATAAAGCAAAACTGAAGCAATGTAGCATGGCGATTCTTATAGTTCTAGTGATCTCTGTGATGCAATGCAAATTTCCACAGTCTGAAAGTCTGTCTTGAGTAAATTTAGAAAATAGATTTTTTTTAAAAAATTGCAAACGCAAAACATAGGTTTGACTATTTCATTGTGAACTGTCTGGTAGTTTTTTAACATTTTTGTGTTTAAGAGATTACTTCCTCACAAAAAATTAAAAAATCATGGGAGGCCCATTTAAAGCACTGCATACTGTCTATGGTCCTTAGTTCAGGGCTCATATTTATATGTTGTGGGTTGCTGTCTGCACTACCATGCACAGAAACACTAATATCCTGTTTAATGGCATTGGGATTTTCTCCTAACTTGATGATTTCCTGTGGTCAGCATCTGTTTCAAAACTGTATTTATCTTTCTTACTTCAGTAATTTTTCTATTAAGTAATACATATCATGCTATATGAATTAAATCTTTCAGTGTAAAATGTTGGCATTTTCTTCAAGGGTTTGGTCAGGCTTTGTTTTCATGTGGGAAAAGTTATTTGGAAATAGTAGTAGAATGTTTCAGTTAGCGTTGCTGGACACCTGCTGCTAGCTTTTATTACCTTTCAAAATAATACCACCCTATAGCTCCTGCTATGAGTAACAGAAATTAAAATAGCCTCCAAACCCAAATGATTAATGGATTAAACCTGGGGGGAAGGCGCTCTCTCTGATGAGAAGCACGGTGGAATTTATAATGTGGCAAATCCTACTTTAACACTGTTTTTTAAAGCTAGGTCCTGCCACTAATTAAGTCAGTAGATAATCCTGAAAAAATTGAAGAAGGGGTGAGCACTGACTAAGAATCTAGGAAGCAAATTGAGTAACATTCCACAGGCAATCTGAACACACCTTTTTTGAGATAACTCCTGATAGAAAAGGAAGTTTTTTAGGGAAGTGTGTTTTTAACAGTAACAATACTGGTTCACAGTTGCAATTAAGTTTCTCAGGTGCCTTTCAGGACACTCACTTTCTGCAGATTTCTAATTCTTCATCCAAAGCTATCAAATTCAACCTCATTGCATCTCTTACTATTATTTTATTTGCAGTGGTATTTAGTTCATAATAACATTGAACCTGCCATGCTACTTTAAACTCAGTCAAAAATCTTCTTTCTGCTATTTTGTAGCACTTTGTGTTTAAAAAAGTACAAGAAAACATTTGGAAGCTTCTGTTGCCCTAATAAACCTGTAATTCTTGCTAAATTAAGGGTTTTTTTTAAAGTAAATTACTAAATAATGATTTTTTAAAGTATTGACAAGTCATTTCATGTGAGATTTGTCATATGGGAAGTGGTTTTTTTTGCAGCTTTTTTTACCACAGGAAACACAGTTATGCAATTAGAGACTGTGTTTTTTACACTAGCACCATAAACATTGCCAGTGCTTATTCTCTGTGATAAAATGAAACTCCATGTCCACACATAGCCATTTTACAGAAAAAGTTAAGCTGAGGAGAAAGAAAAACAAGTGGATTTCCCAGTGGGAGAGATCTCTTCACTCCTGGACAAGTGCTCTCTCTAGTAGCTGGAGCTTCTTGGTATGGTTAAGCAACTGTGTACAAGGAGCTGTTTTAACTTTTCTTGTTACTTCTGAATGCCCTTGCCAGGCCAAAACATGAGTTTTAGAAGGTCTGAATAGCCATTTTTGTTCCATTTCTACACTGCTGTTATAGGAACGCCTAAAGAGATGTTTTCACATATCACAAAAAACGAGACAGGACTCAACTGGTCCTGTGCACTCCACGGCAGTTCGGACGTCTCTACGACAAAAAGACTGTTCCTGAACAGCGTGTTGTTCTTGGATGTTGACAGGGCACGTGGCAGAGCTGATAGCTGGTGGCCTGCGGGCTGTGTGGTGGCCTAGAGCCAGGAGTCCAGCCTGATAACGTGGCTGGTGGGGCAGGGGCCCATCCCACCGCCCCCAGTGAGCCAGGAGAGCAGACTGGAGCCGGTAACTGGGGGAAACCCGGAGTCCAGGGCATCCGGCATGGCCAATCCAGGAGCACACGTTGGGTTTAGGACGGATGATGGTGACCAGGGTCAGGCACAGCCCAGTGATGACCAGGCAGGTCCACGATGAGGACACAAACCCAAGATCAAGCCAGGAAGTTCCTTGGCGGGTCCTGGTCCAGGGATGTTACGAGAATTTATGTGTGTACCTGAGAGTGTAGACGTGAGGGATCCTATTGTGTACACCATTCGCTGCTCATGTAACAGCAGCTCAGAGCTGGAGGCCTAAGCCTAGGTGTTCCTATTCTCTTTTTGCACAGGCTATTTTATGCCTTTATTGAATAGTAACCAACATTTACTACGTCAGAGCAGTGATATCAGTCGGGCAAATCATGCCGAGAAAGCATGGTCAGATCGGTCAATAAATAAGTGATCTTGGTGTTGAAAATAGGACTTGGATGGAGAAGCCTACCGAACAGTGGTTTCTTTAGCAGTGGATAGGCTGATTCTGACTGAATGCTTTCCAACCTGAAAGTTCTCTAGATTCTGTGACTGTTTAAAATTAATAAATTATTGCCAGTCTTCTCAGTCCTTTCAGAGAACATCTGGAGATGCTCAAGAAGCATACCTCATGATACCTTGCGACTGTTTCATTTCTGCTACCCTCTGAATTTCTGCAGTGCTGCCGTTGTGCATTACGACACAGTATTAGATTCTAGCACTACTGCTCAGTTCTTCTTAACAGGCTTTTTTGTCTGAGCTGTGTTTGGACTCATGCAGTGAGACTTCATGAAGCTGAAAGAGATTTTATTTCTGGCATGCCCTTTCACTTTCTGATGAATTATTATGTCTTGACTACTTAAGCTTCATACTGGTTCATTTGTATCCTTTGTGTTAAATTATATTACAAACAGCTTAGTGATATAATTAAATTTTAACATTACCAACTCTGGAATTTTCTCCTTGATCTTTTCATTGTATTAATACTTTGATGGTTTTGGAGCACTTTTGCATATGTTTCTGAAGGAAGGGAGAATGTCTCAATATATAGTATTTAAAATCTAGCCTCACTGGAAATCAATGAGATATTTCTATTAACTCAGATCTCCTATTTGAAAGACTGTATGTGTATGTATGTGCTTTATTTTCTCTAACTTTTGGATGAAGTCTTATCTATTGAATCCTGAATCTAAGCTCTTTTTGAGGTTAGTGAAGTCAGAATTTCACTGTGTAAATGCTGTGGTAATCTGTTTATGGTATTTTGATAGGGGATACAAGTTTTACATTTAATATATATTGATTTTAGATTAAGAAATCCAAATGCATGATTGTCATTGCAGAATAATACTGCCTTTTTATCCGACTTGATATGGTAGTTTTATTATAAGTGCTTGGCTGAAACAGAACCAATTAAGAGATTAGCAAATACTCTTTTATTTTCTTATTTTTGTTCGTTATATTTTTATATTGGTACTTCAATTTGGTAATCTTTTTAACTGAAATATTGTCAAAAATAAAGTTTAAAGTGATTTTGTGTCCAAATAGTTTTTGATATGTACCAGTTACAGCTACCACTGTGCTAATTTATTTGGCAGATTGATGAAATAACATATCATGGAGGCACATAGAATTTTTTTTTTTTTTCTTTTTAAATGAAGGGCTGTTTATAAATGTAGACTGCTGGTGCAGTTGTGAGCAGGCACAGAGTTTGGCAGTAATCAAGCTCTTGGAGGAGGACTTGGTGGGGTATACCATGAATGGATCTTGACATGTTGCATTGGTCATGAGGTCATTTCTCCTAAGTGGGAACTGCTCACTTTGTAGCATTTGTCAGCAGGAAAATGCCAGGCAAGTAGGGGTCCCATAAAATGAACATTATGAGCATTTGGAAAAGAATAAAAAAAGCTTTGTTTTTTTGTTTTTTTTTTTTTTAAAAAATATTATTATTATTTTCTAAGATTAGTTGATATCCTAGCAAGTGTCACTTTAATTCCTTCCCCATCCCCTTTCTTTCTGTGTTGACAGGGTAGAGACAGAAAGGTTTGTCGTATACTTTGGGTAAGTGCAGTGAACTGTGGTTTGTCTTCAGTGAATCAATGCTTTGTTTTACAAGTGACTGGTTTGGACAGATTCTGTCTTTATGATTTCTTTTCCTCTCAGGAATCATGTCTTCTGCACCTCTTCAGACAATGCATGCTTGCCCTTTGGTGTTTAATTTGATGGCATGGGGTTCTGGTTTAAAGGTGTTTCTTTATTTAGGATCTGTGAATGATGAAGGTTATGAATGCATGGCTCACTGTTTGATATTTGACCATTTGATACAATAATGGGTTAGTTGTTTTAAAGTTCCAGAAATACAATTTGTCCCAATTAAATGACTGAACTGACTAGAATTATTGAGAGTTTATCTGTGGTCAAAGTTGAGCAGTTTTCTTGATTTTGAATAACCTACATTTAGTTTATGTTAACACAATTTATTGTGTCTGCTGACATATTTTTTTAATGCGCAGTAAACATGACATGTTAGCCTTTTAAATAGATATTTCCTGTTTTTCACCTTGTATATTCCCTGTAGACTTTGCTCCAAGATACATTGCTATTTATTTTTTTGTGTGTGGTCATTCCAGTTATTTATGAGTGCTTGTGGAAACAGTTCTGGAACTGATTTCAAATATTAGATATAATAGATCATATTTCCTTCTACATGAAATAGTGTTTCATGAAGTCTGGGTTGTAGTACAGTGAAACCATAAAAATAGTTACGATAAGTTGGACCAAGAGTTCATTGACATTTTCTTCAGGAAACACAGAAGATGCACAGGAATCTAAATACATAAACCACCATGTAATAAGCCATATCCAAACCATCAGTCTGAAGGGGCATTCTTGATAGTAGTAGTAGTAGTAGTAGTAGTAGTAGTAGTAGTAGTAGTAGTAGTAGTAGTAGTAGTAGTTTTTCTGGCATTTTTAATGTAATGAACTTAAAACAATGTAATTGAAAATTACCGCATCTGAGGAAATCAATACAAGACATGTGCAAGGTTGCCTTGTCTTGTCAGATATGGCACATTTCTGTCCATGAGTAAGACCAAGATGGTGTAGCAGTAGCCCAGGGAGAAAACTTCTCCACCAAGAGGAGCTGTATTTGATCATGCCTGCACTGTTCACAATAGGCTTTTAGGCAGCGTGTCTGTGAATAAGGGAGGAGAAAGGGAATAAGTCTGAGCTGCTGAGCATAGGTCCAACACTTACTAGAGCCAGACTGGGATCCTACAGGTAGTGTCCACATCTTACAGAAAGCAAGCTAACACACAGGTGAAGATAAAATGCACAATATTGAAGGGCAAGTCGTCCAATTTGTAGTAAATTTTGCAGAAGAGGGAAAAAATGTGTAGTTGTCAATGTAATTTCTATTTGGTTATGTTACTTTGAATTATTCTTTATATTTTGACCCAAATACAAAGTAATACTGAATGTAATGCTAACCTTTTACTGCTCAATTCTGTTTCTTTTCCTGTGTGGTGTGTGCATGTATGACTGAAAAAACCCAGAATCACCAACGGTAAAAACTAATAAGAAAACAAAGTTACTTCAGAGGCAAAGTTTTTTGTTTTGTTTTGTTTTGTTGTTTTTTTTTTTTTTTTTTTTTTTTCAAATGGATGAAAAATACTGATGTGTCTTTCTTAAATTATTTTATTCTTTGCAGGGAATTGTTTTCATAATTTATTATTAAAATTCATCAGTATTCTGATGCCCTTCCCACAGGTGTGGATTTTTGTGTCAAACAGAATTGTCACTCAAAAAACCCTCTTTCCTTCTTTTCTCAGGGTCAGTGTGGAAAATCAAATACTGAAATATGGGTTTACTACTCGTGAAATTATTATTTTGGAAAATGATGATCCTGGAGGAGTGTTTGAATTTTCTCCCTCTTCCAGAGGTCCCTACAGTATCAAGGTAGCTATCTGAGTAATTTTTCTTAATCGTTATGGACAAATTACTTTGAGCAGAGTGCTAGAAAAGAGGTGAATTTTCTTTTTTACAGGAGGGAGAGTCTGTTGAACTGCAGATTGTCCGCAGTAGAGGAAGTCTCACCAGACAGTTTCTACGCTACACTGTAGAGCCAAGAGACAATAATGAGTTTTATGGAAGCACAGGAATTCTGGAATTTAAGCCTGGTGAAAGAGAGATCATACTTACTCTTCTGACAAGGATGGATGGAATTCCAGAGGTAAAATTGATATTTTCTCTCTTCAGATTGTGTTCACAGGCACATTAGTTTGTCATTTATTAAAATACAGGCAAATATATGGGAGCAGAACAAGTGTATAATGGTTTTTCTCCAGAATATCTTCCCAGCCTTCAAACCAGGGATGACTGGATAAATAGAAGGTGTCTTTGGATTTAATAGTCCTCAGTGGAATTTTTTTGTGTTAATTGGAACAGTAAAACTTTGAAACCATGTAAGTTTTTATCATCCATGACACTCTGTAGCATAGAGTGCCATTGTTTAACTGAACTCTGTGTCAAGAAACACTTCCTTTTTGTTTATTTTCTAGTAATCATCTGCTAGTTTCACACAGTGGTCCCAAGTCTAGGTTAATATTTGCCATGTAGATACATAGACATGATACTTTTTAATGTTTTAATGTTCCTTGAAGCATTATCTGTGAGCCTTTCAAAGAAATATATGAAGTACAATGTCCCATTAGATTAATAAAGCAAGCTCATACATTCTTTTGAATTAGTTTGCTGTCAGTGGTTTTAAGATCTTTGCTTTCCCTGTTACAAATCCAGAAACTTTAGTAAATCTTATGGAAAACGTACCATTCAGCAAGCATTACAAATATATTTGTACTAATGAATTGATGTGATTCTAAGTTAAGTACACAAAATAAGTCCTTGCCTGTAATAATGCTAGATTTTTTGAGAAAATTCTCCTATCAGAGGTAGAAATTTTAATTGTATCTTTGATCTGTTGACAGTGTATGAACACTGTATAGGTAGAAAGCGTGTGTGATTTCCTTTTGTTTAAATTTATGTCTCCTTCTGCCTGGCTAGGGACTGTGGATGTTTGCCCATTTTTTTTTGGTATGAATACTGAATATGTGTTTTTATTCTAACTGTATTTTCCTCTTCTAGCTGGAAGAGACGTATTCTGTAGTACTCAGTGGCCATAGTGAAATGCCAGGCAAGTTGGGGAATGCCACAAGGGTCAATATAACCATTTTGAAGAATGATGATCCACATGGTGTCATTCAGTTTCTACCCGATGAACTATCAGTAACAATAAAGGAAAGTAAAGGAGAAAACATCTATGCTGGTAATTCTTTTTTATTAGTTACTGCCTTACCTGTTGTCTGCCCCTGCAGGGCTTCTTTTCCCCATTTCACCTTTCTAGGACAATGTCTGACTCAGATTTCCACTCAGGAGTTTCCATAGTGGTACAGTGTCAGCATGATGAGCCGTGGAGGCTGAAGTGGAGGAGGATGAGCCTGGAAAGCCAGAGGGATCAATCCAGTAAAAAAGTGGCTAGAGAATATTCCAGACAGGAGGGGTGGAGTATTGATGTATGTGCAAAGTGCAAGCTGGAGGTAGTAGCTCTTCTTGTGGAGCTGCTGTGGTTTCAGCCCAGAGGGCAACTGAGCACCATGCAGCTGTTTTCTTATCTCTTCCCCCCCAGTGCTGCGAAGGAGAAAATGAAGCAAAGGACTCAGGAATTGAGACAAGGGCAGGGAGAGATTACTCACTCGTTATGATCACAGGCAAAAGACAGACTCATTAGGGGAAGAAAAAAAGAACACTTTAATTCAAATACTAGCAAAACCAACACTTAACAAGGTGGGACAGTGAGAAGCACCACCACATCCCAAAAACACCTCCTCCCACCCCTCCCTTCTTCTGGGGCTCTGTTTTGCTCCCAGTCTCTCTCCCTCCTCCCCCAGTGGTGCAGGGGACAGAGGATGGGGATCACAGTCAGCTCCCCACTCCTTCCTGCTCGGGAGGTGGGGTGAACACTGCCCATCCCTCCCCTGCTCCCTGGGGCTCCCCTCTCACTGCAGACAGTGCTCCAGGAACTTTCTCCAGGGTGAGTCCTCTGCACCACTGCACCTTCCCCTGCTTCCTCCACCTTCCTTCCACTGACCTCAGTATTTGCATAGGTGTCATCCTCACAAGTCCCCACCCCCTCCCAGGTTCCCCTTCTTAAATACGGTATCACAGAGGTGCAGTCACCATCACTAACTGGCTTGACCCTGGCCAGAGCTGGGACTAACTTGGAGCCAGGGGAGCTTTGAGAAGCTTCTCACAGGGGCCATGGCTGTAGCCCCCTCCCCTGCTACCAAAAACCCCACCACACAAACCCAGCACAGGAGCATGAAGAATAGGGTGCTGTGTGAGAGAAGAATATAGCTAAATCTTCATGTGGGTGACTTTATCTATCTCTATTCAATTATAAAGTACACTTACAGGCAAAAAATAACAAATTTGAGCAAGTTTGGACTGCTTTAGTGGACTACCTTTGTGTGTCCATATGTGTAGTGCTCTCACATACTAGTTTTGTAAGAAGTCAATTTGTTTATTATTTGCTTTCCTTTTCCTTTGTTTCAGCTTCACTGACCTTTTTGATTTGTGTTGTTCTGAAGATGCACACTGACTGCATATATTTGCTTTTTTCAGCTTCTTACAGAGTTATAAGAAACCAAGGACACTATGGCAATGTTAGTGTGTCTTGGATTGTTGACCCAGCAAGTACCAATGACATCTATCCAGAACAAGGGACTATTTTCTTTGATAATCTGGAGTTTTCGAAAAATATCACCATTTACTCACTGCCAGATGAGGTAAACATTTTTACAGTGTTTTTGTGTGAGTATATGGCACAAAGAGTAAGTGCTAAAACTACAATGTAAGGAGAAAGAAGGAATGTCTGTTTTTTAAGAGCCTGATAATTATTTGTAGGAAAACCCAAAATACTTGGGTAAAACTGAGATTACTTCGGCAAAACATAAAATAATTTGAGAAGCTGTGCATACCTATACAAAGAAGTTAGAAGATGGGAGTATTTGAATGTGATTAAATTATTAAAAAATTAATTTGAATAAAAGCCTTGTTTTGATAGCAGGAATTCTAATTTTTATTTTTTATGCTAATATATTTGAAGTAATGCAAGAAAGAATGACAATAATTAATAATAAATAAAGCTGTAAAACTAAATTACATGTATCAGAAGCAGGAAGCTACAAAATAACTTTTGGGTCATCTGTACACATTAAAGATGAGGGGACTTATTTACAAAGATTTTAGACTGATGCTTTCTGTGTAACTTTATCAACTGTTGTTTGCCATCCCTCTTGACAGACCTAGTAAGGATCAATAAATGAAAAACAACACTCAGAAATCTCTGGTTTGTTAACCCTCACAGTTGTTCATTTTAATTTCTTCATTTTTTTGTATGCAATAAATTAATTTCATAATACTTTCTCTTTCAGATACCTGAAGAGATGGAAGTGTTCATCATCAGCTTATTCAATGTTACTGGCGGAGCCAGGCTGGGCAATATAACTAATGCAATTTTAAAAATTACAAGGAATGATGATCCCATTTATTTTGCAGGTTAGATACTATTGTTTTGAAATGTAGAATACATATACTACCCCAGACAGATTTTATTGACAGGCCACATGGAGCTAGTGTGAAACGTTCATGCTTTTGTTGTGTTGAGTTTGTATTTGTTTCCTTCAGAACCTTCCTTATTTTATTTCATTATTCACTTTGTTTATTCTGGGATTGGTTAGGTGACTAAGTACAACAATATTCTCTTGTACCCACAAGTATTTCCATGCCTTTAAGACATACGCCTTCCGTTTCACTGAGGAGAAGGATCCTCTTGGGGAGGGTTAGGAAAACAGGCCACATGCAAGAAGCTCAGGCTTGGACTCAGGTGGATTTGTTGCTTCTGTATTTTCAGAACCTCTGACAGTGAGCGTTAAAGAAGGAAGTGTTGCCAACTTTACAGTCCTAAGGAATGGATCTACTGATGTTGCTGTTGCTGTCCAATATATTACTGTGAATGGAGATGCAACAGCTGAAGAGGGAGACTTTGTTCCCAGTGGAGACAACAGTTTTATTTTCTTCGATGTTGGAGAAAGAGAGCAGAATTTATCTGTGTATATTAACGATGATGATATCCCTGAAACTGATGAAAAATTTTATATCTTCCTTTTGAATTCTACAGGTAAAAGTCATGATTTGATGTATGTTTAGTAACTTTTTTTTTTTTTTTCCTGCTGTCATTTTAAACCAGCCTGGCCTTTTCATAGAGCAATATATACATGCCAAGTATTATATGAATAAGGTTTGCTTCAACATTTCTATACAATTACTGTACATGGTGTGTTTAGATTTTAATCTGGAATTGTTTAATTGAGAACAAAAGTCAAATGATACAGCTGAAACCTTTCCTGCAAAAACAACTGGAGTGTAAGTCTCTTTTCAAATGTAAATGCTCCAAATTATATGGGGTTTTGACTACAGAAACACAAAGCTAAAGAATGTTAGCACTGCAGCAGTCATAGGGAAAGAGGGATTCTTTCAGTTTTTCTTGTCATGCTCCAGTGTATGCTACATAACTGCCTGATTTCTGTAAAAACAAACAGAACTGCCTTTTAGAGGAAAATCATGTAAATTGGTTTCTGTATTATTTCTGTAGTAATGCAATGTATGCATACGTTTTTTTGACTTTGACTTTATAGTTTTACAAGGCTTAATTGACAGAAAAATGCACGTTAGAAATTACCCAGTGTACCACCAGTAAATAATGGATTTATTATCTTAGAAATAATATTGTTTTGTTTTGTTTCATTTTTTGAATGTTATCATTGAGCAGAAAATGATACAAAATTATTCAGCACATTCCTGTTTTTGAAATAGAGTCTTCTGGAATAAACCATCACTGCTGTGTAATATTGACAAGAAAATATAAGTTAAATGTAAGAAATAGGTAAATTTTCCTGGGCTCTACCTGCTTAATAAAGACCCTTCCCACTCAGCACTGCCAAAACTCAAGGTATAGTCGGAGAGTGGTCTACAACTGTGTTAGCAAATTTTAATGCTTTATTGTCCTTCAGTTGTTATTATTCTGTAACAGAGAGGTAATAACAAGGTGTGAATGCACTGCATAACTTTGCAGTGTAAACCAAAACTGTATTGAATAAGCCTTCAAAACAGTGAGTGAGGCTTGAGGGGCTGTTATTTAATAAAGCAAAAGAAGATTATCACAACCATCAATCTATACCTTCACATTAGATTGTGTGGTAGGTTCACAGAGTAAAATACCTACCAGGGATTCAATTCAAGATGAGGAAACATAAAATTAGATTTCTTCACTTAGACATGCATACTAAGTGTTTTAGACCTCGTGACAGTCCATAATGATCTAGTCTTCAGAGTCAGTGAGACTGAGAGAGTGCTTCAGGTCACACCAAAGCGGACACCCTGTGTCTGGTCTATTCATTGCTCACAAAGCTTCATTGATCTTGAACTGCATCTTCCCTAGGCATTGGTATCAGGTAGCCAGAGAATTACAGGGGATTTTTTAGCAATTATTTGAGTATGAGGCAGAGTATTTGTTTCCTGAGGTCAACTAGCATTCACCCTGGTACCCAGGTCTCTTACAGAAACGATTGGACATAGCTATTCTTCTCTCTTAAATTTTCTCTTTCTACTTTACAAACTTTCTTCAGGATCTACTGGTATTTTCTCTTACCACTCTATTGGGAATGTATGATGGCTTTCCTCCCAGCACACTGGTCCTACAAGAATGGCTAGAGGCAAGCTCCCTTTGACTCTAAAAGGATCATATCTTCATGCAGCCTCTCTAGAATCACTAAGAATACAGAATGTTTCTATACACATTCCTGAAGGCAAACCAAAATATTTTCTACCTGTGATGTGTTGCATATATTGGCCTTGATTGCTACATCCCTTTTGAAAATTATGGTGGGCTGTTGTACCTCAGATAGCAATACAGATACAAATACAGATAGAGATATATGAAGTTAAAGCAGTAAATACATTGTTTACTTTGGAACAAAAGCTAGTCTAATGCTCTTAAATAGGTGAAAAATTGGATAGGGTGGAAACAAGTTTACATCTGTGGGCATAGGAAGTATGTTAGAATGTCCCTAGAGTGCTAATATACACACAGAAATCCTACTAGCTTATAGTCTACCTCACAGATTTCTTACATTTTTTCCCTTTCAGATGGGCTGTGATATGGGTATGAATAAGCTCTTAGACATTGTTCTTAGCCTGTAGTTAGTATAAGTGCAATATTTCTATTCTAGGTCTAGAGGAGAGCTAGAATATCTGCATACATATATTTTTCTTTTGACTTGACCTATTGATCAAACACGAAATACTACCTCTCATACAATCCTTTCTGCTCAGAATCACATCTTATCTGGTCATGTCACATATATATTTTCCTGCAAATATTATGTCTTGCTCTCTGCATGAGATGCTACTTAAGAATTTTTACTCTGATTTTCCTGTTATTGAGCATCTCAAATACGGTTTTTCACTGATTGTTTTATCATTGTTTATTTCTTTGTTTGCATAAAAGCAGTTGGTGTGAGAAAGAACCACCTTCAGTTGTAGAGTTACATCCATTTCTGATTTCAGTTTTCATAAAATTAATCACCCTCTTTTTAGGGGATACTGTTATCTTTAAGGCTGGAGTGGCTACAGTTATTATTGAAGCAAATGATGATCCAAATGGAATTTTCTCCTTGGAACCTTTAGAGAAGCCAGTGGAAGAAGGCAAAAGTAACGATTTTTTGTAAGTGGCTTTTAAATAATACTTTTGCACTTTTTTTTTAAATCGGGTATGTGATACTTTATGGATAGTACTTCGTTATAATCCCATACAAGTTTGCATTGATAAAAATGTATTAAAGAAAAATAGCTTTACCAAATTTTGGATTAAATGATTTGTAAACATATTGAAGACATCAACTGTTATATTATCAACTAGACTGTGCATATTAAAATCTATACAGAAATTCATGTTAAAATGTAAATAAATAAGACTACAGCATTGTTGATTTGTTATATTCTCAGTAGATTTTAGATACAGAAGAATCTAGATGATTTATCAGAATATAACCTGGACTAACAGAGAAGTAAAAAACCTTTTCAAAATACAGTGAAATATGACTATGTTGTTGTTCGTTTCTTTTTTCACCCTACTTTGAAGCCTTCCCCTACAAACAACCTATATTACTGTTTTATTTCTGTTAGTTTGTTTTTCTCCTATCTGTTAATACAGATGGAAGTCTATACTCAAAGTCCAGATGTGACTGTCTTCTAGACTGAAAATACTGTTCCCTAGTCTGAGCTCTGGGATGTATTCAGTAATGGGAAGGGTTAAGAATTAATTTGCTTGGCATCTTACCTTCTTACATTCCATGAAGTCATGATAGAATTATAATTTTGTGAAAATACTGATTTTTCATTAAGAAACCTCTAGACAGGATATAAAGAGAAGATAGATCACAATAAATGTGATAGTGTGAACAGCTAGAGAAGAGGCTCCTTTCACATTTGTTTAATTATTTTTATATATTTTTATTCAAATTTTTGGTTTGTTTGTATAAAGGCCCTGAAGCAGATACCTAGAATTGTGAATTAGGTTTTTATGTTTGTGTTGCACATCTAAAAAATTAAAATCATTGAGAAAAGAGGATATTAAATATATTGTGTGTTTAAGGTTTTTTGTGCTGGTCTTTGGGGTTTATTTGATCCTTTACAATCATATTTGCAGGTTAATTTTTTTTTTTTAATTTGATGGTGTGGAAAATGATAAGTTGAACTAAACATATTTATATACAGATGCTTTATGGAAGCACATGCTACCAAGATCACCAGCATTTGAGGACAATGCTCAGTCCTCACTGATGAAATATCTATTTACTAGAGAGCTGCTGTCTCTTCCATACCCTCACTGCTTGGGCTATTTTGTGGTATATAACAAAAGGGTCAGAGTAGCTTATAACCTAACTGCTGAGAACAGATATGGCAGCACTGAGCTTTAAAGGCAGTAATTGGAGTTACTGCAGCAGTGCTACACAGATGGGATAGAACACCCCAGTTAATGGCAAAAAAAGAAAAACCTTTGGAAGCAGAAACAACATAATTGTGTTGCTGTGTCTAGACTAATTTTGCTGAAATAATTTTTCAGCCTGATACAATCTTTTTGTACAGCATTTTATTTTACCATACAAACAGAAGCACAATTTTTGTATGTAAAGCACACTTTGTTAATAAAGGCACAGATTTTATTTATAATGACTTTTGAAAATTGGTGAAATTATGTTACTAGATATCTATACAAAAAATAAAATCTTGGTTTTATTTAGTACATTCTTAATCTGGAACAGCCACTGTTTTCTGAAGGACAAAGAGCACAACTCAAATCTAATACCAATGTAAGAAAGAGCTTATGGAGGCTTGACGGTTAAAGGGAGAAATGTTTGTGGCTAAATTTAGATGATTTTCATGTCTAAAGTTGGCCAGGTATATAATTTTTTAATGTCAACTTGCTGTACTATTATACATTTGTATTTATTATTTACATAATAGAAGTGCAAGTCAAACTGATGTTTAGCTTAAGAGTGGTACTTTGCATAGACCTTCACTGATGACTTTTTTTCTAAGCTACCTGTTGTATACCTGGGAGTAGAATTATACTGTGAAATTGCAGGCCTTCAAAGAGGATCACATTATTGTTCATGGCTGTATTTATTGTTCATGGTTATTTAGAACATTGTATATTATTTTCCACAGTGAGAAAGATAGTGTAATCATGTTTTCTCTTGCTAATAAATGCTGATGCATATCTGCCAGGACGATCACTTTTTCTGTATCACTGAACAGAATTTTGAGACACAGAGGACACTTTGGCAATGTCTCATTGACCTGGCAGCTGTTTGATAATGACTCTGCGCTGAGGCCAGGAGAAGAATTCTATGAAACTTATGGGACCGTGTGCTTCGTGGATGGTGAAGAATCAAAGCCAATAACACTCCGTGCTATTTCAGATAAAATTCCTGAATTCAATGAATTTTACATTCTAAAGTTGGTGAATGCTTCAGGTATTGTCTTCCATATCACCATTCCTTTCATATCTGGTAGAAAAGAATTATGTTTAATCAATCAGAAAGAAACCAACCCTGGAAAGAGTATGTGATACCAACACCTTTAATCATGTGTTGGTATCATATACTTTTCTGATGAGGCTTTAGGTTTTATTTTTAATTTAATCTCAATTTAGGCATATGAATACGGTTACTCAGTTCCTGAATTACCGTTATACACATTTTGGTGATCTGACCTTTAAAAAGGATGCCTCTTGGTAATTTCAGAGATGTAGATCTTCATGTAGTTGAAGAAAAAATAAAGCTATGGCTTTATTAAAAAAAAAAAAAAATATGGCCATGCATGTCTACTATAATGGAGGTTGATTGGTTTGTTTGCTTTTTCCTAGAGGAGGTAAAATACTTACAGTTACCACTTCATATGACTTAAATTACAGCAGCTACAGGTCTGTTACTGAGCAGAGTTCCAAATCTCCTGGTTTTATTCCACCTCAGTACTATTTATGATCTTCTGTGCCCAGATACAAATGAAAATGTGTTGACCTTTTAGTAAGTGAAATCCAAATGTGTGTACAGAAGATTTCCTACTTATAAAAGGAAGATCACTGCACACTTTGAACATAGAGGCTCTACATTCACATCATGATCTTCGTATCATGATTTCTTACTGTGCAGAAATAGATGATTGACAGGAACAGAAATTATGGCAGGATGTGGCAGCAGTTTTAATACACAATGGGTTACTGATTTTGCAAGGTATCTCTGCTTCTGATTCAGAGGCAATGGGCCAAATTTTGCCATTCCATATTTGTGTAAGTCTTGGAGTAGTATGAGAACTGAATTTGTCCCCATGTTTGTCAGGTGAATCAAAGGTAACCTATCGCATTGACTAATTCAGAAAAGTTGGAGCTGATCTTGTTTTAGCTGAAAGACAAATGTGTGTTTTGCAGTTGAAAAATAACATACTGCTTTGCTTTCTTTCAAAATTGCCACTATAGCGTTTTAAAAACAATATAGTTAAATTATGTTATTTTTAAATCAGAGCATTTTGTAAGAGTTCAGAGGCTCTTTAAAGAAGATTAAAGCCTTTTTAGCAACATAATTTATTGAAAAAAGCTTTAAGTACTTAGTAACTTTTTTCAGACTGTGTTGTTTGAAACCAACCATTAACTTTTGCTCTGGCTTTCGTTATATAGGTGGGTCTCCTGGTCCTGGTGGTCAGTTATCTGAAACAAACCTTGCTGTAACCGTGATGATCCCATTCAATGATGACCCTTTTGGAGTCTTTGTTATAGATCCAGAGAGCCAGGACAGAGAGATAGCGGAAGATGTTCTTTCTGAAGATGATCTTTCCTATATTGCAGACTTCACCATCTGGAGACAACAAGGCACCTTTGGTGTTGTCCGTTTAGGTTGGGAAATATTGTCTAGTATGTTTGAAGCTGGACTACCATCAATGGTAGACCTCTTGTTGCTGGGAACGTTTCCAAGTTCAGTACAATCTCAGCCCCACATGAGGCGTCATCACAGTGGAACAGATGCCTTGTATTTCAGTGGAGAAGAGGATGCATTTGGAATTATTGGTCCAGAATACCCATACAATGGAAATACTGCATTAGCCAACTTTACATTTTCAGCATGGTTAATTCCTAATGTCAGTACTGATGGTTATATAGTTGAAAAGGATGACGGTAATGGGACGTTATATTATGGTGTGAAAATCCAAACAAATGATTCTCATGTTTCTGTAGTGCTTCATTATAAAGCACTAGGATCCAATATGACATATATGGCTAAAGCAACAGTCCTGAAATATCTGGATGATAATACTTGGCTTCACCTTCTGATTACTCTGGATGAAGGTATAATTGAATTTTACATGGATGGAATTCCAGTTCTGGGTGGAATTAAGAGCCTTAAAGGAGAAGCAATTGCTGATGGTGAGCCAATAGTCTGCATTATTTTTCGCCATATGTAGAGTTCTGCAATGTATAGAAGAGTCTAGCTCCTTGACAGGTGTATGCAAGGTACTGAAATTATTATATCTGGTTTGCTAATTGGAAAGAATGGAATCTTTTTTGAAAAGAATAGAAAATCTGAGGATTTTCAAAAATCATGTGGAAATTAGAGCCGGGAAAGTTCCAAAAAATTCACAACTGTAACAGCACTTGGATTGCAATAATTGAGAATTAAATATAGTAACTTTTAATTACATTTATAGAGATATGCTTATCATGTATACATAAAGTTATATATGTTTAGAATTAGTAACTTCCATAAGATTTACAGCACTGTAGTTTAGAAAGGACTATTTTCCTCTCAGTTTCTGAAACAAAATGCAATAATGATTTTATTTCTGGTTGCGTATTACATTACAACAAAGCCATATCTTGTAAGCAATAGAATTTTTCAGGGCACAGATTTACTTAAGTATGTATTTACATGGTATATGTAATTTCTGCCTCTAAGTTTGATAGTGTTCCAAGGAACATTCACATATGTACTTCAGTTTATCTAACTGCATAGTCCCAGGTGTCACTTTAGTCATAGGTAACCATTGCGGACGTTCACTCTGAACTGGCATAGCAGTGGCCAGAGAAGTATCAGAACAATTCCTTTATGAAGTCAAATATTAAGCAGTCAGAGAACATTTATATTTACTCTTTCTTTTGCAGTTTCCCACTCTTTTTCCTTTCTTCCCCTTGCCTTCAGTTTCACATGTTTTCTTTCGTGGGTATAGGCAGTGAATGATTATTAAATTCTTGAATACAGACTCCTTTTCTGTAATCAAAGAAGGACAAATAAAAAACATACAGTGATGTTAAATTCATATACATCTACATGCACACATGTACACAAACATAGAGTGAGAATAGAGAGGAGACTTCATTAATTGTATAGCATAGTATTATATTTCTGCTTGTTAATTTCCAGTGGTTGGTCTGAGAAATAACTTTGTCCTCTGTTACAAAGCAGTGCCTCTGCAATTAATAGTTTCCATCAGACTTGCAGTACTGTAGCTGAGAAAGGATTTTTTTTCCCCTCAGTTTCTAAAACAAAGATGTGTGAAATGCAGTAATACTTTTGTTGCTAGAAGGATATGTCTGAGTCGTTGTAAATTTTCTATATTAGTGGAGATGGCATATGCTCTGTCTGGAGATACTACAAGCATAAGGTAAGGATTTAATCTCTCTCCATTTAATGTTGGAAACTACACAGTGGTGAGCAGAGTAGTCCAGTTTTTCTCACCATCCTCTGCCTTGTGCCCTGTGGGACCATTATCAGTTGCTGTGGCTGCTCATCTCTAGAACTGATGCTCAGCGTCATATGGTTGCCGGTACATTCAAGAGCACAATTTCTTCCAAAAACATAAAACAACTGGAAGGAAGAGATATCTGTGTGTTTTAGCATAGTAGGAATAAGTATGAGGTACTGGCTTAGTATATTTGTGTAAAAAGCATCTGTGATCCTATGATTTGCTGAGTAGGTTAATTTTTTGGAGACAGAGAAATATTAATACTCTTGTAAAAAGCATTTGGGATTTGGTGTACATTTCTGAAGTCTGTATTCCCAGTGTACTGAGGGGAAAAGCATGTCCAGAAAGGCTAAGGCAGTGATGATAAGTGTCATCAGAATGGAGCCACTGTCCTAGCAGAGAGAGACAAAATGGGGGTCTGTTTAGCAAATCAAAAACCAAGAGGGGTTGCTGATGTGCTCTGCAAATCTCTAATGGAAAGAGAAGTTTCCAAATCTCATTAGAATAAAGGATGGTGACAATGTGCTGGTAGAACTAGTAGGATGATAAACCTGGACAGTCCAGGGTGGAGTTGTCTGACCTGTGATGATCTACCTGTAACACTGAGATGAGACTCAAGGAACCTCCTGATTTTGCATTTCAAGATCAATATGATTCCTAATCCAGGGATTATAAACAGTTTACCGTTGATTTTTAACAACTACTGCTATTCAGCTGCAGATGCATTACTTTGAAGAAATAAAATAACATGAGGAAAATTATGATTTCCTTCTCAGGTCCCGGAATAGTGAGAATTGGAGCAGGAATCAACGGCGGCAGTAGGTACACAGGGCTAATGCAGGATGTAAGGCTTTATGAGAGTAAATTGACACGAGCAGAGATCTATGAACTTCATGCAAATCCTGCGAAGAGTGATGTCCACCCTGTCTCTGGATATTTGGAGTATTGGCAAGGAGAGACCAATAAATCATTCATTGTGTCTGCAAAGGATGATGAAGAGGAAGAAGGAGAGGAGTTATTCTTCCTAAAGCTCATTTCTGTGCGTGGTGGAGCTCGAATTTCACAAGAAAACACCACAGCAAGATTAAGAATACAGAAAAGTGATAATGCTAATGGTTTATTTGGCTTCACTGGGTCATGTATTCCTGAGGTAAGGTGTTCATTAAGAAAATTATAGGTGAAGTTTTGGACACAGAAAAGTTAATGGCAATACCAACTGAACAGCACAGGGCCTAGATTTCACACTGTTAGTTTCTGTAGCTAAGCAAAGATTTTCTAGAGTTTAGAAATGTGTGAGTTCTGTTAATACAGTCTCAGTATCACTGGCATTTGCAACATCATTTTTTAAAATCCCCCAAGATTACTTTTGTTAAGAAAATTGATTTTGTTACGTAAACTGAAGTCTAAAGCTTAAATTTTTCTAGAACAACATTTTTTTCCTTCTGTCACATCTGAGACTGAGTTATCATTTAAAATATAAGATTTAATTTTCTTCTTTGGAATATGGATTATTACAGAGATACTTATTTTAGTTTTCTGTGTTACATTATGTGTTTGAAATAATTTTACTACAGGTCATGCAGTGGAAAGGCATGATGTATATTGCCACAATCATTTGCTGTCACAAGTTATAAAGTACAGATTGAATATGTTTGGTGTGAATTTAATTGATAGTGTCTTGAGTAATTTTTTTTTTTAACATTAAATTGTTCTTTGGTGGTAGCCAAAGATATGAAATATGTAAACTTGCTAATTTTGGGGAGGATTGAAATAAACTTAATTAATTTTTAGTTCTTTAGTAAATTATGGAGGAGAAAGATATTATACCTATTTCTGTTGGTATTAGACTATTTTGGAAAACAAGCTTCAGAATACTTTCCCATTTGGGAACTCTCATGACCTTTTAATTACATTCTTTCTAACCAAAGTGCTTTTAATGTGTTTGAAAGTAACTATCTTGCCTGAATGATACTGGGTTTCAGTTTGGTTCAGTTTACTTTCTATGTGCCTACCATCCGCTATGATAATAGATTCCTTCAGTTTCAAATGCCACTGATAATACTGTGATGCCACAGATCATCAACCAACCATGAAGCAAAATTAAAAATTTATATGGCATGTTAATTGTTTTGCACTTATCCTACATCCATTTCACCAGGGAAATATTAGAGCTCTCAGTGATGATGCAGATGCACATCATCGTTTTATCAGTAGTTTTATGCTTTATGTGCATATCAGTCTACTAGACAGATGAAGGCACATGCAGTATCTGCTCTCTGTTATACAGCAGCTCTGAAATTTATCTAATACTTAAGATAGCTTTAGCCTTTCTGGCAATTTTCAAATAAAATTATTTTCAGGGTTAGTTCTATGATTGTAATTTTCTAGAATATATGGTCAGTATGCCAACTTTGTTCCAAATATATGAAATTGTTGCTGCTGAAGTCATGTTCTCTGTGAAGATAGAATTGTAAAGAGGACTGTAGCACAGAAAATGTTTCAAAGTTTTTCCTGAATGATGGTAGTATAGTTTAATTATAACTTTTGTTTTCGGGGGGGAGGGGGGTATTCTTTTGTTTTTGTATTTTTTTTTTTTTCCTAGTGTTTCTAGTTGGGGAAAGGGAGATTCTAAATCTTCCTTTAGATTATTGCTAGTGAAAATTAAAATCATTGTCATTAATGTGAAACAGTAGTTTCAATTGCTTTTGACATGTACATTTCAAGCATATTGATTCTATCTTTGACATGTAGTTCAGGGGAAGAGATTGTGTCCAAAACAAACAGCAGGGTATCATTACTGACTTACCTTTACAGTCCACAGCAAGCTACTAAAAACTGTTGCAAATTCTGCTAAGATTGTTCTGACCACCATCAAGTTCAGTTTCAGCTTCCAACCAAAAGTGCTGAAAATAGCATGACAGCAGTTTTCACCTGAACATTTGACTAGCGTTAGACAATTCCATGTTTTGCATTTATTGCTTTGCTTTACTTTGACAATAACAAACTTCTCAATTTCTTGCTTTCTTCCAGAGTGCCGATGAGGGTTCCACTATATCCTGTGTCGTGGAGCGTACAAGGGGAGCCTTAGACTATGTGTATATAAATTACATTATCTCACAGGTTGATTCCACTGGCATTAATTACTCTGTTACCGATTTTTCTAACAGCAGTGGCACTATCACATTCCTTCCTTGGCAGAGATCAGAGGTAAACCCTACCTTCCTATTAACTATTCATCCTGCCCTTTGCAAACCTGCTGGAAAACACCTTCTGAGGATGCTTGACTGGTCTTCATACTAGAGAGTGTTTTCTTCACATGGCTTTTGTTATATTTTGCAAGGTTTTTTGTATCCCTGACAACTAACAAGTGATGTGATAGCTGCTTATAGATCTGTGTGTATCTCGGTTCAGGGCTCACCATGTGTGCATGTATGTTTGAATGCACATAATATATGAGATATGTTTGCGTATATGTATATATTAGGTTTATATATATATACATGTATACTTGAAGTGTAGATAGCCCTGGGCTGAAATAATGGATCCAGCTACTTTTGAAATTGGAAAGTGAACAGATTTTGGTCTGAGTTTTGGAACTCAGATTTATCTCCACATCAATTAAATGGGCAGCAGTAAAGTTCACTGCTGTAATCAAGTGTCTTGCAACTGCTGTTGGCCATGTTCTGTCCCTTTTGCTTAATCTGTTTCTATGAATTCAATCCTGACCTGCAGCATAGGAATTTCACATTTATTTGAAGAAGAAGTGTGGGACCACAATACTGTAGAAAGTTAATGTGTGTTATCTATTAGTGTTTGTAAAATAGAAAGAGTGAATTGTTAGTAGAAAATGCTGTCCTCAGTTTCACTTCTGTGGCTCTGCTGAAGTCAGTATGAACTGACTGAAACCCACTGACAACTTTGAAAGGATCCTGGTGGCTCCAATAGAACTGTGGTTCTGGTCCCAGTTAAACAATATCAGTGATTAGAGCTTGGCAAAAGCCTGTGATATCTGAAAACACTTTGTTCGTGTCACTGTTCATTCAGCTTTAGTTGTCCATTGAATCATATTACTGCATTGCATACCGTCATATAAAGCAAAAATTTCCAAAGCTTTTCTAATCTGGCAGCATGGATGAAGCCTGCCTTATTCTGTCCAGTGGCAGAAAAGGGCTGGTGTACCCTTATGCTCCACTGCCACGTGGTCCAGTTTATTGTCCACATATGGAGGAGTTAATGGGCATGGCCCTAAGAGGCAGAGTGGGAACAGTTGCTCGTCAGGTGAGATATCCTGAGACTTTCCACTGGTATTTGCAAGGTACTCATTCCCATGCCTCTGAATATGATCAGCTACTTAAACCTTCTCTTCTGTGTGTTTGTCTAACTGTACCGCAATATGTAGAAAGCTGGAATTGTCTGAGATGGATATGTTATCCTGTGCTGAGCTGGTTATGTTAATGAATAGTATGATCCGCAGTATCGAGTGTCAGGTGGCTTATAAAGCTTGCTTTACTTGCTCTCTAAATTGGATTAATCACTGTGATGCCTCTTCAGAAGCATAATTTCTTCAAGATTTTTAAATCTATCAGATATTTAAACTATGCTTATGTTAAGGTAGATGATAAATAATTGCTTACTTGGTTATGTGGTTATGTAATTTGAAACACTTAAGAAAATATGTCTTCCATCTCTGGCAGCCTGGTAAAGTTGTTTTTGGAATGCATATTCTAAACATTAAATGTTCTCCTAGAAGTTAGGTTATGTTACGTGGAACACAAAAATGTTGTCTATGTTACTTTCAGAACTACACAGCAGATACAGCTGAATGACTAATCAAATACTTTGATGAATTAAGCAGGGTCGTGAAACTCCTAAGTGTTGTATGTTGCATGGTTTGATTTCTCCATGATTTGATCCTCTCTAGGTCTTAAATTTGCATGTTATTGATGATGACATTCCGGAGCTAAATGAATATTTCCGTGTGACATTAGTCTCTGCAGTGTCTGGAGATGGAAAACTAGGTTCAACTCCTACCAGTGGAGCAAGTATAGATCCAGAAAAGGAAACTACTGATATCAGCATCAAAGCCAGTGACCACCCATATGGTAACAGTGATAAAGATGATACAGTCTTGTTGCAAATAATTGTATAGTTCTAGCCCAACAGATAAAAACTTGCTTGGACTTGATAGTTGAGGAAGCAATGCCACGTATTCCACTTTATATAATTTAAGATTAATTAATAATTTTTATAAAAGAATGAAAGGTGAGTTACTTATTCTTGAGAATATTGCAAAAAGATATCATAGCTACCCTGACTAAACAGGCAAAGATTCCTTTTGAGAGCAAATAAAGGTTGCATGTAGTTGATCCTGTGCAAGCTTTTCTCAGATCAGATTTTTCCTGATGAAGAGAGACGTTTCTGCATGCTTGTTATACCAATAATTGCCCAATACTTTGTCATGTTGAGACTCTTTTGGGAAGAGCTGAGTTCATTACTGTGCTGTGTCTTTATCAAGACAGATATGGATATCAGTGAGAGAGGGGAAGGTACATGGTACATCCCTGGAAATAGCATGATTGAGTCCTAAGGGCATATCAATAACTGTTTCTTAAGTTCAGAAATGTTAAATATAAATATTATAAATAATTTGGTTTCAATTTATTATCATAATTTAAATTTGGTGTGAGAAGTGATATAAATAGTACTTCTTGTCTGCCAGGTCTACTACAGTTCTCGGTGGGGCCACCTCCTCAGCCAGACGATGAAATGACTCTGCCAGCCTCTGCTGTGCCCCATATTACTATTAAAGAAGAAGTTGGACACATCAGATTACTGGTAGTTCGTGCACAAGGCCTTCTTGGAACAGTTCTGGTGGAATACAGAACAGTACCACTTACAGCTTTCAGTCCTAAAGATTATCAGGTATGGCTATTATGAAGGTGTGTAATTATTTTAGGATTTAATTAGAGTTACTTATCCTGGAAATAGCCTACAGTTTGAGTATTTTAGCCCAGCTATGATTCTTTTCAGAGAAACACTTTGTTTTATAAGGTGATATGATAAATGAATGTGTAATTCTCACTTTAAAAATATATATCATTGTGTGACTTTTACCTTCTTTCTATGCAGCGTGTTATATTTCCTAGGAAAAGCCTCTGGTTTTCTTTTTTTTTTTTTTTTTTTTCTTAAAAGAATTGTCAGTTCAGCAAGAAGGGATATTTGCTATTGTAACTGAGAATATCAAACTTTATATGAGCATACAGGTGCATGTACATGTTAACATTATGTTTGTACATAGTAGGATTTGTACATGTTCAACAAAATAACCTGTTCATTATCTGTTTGCTTGTCTAACGGATATTTATGCAGAAGAATGTAGATGAATGGAGATGCTCATAATTCTGTGAATTTAGACTCCCTTTTCTCATAACAAAGACTGAGCAGATTTTTTTTAAAGCTTAAGTGAAGAAAACTAGATGTTTTGACAAAGACAAACAAAATCTAGGTACCACTTCTTTTTTCATATGGATGAAAACATTAGACTTGAACAAAAATGTGAAGATCTTTCATGTTGCAGGCTGTTGTGGGCACACTGGAATTTCATCCAGGAGAAAGATACAAGTACATTACTGTTAACATCACTGATAATTCTATTCCTGAATTAGAAAAAACTTTTAAAGTGGAGCTGTTGAATCCAGAGGGAGGAGGTAAGGCACATATATCAATCCATCAGCTGTATTTTCGTGATCTGTACTCATCCATTAAAATCTTACCTTTCTTAGGTGTCCTATTTCCATGTTATTGCTAAAGACAAACCAACACCTCCACATCCCCCAGATAGCTGTATTTTTTTCTTAGGAAAGAGCTGTTCTTCAAATAATTTGTTAATCATTGCTGGAAACCACCAGATCCCCAAAAAAGTGTATTATTACTGTACCTTAGGTGATTTAAAGACAACTGACACCTTTCACATTACATAATTTCATAGTTGGTAATGAGAATTAAAATAATGTAAAAAATATGTTAATTTCAATTGTTTCAAAATCTGTCAATATTTATAAAATAATTCAATCTAAACAGCAAAAATGTTTTTTTTTTATCTGCCACTTGAGTGAAACCAGAGGAATTGCAATATAACTTATACAGCTGGATTATAGCAATAGGAGGCTGTGGGTGTTTAAAGGCCTACAGAATTTAGTTGAGCTGGAGAGGTAGCTGGTAGCTCTGTGGAAGAGCAAGAAAAACACTCAGAAATCCTGGTGTGAAATATTAGTGCCACGAGAACTGGAGAGCATCAGTGCTCGTACCACATAAAACCACTCAGCCCTTATGGAATTGACTTCAATTGGAGAAAATTTTTAAAGGAGATTGTAAAGCCAGTTGGAGGAAAAAAAGGTAATTAGAAATGCTGGCAGCCATAATGTGACTTTTTAACTGATGTTATTTTTTTAAGCAATCCAGAAATGCAAGTGTGATGCCTTCTGGGAAGTTGTATCATACTACCTTGAATGTCTATGGTGGAACATAGCACTATGGTGCAGCATAGTGATTCCTTTGATAAAAACTTCAGACTTTTCATGCATGTGGACTTTTTGCTTGAATATTTGTTTTGTTAAACGAACTTTTCTCTTCAAATTTTTAATTTTGTTGTTGTTGTTGTAAAACTTACAGCTAACTTTAGTAATTCATTAGGCAGATACCCTCTTAACACAAACTCTCTTTTTGGCCTTTCCAACACCATTGCAAGCACAAAACTTAGGTTAAAGTTTCCATTAATTAAAATTTCTGCAGATTTTTCCAAATTTCTGACACATGTTTTCACTTTGTGAGAAAATATTAGAGTAAGACAGTTTGAGGGTGCTTAGCCCCTGAAGTTTATTTAAATTCACATTTCCATGTTCTTAATGACAGACCTCCTTTAGGAGTGAGAAAGGAAAAATGCAAAGAGGGGACACAAAGAGGGAAAGAAAGAAAAGAGAAAACAGAGGTGTATGTGTTTTCTTTCCTTCTGACATCCCATTGCTATTTTCAATATCATAAATTAAATAAATGTGGCATATACAATACTTTTTTTTCTGGCTTTTATCAGAAATCCTGTATACTTTCATATCCAAAATCGATGCCTTCCTAGAATACTTCCCTCTCTTTTTGTGTTGTCCAGAAATGTTTAAATTACTTTCTGCTTTCTCTTTATTTATAAATGTATATATGTGTATATATCTGTATGTCTGTCATCTTAAAGTTGCTGAGCTCTTTAGAAATGATGGCAGTGGTAGTGGTGATGGAAACATGGATTTCTTCTTTCCAACTGTCCATCAACATGGTAAGCAATTTCAATTAATCTTATTTTTTATTGCTGACTGTAATATCTCTCATAAATTACTATACAGACACGAGTTGTCATAGTGTTACTTTACTTACAGGTGATTAATTTAGATTTCAAATAAAATTCTGTCAAAACATTCTCTTCCATTTTAATTTAGGCATAATTTCAATAGCATTCAGTGTTTAGAGTAACACAGAAAATAACAGCTTCTATACCATCAAAACTATATTGTTGTAAAACACAATATAGTAATTCCACAAGTACAGTTTACAAAATCAGTTTTGTTTGAAAATTGTCAGTTTTTATGGAGAGCAAAAAGCAAAGACACTTTTTAAATTGAAGGTAATTTAAAAATTACCTGATGGTATGCTTTGATACGTGCTTTGTATTACTTTGCTTCTCTGCATGCCAAAAATACAGAAGAATAAGCTGTGCTAGATTTTTAAAAGGAATATTTTGTTTGTTTTTAATTTCTTCTCTTTAATTTTTTATTTATATCATGACATACAGAAAACAAAGATAACTTAATACTGAGAAAATTTAAAAAATACTAGATGCAGAAATAACATAAAATCTGAGGGAAAATACTAATCATATAGGACTTCAAATTAAACACTACAGACCTAAAACTGTTATATGAGCACCCATTATCCAAACTGAATACTTTGTTCCCCTGTGACAGCTTGATTTTCAATTATATTTGTAAATGTAAAGGATTTAATTTTGAATCTGAGAGTAAGTCATTGTTATAGCCACTTTTTGGAGCTTCCTGGGTTTTTTTTGAAGTGCTGTTTCCCTTTTCCTTCTTTCCAGAAAAAATTATTAAGTGCCAGCCTCTTTCTCCCTCTGAGAAGCAAGTTATCTCACCCAAAACAATCTTTTTAGTAGTAGTATTTACCGGACTTGGTTTTTTTCTTTGTTTTTCATTCAAGTTTATGATAGGATGGGACCTGCATTCATCTGGTCTATCTGCTTACAGTGTGGTTTACCGTGTAACTCCCCACCAGCCTAAATTCTGCTCTATTTTCATTCATTAAACTTGTAATTTTATTTCTGTTTCCCCATTAAAATATTTATATTTATTATATTTTTTGTGTCATGGTTCCATAGAAGGGCTGCCAGGACTGCATTATTGAAAGTCAGTTCCTTATCCATGCGGATAGTTAGCACACATTTCAAAAAACAAAAGACAAAACAGCATGGATACTCCAGTCATGCTCTCCTGTGGTTTTTGTTTTGTTTTGGTTTTTTTTTGTAACCTATTTCTTTAGCCATTTTCTTTCATGTAAGAAAAGATGCTAGAAAAAGTAACCCATTTTTGGAACTTGCACTTAACAGCCAGCTTGGGAATTGCATCCCACATCCTTGTGACTATTGAGGCTTCTGATGATGCTCACGGTGTGTTTGAGTTCAGTCCTGAGTCACTCTCGGTAAATGGAACTGAGCCTGAAGATGGAGACAGCGATGTTGTGCTGCAGGTTAGAAAGCTCTGAGTCTCGTATTGCTGTGCACTCCTCTTCTGTCACTGTTTTTACTGGGCGTTTGGCGATGTTTTTGCCATAACTCCGTAGGGTTTGTAACAACTTTATCATGCACATCTGTTTTGCCACGTCATACTGAGTTTTTATTGTGTAGCGTTCAGATTTAAGTTAAAATGATAGAATAATAATACCCACAGGTTTAAAATTACTTCTCCTTGTTTACATTTGAGGTACTATTGTTTTAAAATAACAGTGTTGGTGATACAGCAAATACAGAAAAAGCTGAGATAATAAGATCACACTGCTTTTTAAAGCACAAATTTATTTTTAACCCATCATATCGATGTCTTTGCTTAATTCCATATCATAGTTTTATGTTTTTCTTTCTCATAGAAGAAAAATATGCAGATCTTTATATTTTTCACTTAGGTTGTGAGAACTCACGGGGCCTTGTCTCAGGTGACACTGCATTGGATCATAGTCTGTGATCTTACCAAAGACCTGATCTCTACAGATGGGAATGTAACATTTGATGTTGGCCAAGTGAGAGCAAATATTACCATACAGGTTTCTCCTGATGAAGTTCCTGAATTGGATAAGGTGTTTTCAGTTTTGATCGTCAACGTCTCCAGTGGTCGTCTTGGAAATCATACTAATGCAACATTAACTGTTTTAGCTAATGATGATCCATACGGAGTCTTCATGTTTTCTGAGCAAAACAGACCAATAAAAGTTGAGGAAGAAACAAAAAATATCACCCTGACAATAATAAGGCGTGGTGGTCTCCTCGGTACAGTAATGGTAACATACAGAACTGTTGGCAGTGACGAAAAGTTACCCTTTCTTCCACCTGATGTTGTTAGAGCAGTGGAGGGAAAAGATTATATACCCATTACAGGTTACACGGTCTTCACAGCCAATGAAAGTGAGGCCACGATCTCTTTGCCTATTCTGGATGATGATGAACCTGAGAGGTCAGAATCTGTTTTTGTGGAGCTAAGCAGTGTTGTTTTGATTGAGAAAGTACAGGATCGGCCAAGTAAGTATCTCACATATGTAAAACCTACAATTTAAATATGAAGGCTAGTATTTATATTTAGTAGGATAAAATGCAAGAAGTTTAATGATGAACTTTTTACCTCTGCCAAACTCCGTGTAGTTAAAAAGTCTCTGAGTTTCCTGCCTTGCATGCTGTTAGCATATCCTTCCTTTAGCACAGTATTTTGTCAGGGGTGGATGAACATTTCTCTATCCCTTCTGTATTGCCTTATCCAAGGTTTTCAGGCCAAATATGTTACAGTATTGGTTTTGTGCGCTAATACCTGTTCATCTAGGGTTGTTTCTGTAAAGTTCAGTATTAGGAAATAGCTAAGTTAGTTTTGCTCATTGAAGGCCAAAAGAATTATTTTGAAAAATAAAGTTGAATTATAGCCGCATGTTGCTTCTTTTAGTGTAGAGAGTGTTTGCTTCATCCCTGATACAGATAAATTCAGGTCACTACAGCCTGATTTGTGCTTCAAAGCTTCCTGGCATGTCTAATTGCTGCCTCACCCCAGATTAGTCTTGATATTAAGAGAAACTTCAAATGTAATTCTGCTGGAAATTTGAAATCTTATTTATATTTAATCATAAAAACTGTAAAAATTAAATACTTCTGAACTGCATGGATCTTGCTACTGGCCGTATGGACAAATAAATAAATAAGTAATTTCACAGTACATCACCTCTTAAAAAAAATGATTGCTTGTATGCTCCACAGCAAGGTAGAATAACAAGTTAATAAAAATTGGGATTTTTCTGCCTTAATATAATTGAAACTCCAAAAGTATGCTGGTGCAGTTTGTAATTATGCTTTGTCCAATTCTAAAACAGATATTTTTGTTGAAAACTAGTGCTCGATAACCACTGAATTCACACGTATGCCTATGAATTCTATAGTCATAGACAGCAAGCGTCACAGGCACCCCCTCACTAAGTTTTCTTTCTGTTTCAGTTGCAAATTCTCCTCGACTTGGATTAGTGAGTGAGACAATAGCTCATGTAATTATCAATGCCAATGATGATGCTTTTGGAACACTTCAGCTTTCAGCTTCATCTGTGCGAGTTGCTGAAAATTATGTTGGACCAATCATTAACGTGACCAGAACTGGGGGAATATTTTCAGATGTTTCTGTGAAATTTAAAGCTGTGCCAATAACTGCAACAGCTGGTAAGAAGTCAGAATAGCAGAAATATCCAGTCTATGTTAAAGTGGAAAGAGCGTACTGCATGCTTTGAGCAGTCAAAACAAACAAGTGTATATAGAACGCACTATTGTATAACAAGTACCATAAAAAAGTAGTGAGGTATTTACTGACTCTGCTTAGCAAATAGGAATCCAATCCCTATGGGAGAGATCATGAATCAGCTTTTAGAAAGCTTTGAGATGTCATCACTGAAGAATCTAGCAAGAGAAATGAGTGAAGCCATTGGGGTGTTTGTTTCCATAGTAACCCACCACTTCTTAAAAAAAAAAAAAAGAAAAAGAAAAAAATACTATAGTAGTATATATAGATACTGTTTAGTCCTGGGTATGTATTTAGACCCACCATGCATTGTTTAGGTGAGCTTATTGGAGAGGAAGTGAGAGTTGGAGACAGCTGTAAAACAGATAGGCAAAAACCAATCAAAACCAAGAAAACTAACTTCTAAAAATGAGAAGTGAAGTTCTCTATTTGATCCCTGCTATAGAGAAGGTACATAAAGAAAAGAGCAAACTTTTGAAGTGTGGAGGGTCAAAAACACTAGACAGATGTAAATCACACCCACTGTATTTCAGTTGTGTCCAGAATTGAATAGGTGGGTGGTACATGCTCTGAGAACTGGTATTTTAGTTTCCTTTTCATGTAACAGACTTTTCTAAATAACTGTGTAGCTAGATTGATGTCAGATTATGCTTTCAGTCAGTTTCTGAAGCAGAGCCATTATCTAGTGTATCACAGTTCTTCATCTAGACATTCTTAGAGACAAGTTTGCCTGAAGTAAGGTCCTTGCAGAAAATGTGCCCTTTACTAAAATCTACTTTGACAAAGGTGCTTCTGTTCTCTTTTATCTCTTGGAAAGCCAGACAGCAATTAGAATTCAAAGACAGAAACATCTTGGTAGTGTGACCTTGTCAATGGAAGACAATAATGGACTTTTTGTAACTAACTCTTGGTCTAACAGTGCAAACTCTGTTTTGGCCAAGCCAAGTCTTATCCAGATGTTTAAAAGGCGAGTGGAAATAAAAAAGACTGTGTTGTTTGGATCTGAAGATAAAGAAAAAAACCCATTAAAAATACATGGAGGAATACATACATAAGCAAAAAGAGGTGATAACTGTTGATGACGATGTTCAGTACAGTGAACCATAAGGCATTAATATTCTGTGGTTTTTTATTGTTTTGTTTTTTTTTTTTTTATCTGCAAATGTAGGTGAGGATTACAGTGTAGCCTCATCAGATGTTGTCTTACTAGAAGGAGAAACAAGTAAAGCTGTGCCAATTTATATAATTAATGATATTAATCCTGAACTTGAGGAGTCGTTCTATGTTCAGCTGCTGAATCAAACAACAGGAGGAGCCTTGCTTGGGTCTTTGACTAAGGCAATCATAACTATTGAGGCTTCTGATGACCCATTTGGATCCTTTGGTAAATGAATCTTTTTTGCATATTTTCTCTCTTCTGTTAACATCTTCACTGCAGATTTGTGTGGGAGCTGTTACCAGGCGACTGGGTAAAAACTGTCAGAAAACAAAGAGAAAGCCTGGATGAAGACAATAAAGGAAAAGATAAGACAAATTAAAATAGAACATGCAACTAAGGAGTCATGATGCTTTAATATAACCAAAAAGTATTGTCTGGTCAATTGATATAGCAAGATTTTGGAAGCTCCTAATAAAGATAGATGGATTTTAGTTTACTTTTTTTTTTTTTTTTTTACATTTTACCTGTTTCAAGTGCTGCATTTCTGCAATTGGTTTAAGTCAAAATCTGAATTTTAATATCTGTTACTTGTATAGTTTTATATCTTTGTTTTACTAGATAATCAGCCCAAGCAGATTTAAAAATCTGGGGAAACTCAAAAATGTGAAGAGAAAATAAATTACATTCTCTTATTTTCTGACAAGTACTTTAGTTTCTCTACTGCTTGTTATTAAGAATAAAATTAATTGTGCATACGTTCCAAAATTAGTTTAATTACACAAGTTTTGAGATGGGTTTTGGTGATTTCAAAAATGTAATATTTTAGAAATATTTTTTATTTGTTGTTTGGTTTTTAGTTTATTTTTTCCTGCCTTTTCCTTTGACTTACCTATTTCTCCCTTCACTTAATTCCTCTTCTTCCATTTTGTCAGTAGAAGAAGGTAGAGGAAAGCAAGAAAAAATGTCAAAAACAAGTAATTCTGGATGGGTAATTAATTAATTTTATTCTTAAAAACTGAAAGTTTAATATGAGGAAGACTTTTACTTGAAACAATTTTAGGTGGAATATGCTGACTTATTTCCTCAGTAAGTGACATGAAAGCTGATAAAGAGTTTCCTTGCTGGGAATAATTATGAAATTATTCATAATTCTAAGTCTTTTAAGAGTTTAGAAACAGCTCTAGGTTAGCCTCAAACAATGGGTATGTTGGATTTAATGTATGTTGGGCTTTATTTTCATGCTAATTTCCTCTGTAGATGAGAATATTAGTAATGAATGTTCTCTTGTGAGTTTAAACGTCATTAATAGTGATTTCCCTATGCAAGTAAATGCAATCAAATGTAATAAAGCTGTATACGTCAGGATTTGATGTATTTGCTTTCAGTTTCATTGCTCATGAAATACATCTCTCTGTGCTGTACTTCAGTTTTTCAGATTACTGAATTCACTGTGGAGGAGCCTGAATTTGGATCAGCAACCATAAATCTGCCAATAATCCGCAATGCGGGGACGCTCGGTAACGTTACTGTTCACTGGGTTGCTACCATTAATGGACATCCTGCTGATGCTGACTTGCAGGTCGCCTCAGGAAATATTACTTTTGCCCCCGGGGAAGCCATTCAGATGTTGCAGCTGGAAATCCTGGCTGATGATGTTCCAGAAATAGAAGAAGTAAGCAAAGCAGTTACGTCTTTCTTGAACAGTATTAGCTTTAACTTGTTATAGAAATGTGTGCAAATTAAACCAAGAAATGTTCTAGCAGGAAGGTGCAAGAAGTTCAGATTTTACTTTGCTTGTGATTATTGTTAGAAATGCCAAAAATTGTTTAGCTGCATTATTTCTTTGTCTTTTTTTCTCTTTTTGAGATTGTCCATGTAGAATTAACTCAGGCCTCCAATGGTGGTGCTATTGGGTTAGATGGCGTGGCAAATATTATAATACCTGCCAATGATAATCCTTATGGCACAGTTTTCTTTCATCAATCCTTATATCGAATTCAGGAGCCACTAGAAAGAAGTTTGCTTGCAAATATAACAGTCAGGAGAAGGTTTGTATAATGTTTGCTTTATTTATATCTAGTATTTTTACTTTCTTTTTTCTTTTTTTTAAATCTTGGCTATAATTTCAAATTTCATGCTCCTCTTTATAAGTATTTACATCAGTTTCTTCCAGATCAGTGCATTTTTATTTCATATACATAGTTTTTGTACTAGATGCCTGCTTATTAGAAATGTACATAAAGTGGTTAAGTGTAACATACATTGTAAAGTACAATGTAAAGCTAATGTACACAGTGTACTTGAAGTTTCATTTTGTCTATTTAATCATCAAATCATTTAAAGCCGCATGACAGCCTGCTCCTGTGATTAGAACTGGAGGACAAAATGGGTCAGCCCTTGTGAGATGGAAAGAATCAAGAAAAGGAAAACAGGTTTATATGCATGTAATATGATAACCTGAGGTCACGTAGGAAGAAGGATGACAAGGTTGGGTAGCACAGGCTTCTTCTTCCTTGCCAGCCCTAACAAGACTAAATTAATTCCTAGAAACAAATGTTTCCAGACATGCATACTTAATAGACTGCTACCCAAGATATAAATAATCAAACTTACTATCCACAAAAAATGGCAACTCAGTTGTTCTGGTACTAGCTACTTTAATTAGCTATTTGGAACTTTTCAGCAATTCAGAAAGGGGCAGTTGATTTTGTTCAATTTTGGTCTTATCCTGGAAACATACAGAATATTAGACATACTTCACCAACTAACGTTACCTTTTTATTTTAATGTCTTTTAGCGGGGGAAGGTTTGGTCAGCTGCGGATATTTTACAGCACTTCTGAGGCTGACGTCGTAGCTCTTGCCATTGAGCAAGGTCAGGATATCCTGGCCTTTTACGAGTCTCCTGTACAAGGAATTCCTGACCAGCCATCCAAGATCAGAGTGAATGTGTCGGCAGCAAGTGACCCACTGTATGCCTGTGCAACTCAGTGCCTAAAAGAACAAGTGTGTTCAGCCTTTACATTTTCCAGTGCCTCTGAGACTCCTCTCTGCCTTTGGCTGACATCAGAGATCAGCCCATTAACTAACACTTCAGGATTCTGGTCTTACAAGAAAAACATCACCAGCGCATCTGCTCTCTTTAGCACACAAGCCATTGCTGGTAGTGATTATGAACCTGTCACAAGACAGTGGGCCATAATGGAGGAAGGGGAAGAGTTTGCAAATCTCACAGTTACCATACTCCCTGACAATCTGCCAGAGTTGGATGAGAAATTCACTATATCCCTTTTGAAGGTTGAACTAGTGAACATCTCAGCCAGCTTAAAAAATCAACCAACTATAGGACAGCCAAATACTTCCATAGTTACCATAATGATGAATGGGGATGCATTTGGAGTGTTTAAGATCTACAGTATAAGTCCCAATGCAACAGAGAGAGGTCTGTATGTTGAAGTAGAAGAGCGTCCTCAGACCAATGTGCAACTGATGATAGATAGGACAGAAGGCAGCCTGGGACAGGTGACGGTGGAATGGCGTGTGGTTGGTGGAACTGCTACCCCAGACTTGGATTTCATAGGCGTTGGTGAGACTCTGGTGTTCGCTGAAGGTGAGTCAAGGTTTTGCACTAGCTTCTGTTTTCTAAAACTAAAGAAAACCAAAAAGAACCTGTTGAGCACTCAGTACTCTGGATGTTTTGATAAGTCATGTCTTACTCCTAGCCTAAACCTCCCTGGATGTTCAGGATACACATTCAAAAGAATAGAGTTCGTTAGCATATAGCATTATGTTGCAGATCACACACAGTGGTAGTAAAACATAAAAAGATGAAAAGGATAAATATCTAAGTATTTTTTAAGGAAATATTGCAGTATGCTTTATAAAGATTACCGTTTTACCAAAGAAGTAAGGAGTAATGATGCTGAAGACAGTTGATCTATCAAAGATAATGAAAATGAGAGTCAGGTCAAACTGTTTTTTTGCTAACATTCAGTCAGTACAGTACTAATTTTTCATGATGTCTCCTTTTTAGATTCTGAGATTGCATTGATTTCATAACAGAACATAACAACATATTAAAAAAATTTGCAAACTGGATGAACAAATCAATGGCAGACATTACTTAAGAACCACACAGCATGACAGATATATTTTATATTTTCAAAGTCTGATTTGATTGAACAGTTATTTTGAAAACAATTTATGGGAGTGTAGTAAAGATTCTAGTCTGCTAGATAGCTTTCTAAATCATCTGAACTCAAAAGAAGTGTTGCTAGCAGTGATTCTGAGGTTGAAATGTAATTACATTAGTGGTTATAAGTTTAGTAAAAACTGTTTTCAAAATATTTTGAAAGAAAATGTATCAAGAAATAAGTGTATCTTGTAAACTGGTATTCTCATAATCATAAAAACCAGGTTATGCACATGGATAGAACAAGCAACAGGATTGTGTTGTAAATTATAAGAGATTATAGAGACTAGTAATTGATCATGTTTGCTGTTTACATTATCATGCTTTATTAGTCCAGAAGATGAGAAACTAACACAATACGGCCAGTTTGAATGCATTCCTTATCTCAGTAAATATATTAAAATTGAGCATACAAACTTGTGTATATAGTTCATCAGAGAATTTATGCACTTGGTAATTTTTTTTACAAGAATTATATTCCCCATTTCTAAGTTAAATTTGAAAGTCAGAGAATGTAAAATGCAAATGAAGAATTCTAGATATTGAGAAATTATGCCTACATTGTTAATTTCTACATAAGTTATTTAATAATTTGATAATTACATTGCTTTAATGTAACGTTTCAATAGTAATTGTATAAAACTTTGTAATGACATTTAGTAACTTCTAGACAGATAAAGAAATAAATAAGCTTCATGTCTTTTTTTATATCTTTTAAGTATTTCCTGCAAAAGGAGATGATTAAGTCTTTTTAAAAGGTGATTTCCATGTACACACATAAGTATGTACCTGTTCTTCTCCTTCTAGGGGAAACAAAAAAGATGGTCACGCTGACCATTTTAGATGATCCAGAGCCAGAGGATGATGAAAGTATCATAATCAGCCTGGTCCATACTGAAGGAGGGAGTCGGATTCTGCCCAGTTTTGACACTGTCACAGTGATTATTCTGGCCAGTGACAATGTGGCAGGAATTATTAGCTTCCATACAGCCTCAAGATCTGTTATTGGTCGTGAAGGTGGGTTCCTTGTGCTGACCACATTCTATTTCACATCAGCTTCCATCTCCCTGCTTTCTGTTCGTGCCTCACAGTGATTGTTTGCATCACTGTTCAAAGAATGCCAGCAAACAGAAAATAGCCACATACTTGGCATGTGTTTCTTTGAATTTTTAACTCTTGCAAGCATAGCACTTAAATTAAATCCATGGAAAGGATGAATACACCATTTCCAAAACCATCTTATGTATCATCATCTGTGCTTTCATTTTTTTTTTGAAAATCATGTCTTGCTTCTATTGGTATTGCATTTTAAAGCTCCTTTTAGCATTTCTTGTCTTATTCATGTATACCATATCCCAGAACTGTACCCATCATACACATCTATTAGTAGTCACAAGCAAATCTCAGTTATCAGTGACTTAAAATTCACTTTAAATCTTGTAGAAAATATTCCCACAGAAAGACTAGGATCACATCTTCCCCCTTCCTTACTCAACCCACTGCTTTAAAATTTTCTGTTTATGCTTGTTTATGGTAGCTAATTTAGGAATGTAGCAATCTTGCTGTCATCGGTCAGTCATGACATTTGAGAAAGAACAATAATAATTTGATATGAATCAAAGGCTTCTACTAGTGCTTTAAAAGAGCATGTTGCATGTTTGATCTAAGCTTTGATGCAGTTTTGCATAGGATAATAACAGTGCTAATGGTGATTGCTTTCAGCAGCCTTTGCTGGAATCTCAATGTATTGCAGTATCATATTTCTCTGACATGTAAACTGATGGGCAGGGAGAGTTAACAAAGGGGAAATTTGCTGTCCAGGAACCTGTGCGTTGCATTTTCTGTTGGAAGAAAAAAGCCTTTTTCAGCCAAACGTGTTCTGCTTTTTTCCAGAAATGAAAGGACATCATAACCTTTTGTTTTTTATCTACATATGGTTTGTGTTAATTCTATGCTAGTGTGTGCCCAGTTTTTGTCCTTTATTCCTCTACATTAACGGTTCTGCAGTCTGGCAGGCTAAGAAACGCTGTTAATGAGCACAAGGAATTAATACAAACTGCCTCATTCCCAAAGGTTATGATGACCCTGAATGCTTTCCACTGGTTAAATATTATTCATAGCATGCTAGAAAATGCTGGCCATTTGGAGATGAAATATAGTAGTTTGGAAACGGCTTGATTCCAATTCCTCCAGCTTGTGCAGAACAGTGCATTGTCTTACTGAAAGAAAAAACAACCAAACTAATTCCCATTGATAGAAAAAGAAACCAAAGAATGAGTTAAGGCCTTTAGATTATTTCAATGTTTGTATTTCATTTTCAGTATCAAGTTTTTTTGTTCTGAAAACAAAATTTATTAGACATAAATCCAAATATTATTATCTTTTATATTTATTGTATTATTGAACAATTTCTGTCAAAAGAATCTGAATTTCTTTCAAGCTGTGCATATTATTTATCATTTTATTGAAGTCAAGGATAGCATTTTATTACAGACAGAGGCATGCAACGGTTGTGTGGCTATGACTGTATTAGAGGAATATGCACTGGAGTAGCTTAAAATAACACAGAAGAGGAGGATGTCTGAAGGCCCCCTTCTCTCTGATAAATGTAGAAATCTACAGATATGGATAACATGTTTAAATCTTTAAAAACTTAAAATAGTTAAGTTAGACTAATAACACTTTCAATCTTCAGAAATCAATTAGTACTTGTATTTGTATTTCTTTCTGGATAGGGATAACAAAGATTTTTGTAAAGCTGACCAAGAAACATAGGTCAATAATTAACTACTTGGAGACTCTAATTATGATGAATTGTACTTCAGGTTTCTTCTCAGTGTTTGTATTACACTGTAACAGGTTTCTGCATCATAAAGTGTTTTGTCCCAGTCTTCAGTGAAAATTCATTGTATTACATGTATTGAAATAAGCTTTGTCCAATTTGTGCACTCTGCAATGGTACTAAAGTAACAATTATTTTGTTAAGTATTTACTTGTTTGTAATGGATGTGCAAAATTCTCAGATAGGGTAGGATAGATTCCAGTGCAGTGTTCAATGATATGATAAATTGCCTCAGGGGAAGCTGTAGACTGGCAGTCTATCCTCAGATATCTGACTGTAGGAGCAGAATCCTTGTGATGTCAATAAATTTTGAATTCTTTTATGCTCTTAGAAGCAATGTGTAACAACTTCAGACAAAGTTATGAACATTGATACATCTATGTTTAACTGAAGGTTTAAACGCTGAGGCTGAATAACATGTACTAATTCTATTTGTTTGAAAATGGGTGTATACAATTCTTGTATTCCTTCACAATTTTATATTTTAATTAATTATATTACAGTCTCTTGAAGTTAGTTGTTCATATCTCTCCCATTGGTAACCAATATACATGCATTTCTCTAATATTTCCTTACCAAAGAAAGAACGCGTCTAGAAAATGTTCAAATAGTTCCTAGCAGTTTTAGCTATACAATACTCTCCTGCAATATAATATATTGGAATAGCTAGATATCATCCTCACTTGATGCTCTTTAAATTACATAATCAGAGAGACTAGCTGGGCTGCTCAGTTCCTTATGCCATGGAGTAAGAAGCAACATAACACCACATCTCTTTCACTTCCATAGAGGTATCTCAGTGTTTCTCAATAGGGTTCCTTCTAAGCCTGTACATAACACAAATCAGAAGATGGCATTATCCCCAGATTTCACAACAGTGAAAAAAATTCAATTATAGCAATACTAAGAAAGACTTCTTCAGTTAGCTGGAGATGGAACTAAGTTTGTCAGATTTCTGTTGCTGCATCAGTAGAATACATTTTGACAAATTTTGACAAATTTTGTTTAGCTTTCTTCATTCTTTAGTAAGCAAATCTCATGTATTATTATTTTCAAGCATGTCAGTATTACAGATTTCTGCATATTTCATGTCTCCGAAAGCCAATGCAACACTGTATGTACTGGCAAAATTAAATTTCATACACTTGAAAAATGCTGACATACGGATGCAATACACTTACATATTATAAATAAACGGAGCTGTCCTCTAATGTGAATGCATTGCATAATATTACTAATTTTACCTGCTGATGTATTTCATCTTGATATAACGTTAATTTCACATCTCAGTATTTAAAATATGTAATATTATGTAAACAACGTAAATTTAATAAATTTATATAAATATTTAATATTATATAAATGGTTTATGTTTTCTTAATTTTACAAAGGTTTCTAAGTTTACTCTTTCTAATTAAAGTGCCCACTGAGTTAAATGTTACAAATGTGAAAAATACCATAATTGTTTCTTATAGATGCACATTGTCAATTGACACTGATTATCTGAGAAATTATAATAAATTGTTTTAAAATTAAATTATGAACTATTAAATATTAATGTTTTAGCATTACTTTATTTTTTAAATTATAAATTATTAACTATAACAATTTCTGGATGTTTTCTAACACTGATGGTATTTCTAAGTTCAAACTCATATAAATGGAACTTACAGATAATTACAAACATTTTTCTGCATGAGCTATATAAAGTCACAAGAGTTTGTAAATGTTAGGAAAATGTATATTCCTTGTCATTTAGCTGTTGTAGAAAACTTTGTGCTATAGATGGTACATGCAGCATTTACTATTTTCTGTAGTTCACAGACAGGTATTGCTCTTCTGTTTGTGCATGTTTTGATAGGCATTTACTTTCTAAATTGCTATTCTGCACCAGGTTCCCTCACACTTTGATAGTTGTTTCCAGGAGTGAACTAAAATCAGAAGAACCCAGGAGGAAGGAGTTCAGGCCTGTTATTACAAACAAATGTGTTATATAACTACGGTTAAACTCACTATTAAAAATACTAATGTCTTTCAGAAAAAATATTTTAAGAGTAATGTATGTTTTTGGCTTCTCATTTTTTGTAATTGGTATGTAGGAGAGGAACCCCCAAAATATTGCATGTTATCCTTTGTTCCTAGGAGAACATCTGCAATTCCATATTGTAAGAACTCCCCCAGGACTGGGAAATGTTACTGTTGAATGGAAGATAGTTGGGCATAATGTAAAACAAAATTTTGAAAACTCTGCTGGAATACTCTTTTTTCCTGAGGTAAGTCCATAAGCAACGTTAGTGGCTACAGGAGAGTATTGTAATAAGTACTGAGCTTAAAAAACGAGTGTGCTTTCATAGCAGTCTTGATCTGATGATTTACTTGCTCCTTTACTCTTGGAGTTCTAAACTGGAGAGAGTTTGATAGTTTTTGATACTTTAACTTTACATTTCTTGAAGATGTTGTTCAAAATACATATGATACAGTGGTATCGCTTGTAGTTTATACAATAATCACTGATCAATTTATCTATAAAATAAATAGGGGACATTGAATACAACACTGTCTGTTCACTTGCTGGATGACCATATTCCTGAAGAAAAAGAAGAATACCAGATCATCCTATACAACATCAAAACAGAAGGTATTGGCAGAACTATACCCTACTGTATCTTAAAACTACCATTTAGTAGTGTAATATTTTCATGTGCATTAACCCATTTTGGAAGTGTAGGACTAAGCATACTGCAACTGGTGTGAACTATGCAAAGTTCATTCACATTTTATTGAAACAGGCTTGATATTTATGTGTGTATATATGTATATAAAACTGACAGTGTTTTTGCAGTTTTCCTTAATTGGTTTTAAACCTGAATTAACTCTGCCTGTTTAATTCAGTGATTAGTTACTTCCCTTTAAGTGAATACAAACTTGAGCTTAGTGTGTTCTGGATACAGTTACCATGAAATAAGCAGATATTTTTATCTTTTAAAGCAATCTTGTTATACTGGAAGCTGATTTCTGATCTGTCTCTGAATTCAAGGAGGTCAGAATATTTTATTCTTGCCATTCAAATTATAATAAGAAAAGAGGCATGAAATTACATCCCTTCTGAACTACCCTTTGTTAAACTGAAATTAATGTCTAAACACCAAACTAACTTGACATGGATTGTGTTGCTGCTAGGTGCCTTACCAACTTGCCACCATCATTTGTTGACTCTTGCAATCCATCAGGATAATCATAAATTAATACACCAACAGTTATTCATCAAGGCAAAACTTGGAAAAGGGAGTAATTTCTAATGGAATGATTGAGAAGTTGAATATAATTTTAACTTTTGGAGTTAATTCCTGGGAAAACCTTCTCTTTCCATTTACAATAGAGTAAGTTTAGGGAAGTTGATATTTGGCACTGGCTCATTATGTTTTCTCATTTCTTAATATGTTTTTGTGTCTCTATACTTAATATGCATACGATATCTGTTGTGATTGTATGTTTCTATATTTGTTACAGAATACAAATATAGATACATTCCACACCATCCATAAAGTTCAGTGAGGGCATCATGTGTTTAGTTTAATTTCATTTGCACTGTACTGACTCATTCGGATGCAATAGTAGCAGTAATATAAGAAAACAAAATTAGTTGATAACACTTTATTCACTATAATCCATTTATTCTTTTGCAGGAATTTCTTCCTCAGGTGCTGCTGTTTTGGATAGCCAAGGATATGAAGCTGTTCTGACAGTAGAAGCTAGTGATGAACCACATGGAATCTTGAATTTTGCTTCCCCATCCAGGGTGGTTTTAGTTCCGGAGGAAAACAAAACGGTTCAGCTTTTTATTAGCAGAGAATTTGGATCTCTAGGTTTGTATAATAACTCAAAGAGAAAGGAAGTTCTGTTTTCGTAATCATTAGGCAAATGAAAGCCATGACAGGAAGGCTGGAAATTTTGACAGATCTTGTATACAGTTGGTATTTTCAGAACTTCTAGGGTTCTTACTGCAGGCTTGCAAAGTGAGTATTAATTAAAACTGGAGCCATAGCCCTCATTTCCACAGCAAGGAGTCTGGGAGCTGTCACGTAACTGGTTGGCTATTAGGGTTACTACCTTTATGTCTAATGAACCTGTCTCAAAATGTTAGTCCCTCCATAAGAAATAAAAAACAAATGAGAAGAGGATCTTGTATGGAATGATCATTCCCACGTATTTCCTCTCTAAACTTCTAGAAGTTGGCAGCGTAGGAATGTCCCACGTAAAAAGTTGTATTCAGACAGCTGAATTAAGTTTATGTCTCCTCTGCAAATTTATTTATTTTTAAATGAATTTGTCTTTTAACATCCATTAAATTAAGTGCTACTTAATTCCAGAATCCAATAATGTGCTGTGTGCAAAAATATTTTCTTGTGTTTGTTGCCTAAGAATTCCAACTTATATTGTGAGATAACGTGTGTAATCATTTTCTGTTTACCTTTTCAGACTATATTTAGACCTGAGTGAAAATCCCTCTTAGTTTCTTTTCTTATATCTCTTTTGAAGTAAAGTGACCAGTTACAATGAATATTCAAGATCTGGACACACCATAGATTTGTAGAGGCATTTTAATGACATTTCTATGTTTTCCCATTTCTTTTCCAATATCAATCAGTATCTAATTTACTTTTGGAACACTACTCAGGAATCTAATTCTGTAAGATAAGTACATGTAGTAAATGTAAGATCTCTAATTTAAGTCCATCATTGTTCGTTAAAACTAAGATGCTTTTATACCTTATAGTTTATTTCATACAGACTAGCTTTGAATTTCCTCTGTCATTTTATCTCCAGAATGACTCTTTAAACTTGCAACTTGACTTACCCTGGCAGATCAGCGAGACATGGCTTTATTGTAAAAAAATTATGTCTAACTTTTTCCCTTGGTAACATTTATCAGTGTGTCCCCTAATTTTTATTCTTTATTGAAGTCTCTGTTAATCTGTCTGGCAAGGAAACTAGATTTATTAAACTGTATTTCCCAGCACTGTCTTTAGAGACTTTCTTAAGTATCAGTCATTCCTGAAGCATTCTACTTCCCTTGGCACCAAACCTGATATTAATAATACATTAGATGTCCCAGGTGGTACATCAGCAATGTAATATTTGCAGTCCACAGCACCTCAAATATCTGAATACATTTGGTCCTAATGCTTCCTGAGTCCTGTGATGTTGGACAAATCCCCAAAGGCTGAGCTGAAAGTACATTAAAAACAATAACAAAGTTCCATTGGCTCCAGATTAATCTTTTGATCCTTCTGTTTTGCAGTTACGCTTTTCAGTTTGCAGATGAGCACTTGATCTCTTTTCTTTGTCTATTCCAGTGAGCATTACAAAAGAATTGAATTTTTATTTTTTTGTCACAAATTGAACAGGTGCTATCAATGTTACGTATGCCACAGTTCCAGGATTGCTCACCTTAAGTAATCAGACAGAAGGGGCCTTGGCTGAACCAGGAGCTGATTATATAGCTGTTTCTGGATCACTGGCTTTGGAAGAAGGAGAAACATCAGCTGCCATAAATATTACTATTCTAGAGGTAAACTCTAAACCCTTTCATTCTATACTGATCTGTATGACATCAGAAGAGGAATATTTTGGAACCAAAAGCTGTCAACCTGTATGTTACTTGAAGCTATATATTTCATTGTCATTGAGAAAGATGGGTTTTACCTTGATGTTAAAATCACAGAAGGACAAATAATAAGAGAAAGCAGCTCTACCTATGCATAAATGAAATTTAGTTGTCTCATTAAGACTTTACTAACTGATATTCAGGACAGTGTAATTCATTGCTTACTACAGGCTCTTACTTTCTCAGTGGTTGGGGTTTATGCCTTTAAAATTGGGCAGAAATTTATTCACAAATATAGTTTAGTGTCACCACAGAGTCTTTTTCATTAAATATAATGTCTTACCTCAAAATTCATTCAAGATAATCAGTTTTACATCCAATAAAAGTATTTCAGGACAATATAAAAATAAATGAATTCTAGTGTTGCTATATTATTAGAGACCTCTAGCGTGTTGGTTTTTTGGTGAGTTCTGTGACAGTTTCTTAAAGGAAAATGAAAAGAGGATGTACTGAATTTGTGTTTTGCAGGATGATATACCAGAGGTGCAAGAATTCTTCTTGGTTAATTTAACTGCAGTGGAACTCATCATGAACCATTCAACTGCATCCCCGCCTAGGCTGGGTAAAACAATTTATACAGAATAATCTTTGGTTTTCCTTTTATATGAATTGCATGCAGATTTCTTGCATATTATTATTATTCCACTTACTTGCCAGCTATGCCAATATGAGACAGGGTATTCTGAAGTAAACAATGTAGATTATCAAACATATTAATTATTACACTTGCTTCTTGTTTTTTTTAAGCTCTGTAAAAATTATAAGGCAGTTTTCACAGAGGAGTTAGTAATTAACAGTTGGAGAGCATAATTATCTGAAAAGCTTTACTGGCAGTGTGTTAAACTAATTTTAATTTCCAAGTGCATAATGGAAACAAAAATGTCCAAAAATTACTTTATGTGATTACTTTAGTCACTCTTTTAAAAGTCTCTTTTTATTCTCTTTATCAGATTTACTTTTAGGAGTCAGATCCTATGATTTTCCTTTTCTTCCAGTGAACATGATTTATCATTTGCTTAGTTAGCTCCTCATTCTCCTTCCAAATTCAGTAGCATAGCTGACGTTGTCTTTAAGGACAGTTGGATTATCCTGTGGTACTAGAGACTAGTTATACTGATTATTTCTAACATCTTCTTCGACTCTTTTCTCTTTTCCTTGCATGCTTATAGAAGTCACAGAGTTAATTCGTTACAGATTGAAAGGTAACTTGCAAGACTCATTGCTGATCTGTAGAGGCTGAGCTGTGATTAGTCAAGTCTAAAATCTAAAAAAAAAAGTGTAACATGTAAGTTATCATAAAACGAGTAACATAAGTGCAAAGGATTTTTCTGAACTAAATTGTGCTGAGTGCTGTATAGTCTCACCTTCTGTCATAAGGGGCTGGCAGTTTCTTTGAATCGTGACCATTTAACCCTGATGTGATAGCTGCTTTGGGGTAAATGTACTTAGGGTGAATAGTTTTAACCCATGAAGCAAAAACTTGTCATCATTATAAAACATCACTAAGAATTCTGTTATCAGATTATTTTCTAATCTTGTTTTCCCTATTGGTATATTTAGATTTGTTATGATTGACGATTTAACTCCTTGGTGCAATGTATTTGTTTAGGATTAGTTTTCTAACAATCCTATACCCTATACAAGATATTTGAAGTATTTCTAGGAAGTGTTTCATATCAAGAGAGATGGGTGTTCTGCACATGATACAAGCATGTGCAGTCAATACTACACATCTGGAATACATTGCATGTGCTGTTCTGGTCATGGTCATGTGTGTGCAATAAATATGTGGAGTAAGTCTGGTATGTCTGTGGTGTAGAGTTAACACACTGAACTTAAGTGACCTTTATTTCTGATCTAAAGCTTCACTGATAAGGAGCAGAAACAGCAAGCATAAAGACAGTTTTGTTTTCTCAGTGCTCCACTTGCTTCCATCTTCTAGAAAAGGTGGAAGAGCCTGACTCAAATACAAAAGTGCAAGGAATTAAAAAAAAAAAAGGAAAATTATCAACAGCTGAGAATAATGAAAGAAAATGGAATGAACTTAATGGATACAAGAAAAAGCGAAGCTGGGGGAGGGGGAAGGGGGTCATTGAGGTGGGGAAAGACATCAAACATGAAATAAGAGGTCTGATGTTGAACACAAAGTGTTACAGATCTTGGGTGAGCTGATCTGACTATGACACGACAAGGGAAAATGCAGGTTAGGAGTGAAGCTGAATGGTCTGTAATATCTAGCACTTCTCCCTCTGGGTTTCTAAACCTCAAGAACATTTCTGCTGTTTCTGTAGAGGTTTTGCAGCTACTTCAGATCTTCATTGCTACCTCATAGTGACAGGTTTGGATTGATGGACATGACCTTTTAACTTTATTCAGTTTTATCTGAATCGATAGAAATCTTTCCCATGGATCTAAATATAGTATGTTTACTACAGAGTCGGTGGAGTCAGTTTGGTTGTAGAAACCGTTATTCTTTTCTTCATTTCTTTTTAAGTCTTATTAAACATAAATTGATGTAAATTAAGGTAGTCATGCAGTGTTGTTTTCTGAACAAATTAAGACGCTATTTTCTCAGAAGAATCAGGTTCTGACTGTCAAGTTCTGATCCCTGAAATTAGTGGACATTTCTGGCATTAATCTGTTATTCAGTATTTTCACAGTGCAAATACATACAATAATCTTTCAGAGTTACTGTGAAGATACATATGTCTTTATGGAGCAATAACATGTTACAGTACATAAATAGCCTACAAAGAAATTAATAATTTTGTATTTGTAGCAGAGTCTGAGGCACGTGCCAGTAAGGTTTATGATCAGGAACTGAAACATGAACAGGAGATGAAATATGGGATCATTTATTTTTCTTTCTTACTCGTTTTCCCTTCCATATTCAGAATGGTAAAGTCTCCAAAATGTTGAATGTTGTCATAACAAACACACACAATGAGATATATTAAGATTCCATGACAAATTTGCTTTTGGTATTTCCTCATTTTTCTGTGTTGTATTTTGCTTTCTAAATTTTCTTTAGTCTTTTTTGTATGCATTATTAAATGTAACAGTGTAATTCAAGGCACTGTGTTGCAGTTCAAATAGTAAGGTAGTAAGGACAGATTTTCTTTGAACCTTTCCAATTATCCTGCCCACTACCATTTTCACCTACACATTTTGGAAACAGAAAATTATATATTTCTTCTACAACATTAGTAGAGATTTAAGAAATGCTTCTGTTATTCTTGAAAATCATGAAAATGGACCTTACTGTTCTTTAATTTTTGTCCTTCTGTTTTCCATTTTAGATGTGGAAGGTTTAGCTTCTCAAATTATTATTGATGCTAATGATGGAGTAAGCGGAGTAATAGAATGGGAAGGTACCAAGTAAGTCTTGTCTCCTTGAGAACTCTCTGTGTCAGTTAGTGATTGGGCTCACCCAATGTTTTTCATTTTCAGTTAACAGTAAAACTCCTATTATAAATAGGGCCAGATCTTTGAGATGGCAAATCATCATTCAATACAGTAGAACTGGGAAGTGTAAGATAATTCCCACACTGAAAACCAACATTTACAGTACGTTTACGGAGAAATCTTTTTCTACCACGTACTTACTTTCACGGCTGTCCTTTTATATTGTGCACTTGCATTGCTTCCCCAGCCTTCATCCAGTGTTCCAGGCCACTGCATCCATGTAAGCATCCATAAGCATGTAAGCAGCCACTGGCATCTCCCAGATCTTTTTCCATGACTAATTTCCAGGAGCTAGGAATAAGGTGTCCATGAACATAAACGGTCTTAATATGCCACTAATAAGCAGGAAAGAAGCAGAACTTCCTATAGCTTAATTCCATTTAGATAAGAAACAAAGGTTAAAAAGTTATATTAGACAATTGTAATGATGCCTTGTTCTTATAAAGCAGAGGGAGTGATCTGAAGTGAAAATATAACAACCATGTACCGTCTTAGTCAAAAGAACATGCTCAGTGAGCACTGAAAATTTTTATTGCTTTTTGTTTTAGTTTTGAAGTTAACGAAACTCACGGGAACCTGACAATAATGGCATACCGAAACAAAGGATCATATGGCAATGTGTCTGTATTTTTTTATGCCCAAAATTTGGAGGCACAGCTGGGTTTGGATTTTTATGTGACCTCAAGGGTAAGAAGCAAATTCTAAATCTAGTATTTTTCATTCCTTCAGATTTGTCAAAAGAATGCATTCTTTTTTATTCTACAGAATTATCAGTAATGAAGCTAGATTTTTCAACTTGTTTCAATTGCTTTGGTCATCTGAATAAAATGAGATAAAATTAGTCATCTTCTTTTATTGTTTCTTTCTTTTTAAATTCTGAAGTATTTTTAAATATAAGACAGTTGTAAGCTTTCAAACTTCTATCTCAAGTCAGTTTTTCATAGATGAGCATGTAAGATTATATATAAGGTTTCATATTTTTACAACTGAACTTTCAAAGTCAATTACTCTTGCTTGTCCTCATTCTATAATGTGCTAAGCTTTTTTAGCTTCTGTTTCAGTCAATTTAGAAATGGTGTAGAGATTATAAATCTTCCTCCCTCCTCTCCCTTCTTATTTAAGACAATTCTGTTTACCTTAGTTGCAAAATTCTGTGTATTAACAGCTGTTAAGTACTCAATGCTTTCTGTGTTTCAATACTAGACTCTCTTTTTTGCTGATGGAGAAAGGAATAAATCTGTTGTTGTTACGATTTTTGATGATGATATTCCTGAAGGTGATGAGAAGTTCCAGTTAATTTTAACAAATCCCTCTCTGGGACTGGAATTAGGAGAGAATACAACAGGTAAAACTTAAGTTTTGATGTTTTCATTCTTTGGGATTGTATGGCAGTCATTTTCGTTTCATTCTTCTGAATAATTATATTTCAGAAAACTCCATTTCCCTGCTCTGGTAGATCTTTATACTCCTTTGGAAAGTTCTTAAACATCCCTATGAAACCTATGCAATTAACAAATTAATGTATAAAATAAGGAATCAAAAAGTGCAAAAGTGACCTTTAAAATAAAATAGTGTAGATTCCTCCCATCTAGTAATCTTCTTAGATAAAGTAAAATATAAATATTCTCTTCAAGTAATATCAAGAATATAAAAGCATTATGTATACACTAAAGGGAGAATGGATTTGTGTATATATGTATTTTATTTGTATATATGTGCAATTATATTTTACTGTGTTAATTAAAGAATATTTCCATTATTTATTTCTCAAAAGCCACAATTACTATACTTGCCAATGATGATGGCCATGGAGTTTTGTCATTCAATAACAGCGATCACTTCTTCCTAAGAGAGCAAACAGCTCTCCATTTGATGGAAAGTGTTGCAGTATTAAATATTATTAGAGAACCTCCTCAGGGGATATTTGGCACCGTGACTGTTCAGTTTCTTGTAAGTGAAATTAATTCTTCAGAGGCATCAGTGGATTTGACCCCTTCTCAAGGATATATTGTGCTGGAAGAGGGAGTCAGATTCAAGGTAATATGACAGTTATTACCAAAGAAGCGAAGAAAGCTTTTTTGAGATTGTTGGAAAGATTTCAGAAATGTCTGTGTTTTTTCTTGTGTTTATTTGTTTCTTATGTTTTCCTTCATTCTCAGAGCAAACTGAGTCATGGGAGTGCATAAAAATTAAATGTGCTTTTCTGTAGATATTTCTCTCTTTGTAATAGTTGAGGTGAATTGAAAACAATATAATGGGTATATAATGTTTATGTATGCATGAGAACATTTCTTTATATGTATTTATCACATAGCTGAAACACAGACTTTGAAATGAATTGATAATTTACAAGGATGAATAGTTAAGGTTGCAATAAAAATCCCATTCTGTAATGTGATACTTCAGCTGGTCTGAACTGAACAGAGTGTGCTGCAACAAATGGAAAAAGTGAACAGCTCTCAGATGCTTAGGAATAGAAAATGACATTCCTCTGAAAGTATTAAGCTCACTCACTCTGTACTGTCCCCACAAGAATGCCAGCTAGAAAATGATCTAGCTTAAGGTTGTGGAATCCTGACACTTATGAAGTTTAATGGCAGCTTTGTTAAGTTTTTATTTTATTTTATTTTATTTTATTTTATTTTATTTTATTTTATTTTATTTTATTTTATTTTATTTTATTTTATTTTATTTTATTTTATTTTATTTTATTTTATTTTATTTTATTTTAATTTATTGGTTTTTGTCAGTGAAGCTATGGTCAGTAACAGGTCAGCATATTATGGCTAGTGGGATAAAATCTGAAACAAACCTTTCTGGAAACACTGTTTTCAGTTTCTGAACCTTATATGCATTTGGAACCTCAGTGCTGGCTAGTGTAGCAGATCTGCAGGAAGTCAAAGATTTAAACCAGTCTCTAAGTACAGTTTATTTCAGAAGTAAACAGGGATCTAAAAGGTTGTAAGCTCCAGTTCAGTTCCAGATCCATCGTTACTAACTTTTTTTTCCTACAACAAAGCTATGTGCACCCCTGTAACTTTTGCCCATTTGGGTAGTGGGAAGGATGACAGTGAAGCCCAAATAATAGTGAAAACAGCTACCCCCTTCTAGATAATTCTCTGCTAATCTGAGATCACATTGAAAGGATTGTATTCTCATCCACAGTGGTGCAGTAGAGAGAAAGAAGCATCAAGAAGAGAGAGATTATTTAAAAATATTTTTTTATTCTTGCCTTTTTCCTTCTTTCTTCCCAGCACCAGTAGTGGAGTTACGCTGTTGCCTGGGACTAATTTAATTGCCAGCTAAAGTAAATTAAAACCAACTTGACTGAGCTGCATTAGGGGATCAGGGACTATGAATTACTAAGGAATGTGTGGAATAAGTAGAGAACCAAAGCATGAAAAAAGGATTAAAACCTATTACATGTCAGAGGGTCTTAGGATGAGAGGAGAAAAAAGGAGAAGGGGGGGGGGGGGGGCGAAAAAAAGATATTCTGGTCTTAATGTTGTACCAGTGGAGGTCACCAGATAACTTTAGAACCTCTGCCTCAACTGTCCTTGCCTCACTTCTGTGCTCTCCTGTTTCAAGCTCTGCTACTGCCCTGCTCTGCTATCCAAAAGTGTACAGTGAAAGAACAGAAACAGAGTTCCGTCATCGTTATCTGTCAAGCCTCCACAACTTTCTGTGCTTGTTTTCTTGTCAGACCCTGCATATTACGGCAATACTGGATGAAGAACCAGAAATGGATGAGCACTTTGTTGTCACCCTGTTCAACCCAACTGGAGGAGCCAGACTGGGCACAAGAGTACAAACTATGATTACAGTATTACAGAACCAGGCTCCACTGGGGCTTTTCAGCATCCATCCGGTTACAAATAGGTACTAAACACTGATTCTGTTAAAAGGAGTTTTTTCATATTCGTCGCAGATGGTATCTCTCTACAGTTTCATTTTTGATGAATCCCTTTAAAGAAATTCGGCAATCCAATTGCAAACCATTTGTAATTTTGAAAGGTACACTATCTGTCAAATACTATTACCGCTCTACAGAACAGAAGAACACTTAAAATGGACTATTCATCATTAGAAATGCCAATTTCTCTATGGAATTTTTTCATAAAACAGTACTTCATCAGTCCCTAAACATCCTGCTAATGAAAATCCATGTTAAGATCTCCAAACCTCAGATCATGGCCCAGGGAGTCATACATTTTGTTACTTATTTTTGTTTGTAAATTTGTGTAAAGTGCATTTTCACTCAGGGCTGTTTTTCTAAACCAAATGAGCCATATGGAATGATGTTTTCAAAAATCATTCAGCTTAAACTGTACAGCTGGTGTGTTAAATTTCAGGCTGGTTTAAGATTTTTTTGAATTTCCTATGATTTTGCCAAGGTCTTGTGGTAAGAAGCATTGGACAACCTTAATTAATGTAGTTATCAGTCTGTCATATAACCAGTTGTTTTTTGTTTTTTTGGTTGGTTGGTTGGTTGGTTTTGGTTTTTTTGTTTGGTTTGTTTTTTTTTTTTTTTATTTTATTTTATTTTATTTTATTTTATTTTTTGTTGTTGTTTTTTTTTTTTTTTTTATTTCTGTGTGTATTCTGCACTGGAATTGTACTGTAAGAAACTTATTCATATACTATAAAAATAATACATTTTTTCCTTGATTTTCACAATTCTTACACTTAGGACAAATTTCCTCATAATTGAAGAAGCCAACACTACAGTTTATTTGAAAGTTTCACGGAGTAATGGGCTCAACGTGACTGTGAGTGTTGAGTGGGAGACAGTGTCGGATACTGCGTTTGGCATCAGTACGTTCACTTCATAGAGTGTCCGCTGCCTTTGTCAGAGTGGAGATAGTGAGAGAATAGCCAAAGATACAGGAGATGTAACTTCGGAATATAAATTCATGTATTCAGACTTCATCGCATTAATTAATATTTTTCTGACCATGTCAAGATTCATTAGATAAAAGAGCTCAGCTGTTTAAGAGTCACCCTGTCATCCTTGCTGGAGTTTCAATAATCTATCTTGCTCTCCTTGCTGCTAATATGAACATTGTGTCACTCGACTTTTGTCTAAGAAAATCTGTTCTTTACTACTTGTAAATTTGGATTTTTCTAATACAGTATAAAAGACACACTTCACATAAACCTGACATAGCCTCAGTCTAAAAAAATGCCACCACGTGTTTCTGTCATATCTCCCAGTGTACCAACTGAGATGCATTTGTGGGAGCCTCCGGCTGTAATTTCATGAGCACTTGAATCTGGTCCCAGTTATCACTGCCAGTGAAGGAAGATACCCTTCCATCTCTGCCTGCTTGTTCCCATTTCCATGCTAAGCATTTTTTGTTCCAGTACTGGTCACTACCAGCTGCTCCACTAATCCAGATTGAAAATAGCAAGGCAAAAAAGGAAGTGCCTGATTTTGAACACGGAAGAATACTGTATCTGGCTCTGCAGCTCATCCAACCTGTGTGTGGGACTGGGAGTTTAGCTGTCAGAGTTCAGTTCTGACAAGGCAGTGCTTTTTTTTTAAGCCGGTCAAACAGCTTAGGCAGTTTAAGAATCTTAGTGCCATGACTGCTTGTTGTGGTAAGGAAGGGAAGGAGGACAAACACATACATTTTATAGTTTCTTTGCCACTTTTTTCATTACTTGCTATCTAGCTAATTTTCTCACTAGCTAAATTCTGAACTGATTCATTCTGAATCAGACTCAAATTGCCTATGCATCTTCCATATGCAATTGTAATATACAGAGAATACATCTACTGCTTATCTCTCATTACATCCTCAGTACTCTAACATTTCCATGCATTTGCATACACTTATACCAACTATTTAGAGATAACTTCAACATTTGTGATATTAGGTCTGGTTTTGACAAGTAAATAGTGAAAATGGTTTTGAAAAAGACCTCAAGATTAAATAGTATTTTATTTTACTATATTGCAGGGGGTAGTATCAGTGTCCTCTCTGTCTTGCAAACTTTTGTGGAAGAGTCAGCATCTAGCTGGTGTTTCTTTACATCAGCAGAAATCCTGTATGGTGTTTTGCTGCGTACACCTCCAGCTACGTTTTCTACTGTCTACCAGTGGAAAGGAGTTTTTGTTCCTGTCGAGGTAAACATTTGCTTGCAGACACCAATCATGCTACTTCATAAAGAATTTAAGTCTCATTTTTACTTTTTTATTCCTCTCTCAGAATTTCAGTATGTGGAATCCTAAGAGCTGTGTGTCTTTCCAAATCCATGCCTCTCCCTACCTTGTGATTACTCATGGAGAAGCCAGCCAGGGAGCTTCCAACAGCAGTGTGTATGCATTCATGCCTGAACGCAGACTGTTGAAGGTAAATCTGTTTTACTTACAAAATCATAAAACAATGGGGTTGGAAAGGACATTGGGAGGCCTTCTGGTCCAACCAGTTTGGGGCCCTAACGCTCTTCATGACTTCAGTAATAGAAGTTTTTAGAGCTGGTTGTCCACTGTGTTTTCAGTTTTCTATTTTGGAGGCATGGGAAAATGACCTGGGAAGTGAGGAAAGAAATTGTGGAACAGTCAAGTCAAAAAACATTTTCTGAAAAATGTATGATAAATTATATTAATTTTGTAAATTAGCTCCACATATAAAGACATTTTTAAAATTCTAAAAGAATTTTTTTAAATAGTTTTATTATATTTTTATATGTAATTTTGCAATTTTTAAAAATCTGTGTATATATATATAAATTTGTCACTTGAAGTGACTTCCAAACACAATTCTTGTAATATTTCCCTCACAGATACAGACTCTCTCTATTCTGGATACCAGACACGTAAAACATTTTGCTGTGGATGAAGAAGACTATTTGATTTTCGTGAGTCACACAACCAGTACCAGTTCCATCCAGGTTAGAATACAGTTATCTTCCCTGGCTTTGATGTGGGTAGTTTGGTTATTTTTGAGTTTGAAATATGAATACAAAAAACCTGTGAGTATGTATTTCTGAAAAATTACTTATGTTCTATTGTGGATTTATAAGACTTCAAATTCTAGATTTGTTTAAATATGGCAATGCTCTCTACAGTAACCTGTAATTTATGTTTGATTTGATTTTTATTGCTAGTGTTACTTCTGTTTTGAAATTTAACATGCTAAATACCTATAAGAATGGAAATAGCTCTGACCATAAACCTATTCATCTGAACAGGCACAGCTTCTTGTGATAAGTTAGTTACTTACCAGTGTGCTTCTGCCTTTGTGTATGGTCAACCTTAGAAATGAAGAATTCAGTTCACTATAAGTCTTCCCAATTTTTCATCATGACAATTTCTCTTTTCTTGGTGATATACATGAATATAAAACAAAACATATTTCATATTTCCACAGGTTTTCCAGTGGAATAAAGATATATTTGTGCTGCATCATCAACTTCCAATTTACGGAGCTCTGAACATAGCCTTGTTTCCTAGAGGAGGCATTATGTACTTGTTAGTTTCTTTGTCAAATACCAGCCAGAACATGCTTTTGTACCAGTGGTTGAATAATGAGTTTAGGAATCTTCATCAATTACCAGAAAAAGAAGTAAAACATATGGAGGCCTGGATTTCTGGATCTGATGTTTTTTTAATTATTGCAACAGGTATTTATAAGACAAACACTGCATTTCCAAAGTATATCCTGGTTTGTTTGGTAGCAAGGGCATGTGGAGTAAAGGAGTTTAGACAGGAATTAAAGTATTACTGGGGAGTGACAATTCACTGATAAGCCTTTTATCAAAGTAATGTATGTTTTGTCCCTCAGAAAATAAAAGCATTGTGTTTGTTCTCAAATACTTATGAAACTAATGAAATATTTTCCCAAGAACAATAAGAAATAATATCTAGCTGCTGCTTCTACTCTAAGATCTTCTGAGCTTTATGATATGCAAAGATTGTTGGTCAGCAAAGTATATGTGTTTTTTGTTATAAGTATGACATTTAGGCATTGTTCTATAACTGTATCCCTATGCCTATTGAAAAGTTTATGTTACAGTCCATAGGTTTCTTTGCAATTGGCTGTTGTGTACTGGCAAATCTCAGTGTTCTTACATGTGAATGTGTGCAGAAAAGCCCTTGATGTCAGTGGATGAATCATCCCATGGAGATCAGTCATCCTGTGGAGTTATGCACCAAATAAAAAGGAAAATATGATAATTGGTATCACTCTAATAATTAAAGATGCCAAATTCTGCCTTTTGAGTAGCCATAAGTGTGCAATTTAGCTAACAGACAGCAAAATAATGTAAGTTTTGTCATTCTGCTCCTTTGTAGAATCTGGAAATTCTTCTGAAATTTTCATCTGGGAGACAGGGCAGTCTACCTTTAGGCACTTTCAGTCTCTTCCAGTTTGCGCCGTAAGAAACATCCATGTTTTCATGCCTCCTTCAGGTTTAGGTAAGACGTAATTGACAATATTTATTCAAATCCTAGTTTATAACACTGGAATTGCAGAAAGATATGTGCTCTTTTTTTTTTTTTTTTTTTGTATTTATCAGACTTTAAAAGTTACTACAGTTGTTGTGCTACCGAGGAAATTTGTGTCATTAGAAGAACTTTTAAATATATCACTGAGTATTTATTTTTTTCTCCTCCTTGCTCAATGTAGTTCACATCCTCCTGTCTGGTGAGGACACAACAGCACTGTATTCTTGGAACTCGGAAGGGAATATGTTCTCTGTGATGCTGGAGGCCCCATACGCGGATCATGTCACTTCAGCTACTGCAAGGTCTCTGAACTCCAGCAAGAGCTTGATAGCTCTGTCGGTAGAGTCCAACTCCCAGATTTATGAACTGACCACTATTTCCAACCAGTCAGATTTTATACCTAGGTAGGTTTTCTTGTTTTATATAACTTTCTCCCAGCTCTTGCATTTCTTTTTCTGATACTGTCTTTGTTACAGTGGAGAGCGTTATTACTTCTGTGTGTGGTGTGCTTTTTAACACTAAAGAGAAGTTTTCACAGGTAGGTTTAAGAAAACCTCAAGTCAAACAGCCTCACAACTGCCTTTAAAAAATGGACTTTAAAGATATGACTTACAGTTCTGACTTGATTTTTTTAAAGCTTTTATTTAGGATAAATTAAAGTACTTTCATAACTAATTTCAGTTACGCTATGATCTTTTGTAATTTAATGAAAAAGCAGCTAATAACAAACCCCACAACCTTTAAACCTCACTTACTTCCTCAGGAATATAAACAATAGTTCCAGCTCCGAAAATGCTCATTACATTTACAGCAGTGCTTTCAAAGTTCCTTAATCAGCTATCCTCAGTTTATAATTATTTGATGTGTGTGTTTTTATGCTAGTTCAGGTGAATTGATATTTGAGCCTGAGGACATGGAAGCTGTGATAGCAGTCAATATCTTGGATGACGCCATTCCAGAGGAGGAAGAATGCTTCAAAGTGTGGTTGAAAAACCCTAAGGGAGGTGCAGAGATTGGTATTCATCGTTATGTTAACATAATTATTCCTCCCAATGACAATGCCTATGGAGTCATTGCATTTGCTCAGGTAAAACTCCTCAGGTAAATCATTAAAATATGTGTATAAATTTCTGAATAATAGAACACAAACATACTAAAACTGTAATCTGAAGCATGTGACAGTGTTGTTTTTCCAAAGTCTTGTAACAACCGGAGTTAGGAGCTTTTAAACATCCATTTAGCATTGCTATGTGATTATGTATAACATAAGGTAATAGAAAATCAGTACCATAGTCAGTCCCTATTGTGAGACTTTTATAATCCCCTTACACTTAGATTAACTCAATAGTTTATAATCTTGGGTTTGCAACAACATAAAAATTCAGTTTTCAGATGACATCTATGATATCATAGAGTTGCTACTGGTTGGTTTACCAAAGGAATTAAGTAAACAAATCTGAAGATCCTTTTCCCCTGAAAAAGATACTAATTGGGTTATGTCACAAGATGAGCCAGCCTGCCAGAACAAATAATTTCTTTGGAAAAAATGTCAGACTTATTTGGAGTAGTTAATTCTTGAATCATCAAACACTGTAGAAGTTATCTAGACTGGTATATAGTAAATGCATACTGAAGATATAAAATACAGAAGAGTTGTTACTGAAATGAAACATTGCATCTGGACTTATGTGAGGAGGTTGAAAAACAGTAAAGATACAGCAGGAAAATTATTCCTCTCTTGAAGGTCCACTTGTTTGTTATTGTCGTGGTTTGGGCCTGGTTGGCAGCCTACCACCATGCAGCAGCTCTCTCTCCCTTCTCTTCCAGCAATGAGAAGGGACAGAGAGCCAGGTTTGGTGTTAGAGGTAGGACTGGGATGGGGAAAAATCCCCCTTTATGATCACGAGCAAAAGGCAGACTCATTAGGGGAAGAAAAAAAGAACATACATTTATTACAGACACTAACAACACATAACAGAGTAGGACAGTGAGAAGCATTGCCACATCTTGAGAACACCTTCCCCCCACCCCTCCCTCCTTCCCGGGCTCAGCTCTGCTCCCGATATCTCTACCTCCTCCCCCAGTGGCACAGGGGCAGGGAATGGGGGGTGCAGTCAGCGCTGCCACTTCCTTCATGTTCGGTGAGGGGAGTGTCCGAAACTTGTTCCTCCTGCTCCATCGTGGTCCCCCTCTCACAGCAGACAGTCCTCCACAAACTTTCTCTGACTTGAATTACTCCCACGGGCTGCAGCGTTCCCCACACTGCTCCGTCATGGGTCACTAACTTCCTCCGACTGGATTCCCTCCCACGGCTGCAGCCCTTCCCGAGCTGCTCCGGCGTGGGACTCCCCCGCATGCTGCAATCCTCCCAGCACTGAATTACAGCAGTGGGGCTGCCTTTTCCCATGAGACCCCGGCCTTCTTCGGGCACAGCACCTTGATTATACCAAGCAGAAGCCACAGGCCATAAATCAGTGTCTGCTCCACCGTAGATCTCCATGGGTGGCAGGGGGGGCCGCCCTGCCGTCTCCCCACAGGATACAGGGGGGTCTCTGCTCCGGCACACCTCCCTCCTCCTTTCTTCCTCCGTTCCTCCACTGACCTTGGTGTTCGGGCAGCTGCCCCAACTCCTCCTCACCAGTCCCACTGCACGTCACCACGTCCCTTCTTAAATACGTTATCACAGAGGCACAGCCGATTGGCTCAATTTCCCAAACAGAAGTGGGGCTGACGTGGAGCTGGGGGAGCTTCGAGAAGCTTCTCACAGGGGGCCACCCCGATAGCCCCCTCCCCTGCCACCAAAAAACTCCACCACTCACTCAACCCAGGACGGTTATCTGCTTTGTACAATTTGGGCATAAAATACTGTACTAAAAAAACCCAACAACAACAACAACAACAAAACCCCAAACAAATGAAAAACATTGGGGTTTTTTGCCTTAGGATAAAGAGGCCCGACATTTTAAAATTTTACATCCATGAAACCTGGGAGTATTGAATAACTCTGAAATTTAGGACATATAAATTTAGTCAATAAACATGTATTTAGCTACTTAGTAGTAGATTGACTTGTTGATGCCAGTGTCACTGGCCTCCATTGAATATCCAGATCCCTAAAGAAACTTTTCTTTATAAGGAAATAATGTTATGGTTCTGCCACTTTATGTTTTCCAGAGTTCTTTATTTAAGCAAGTTGAAGAAATGGAACAGGACAGCTTAATCACTTTGAATATTGAACGTTTAATAGGAACATATGGACGAGTCACAGTGGAGTGGATTGCTAATGGGAGCATAAGCGATGTATTTCCAGCTTCAGGAATGGTATGTAATAACATCACTGATATTAGGGAAGCACTGGCTGTATTGTCTCAGACAATAGGTGCAGATGTACTGAGGGAGAAGGCTGGTACATGTGAGATTGCCCCACTCTTCCATTAATTCCTGCTTCCTGGTCCTTTCCTGTGATTCTGGCAGTTTGTATTTCTGGCAGGCACATAATACCACAGCATCACTCTTCTTCTTCTAGAACCAGATGCTGCAATGCTGTCCAGGCACTAGAAATGTGTATTTGTAGTATCTGGTTCCCATTTTCCTTTCTTTCTGCTGTAAGATCCAGCTACTCTGTTGAATTATTTGCATAGGTGAGATTCAGGGAGTGTTTGCTCTTTGTCCTGACCTTGCCAGTACAACTGAGAGCTTCAGTGGCCCAGGAGAATGGCACAAATCTCAGTTTCCCCTGTTTCTGAGAGTGTTTAGATTTCCAGCCATGGTAAAATCCAGTGTTTCTTGCTAGCCAAAACTCTTGGTGTGCTTTAGGACCACAGGCACCAGGTTCTTTAAGTCAAGGGCTTCCACCTGGTGGCCATCTGTAGAAGACACAAAGCCCCATGGGCTTTGAGGCTGCAGAGCTGTAGCACAGGCCACAGCTGAGGGAAGAAAGGGCCAAAAGACTGTAGAAATAAACTTTACATCTGGAAATAATGGATCTGAAGCAAGATAAAAAAATAGAGAAAAATCAACAGAGGGGAAATCAAGGATGCCAAAACAATCATACAAAAATTATTGAAGTACTCCTTGAGCATTCCAGATGGATTCCATGATTTTCCTGCATACATTTTCAGGTAGGAATAGACAGAAAGGTAAAGTAAAGGTATAATGCTGTTCACTAGAAATTTCTGTTTATCCTTACGCATATTGTAGCCTAAATGTTTATAGACACATCTTCCATGTTGAGAGAGACCTGGTCAAGTGGCCAGCCCTTTGAATTTAAAAATAAGAAAAGTGTAGTTAGACAAATCATTTTTCAATCATTTTATCTGAAAAAAAAAAAAAAATGAGCAAAACTGTTGACTAGACATTTCTTCAGTTAGCAATCATTTTGATACACGTTGTATGTTCATCATTCTTTTGAAATATTTATATGTGTTGTGTTGACTTTGGCTGGCTGCCAAGCCCCCACCCCATTGCTTTCTTACTCCCCATCCTCAGCAGGACAGGGGGGAAAATAAGGTGGAAAAGCGTGAGGTAAAGGCAGTTTAATAAGAAAAGTAAAATCCATGCATCGAATCAAAGCATAAAGTGGGATTTATTCAGTGCTTTCCATCAGCAGACAGATGTCCAGCCACTTCCTGAGAAGCAAATCCTCAGTACATGTAGCAGTTGCTTTGGAAGACAAATGCCATAACCACAAGTGGTCATCTGTATGTGTGTCCTCCCTGCCTCCTTACCCTTGGCTTTTATTGCTGAGCGGGATGTTATATGGCATGGAATATCCCTTTGGTGAGTTTGGGTCAGCTATCCTGGCTGTGCTCCTGCCCAACCTCCTGCCCAGCCCCAACCTATGATGCTGTGAGAGCACTGCTCAGCAATAGCCTAAATGTGGCTGTGTTACCAAAACCCTTTCAGCCACAGATGCTAGGCACAGCTTTATATGGGCTGCTGTGGGGAAAATTAATTCCAGCCCAGCCAGACCCACTACATTACAGAAGAAAGGATGCTGAATTGTCAGCAGTTTACTGATTCTCCCTCTTTTTTTAATCTTTGAGAGGATCTTAAGTGTATTAGGCAAGAAACCTCAATGAAGACAGGTAATTTTAAATAATTTGAAAGGCATATAATGAAAGACAGTAAGTTGAACATGGGCCAGCTATGTGTACATACTGGTCTGAGGCAGAGCATTGCCAGCAGGTCGAGGGAGGTGATCTTTCCCCCGTACTCAGCACTGGTGAGACATATCTGGAGTGCTGGATCTAGTTCTGTTCTCCCCAGTAGGAGAGACATGGGCATACTGGAGTGAGTCCAGCAAAGGGCCATGAAGACGATGAAGGGGTTGGAGCATCTGACACGTGGGAGGAGGCTTGTGAAGGATCTTACAACTCCATATAAATATGTGGGGTCAACAGTAAAGAAGATGAAGCCAGATACTTCTCGGCTGTGTCCTGTGCCTTCAATGGGCACAATACAGGAAACTCCATTTAAACAAGAGGAGGAATCTTTACTGTAAGGGTGGTGAAACACTGGATCAGGTTGCCCAGAGGTAAAGTTTCTGTCCTTGGAGATATTAAAAACCTGTCTGGACATGGCCCTGAGCACCCTGCTGTGGTTGAAACTATTCTTAGCAAGGGTGGTTGGAGAAGGTCCCTTCCAACATCAGCCATTGTGTGGTTCTGTGATAATGGAGATACAGGATCACTTCGAAACAACTGAGCTGTTTTGCCTAAAGTTGGAATTCAGCTGTCAGAAAGAGGTCTCAGTTTGAACGCCTCTTTATAAACCAGATAGCTATAGGTAGCTTGATTATACCAAACTCATTTTCATAGAATCATAGAATAACTGGTAATTTGTCTCTCTGTTTATTATGCTTCTGATTGAGAATTTATTTCTTTCTTTGTGACCTTTTCTTCAAATTATTTTACCACACCGCATTTTTCTCAAAGTGTTTCTTCATGTCTCCTATCTCTCTGGCTCTCATCCTTTTTCCTCACACTTGTTTTATATACAAACTCAGCCTGGGGAACAAACAGGAAGAACTGGAGCTTTGTGCCCAGTCAGAAAGTTATGACATCATAGGAATAACTGAAACATGGTAGGAAAACTCAAATGGCTGGAGGATTGCAGTGGATGGCTGTGGGCTGTTTCATAAAGACAGGCAGGGAAGAAGAGGAGGAGGAGTTGTTGTGCTTTATGTTAAGGAGAACCTTGCGTGTACAGAAGCCAACTGCGGCAGTTGTGGAAACCCTATTGAATGCCTCTGGGTCAAGATCAGAGGGGTCTCTAAGGGGGAATCTTACAGTAAGCATCTGCTTCCAGCCTCCAAATCAAGAAAATAAGGCCAACGAAGCACTATTTGGGTCACTTAAGGAAGCTTTGGTTCCATAGAACCTGGATCTTACAGGTAACTTCAGCTACCCAGGCATTTATTGGAAGAACAATACAGCAGCTCACATGTCATTCATCACGTTCCTGGACTGTGTAGAGGACTGCTTCCTCACAGAAATGTTAGATGTGCCGAGCAGGAATGAGGCACTGATGGACATGATGCTCACAAACCAAGAAAACCTGCTTTGTAGTATCTCGGTTAGTGATAGCCTTGGCTGCAGTGATCACAATATTATGGAGTTTGGGATCCTACTGAGCATGCTGAAGGTTAGAACTAAAATAAAGGTTTTATATTTTAGAAAAGCAAACTTCAGCTCACTCAGAGCTCATTTGGGAGGGATTCCATGGGAAGCTTTTATGGAGGAAAAAGGAGCTAGTGAGTGCTGGGAGATTTTCAAGAACACTCCTGGAAGCACATAAACTGTTCATCCTCTTCAAATGTAAGGGAAATAGGCAGAGAAGGAGACCCCCTTGGCTTAACTGTGAGCCTCTGAGTCTGCTCAAAACCAAAAGAGAAGCAAGCAGAGACGGAAAAGAGAAAAAATACCCATTGAGAACTACAAGGGCATTGCCAGGGTGTGCTGTAGAGACATAGTTAGAAAAGCAAAAGCTCAGCTCAAATTGAAACTGTCCAGAGATGTCAAAAACTACGAGAAAGGCTTCTTTGGGGACATCAACAACAGGCAGAAACAGAGGGAAAATATTGGCCTGCTATTAAACAGGAGAGGTGAATCTATCGGCAACAATGCTGTGTCTCAGAAGACTGGACGAAGGCTCGTGTCACCCCCACCTACAAGAAGGGCTTAAAGGAGGATCCAGGGCATTATGGGGCCATCAGTCTTACTTCAGTGACTGGGAAAGTTACGGAACAAATCTTCCTGGGGGCTGTCACTAGTCAAATGAAGCAGGTGATTGGGACGAGCCAGCACAGATTCACCAAGAGCAAATCACGCTTGAGAAAACTGATGGCCTTCTAGGACAAAGAAACCTGCTCAGCTGATGTGGGGTGAATGGTGGACATTGTCTACCTGGATTTCTTCAAGGTTTTTGATATGGTTTGCCATGGCCTCCTCCTAGGGAAACTGATGTGTTATGGTCTGGAGAAGTGGTCAGGGAACTGGCTGCCAGGCCGCACCGAGGGGGTGGTGGGCAATAGCTCCTTTTCAAACTGGCAACCTGTCACGAGTGGGGTCCCCCGGGGATCGATGTTGGGGCCAACACTGTTTTGTAAGTATGGATGATGGGATCAAGTGTTCCCTGGTGAATTTTGCAGATGATACTAAACCGAGTGGGGAGGTGGTCACTTGGGAAGGGAGAGCCACCCTGCAGGAAGACCTGGCTGGGTGGGAAGAGTGGGGCTGACAAGAACCTTATGAAGTTCAACAAGGCCAAGCGTAAGGTCTTGCACCTGGGAAAAAAACATCCAGGAGTGCAGCACAGGCTGGGATCTACCCAGCTGGGGAGCAGCTCTGTGGAATGGGACATGGGGGTCCTGGGGGGACAACAAGCTGAATAGGAGTGACCAGTGGGCTGCAGTGGCAAAGAAAGCCAACGGAGTGCTGGGCTGCATCAACAGGGGCATCACCAGCAGAGATAAAGAAGTGATTGTCCAACTCTACTCAGTGCTTGTCAGGCCACACCTTCAATACTGTGTTCAGTTCTGGTCCCCGCTATGCAAAAAAAGCTGTGGCCAGGCTGGAGAGGGTCTTGAGGAGGGTCACAGGGATGATCAAGAGACTGGGGAGCCTGATGTATGAGGAGAGGCTGAGAGGACTGAGTTTGTTCAGTCTTGGGAAGAGAAGTCTTAAGGAAGACCTTATCCTCATGTTCCAGTGCTTAAAGGGTGGCTACAAGGAAGATGGAGACTCCTTTTGTACAAGGAGTGACATGGAAAAGATGAGGGGTAACGGGTACAAGTTACTCCTGGGGAGGTTTTGACTGGACACAAGAGGAAAATGTTTCACCATGAGAACAACCAGCCAGTGGAATAATGTCCCCAGGGAAGAGGTGGATTCCCCAACACTGGACACTTTTAAGATTCATCTGGACAGGGTGCTGGGCCACCTTGTCTAGACCGTGCTTGTGCCAAGAAAGGTTGGACCAGATGATCCTTGAGGTCCCTTCCAAACTGGTATGCTATGATTCTATGATTCTATTTTATACATATATATATATTATATATATATATGTGTGTGTGTATATATATGTGTGTTTTGTTTTTTTTTTTTTTTTTTAGAGAGTTTTACAGAATGAAACAGTTGGTATAACAGCACTGAGAAGAAGGCTGACTTTTTTTCCCCTCCCTCTAAAACTCTAGGTTACGTTTTCGGAAGGTCAGGCCCTGTCCACAATCACCCTGACAATTCTCGCAGACAGTGTTGCAGAGCTTTCAGAGACTGTGGAAATCACTCTCACCCATGTTACCACTGTGGGCATTCAGGATATCACGAAAGGAGCTGTCATCGACCCGAAAAGGGCCAAAGCTGTACTTACCATTTTACCCAGTGACTCTCCACATGGTGTGATTGGGTGGCATGCAGAGTCTCTCTTTGTTAAAGTCACAGAGCCAGAAGGTAAGTCTGTTTCTTGATTCTTTGGGAAAAAATATGTGTTTTTTCAAACTCAGCATTGTTGAAGCTAAAACAGTGGTGTTATATATAAAATATATATAATATATATTATATAATGCATAATATACAATATATAATATGTAATATATATTTTTATACATATATCAGCATTTAAAAATAAAAACTTGTAGCAGAAATATCCTTTAAAATATGTAACTATGTTATTTCATTACATACATTTTATGCTGTATTTCACATTGCACATATGGACATTATCCATTCATCTTTGTTTAGGGTGTAAGTTATTAAAACCTTGACGTCTTGTGTTGCAAATCAGTAATACATAAAATATTTATGTTTAGATAAAAAGCTGAACTTGCCCATTTAATGGGATTAATATATTGTTTAAAATAATTTACACAGAAAGACTTTCCTCATAAACTGGGTTGAAAAGGGAAGCTTTTTGTGCTATGGGACAGGGGAAGGAAGGAAGCAGAGCAAGAGTGAATTCTGTTTCAAGAAAAAAGGGTTTTTCAGCTTGCAAGCTGCATGTTTGATTGGGTTATGTCAGATTTCCTTCCCAGCACCAAGTGAAATTGTAAAGGACCTGCCAGGCGGGAGGCCTGCTGCGGCGCTGGCCCAGGCAGCGAGGCAGTGGATGCTCTGGCACTCTTGCAGCCGCGTGGTTTTCCAGCAGCTGCCTGACGGGCTTGTTTATACTTCAAAAGCCCAATTGAAATTTCCTGGCAATTTAGTATTCTGTCCATATTAACAAATAAAATTTATGGAAAATACATTTTCCATCAGAAAAGCACTGCAGATGAAACCTCCTCACCAGTTCTATTCTACCTGTGAATTAGTGTTGCCCCTTTTTTTCGCACCTGAAAATATTGTGAATGGATTCTATTGGTTCCTTATATACACACATGCACACACACATATTGTAAACGTTTTTACTTTAAAGATAAGATTCAAAGAATCTTCTTAGGTTTCACTTGTTGCCCAGTTTCTCTTCCAATCTCTGTATGATGTATTTTTAACGATTTATATCCAGGTGCTAACTGTGAAGTAGTATCTACCTAATCCAGGTAATGGAAACTAGTCTGAAGTACAAAGCCTGTTGCTCTTTATGTTTCTATTTCTCCAGTCATAAACTCAGCACTTTTAGCCAAATGTTGTGTTTGGTGGTTTATTGGAAGAAATTGCAAATCTGCTTTCCCAAAATGGATCTGAGCCAGACTGCTACAAGTGTATCTCATTTTCCTCAATACTTGAGTTAAGCAAGTATAAAATTTACAGCCAGAGTGACTGCCTCCAATGCTGCTTTCTGCATTAGAACCACTTGTGATCTCCTAGGCGTGTGAAGGCCAGGCAAAATAGTGAGATGGGAGTTTTGAAGGAAAACTGAATAAAAATGGCAATGTTGAAGTAACAGCTTATGTAGAAAACTTTTAAAACTGTCACTATTTTGTATTTTATTCTTCCTCTAGATCCAGTTTTAAAATGCTTACCAGATGTACACACTGTGTGTTGTGTGTGTTCACACAAGTTGTATGTGCTCATTTCCCTGACTCCTTGAATTATCCAAGTGTTGTTGGGTTGCTAAGCAGAATTGAAGTGGGCTCTAGCAAGCAGCTCCAGTGCAATTAGATGAGCTGAAAATCTAGCAGGGCAAGGGTTAAAACAATCATGATTTTTTTGTCTCCTCTGTGTTATAGGGCAAGTCAATTCAACTATTCTTACTTTACAAATTGTTCGAGAACAAGGGTTTGTTGGAGAGATTGCAATTCAGCTGAGCACCACACCTAACTTTGAACTCCCCCTCTCCAATCAAGCAACAGAGAATGAGGACTATATACTGGAAAAGAAAACAGTCATTATGGCAGAGAACACAACAGTAGCTTCTGTCATAGTCACTATTTTGCCTGTGAGTAGTCTGACAACAACTTCAGCGAATGTGTCTTTCAGGGAAAGGGAAAATGGTGCTGTTTCTGTACCAGAAGTTGGATTTAGCATTCTAGAAATGGCTAAGTTGGGATTCTTGCCTCATCAGATGGTTGTATATTAGTAAGAATTGCAGCCATCTCTTTCAAAAGAATTCAAGTACTCACCACTGACAATTAAGCAAATTCTTTGTTTTGTTGTAGTCCCCAAATTAACATATAATAATGCCAAAGGAAAAAACTATAAATGTCTTAGGTGCTTGCTGGTTTTTCAACTTATTGCAGGTTTTTACAGAGGATTTATTTTACTTTACATGCCTCTTAACAGATTTGTTCTGTAGTTCAAGTAATGTTATTTTTCCACCAAAAATATGTATGTTCTTTAAATATATTCAGAATGGAGGTATTGCTTTTTAAGTTCTGGCTTGTTTCTGAAATCTAGCCACCTTTCTTGTAGATAGGAGAAACAGGTGAGAGCCAGCAATACTTCCCACTTTTCTTACAGATCTGGAATATATCTCCTAACTTCAGTTTCTAAAGCTCTGCAAAGGTAGTCTTTTTCACCTTTAGTATGGTGTGAATCAGGAGATTGGTTGTATGGTCCCAAGTGCTGGAGAATTTTTGAACAGTTAGCAACCTACAGGTCAGCTTCCTGCATGTATTATAAGTTGCAGTGTTTTATTTAAAAAGTGACATTTAAAAAATATTTTTGCAGGATAATGTTCCAGAATTACAAGAAGGATTTATAATCAATATTACTGACGTGCAACTTGTCGATTCTCCCACTGGAGGTCACCCAAGCGTGAAGAGAGTTGGGTTAGAAATAGCTGAAATAACAATTGAAGAAAACGATGATGCCAGAGGCGTATTTAGTTTCAATGTTACAAAGGTAAGTAAGTCTGAATGAAAAATATTTAAAGTAGCATTCCAGCAGGACAGTCTATGCTTTCAGACCAGTTTTGATAGTGTTCTAATAGGATTTATGACACTAAATTGTTCTGGTTAAAAAGGCCAGATACCAGACAAGCAATTCATTCTTAAAAGGTACTTCAGAATTAATGTATGAAATTTACTAGGGAGCTGGAAGTGCTAAACTGGTGTCATAGAATATTCTGAAAGGGACGTCAGGAGGTCATCTAATCCTGACTTTTGCTCAGAGCAAGATCAACGCTAAATTAAAACCAATTTACAAGTGATTATGTATTTCTTTGTTTATTTTTACTTGCAAGTCAACATGCAAAAAAAAAAAAAAAAACCAAACATTGCTGTGACACTCAGAAGTTTCATGTTGAATTTACAGGATATAACTGGAGTTGTTCCTGGTTATGAGGTACCACCACCACAGAATATACTGAAACTACCAGTTGTTCGACAGGCTGGGAGGTTTGGGTCAGTAACTCTGTATTGGGAAGCCATTCAGTTAACTGCTAGCTTTGAAGACTTCACGCCACCATTTGGAAACCTTACGTTTGCAGATGGGCAGGTATGCACTTGCTGAAAGTTTAACTGTCTCTGGGTTAGCAGCTTAAGAGTTCCTCATGTCTTCTTCCAGCAGAATTTGCATCTTTTAATTGAAAACATTTTATTTATGGCCTTATGTATGTGAATGATGCTCTTGACTTCAGTTCTTTAACATGAAAAGAAGAATGTTCACAAGCATTGACCAAATAGGGTTATATGCCTTTGGTACCTCCACTAGTGAAGACACAGTTTCTAATAATAAAGCCTGTTACACTGATAATTTGCAACACCACCTCTCTTCTGTATAATTCTCAGAATAAACAGGTATGCTTTGTTAGCTGTGTTCTACATAGAGTCTTCCATTTCATGCTGCCCCTGACAATACTTAGTGTTCACAAGGGGTTTTGGTTTCAAGTGAACAGAACTGGTCTTTGGCAAATAGAAGAATATACTTTGTGACCAGAATTTTGGCTTAAGTACAATATTGTCTACCTGCACTTCCTACGGAGTACCAAAGCAGAGCAGTCTGCTGGTTTTAACATACAATATTTACATTGATGGACTTAAAGACCACTCTTGAAATTTTGTTGTCTTATTATAAATATACAAGTACAATAAGAAATAAGCACAACTGAACAATATGTGTTTACCTATTATTAGATAAAATTTATCTGCTTTAAATTTCAGATTTTTTCAAGCAATTCACAGAGTATTACAAATGAAACTTTGTTGCTCTTTTTTTTTTTTTTTTTTTTTTTTAACAATTTCTGCAGGCTACAGGAGAAATTGAAATTACAATCATAGATGACAGTGAAGTCGAATTCCTTGAGATATTCAAGATTGCCCTGGTGAGGGTAACAGGTGGTGCAAGACTTGGGGATGACACCCTGGTAACTGTCGCTATTCCACCAAATGATTCCCCTGTTGGAGTATTTGGGTTTAAAGAAAAGAATGTGAGTTTGATTTGGATTGCACTCTTTTCTGCTAAATCTGTATAGTGGGTCTGTGTCAGTAACTCATAGCCAGTTTTGGTAAGCCTTCACTGCAGTGGAAGACATGGCTTAATTGAAAGGCATATAAGTGCTTGTCTTCATCTAGCTGTGTAGGATGGTAATAACAATGAAAGTGCTGCTGCATAGATGTAGATTTCTGAATGACTGAATCAATTTAATTCAGTATACTAACAATTCAGGACATGTCAGGTAGGATTGTTGTTAGTCTGTTGAATATTAAAATTGTTTTGTAATAATCTGAATTACTGAAAGTGAAGTTTGGAAAGGAATTATGAAACATATCTCATCTTAGTTCTTGTCAGTGAATGATTCTTCTGCTCTCCATTTTGCTGGTGCTGTGCCTACTTGTGACTCAGTCTGTAATTGTTTTGAATCATAGGGCATACAGAAATAACACGAGTGACTAATCTTTGCTAGCAGAATTCAACACATTCCTTACATCTGTTATCCTCCTGTTGATTTTCACTCTTGTCCTTGTTTTACATTGTCATTGATAATGTTTTTTGTTTTTTATCTCAAGTCAGTGTCGATGCCTTTTGCTACAGCCTTTCCTACTTCATCCTCTTCTTTTTTCATTAGGTAACAGTGAAGGAACCTCAGACACCTGATGACTCTGCTGCAGTTGTATTGCTCACTGTAACTCGAAGTCAAGGAGGACGAGGAGCAGCTGAAGTGTTATGGATTCTTGAGGAAGCAGCCAGATATGATCTGACCCCTCTGAATGGTACCCTTCACTTCAATGAGGTATTTCTGATATTACAATAAATTATTTAATATTAGATTTATAAATATTATTCTTGTGTGTTTGCATGGTTGTTATATATTTATAGAAATAGAGGGTTACTAAGTATTATAACAATAGGAAAAGGTCAGTTTGAACTGGTGGGGTTAGCAGTATGCGGTGTTTTTTCAAACAGAAAAGAAAAGCTGACATGCTCTCTTTAAGGCAGCATAATGTAGTTATCAGGAAGATAGGGTCTTCAAATCTGAATTGTTTTTACAATTAAGAAAGAGGAACAAAAATGTACTGAATGTGAAGAATGATTGCAGAAACACTTATTCCATTGAAGCATCAGACAACTGAAAGAGAAAATTTATATTGAAAGGGTGAGAGGGATAAACAAGTGCTCAAAATTTGCAGATTAAAAAAAAAAAAAAAATAAAGCACCCTAGTGATTTTCAAACTGGACAGTGTTATTTGATTTGTGTTTCATGACTGGTTAGAACTCTGAAGTAGGAGCTGAAATACTGGATATTGTCAAGCTATTTTTGTTATCTTAATATTGGCCTTTTACAGCCTACTCAAAATATTTAATGAAGAAAAGTGTTTTAACATAAAGCATAATATATTTTGTCTGTACAAGGCTATTTTGGATTAGATAAACAGGTGTACCTGTTGCTTCTTTTACTTTTAATCAGCTGGAAAATAGCTTTTTTGGTAAGAACACTAATATTTGCAGTTTGCCTATCATTTTTCTATCCTTTCTCTACTGATAGGCCTGAACATTGTTTTTTCTTCCTGAAGTTCTTATACATGCATACATGTAAGAATACAAGTATGTATGTATGTATGGTATACAGGAGTTTTACAATATCTACCTGCTTTTCTTCTGTATTCTTATTCTAAGCATTTGCTACCACCCACTGACAAAAATGTGGATTAGACAGATATTTGCTATGACCTAATATATCTAATTTTAATAATGTTAAATCCTTAGAATGTATGTATTATATTGAATATGCACTTTTTGATGGAAAAGATTTTGTATAGAAAGTTTCCTCTATGTTGAAAACTTTTGTGAATAAATTTTAAAGCAATTTCAACTGTTACTCAGTTTAAAATAGCCAGAGTATTTTTGGGATGGCACACAATTTCTGAGGGGCAATTTTTACTACATTTCAACCAAATCAGAAATGTCATATTTAAAAAATATTACAGAATATCTCAATCATATGCATGCTTAACACTTGATTTGTCAAAGAAAAAAGATTTTGTTATACTATTGTATTTTGTTTAGTTTCACTTATTGTGTGTGTGTGTATATATATATATATTTATATCTCTGGTCTTTACATGATGCAGACTGAATCACAGAAATTGATTGTTATACATGCGATACAAGATGGTCTACTGGAGGGGAATGAAACATTTATCATTCAGCTAGTCTCTACTGGTGATGCAGAAATATCTCCTCTAAATGGTAAAGAATTAGTTCATTACATTCTATTTTGAGACATTTCACATGAGAATTGTAATAAGTCTGTTCATATTTTTTTAGTCTGCAGTGGTTATAGATTTTGTGTGTAGCTGGTTGGTGGCAGTTTTGGCTGTCAGTCTTTTTCCCTAAGTCATTTCCATGTCTAAAGAAATCAAAGATAATTTTAGATCATAATTTTTCATTCTAATGTAATTGTTGGTATAGACTTTTGTGTTCAGATAGTTAACATTGCCCATAAAGAATTCTTTAACAGAAAGAAGCAAACACCAAAACCAGGTTCAGACCTGTAAGAATCATAGAATAATTTCATTTGTAAGGGACCATCCAGGGGGGTCATCTAGTTGACAACCCTGCTGCAGGAACAGGAGACTTCACAATTAGATCAGGTTGCTGAATGCCTTGTCTGCTCAAATTCTGAATATCTCCAAGGATGAGGATATCATGGGCTCTCTGGGCAGCCAGCGCTTAACCACTCATGTCACAAAATTTACAAAAGTTATCTCATTAGTTAGTTTTCATTTACCAGAGAAGCTTTGTTCTCTTCATAGGTGTGGCAACCATCATTATTGTGGGTGATGAAGGAGCTTCTGGGGTGGTTGGGATAGCCCATTCATCCAAGCACGTTCTGATTGGAGAACCTTCAGGAAATTATAACGGCACTGCTCTGATTAGGTGGGTACATCGCTTGTTTTTCCAAAGGAAGGGTAACAGCTCAGTTTCAAAAGCTATGAGACTCCACATTTGGCAAGAATTTCTTGAGTGCTGCATTTCATTATCACTTCTGCAATCAGAACTATTTTTAAAATTAGATGCTTGTTTCTAAAGAAGGGCAGAATATACTATGTGTCTTTTCAGTATTACTGGGGAGCTCCAAATATTCCTCTCAGTCTTAAAATTGTTTGCAATATTGATGCATTAAAGGAACGAGGATTCTGATCAAAGAAAGAGAGGAACGGAATCAGTGACATTTGAAAATGCTTTGTGCTTTTTGGGATTCAGTTGAGGACTGGTGCCTGAACTGTATTTCAGTATATCGCTGTGATGGCTGGCATGACCAAAACAGCAACTGGGTTTTTAGTTGAAACGAGATGCAATTGTATCACTGCATTCAGTCAACTGAAAACAGGAGGAAAAAATGAAGATATTCCCAAACATTCTGACAGTATTGGAATAAAGGATTGAGACATTTTCCCTTGGTGAACAATCACACATAAGAAACAGAACAGCCTCTCATGCTGCCCTGAGAAGCCCAAAATACAAAGTGATGCTTTGTGCAGCAGTCCTTGTAGATCATGTAGTAGATCACGTGAGGTATAGATGCATTTTTGCCATGACTTAGGTCATGAAAACTGATGTAATAAGTAGGATTAGGCTCTAGGTTTTCAGACAAGCAGCAGACAGAACATTTCTCAGGCAATCTCATAGTAGTAGTCTAGTGTCCTTCTGCCTTAAAAAATGTATTGCCTCTGGGAATTACCCTTAAGTTCCATTTCTCTTCTGCGCTGCACGTTGTATCTCCTGAAAGGCAGAATGGAACTAAGAGAGCTCAGTTTTCATCCCTCACCTTTGGGCTATACGTGCAAAGAAACTTTAAAGACCTCTCGATAAAAATACAGGTCAAGATGCCTCCTAACACAGGGAAGTAAAGCTGAACCTTAGAAATGTTACTACTCTGAAGAGGGAATTGGAAAGTTCTTAATAGTGACTTAATACATAAAGACTCAAACTTCACAGTGGCGATAGCATTTTTTTCATGCACAGCAGTATGATATACTGTCTCTGTCTAGATCGGGTATCAAATATTAAAGGTAGAAAATTAAAACTGTGTTTGTGTTCTTACCTGCAGCCTGACGCGTGGCCCAGGGATTTTTGGTGAGATCACAATATATTGGAATATAACACCTCCTCATCATACAGAATTTATCGAGACATCGGGCACCTTGACAATGCGAGACAGGCAGTCTGCAGCAGTTGTTCTTATACAGGTATAGGAGAGATTTTACACCAGTAGCTATTTCAAGTACTTCCATTTATTTAGCTAGTATCTTGGTTAGAAATTAGTTATACCTCTCTCCCTGTAAATGTTTTAAATCCTTTTAGCTTTCATTGGTTCTTCTCCCTAGGCTGTAGATGACAACATTCCTGAGGAGAAGCGTTACTACCAGTTTCAACTAACTGGAATCAGTGCTGGAGGACTCATAAATGAATCTAGCAGCACAGCAAATATTACCATGGCAGCCAGTGATTTTCCATATGGAGAGTTTACATTTTCACAGGAACTGTTGCAAACAACAGAAGAAGAAAAATGGGTATTAGATTAAAATTCCTTCTTATGTAAAATATCAATGTTATCAATATTGTTGCTAGATTTTTGCTTAACTTTAGAAAAAAAATGAATCAAAAATTTACTCTAAAATTATCATATCAGTTTCCAGAATGGCTGTCTGAAGCTTTTGGAGCTTTTTAATACTCTGAGAAAGAAGGCTATCTGCAAAGTTACGTGTACTCTGTAATTACTAAAGCAAATTGCTGTTACCTGACAGAACCATTGAAAAGATTCCTCTAGAACAGCCTATTAGAGGCAACTGTAATAGAAAAACAAAGCCATTTTTTAAAGAAAATATCCTCTTTCCCTCAGGTTAACATCACTATTGTGCGTTCCAGGGGATCCTATGGCAAAGTGCGTCTTTGCTTTCAGATAATAAATGGGACTGCAGAGGAGGGAATTGATTTCACTCTCACAGTAAGGGAATTGCTGTTTGAGCCACATGAGGAGAGTAAAATGATTTTGGTTGAAATTCATGATGATGACCTTCCTGAAGGTCCTGAAGATTTTTCAGTGATGATTGCAGAAGTGGAACTCCAAGGAAGGTAAAGATAAAATTCCCAGCTGATTGATTACAAGCAGAAGAACAAACTGTAATTGGAATCTGGTCTACCTGCTTAAAGTCACCACTGCATTTCAGCTGTTTTGCTGTAAAATTTTATAAGGCAGATCAGCTATAATAATAATAATCATAATTAAAACTGGATATATGGGGAACCCAATTCTTTTAGCATTAGTATAAAGATTTTGCCGATTAAGTTTTATTAGAGCTAAAAGTCCATACATTACATACAAGTTATCATGCTGTGTGAAATTCAAATAAGATAAAATGAGAAAGAAAAAATGAAAGATACACATTTCTATGAATAAATTACTATTTTTGCATATATAATAGTTCAAAAAAGTGTGACCAGAAAGTCTTCAGTGATAACTGTCAGAGAATAAAAGAATTTGTGGTAATTGCAAATTGTCATACTTGCATCTTAATACTTCCACAAGAATTTTTTATGTAATTTTCTTTTTATGTTCTTGCAAGTGGATTTGATTTTACCGTAAGAGAAAATGGTCTACAGGTGGATCAACCTCCAATAATAGGAAATATCTCCACAGTACGAGTCGTTATAGCAAAAAGTGATAATGCAGAAGGCATCATAGAGTTTGATCCAGAGTATATCCTTCTAGAGGGTAAGTTTGCCTTAAGTTTTCACTGTGGTTTAGAAGATAAGTTTGTGGCTATGGCATGAATTTTGAAATAAAATAACTTTTTCTCAATTATTCTTCCAGTGGAAGAGGATGCTGGGTTAATCATGATTCCTGTTGTGAGAAGGCGTGGAACTTATGGCTATGTTACAGCTGATGTTCTTTCTCGAAGTATTTCTGCACTTCCTGATGGTGTTGACTATTTTGTTCATAATAATTCTGTCGTTTTTTATCATGGCCAGAACCAGAGTTTTATTTATATCTCTATTATAGATGATGAAGAAAGGTAATTAATTTTTCATTTATTTATTCATTAATTTATTTCTGCGAAATCCTATTATTAGAGTTTCATAGTTCCTGATAAATTTTATGCAAATACTTTTTTAAATTAGATTAGCAGAAAATTTGGGTGTTAATAGTACTGCTGTGAACAATAAAGTATTTGGCATTTTGTTTTGTTTTGTTTTTCTTAATTTAACATGAGCAGAAAGTAGAACATTATTTTTATTTCAGATAGCACCATCATTGCATCATTCTGTGCAAGTGGGAGGAATCTTCTACTGTTTGCTTACAGAGAGGACTTCTGTATACCTTTAAAAAGATCCAGTTGATTGAATTATAGTTTTAATTGAAGTATTTAATTTAACTGAAGTACAGTTTTAATTACTTTTTTTTTTTTCTCAGATATTTCAGAAACTCTTTTTCTTTTTCTGTGCAGCGAATTTGAAGAGCAATTTGAAATCCAGCTGACAGGAGCCACTGGTGGAGCAGTGCTTGGGCTCCACCTAGTGAGCCAGGTCACCATTGCTAAAAGTGACTCCCCCCAGGGCATCGTCCGATTTCTCAACCAAAGTCGAATTGTTCTTCCCAATCCCGACACTGACATGGTAGTGTCCCTGGTGCTGGAAAGGACTGGAAGATTGTTAGGGGAGACACAGGTGGGCCCCGGCTGTCAAAGGCTGAATGCTTTCTAGTGGCTATGTCAAAAACCTCCTACATTTCCCTTCAAGAGCTTCTTTGTGATTGATTTCTAACAGCATAGTTGCAGCTTTTCATTAAGCATGAGTTGCATATAGCCGGAGTATAGCAGCAAATGTTGCTGCTCTTGTAATCAATTCTCTTTGTCCTCCTGCTTTCTTTCTTTTATTATGATCTGGTGTACTTTGTTTTGAACTAGCTCCTAATCCCATTGAAAATATGGTTAACTTCATGCACCACCACTAGTTTAGTTTAATTCAATGGAATTACTTCCTAAAGCTGGTCAAAACTTTTTCAGAAAATTATTTATTGAGAGTTTTCTAGATTTTTTTCTTTACTCTATACAGACCACTGACAAACTAAAGGTATAAATATGAACCAAGGTAGGCCTTTCACAGTCTTGGCAAAGGACTGGAAGACTGGCACTACAGGCCATCAGGTCCTCCTCTCCCCGTATAAAAATTGCCAAGGCCTTCTTTGACTTTTTTCTAGAAGTCATTTGAGAAAACTGGAAAACAACTAAAATGTCCAGAATAATAATTTTGAAGTGCTGAATATGACCTCAAAAGCAATCTAATTTGGGGGAAATTTTGAAAACATTCAAGTTTTTAATCAGGCTAAAGAAGTATGAATCATCATTTAAGGGATTAAAAAATTTTATTGCAGACGAATAAGAAAATGTTCGTCATTTTCTGTCTTGATATCACACTTCACAGGGAATGTTTTTGATCATGAGTAATCGTTTGGAGAGCTTCACAAAACAAATCATGAAACGGAGAGAAATAGAAACCAGCATGTGTGTTTCCTGTTATATGCTAAGGAAATCCCAGTTTCTCTTCTTTTCTATTATTAATATCTAGAATTTCATAAACTGGCATTGTGGCTAACTAACACCTCAGAATTTTCATTTGTAATTTGTCACGTCTATTTTTCCAAAGGATTATATGTTTTCACACATAGAAGTAATGATTAATATTTTGTATTCTGTATTAATAATAAAGATTTAAACATAGCTAGTTACCAGTTATGAGAATTTTTATGTCACTTGTGGTACTCTGTCATTTCTCCCTCTGGGACACTATTATATCACCACTCTAAATCTGAAACTGATATCTTCCACAGATTAATTGGGACATCTTGGGACCCAATTCAGAAGAGGTTTTACCTCCCCTGAATAGTGACATTGGTGACCCTGTGAATGGTTCATTCTTTTTTGGAGAAGGAGAAGGAGGTCTGAGAGCTATTAATCTACAAATCTATCCTCATGAAGAAGTTGAAGTTCAGGAGACATTCATTATTAGACTGAGCCTTGTGAAAGGTGAAACAGAAATAGATCCTAAGGCAAACAGCATTACATTAGTAGTAAGTCATTATTGATTTTCTTTCTTGAGATCTCTGTTATTGGTATTTATCCTGCAAGGCATTTAAAAATTAATAATTATTGCATAATTTGTCATTTAGCTTTTTTGTCCCTTGTACTACTTAGGTGCATTGTTACAGCTTCACTTCTTAAAAAAAGAAGGCAAAGAATCTGATAGTAAACTGGTATATAACCCCTGACCTGGCCCTCTTATTTGCAGATTTCTGTGATTCTATTTGGAGAGACCATGGATTGGGTCCTCATTTCTAAATGTCTGTTTGTTATTCATCCCTTCTTGACCTCTTCTTTTGCTCCAGCTATCATATATAAGAGGAAGGAATCTGTCAGTTGCAGAGCATGAGATATGCAGAAATTTGTGGGAGAAGGCAGAGGGAGTTGTCAAAGAGAAATTATCGCTCTAAGGATACTACAACTAAGGAAATATTTATAAGGCTGTTATAAGAACCCTGAAAAAAAAAAAATCTTTCCTAGAAATGGGATTTTTTTTTTTTTTCTGGTCTGTAGAATCTTGATGGAATTAGCTCCTATTTCCGCAGACTCCTCAGTTTTTCCTTCAGGGACCCACGTTTACTCCTTGGACTGGACCGTTTCACTCTGCAGGCCAATGAATTGGTTTCTCAGTAGGCACTGATGTTACAACTCCGCTCTAAGTCAGTTCCCCACGAGTCCCTGTTGCAGCTAGTGATTCACACAGATGGATGTGGATGATCTCTAGCTCAGAGGGCTGTTTGCAAACTGATAATGTTAGAAAAGTTTCTGTATACTAGCCCAAGGTGCCAGAGTGTTTCCTGCTGTAATATCAAAATATTCAGAAACAGCATTTGAAATAAAACTGTCCTCTTCTTCCTTTGACAGGGGGACTAAAAACTGAGAAGGGGACATTCATACTTTATCTGCTGTCTCTTAGTATCATTTTGACTCCTGTTCAATTTCGATCCTGCTTATCTATCACTGTAGGCTTTTCTTACAGAAGAGCAAGTCACCCATAGATTTCATATTTCCTGTGTGCATGTGGATGTTTGTGTGTGTGCGTGCATGGGCTTGATATCACTCCCTTCTCATGACTTGATGTCCCTGTCTGCTAAGTTGTTTTTTTGTTTTTTTGTTTTTTTTTTTTTAATTCCCTCAGTCTCTTTTTCTAACTACTAATGTACTCTGTAATCTACTTAAGAGTAGAAAACTCAGCAGGAAGAACTAATAGATATGTGCCCTGTAGCACCTAGCAGTGAAAATCTCAAAGGTTTGGACAAGAATGCAACTAATTTTAAATTTCTGATTTTTTTGTTTACTTTTCTACAGATACAGAAGTTTGGTGATCCCAATGGAATTGTACAGTTTGCTCCTGAATCGTTAACTGAGAGCAACTATACAGAACCCTCAGCAGCAGAAGGGCCACAAAGAATCACCCTGTTTGTCAGACGAATTCAAGGCACTCTGGGAAACATAACGGTATTCTCACTCTTTTCCTAATAAACAGTATGATCTGAAATCATCAGCATCAGTGTGTGGAGGAATATCTTATTCTGTGCCTTTCAATTGCTTGATTCTCAAATTCATTTTTCAAATGTTGCCTTTTAGATTGAATTTAGGAAGGGCCTAGTCCTAGTACTTGTGGGTTGGAGAGTCAGATTCAGTCTCCCCTGATCAGAGAAAAAAAAAGCTATACTGCAGTTCTTCTGACTTTCTCTCTCCCACTTGCCATGTGGTCTTGATGGAGGAACAGAAGAGACCATACTTACATAGTGAGCTCTCTTTGAGATCAGCACAATTAACTTTTTTTCCAGACATATTTAAAGGTAAGAATCAGACTTTTTTTGAACCATCACTCACACTGATTGCACCTAAAGTTATTTAGAATTCAGCATTTTAACAGGTACTCATTTAATTAAAAAAAATACCAAAACAAACCAAACAAACATCAATTGCTAAAAGCATCTGCTGTGTTTAATGAGAAATCTTCACCCCTTTCTGATGTGAAGAATCTTGGAAACGGGAAAAACAGCAACCATATCTTGGTGTAAAAATAGAAATATTTTCAAAAAATTAAGAGATTCCATATAGTTTTACATAAATCTTCTGAAGTTATACAAAAGAAGTCTTTACATTCACAGTACTGTTAGATGAACAGCACACTTCTGTAAGAGGTATGTGCTTCTTTCTATGCACACCTAAACCAATTTTTATTTTACCCATTTAAAACCAATCTGTTCCACATCCTGCCTATACCGAATCCTGAATATGAAAGTTTCTGACTCTGTGGGTAATTTTGCTTTCTTTCATATTGTGCATTTTGTAAACTCGTTTCAGGTTTACTGGGAAATCCAGAGTGAATCTGACATCACAGGTGACTTTGATATGACAGAGGGAGCTGTTGTCATTCCTGACCAACAGAGTACGGCTGAGATAATTATCTACCTGCTACCTGATGATGTTCCAGAACTGGATGAAAGCTATGTGGTGCATCTGGTTTCAGTAGAAGGTGGAGCAGATTTAGACCAAGAGAAAAAAACTTCAAAGATCAATGTGTTTGCAAATGATGATCCTTATGGAGTGTTTGCCCTGTACTCTGATCAGCAGTCCATATTTGTAGATAGAAACCTGGATCGGTATGTTCAGATTAATGTAACTCGGCATGCCGGGACATTTGGAGAAGTGATCGTTGAGTACCATATCATGTCCCAGCATGAAGAAGCGCTAATTGAACCTGGGGATGAGGTGGGATACCTCACCGTAAAAGATGGTGCCAGCTTTGGAGTGAAAAGAGTGCCAATAAGCAACCAGGTCTGTATTATCCTGTCAGCTCCTTGATACCTATTGTTTCCATCTGTGTTCATCACATGACAGATGTGCTGGAATAAGATACTAAGCTCTTGATAGTATCCACTGTGAAGAAGCAGAAAAGAGAGTTGTAGTATTATGAACTTCCTGTTTATGGAATAGCACTGGGTTCAAATATCACATTATCAGATAATAATTGCAAGATCACTGCTATGCATGTATTCAGATATTCAGTGTTTCCTTCCATCATTACTTTGTGTTACTATCAGTTCAATATTTTATTATTATATGTATACAAATATTTCCTCAAGATTCCCTTTGGATTGTAAATAGTGATCTATCATTGCTGACTCATGAAGCAGCAGATAAATTTACCTGCAGTTCTTTGTGTTCCTTGGTTGTTTGTTATTATTATTGCAGTCTTACATCCATACTTACATCCTTTTACATCCATTTTACACCTTTTTAATCCTAAGGATTGAAATTAAGATGAGGCACACTGCGATAGATATAATTTATTAAAATGGCAATAGTTGCTTTGCAAACTCACATTCCAAAAAAATGCTGGTAAATCACATTCACAGAATCGATGTTTTAGCTGTATTTCTTCTGAGAAACATAATCAACAAAACACTTGTCTTGAAAACACTGCTTATTGTATGCAAGTAAAACAAAATTTGCAGACTGTCCTGCTATTTCATTTTTTGACCTGGTGGATATCATGTTTTCAGTGGAATTAAATTTCTACCTTTTAATTAAATTCTCTCTCTCAAAGGCATTTATTTTACTGGGTTTGAATTTTACTCTGGAACTGATTAATGTAAGCCTGGTTGGGGGAAGTGCCAAGGATGTGCCTAAAATATTAGCAAAAGCAAAGTCAGCTGTTCTGCTTGTTCCTGAGGAAGCTGCCAATTCACAGGTCAGTAGACTGGCTGCAGTGTAACATTTCTACCACAGAAGAAAGGTACACTTCCTTACAAATGATACCTGACATAAGAATTCAGTTGGCTCCTTAAAGTTTCCGTCATTGCAACCGATTTAATGACTGACAAGACTTCCAGTTATTACTTGCACTGTGTATTATCTTTTCTGTGATACAAATTCTTATAGAATTGTTTTATTACAGTTTGAAAATGGCTCTTCGTCTGTAAAATGTGAATACTGTAAATATCATGATTAATTTATGCTTTTCTTTACATGAAATAGAAGTTCTGAGACTTAAAGGAAAATAACTGATTCTGGACAAAGTTACTCCTTTAAGTATAGAAGCCCCAAAGCAGATAGCAGCATGTGTGCAGTATTATGTGCAAAAGGAGATGAAGGTCATGCTCGGTTTTAATGCATTTGACTGTATATTTGACTAACCACTGAGTGGTAAATTTTCCATTTTTCTACTTTGTATGAGAGTGAGAAAAGAGAATTTGCCTTTTCTGATATGGTATATGTGCTACAGTTCCCTTTATGTATGTCGGGCAAAGACAATACCATGCTGAGTTTTTCTCTCTTAGATTTTATTGAAATTTTTATTTACTGATTTTCATTTTCTTGAAGCACTGTTCTGTCTTTTAATTTGTAATTTAACTTAATTCAAATGGTCTTCCTGTAAACATTGTTCACTACCATATATCCATTTATCATTGCTTTTAGAATGTGAAAACTATACTTCCAGTCCCATTTACTGCTCAGAGAAAAAGAAAAGTAGATCAAACTAGGAGGAGTAGCAAGTTTTGTGAAAAATATCATGTTGCAACAGTTTTACTTTTCACTCGATACACAATTAATAATTTGTTTCAGACCTATGAGTATATAGAGAGTACTCCAGCTATTGCCTGTGAGCATTCAGGGCAGGCTGTTTGTTTTTTTTTTTTTTTTTTTAAAAGAAGAGACACAGAATACTGTATCCAGTGTTTTAAGTACTGAAGTGTCAGTCATACTGGTTCCTTTTCCCTGAGATATAGTTCTCAGAAATCTAAAATTTCGAAGTATTAAAGAGTTGTGAAAAAATATGTATATATATATATATATATATACATATATACATATTCATATCTACATGTATGTCCGTACATCTATATGCATGCATAATTATTGTAACTATATACAAAATATAGTATGTTTTCACATTATTGCCCACTTTTATTCCATTTTCTATAACAAAATGTACTATCTTTCCACAGGTTGGCTTTGAATCTGTGATTTTACGACTTACAGATATTACAGCAGGGACAGGCCAGGCTGTCATAACCAGAAAAGGAGTTTATGGCTCTCTAGCAGTTAGCTGGATTTCGGGATACCCACCAGATATAATCACGGACTTTGCTCAGCCAGGCAATATAACTCCTCCATTTGGTAAGTCCTCGTCTGAGGAAACAGCTATGAAAGTTGCATGAGTGATGATATCACCCTTTAGTTATATGTACCTCTACATGCTTCCTCTACTAATGAAGAGTCATTAGAATTAAGTTGTATGGTCTGATTTAAGGGATATGTTTATTTTATAAGAAAAAAAAAAGCCAACTCAGCTTTGTAGATACTTCTCTGGGAGGCAGACGTGATGCTGTGCCCCTGAACAACAGCTTTATATCAGAAAGGCCCTTATCAGGCAGATGTCTTCTACCTAAATGGAGGGGAATTGTGATTAAAGTCTCTATCTCAGCACATTTCCAGGTAAAAAGAGGACTCCTATTTAGTGATTTTGACCTGTGCTCTCTCTCTCTTCAGGTACTGTTGTATTTTCCTCTGGTGAGCAAAGTAAAGTAATTTCATTTCAGGCTACTCCGAGCCTAAATAAATGTGAATCATTTGCCATCACTTTAGCAGCAGTGCACAGCAATGTGTCTGGTGGGGCTCGCCTGAGGTAAGGATATTACTTATACTTTTGAGTCACACAAATGCTGTAAGAATGTGTACAGGTAAACACCATATACAAATCCCTATTAAACTATAGGTAGCTAGCAAGTTGCAGTGCCTTCTTTGATAAATTTGTATGTCTTGTCTCAGACGGAAACAAGTGTCAGTCCTGCAGATCTGACATGATCAGAACTGAGGCTTTCCCCCAATTCCAGTCTATTTCATATAACTAGGCTCAAAGGTGCCTAGGATGTGTCTAGAATGATGGAGATGTTTAAGAAAATGAGGAACCAAGATGAACAGTTTTATCCAGGAAGCTGAAGAATGAAAGCAACTCTAGCAGTTTTCATTAAAAATCCATATTTAGCTCTTAGATAGCAAACATTATTTAAAATAATTAATTATTTTATAATTTATAATAATTATATATTAAATTTATAATAATTATTTAAATATAAAATAATTATTTACAGTAAAACAATAAATGCTCTGAAAATACTTTATTTATATATATAAATAAATATATAAAAAATCCTTTTTATTCTTAAAACAAAAAACATTACATTCAATGTGGTTTTCCATCTCAGCTAAGTTGTTATCTATTCTTCAAATTATTTTCTTTTCATTCTTTCTTACTCATTGATAGCTAAAGTGGTATAAAAAGAATGGACATATAGAGTAACACTGCGTATGGAGAAAGGTATTGACTTCACCATATTACAATTCCACTGGCAAATCTGAAGGAAGTAAGGAATGAACTGGATGGCTAACCTCCTGAGACTGACCCTTCTCCTAGGCTTGTCTGTCAGTGGACTGGTGTCCTCAGAGCACCTATTTACCGTGTGAGTCAAATACCTTGAGTATACGAAAATGACCTTTCCTAGAAAACTTAAGCCTACATGCCACAGGAGGTAAAGCTGACAATTACTTTGAAGAGTTTTTGGCTCCCTTAGTGGTGGAATGGGTCTAGTTTGTTAGTCAAAATCACCCACTGTAATTGCAATGCCATTTGTTAGCCTCTAGCACTGAATAATGGGTCACTTTTAGAGATAGGCCAATGTTTAGCAAAGAGTCTTAGTCTATGCTTATTTTCTAATATGAAGCAGATACATTCAATATGAACAAAGTAAAGCTTAAATTGGTATTTATAGTAGGGATCAGATCTGGAAAAAATTACTACGAGCAATGTTGTGAGGGGGCAGTTAGAATTTCAAAGCCCCACTGTAAGTTTTAAAATAACTTCCTTTCCTTCTCTAGCTTCCTGGCTAAAACTGTAGATCTGCTAGCATCTGTCTACTCCACAGTTTTCCCTTGGTACAGGAAGTTTGTTCAGTGGTTAAAACTGATATTGCTCAGGGTGGCTGTATTGTAATATATGTCCCTGCATTGTGTCCACAACAGAAAGACATCATACTTTCCTTTGCCTCCCCATTTTCTCAGGAAGACCTTATTTTATTTATCCTTTACTCCATATCCTCTACTGACTCAGGATGCATTAAGCACGTGGCGGACTGTTTGATCCAATCATTGCAAAAATATTTTTCAGGGAACCTCTTTACATCTTGCTTTGTATAATTGCTATTTCTTCCCTCTACTGTTACACATTTTTTTTTTTTTAAATCCACTTTCTTACAGCCATCATTGGTTGTTCACTGGAAATTATTCTGCTTGGGTGTTTTGCTTTTCATACTTCATATTTCCTCCCTCAACTTTGATATCTTTTCTGTTTCAGATCAGGATTTACAATAGCTGAAATTGAGCCAATGGGGATATTTCAATTTGCTCTTAACTCAAGATCTGTTTCAGTTGAAGAAGATGTTGTGTCATTCACACTACATGTCCAAAGACTGTTTGGTTTTCAAAGTAATCTCACTAAATTGACATATCAGACTGTTCCAGGAAGTGCCAAACCAGTAGAGGACTTTATACCCATCTACAATGGAGAGCTTATGTTTTTACGTTTTCAGACAGATGCTGTGATAGAAATATCAATAATTGATGACACGGTGTCTGAAATGGAGGAATATTTTTTTGTAAATTTGACTTCTGTGGAAATTTTGGATGATGAACCCGTGAATCCTGACTGGAGTCCACGTTTGAATCCAGCTTTCAGTGTTGCAAGAGTTAATATCCTGGATAATGATATTTTTCCTGGAATACTAAGTTTGGGGCCAGAGTTTACTTATGTTGAAGAAGATGCAAACGACAGTACCCCAAACACCGTGATACTTCATATCAAAAGGACCAAGGGTTTTTCTGGTGATATTGGAGTAACTGTTAAAACCTTTGGGGGAGTAAGTGCACAGAGTGGAATAGATTCATATCCTTTTGGAAATGTTTACGGAAAATTGAACATCACATGGGCAATGGAAGGAGAAGATTTTGAGGAACAGTCAGTCTCTCTGACTTTGCTGGACGGAGAAAGAGAAAGCATGGTATCCATAGAAATTTTTGATGATGATGAGCCTGAAGGGCAGGAATTGTTCTATGTTTTCCTCTCAAACCCCGAACATGGAGCTCAGATTGTGGAAGGAAAGGATGAATATGGATTTGGTGCATTTGCAACAGTAATTATTGCAGGTAATATTTTTTTCCCCCATAAAATTAGTAAATATATCAGAATTAAATAACAGAAAATAACTGTATGTTTGCATAGCAATTTTCATGTAAAAAATTGGAATTCTATTTGATAATAAGCAGGATATTTTATTCCCAAATCTTGAGTTTTCCAGATCAAAGGAAGTATCTAATGCACTAAGCTCACCGTGCATCCCTTAGCAACATAGCTCAAAATACATTTATAGATGCTGCTTATCTGTGTTCCTGGCCTGCTTTACTTCATGAAGCGAAAAGGCTAAGCTTGGGTCTTTTTCTTGCAGCTCTAGTAGCACTGAAGGCTTATTTGTTTTTCTTTGCCATTTTATCACTTTTACACTGCATGAGGTTAACAGAAAGTATAAAAAACAGCTTCTGGTTTTGTTCTTTGATACTGTGCTTTTCGCATCTGCAGTGTAGTCATCCTCTGCTGATGGGATGGAGGATAGGAATAGGCTTGCATGGATATCAAGGAATAATTTTTCTTTTCATCACTGCATGCTACTGTGAGAAAGTGATGTCAAAGCTCCAATTTCTCTTAGTTTTCATGTATCTGTCAGACTTATCAACTGAGTACAAACCAAGTTTAGCTGCAATATACATTAAGTTTTAGAAACAAGTTGGAAATTGGAACACTTTAGGCTAATCAAGAAAATTATATGTAAGGTCCAACATTTACTGGAAGTTTTGTGTATTTAGCCTTAACAAGGTAGATACTGAGAAGCAGGATTAAATTGTGCTTTTGGATGAGTGTATGCAGCAACCAAAATTACATATGCAAAAGCAGATCATGTAAGACCCATGTTCCCTTCGTGTGCACGTCTCTAGAATTCACCATGCAAGTAACCAGTCGCCCGTCTGTGTGAGTTAACTGAAGAAGTATGTGCACAGGCACAGGTTGGAATTTGAACTTGGAACCCACAGAAGTGTATTAACATGCTCTAGAGTTACACACTGAGTACAGTGAGTTCATTAAGTAAGATCAGGAAACAATTTACATTAAGAAGGGTCAAGTATGTATCTGCATTTAACTGTATACAGACATACCACAGGTTAAATATTTGTGCATGTGCATAAGCAAACACACAATTTCTGTTAATCTTCAGTATATATATTGACATTTAATAAGCACTGGGTTGGAAGTAGATTGCCTTTTCAATTGCAGAGTAAAACCATCTCTTCCTGTAAGGAAAAATCCTTTAGGAGCAAGATTTAATGGGACACTGTGAAGGCATTAGTTTCCCCTCATTAACCCTGTTTTGTTTTCCTCCACTGCTGTTTTGCTGAAGTTATTTGCATTCCCATGAGAACAAAGCAGTATTTTGCAGCTCTCTAGTTCCACACTGAATTAAAGACACAGGAGAAAATCTGATGTAACAATTTGGGAAAATGAATGGGTTCAACAACATTATGAGTGGGATGAATAAGAAAGCTAAAGTTGTGTCCTTGAAAGCCCATCCTTATCCCATAACCTACTATGGCTATACTGTCTACCTAGGGACATGCTGAGGCCCATTTCTATTTAGAAATATTATGGTTTAAGGGTTATGGTAAGTGTAAAATAATATAGCTGAAGTGATATCTCGTAAGGGCATTATAAGCAAGGCTTCTGACACTGTTCTGGACTGCTGTAACACCTAGTCTCTTAAAGTCAAGGGAAGCAGAATTCAGTCAGTTTTCTGAATGCTGCTGAAAATACAGCTTATGTGCATGGATGGTGCCAAGACTGTCATAAGGGATTTACTTTTAAAAATACTTATTCTATTGGTTAAGATAGAATTTAGAAATGCCACCTTTTGAAGTTCTAGATAAGTATGTAGGGTCAATTAGGAATAGAAATATTAAAATAAATTTTCTTGACGTGTGCCCAAGTGGTACTTTACAGCATGCTTTTGATACCTAGTTTTAATTTTTTTAGCAGCAATCCATATTTAAATTATATTTTATTCTCAGCTTAACTTTTTTTCATGAACTGTTTCCTCTATAGGAAGTGATCTCCAGAATGGCATTTTGGGGTTCATTCCAGAAGTACAAAGCGGCCTTGTTCTTGATGAAGACTCAGAAAACAGAGAGGTGCTGCTGTTCGTCTCAAGGCAACCAAACAGGTGCAGGCAACAGCTGATTCAAGTGCTCTTCCCACACACTGTAGTGTGCTGTGTTGAATCACAGAAGCTGCTGTTAGTGGAAGAGGTTATCAGAGATTTTTATAATAAATCTTGGCCTTCCGGCTCCTTTAATAACTTCCCAGAATTTGGCAAATGGGATTTTAAGTTGTGAATGTGATTAGGCCTGTCACTGTACTGTTATAAAGCAGAAATGGAAAAAAAAACCCAAAACATTTTCCAACTTATACCGTAAGGCAGCAAGTATGAAAGCTTTGCTTAAGGTAGAGTACTGCTAACAGACTGCTAAAGGTGTAACTCAAACTCTCATCTCCCTGTGTAATATAAGTAGGTATGCATACTAAAATAAGCAATTAAGGAGTTACCTCAGTGTCAGTACTATGCTTATGTCTTCTCTGACACAGATACTACGTTTTTTTCTAATTAACACATATATCTGTGACACATTTATGTGTACTTTAAATAAATATGCTCAAGTACTCTAAGTTCCTTAAACTTACAGGAAAGACAAATTCTGCCTCTCTTTCCAGGCAAATGGTTACTGCAGTATTAAGGGAAGTACTTGGCCACATCCCTGTATTCCAAGCACCAGTGTCTTTTATTCAGCTACTCTCATGTTTTCTGAAACAAAAATTGAGAAGAATCTGGGTGCCTGTAATTGCTTTATTTTCTTCCTGTATTACTTTTTGGTAATCTAAACTGATTTCAGAGGAAGGAATTTAAATAAAAAGAGGGAATTTTTCATCTTAAAGTAGTTTGTTTCCGAGTGATAAGTTTTGAATAATAACATAAAAAGTATGTTATGTCTGTGGTTTATGTTTCCTAAAGCAATAGTGCTCTCCTTCAGTACATCTATACTCTTTTGATTTGCTTATAGGGCTTTTGAAGATGTGAAGGTCTTTTGGCGTGTGACCTTTAATAAGACAGCTGTTGTCCTTGTGAAGGATGGCATGAACTTGGAGAACGAACTTGTATCTGTGCTGGGAGCCACTACCTGCGTGGCAGGTCAAACAATCTGCAACATCTCCATTGAAATAAAACCTGATAATGTAAGGAACTATTGCTCACTTATGTACAGCACTATGACATTCAATTGCAATTTACCAAGATGAAAAAACCTCTCTGGTCCAGAGGAACTGATGGGCAGTTTGAAGGTTGTAACTTGACATCTGCTCAGTTCCTCTTTAAACATGTTTATTTAGAGGTTTGTACTACCTCCATTGTGACTGGTAAAAATTTGGGAAGGAGATTACTACTTAGTTTGAAGAATAAATCACAGATCTCAGATTTTTACAGAACAATAAGAAGAAAAGATTGGAGTTATTTCAGTGTGATGCGTATTCATATACTGGACTGATCCTTCACACAGTAAATTTTTCATCTGTCAAAGCACTTCCTAGGGTGATTTATGGAAAGCATATCCTGTAAGTAATAAAATGTCACTCAAAAAAAAAACTTTTCTTGCAACTTGTGCATAATTTTACATGCCTAAATCTAGCATAATGATCTGTGAAAACTCTACTGAGTCATAAAGCTACATAAGAATCTCTGAATGTCTAAAAAGCTGTCGTTGTGCCCATCCGGCTTGTGAGTCGTGAAGTTCAATTTAGCAGCCATCATCCACTAAAGCCTTTTGGCATTTGTTGGTTAGGTATGCCTAAGCCGAAGAGCCCTGAGAGGCCCAGCTGGCACTCAAAAATACAGACTTCATTGACTTAACACAAAGCACAGCATTCAGTCATTTTTATTTAAAAGAGAAGGAAAAACATATTTTTGTGTGAACACCTATTGGTTTTATCCGTCTCTTAAGAAAGGAAGGATAAATGTTTGCCATTCTTTCAGAGTGGAGAGTTTGAAACTTTCCAAGAAATTATGATAACAGCCAGGCTAGTGGCAAAGCTGAGGTCTGGGGAATGGAAAAGGACAAGATGAGGTTTCCATGTTTTTTCTGACTACATTCTAGAAAATAATGTAAGATGTAGGATGTGAAAAACAGTGATTTCCTGCTAGGGAATAGGGTGCATTCTGTTAGTTCAGTAAGAGGGCCATTTTCCTTCTTAATCCTGAGACATTATTTTTACATTAGAGAGACGATGAATAAAATATATACGAGTGGGGCACAGGATGCCTTGCTGAGTAAACTGGGATTTTGAACCTGTTTGGTCCAAAGGAGTGATATCATTATTTAATGACCACATTGCAGCAGCTGCAGAGACATGCAGTTGTGCCACATGAAGGACAAGCGTGTGCCACTTTAACAGGTGCTAAAGGAAGGCTAAAGTTCCCTATGGCACTCCAGTAAATTTGTGCCTGTCATCAATTAGTCAAGATCATTCAATTTAAAGAATTACTTAAAACCAAGTCAATTAAAAATATATGCTATTTAACCCCGCAGATATTTCCTAATTCTTCCAGTTCTTATTCCAGAACATAGCTTGTAAATTACTAACAAATACATTGCAAAATGATGAAGTAAAAAATATATTCTATAAATATTTTACATTTTTTATGACATATGGTATAACATACTCTAGCTTTCGAAAGTTTTTACTTAGTCAGCTGTACTGACTTCTTTAGCTAAGAGCTGAATCCCGTTTTCCTAGAATTAAAGTAGGATTTCCAAAAATCCAGAGCTGAAACAAAAATCTATGTTTGCTAACAATAAAATTGTTTTCAATGACCATTTTTCTGTAACGCTATTTTCTTGTAGAGAACTACTTTTTTTTTCATAAGTTTGCTGCTTCACGAGTGCATGTAATAGGTAAAAATAGCATATTTCCAGTGATTTCTAGAATCCTAGTAGTCAGATGTCTATTTCTAAACATGTTATGTTTGGATTCTTGGTACAAAATCAAAGATGAGGCAGAATGTCCTATTGTAATTTAATATTGCTACCTTATATTTGATAAGCAAGCATCAAGAATGTAGAGCTGACTATGCTAATTCTTTGACATATGAACACTAAAATTCAATAGCCTCTATTTCCAGATTGACAGGTTTCTCTATATCTTAAATGTCACAGAAGTCTATCTGGTAGTATATCTAAACCCTGGGATTTTTGATAAATCCAGTAAAGCGTTCAAGTCTAATGAGATTTGTTTGTAAAACATGCATAAACATGTTAGTGTTGAAACACTAAGGCTGTATGTAAAATGTTTTTCAGAACTTTACCTGAGTTTAGTATTCAAATGCAGTCAAGTTAATTAATTACAGTTTCAAAACTGCATACTTAGAATTCTGTACAGTTTTTCCACAGGTGAGTAGGTGTGTACATGCCTTTTTGTAAGGCAAAAAGAAAATGAAAGTGCAAATTCTTCACAAGATGTAAATAGGTTCACATAGGTAAATCCATAATTTGGAATATGAAGCTCTTGGAGCGTTTACTGTCATGTATCACGGCAAATTTCTAGCCACAATACATGTAGTATACTAATAGCTGCTTTATTGCAATAAATTCCATGCAAAAATCTTAGATTTCATTATTTTACATGATAGACTAATGCTTGTTGCAATGTTGGTTTCAGGATGTACTTAATTTTACTTATTGCACATTTCAGGAAGCATGATTGTGGTAAGTACAAGTAATCCACTGTGTATACAAAGTAACATATGCATTTTTTAAAGCTGAAAGTAATTAGTGGGATTTATAATGACATGAAAATAATCCCTCGTTTACAGGTACCTGAATTTGAAACATATTTTTTTGTTGAGCTGTATGCCGTAAGCACAGGAGCTGCATTAAACAACAGTGCCAGATTTGCTTTCATAACGGTCCTTGAAAGTGATGCTCCTCATGGTTTAGTATATTTTGCTGTGGGATCTCGTTTTGCTGTGGCTCATAAGAAAACAACTTTAATCAGTCTGCAAGTGCTTAGAGATTCTAGTACAGCTGTAACCACAATGGTTAGCTACAGTATGCAGGTAAGACTTTTATTATTATTTTTATTATTTAACTTATTATTATTTTTAGCCTTAAATCATTGTTCATTCTCTAAGGTAAATGTGACTGTAATTAACATTTTTTTCAGGAAACAGTCACACATTTTCTGGGTCTATGTGGTCTAGCTTCTTTGGTTATCCATTAGTGAAAATACCTTGTTCTCATTGCAGTGTCAAGAATGATTTTGTTCATAGTACTTTCCAGTAGCCTCAAAGACTGCGGTCAGTCAGACGTTAAATAAATTTATTTCTTTGTTCTAAACTTCTTACGAGGCTCCAATTTTTGAGGCTTCTTTCTCTGAAATTAATTTTTTATCATGATAGGTCTGACTATAAGATTCAGACACCAACACACTAGCTGTGTTAGCTCACAAATTTATTAATACACAGTGCACATTTAGGGAAAGAGAACTTTTATCAAATTTTATTCCTTGTTCGTGAAGTCCTAAACTTGAAAATTGTCCTTCCAATCAAAAATCTCATATGCTAAAGTAAATTTTATCATCCTCATTCATTTTTGTTATGTTTACAGCTGTAACACCAGACTCTTCTAACTGTTGACCCTTTTATCTCTAAATGAGTACATCATTGCTGTTGACAGATGATGAAGATTCCCCTTTAGCAGAAGTAACACAGCTGCAAAAACATGATTCCTTCCACTTCCTTATAGTTGTGAATCCAGCGTCAGGGCACAGATGGCAAGAGGGATTCCTCCAAGTGTGCCTTCACCTTGGAATAGTGCTTGGCCTGATCTACTCTGAATATGTGGGATTTTGTGCCCAAAAACATTATTTAGAGGGAGGGTTGTTATAACAAAGCATTGTGCGATCAGTGGATTCACTCTTTATAATAAAAGGTTTTGCATTCTATTGTTATATTGCATGAGTATCTGTTTTAACTGCCCAGGTGTGCGTAGTGTTTCCATGCATTTATTGTACATTAGATGGCCACTGTTTTAGTTAGATTGTATGGTAACAAATTTTCACGTTCTTTCCAGCCAAGAGTTCATTATAATTTAGCTGTTAAGTGGAGAAGTTGCTACTGTCTACCATATATTTAGGCTAAAACATAGGAGACAATTCCTTATCCTTTTGTGCATTTTATATAACAACTCTTCTTTGGACATTTTTAGATTTTGAAGATGCATGTCCAAGTACCAAAGTAGTGGAACTATACTTTGACACATGCAAAATAAAAGGTCACAGCAGACAGGAAGCATGAGGTGCTAACTGGAAGCAGATGTTTATCTCATTCCTACAAAAGTTTCTTAAGGATTGTTCTTGTCACTAGTGTTTTTATTACCACTTATTTCCCTTTTTCCTAATTCTCAATTGGAAGGGATAAACAAGAGGAAACTTCTTACTGGAATTTGCACAGACAGTGTGATTGTGTTCTAGAGCAATTTTGAACAAATACACTCTGCATTGATTTACCAGGTTCTCCTGTGAATTTAAAAAATGCCTGATTTATTCCATAAGTAAACTCTACTAATCAAAGCTAATATTTTCAAAAGGGGTTTAGTATTTCACAAATAAATGTCCTTGTTTTTTATAGAAGGAGACCTTTACTCAAGAGTCAATATACAATCTGTACCTATTAAATTAATAGATACTATTGAAAAATCATACATTTGAATAATAGCCCAGAATGTTAGTTTCCATTTAAAGAAAGTTTATTATATTACCAGATATAATATCAAAGTTATGGCAACTGACAAAAAGAGCAAGAATGTGACGAATGAAACAGTATCTGCAAACCTCATGGGAAGGCAATTCAGAGGGAAACGAGGCCATATAGCATTCCTAGATAAATTCATCAGTATGCCTTGTGTGTACATTCTAGTGTTTGCTTTGCCTTTGTACCTAAATGGATTGTTCCTCTTTTAAGTATTTATACTGGGACTGAAAGTATAATGAATTTATATTAGTTTGATCACAGATTTCCAAAACCTTTGCTTTTGTTTAGTTTTTATGTATCTGTAATGCCTGAACTGAGGGACTTCACACTGCAGGCATAAACTTACATCAACCACTCTGGAATTCACCTTACAGATCTGCTAACACTTCTGTAATATCTGTTCACCCAGAAAAAAATTGTGATTTTTGTTCTGGAAAAGAGAGGGATCCTGTTTGCTATTGACAATATATATAATTCTTCCCCTGGGTTGTCACTGACTACAAGTGACAGATTGATATTTCAGGAAGGTGTTTCATTTAATGTAATTGTTATATCATTCTTAATGGCATTTTGAAAGAGGGCTTATTTTTTTTACACATTTAAATTTTACCCATTTAAAATATATGCCTTCTACAGCAGCTGGTTTTGAACAATTCTATTTATCATAATGTTACCTAAAACTCTTTTGGTTTGTTTTAAGGAGCTACAAAAACCTGAACCTATTGGTCGGACCTTCATCTCTCCAGCTGTGGCAGGACAAGATTTCGCCAGATCTGAAGGTTTATTGACTTTTGAGCCTGGACAGAGAAATAAGTTTCTGGATGTGACCCTGACTCCAAAGACAGGGTCTTTAAACCCATTTCCTAAACGTTTCCAGGTTGTACTTTCTAATCCCACGGGCGGGGCCAGAGTAGATGACGTGTATGGTATTGCTAACGTCACCATTGTCGCAGATTTGGACTCCTTGCCAGTTTGGGGGCTGATCGACCAACTGCATCAACCCCTTGATGACACCATTTTACACAGAGTCCTCCAGAATCTGAATGTCAAAGTGGCTACAGAAACTACTGAAGAACAGCTTACTGCTGTGATGCATATAATAGATAAGGTAAACCATTCCTGCTCTTTCTTGAGTGACCAGTGACTTTAAAAAGAGTATAATAACATGTAGGCCCATGAAAAGATCAAGGTTAGCATCCACGGCAGTGATTTGGGGGCACAGAGTGCAAGGGTGAACTTGTGAAATCCTGCAATCCAGGGAGAAGTTTGTCTGCCACTAGGTAGGATGGTGGCAGGCAATAAAAAATCAAATAGGTTGAAAAGAGCAACCAGTATTAACTTCGCATATGTACCTATAGCTCAAGATTTTTGGCTGTGCGAAATTTTCTCTTTGGTGCCGTACTTTGACAGAGCTTATTATGGTTTCTTGATTCTCTGGCCACATCTTTGTTGGTTTTAGCCCTGGCACAAGACAGTGAGGCCAAGGTTTGCTCATATCTTCACAGCGAGTGCAGGCAACACAGAAGCAAATCCTGCCAGGGCCAGCTGAAGCCCGCTGTGCTCTTAACCAGGCACGTGGCTTGTCTTTTTTGCTTCAGTAGCTTTGGGAATCGGGTTGGCAGGGTAGCTGAGCACTTGAGCAGCGCGCTAAGTTCTGTGAGAACTCTGGGACTGGTTTTATGGCTCCTCTGAGCTTGTGGAATAATGCACAGGAGCTGGAAAATGTTTAAATACCCAGACACAAAGCAGTATAACGATATTAATGAATAGTTCATGTGTGACTGTTGCCATTTTGACACAGAAAACAGGAAATAGTGTCAAAAACTCCCAGGACTTAATAATCATTGATTTGTGAAGGAAAGGAAAATGCCACACGATTTCTTTAATAATCGAATCCCTATTAGTAAGCATATCCTTATATAGTTCTGACATACACTGCATCTCACATCTTGGCAGCGGTGATCAGAAAGTGGCAAAAATATTCTGAACTGTGAGAATGAGCATTGGGATAAATACAGAGGTCTTACTAAACCAGTCGCATGAGGAAATGTTAGAGGCAGACCTCTGTGCATAAAATGCTGTTTGATTTCTTATCCTCTCGTTAGGTTACAGATGTGGGTGAAAAACAGTTGCTCACGGATAAAAGTAGAAGTCTTTTCTATGAGATACTCTGTGCTCTGGCTAGCCCGAAACGTGAGGACACGCGAGGATACAGCCTGCTGGCTGAGGTGACTGAGAAGTTTGCTTTTTCCCTGTTAACTGGGATAATGTGTGGATCACCAGGAGAAAGGTGAGTAAACTTGAATTCATACCAGGTTTTGGAAACACCTGACAACTTACCAATATAGTAAAAAATTTAAATTACATTTTTAGACAATGGACTTGTCTATCGTCTAGTAGGTCACCTATATGAAACTGTGCTATACTCTGTCACAATCTTATAAAATGCTATATTGGCTCTATGAGCTGGTGTCACAAATAACTGATACACTGATAAGGGGTACTTACAGGAGTAGGAGACAGAAGCTCAAACATTGTCTGGAAAAGTATTCATTAATCTTATTAAGAAAATAATAAGTAATTGTATGATGGAGAGCTATGTTCTAAGTCTTAGATGAGAGAAAATAACCCAAAAATTCTACTGGAATTTTGTAATTTATGTGTGCATGTTTTTGCTTACTTGAACATTATTTAAATTTTTTTAAAAGCCACACATAGTTTTTACCTGTATTTTCAAATTGCTAGTTTTGTCTGCAAGTGCGTAATACCCTGTGATCAGGCTAAGGGGTAGGGGGAAATGGGTGACTGGAGGAATAGATGACACTCTTTTATGAGGCAAATGATTTTAAACAGTGAGTTTCTCCCGCTGTGAATCTATTAAACAACTAGTAGTTGATCTTAGAAAAAAAGCACTTATTTTTTCCCCTCAGAAAATCATCATAATTTAGATTTCTACCTCAACTTCTTTTGGAGATGTAACTTTTCTTGCCATTTCCTAAGTTGCGTGGAGTATGAGGCCCATCTCAGCCAAAAGGCAGTAAATGGTATAATTATCAACACTATCCTGAACAGTGTCCAGAACTTGAAAGTTCAAATTCTTTATTCCAAGTTTTTTTGCATCATCTGTTGTGAATAAGAGGTAAAGCAAGATCACCCATTTTAATGCCTCTCCGTCTTGTAGACTCATCTCTACATCAAGTTATAAAGGTGAGAATTATGATCACCTAGTTTACCATGCAGGGGTTTTGGTTGCAAATCATATTGAGCAAAACCCAGAGGAGAAATGGAGAAGCTGAAATACATAATTACTCAGCCCCTCTTTTTTTTTCACAGAAACTGAAACTGTCTGTCAGTTAAATGTCATAAAGCCTAAAATGATGGAGAAATAAAGTATTAATTACAAATACATTTTAGAGTCATTCTGTGAAGAATAATGAAGCTCAGTTCCACTTACCAGCCCTATTGCTTTTCCATTTCAACAGAGGTAAAAATATCCTTGATAGCTGCCCATACATTGCAATAATGGCTCACAACTGGTTTCCTCAGCAAATCAATGGACATAGATTTGATGGAAAAGACGGGGATTCTGTTCAAGTACCTGAACATTTACTAGAGGTCTCTGTTGTGTTATCGCCTCCTCATGAAAAGAACTGTGAATCGGTACAGTTCACAGAATACAGCAGTCAGCAGTGGTTCCTTACTGGAGATAAAGAACTTGCCCTGAAGAACAAGGTTTGAAGATAATGCAATTTATTTTTTTCAAGAAGTTAGTTTAATTTAGATATTGCTCAAAGCATCTTAAATGTATTTAAAATAATGTGAATGTTTTTGCGTGTGTGTCTGATTAAAATGAGCGCTGAGTGTTGAATTTTAATAGTAAATTTGTATTAATGTTGTATGTATTGTTTTAGGTGTTTTCTATGAGTTTGAAGGGCCGGAGTTCACACCCTTTGAAAGATAACAATGAAGTAATTTATCGGATTTATGCTACAGGAAGTCGAATTGTTCCACAGAAGTCTCTATGTCTCCTCTGGAATCAAGCTGCTGAGAGGTTATTTTACTGATCTGTTTAGTTTTCAAGTCTCTTCTCTGAACCTATGTATTTGTCTAAGATGTGATAACTCTGATTAGATCATTTGCAAGTATAAAATTGATCCATTTCCTATCTGTCTTTTTTCCTTATTTTTTCCTGGCCTTTGAACCAGCACATAAAACTTTAAATATATAATAAAATGCATAGTTATTCTAGATAAGACATTTCTCAGACTTCTACTTTTGACTTTTTTCACCAAAATTCTATTTATGTAATGATATGTTAGGCAATGCTGACAGGCCATAAATCCTAGAATTGCATCACTTCATTAATATTAATGACTTCGCACTCTTCACAGTTGTTATCAGACAAACACTTCAAGTCCATTCTTACAAAAGTAAAGAATTAAACCTGTAGTTCTGGTATTGCTTCAAGTCACTGGCTCAGAAAGTTCCTAATTTGCTGATATCCACTCCTTTCTTTGGGTCTGTGAAAGACACTGTGTAAGTGAACCAAAAAAACCTGTTAAGGGACAGATAGGGATTTACTTAGACCAGTATCCTGGCTCTAGTAGTGGCTAAACATAAATTCCCAGGGAAGAGTACGATCAGGACAAGCATCAGTTGTACTTCCCCTAATACTATACTGTCCATGACTCTGTGAGCTAAATGTGATTTTGTGCATTTCATACCCCAAATGATTTGTCTACCACAAACTTGTCTAGTCTTTCCTTGCACCATACAGAAATTTAGCACATTTTTTGACAGTGATCTCTATAGGGTTATTACTTTTTTAACAGAAAAGCCATATCCTGTTGTTTTGTTTTGTTTTGTTTTGTTTTAAATATTGATGCTACTAGCTTAAGTTGATGTTTCCCAGTTTCTAGAAGAAATGCTGAACTGCTGATCATTTTCCATTCTTATTGCTACTCATAGCATTGCCAGCCATCGAATAAAGTTTTCTGTGTATGCTCTTCAATGCCCCATTATTTGATTAGCCTGTGCCTTTCCTGTTCACACACTCTAAATGAATTTGGAGAGAATTATGTTCTGTATCCTGAAGAGATCTAGTTGGTTTACATATGATTTCATTAGACTGACTGGATTATATAAGTCTGTCACTGATACAAACTATTTCTCTTCAGAAAGGTGATGCAGCAGAATTTACCTGTATGCTCTCCTTTTATCTATACATTATATCGCAGAGCAGATGTGATTTCTGCTAGAAATGGCTTAGGATGTCACCTGTGGTATCCTTTTTCAAATCAGTTCATCAGTAAAAGAAAACAAAGCATGAATTTTATTTTCAAAACAACAAATAGCAGTATAAAGTGAAGTGTTCTCCGTAATGGGGTAAGGTACCCATAAGGTACAAAATATTTGAAGAGAGACAAACCTGTAAACCTTGCATAAGTTTTAAAAACATGGCCACAGAAATTCTCTAGTGGAAAAAAATGTTCATTATCATATATTTACAATTTTTTAATCATAAAAGTAAGAACAAGCTATAAACAATATGTAAATTTAATGTAAATGTGCTATTATGAGAATGCACCTGAAAGACTACATGAAACACCTATGCAATAATTTCGAAAACTTGTTATTTCAGAGATGCAACAACAGTTTTCAAACCTGCTTACCATGTATATTACACAGGCCCATTTCCAACTTCGTGAATCTTTTGTTTTGCAGCTGGCTGTCTGACAGTGGGTTCTGCAGAGTGGTTGATGACACGTCAGACTATGTGGAATGCTCTTGTTCTCATATGTCCATTTATGCAGTTTATGCCCAAACAGATATCTTGTCCTCATACAATGAGGCTTTTTTCTCTTCCGGATTCATCTCCATTTCAGGTCAGTTGATTTAAGACAGTCTTCTCATTAATAACGTCTTATGACCAGTAAGACTGATTGGTTTTTAGTGATTTTAGTAACTGATGACAGTCTTTTTATTTGGAGGGGTATTGGAGGAATGTTAAGTCACTTCATGGTATTAGAGTTGCCATCTGGTCCAGTATTTGCACAATGACAAATTGTGCCACTGTAAAAAAACAGTCCAGTAAAGAAATATGTTTCCTTGTAATGTTTTATCTAACCATACAAAAGAGAAATATGCCATCAAATGAATGGAAAGGGGAAGAAACTTAAAAATCCTAAAATCACCTGTCTCTAGCAGCAATAGAGTTGTTCTCTTTGTCAGATCTTTCAGACATTTTTCTATCTAGCCTGAAAGCTCTTTGATGCTTTTAGTTGACAGTTTACACTCAGAAGTGATAACTTGAGGGAGATAGATTCCATATCCCATGTGCAGAGCTCCATTACACTATGCTGCCTAACTGCTATCTCACATCTTGGGAGAAGAGTAATGGGGTCACTAAGAAAACATGCTAAAGGGATTCTTAGTCTAACCTTAAGGCATTTAATTGGGGATCTGTGTGTCTGAACCTCCTGATGAGGTTTATGACTTCTATACTAGATCGTCACTGTATGAGTAACAAAAACAGTGCAAGCCGCTACATCCCCTATGTATCCCCTCCCAGCAAACTGCTCTAATAGGCCAAAGCTAGGATCCTTAATTGTTTTCAAACTTCAGCCATAAAAAAAGAAGTCAAAGAGAAGAAAGCCCTCTAGTTTTCACTTACTTCATACAAATTGTTTTATTTAACAACAGTGAATTTTTAGCAGATAAAAATAAGTAAATTTTAAAAGGCAGTTGAGCTTCTGACTTATATTGTGTTACTGAAAGTAAAAAAAAAAACCAAACACTATCATAAACAATTGTAATTAATGTTTTACAGAAAAAATAAAGTAAATTGATGGGACAAATATGCCATAGAATGCAAAATGCTATGGAAACTGAACTAAAAACCAATACAAAGTAAGGCAATATGCTGTTGAAGCTGAAGCTAAGAGAAATGTTCTGCTGAACTGGAAGCAATAAAGACCTACAGATCCTTGTTCAGCACTAGTCTTTTACTGGAGACATGTGTCATAATAATGTATTTTAAAAATTAGGATTTTTAAGTTTTAAAACCAGTTTAGCCTGGTTAAGGGTTTGCCTTGAATATAACTGCAATACCTTTCAGCTTGGCCTGGTTGAAGGTATTTCCTTATGTTATTATATATATATTTAAATCTAATGATTAACAAATTGCTTTAGATTTAAGAGCTATAAGGATATTTATTTCTCTAACATCTCCACCTAGGTTTGAAGAATAAAAAAAAAAAAAGAAAATAAAAAATAGCATAGTAGAGTGAAATAAAATATTATTTCTGGAGATTTCTTATGTAGATAGTTGTATAAATTTCACTAGCTGATTTTTGAAAGGTTTAGAAATAATTCTTTCTGCAATGATTTATTTCACCCATATCTTACAAATACTTGTACTTGAGCAACCAGTCTGTCTCAAGAGTGGATAAAAGATCTGCCTTAAGTATCCAAATTCCTGCCCTTCCTGGGGTGTGGGAGTGCACAAACAATTAATTAACTCTACATGAGCTTTAGCAGTATTTTTCTTAGTGGCTCAGCTTTCCCAGGGTCGTTCTTCCAAGAGCTACTTACTGGTAGGTAAGGGCCCCTTCCCATTTTTGTTCTGTTCATCTTCACAAAGAATTAGTGAAATGAGAAGTGGTGTTATTCTTTCTGAGTACTGCTATAATAGATTTCTATACTGAAATGGGAGACGGGCATTCAGAACACCATAGCTGTCTCCTAAAGCAATGCAAATTATCTGGATGGATTTTTCAATTTGTTTCTAAAAGCATTTTTAGATGCAGTAATATGAACACTGAAAAGTTACCTTTGCTTATGACAATCATCTATAACATGCAGAAATTAAAAAAAAAACAAAAAAAAACAAAAAACCACAACAGAAAAAAACTTAGCAAAAATTACTTGTTTTTATTATGCAATTATTTTAGCTTCCAAATCTGTGAAAAAGTTAAGTAGATGTTAGTACTTCAGTAATAAATTAACGAGTGATGCTGGTGTGAACCAAAGTGAGCATATTCTCTCTGTCAGGTTTGAGGTTTTTTTTTTGTTTTTTAATGATCTGCACCTTTCAAGAGATTCAGCACTGTTGATCTTATCTAGCATGGTTTATTAGCCAAAGTTTTAAATTTCTCCTTTTTTGTTGTTTTTTTGTTTGTTTGTTTGTTTCTGTGCAGGTTTCACTTTGGCTATTATCTCCCACCTTTTCTGCACCAGGTGTGCAATGTTTGCAGCTAAACTTCTCACTCACATGATGGTTGCTTGTGTGGGTACTCAGGTAAGAAAAAAAGCTGAAGTCTCTAAGTGCAAATTACATACATTTTTACTTTCCCTTTCCTCATTTCCATGGCCAAGTCTGAACAGACCTCCTTTTCTTTTGCACAGTGTAAATATTTTTTGAAAAAGTAAAATTTCAGCGTTTTACAATTAACCCAATATTCATATCCTATGTTGAGAATTAAATTGAAATTATACATTTTATGAAAATACTTAGAGAAAACTTATGGATGATATAGCCACATGAGAAGATAGTCTTGTATGTGGAATAATAAAGGTTTTGATGATATAATTGAGACAGAATAATTCCATCATTAACATCATTATTTATTAAATAGACTAATGTCAGTAATCGTAAATTCTATGAGAAATGGTTGGGGTTTTTTTGAGTAGTAGATGATAAAAACTCTTTTGCTCTCTAGCATTGGTAGGAAGGTATAGTTACAAAAAATTGAAATAATAAAAGAGACTTTAAAAAGTTGAAAATCTTCCTAGTTCTCTCAAGTTGGTTCAAATAGTAGGTAATAGAATGCCAACAACCTGAAGAAGCATATAAAAGGAGAATGTGTCCTTCTGTCCTATAAAATATAGCTTCCTAAGCTTTGGTACATCTGTTCAAATGGAAAGCTATGAATAGCCTCAAGTATCTTAAAATTACTTTGTGGAAAGATTCATTAAGAAGGAGATTTTATGTATATTTTTAATGCTATAAAGATGTCGTAAATACAAATTTAAACATACGCTGAAGGCAGGGATGCTGAGAGAATTTATGCATACTAGCATGTTAGAAGAATGTGTCATATCAGGGAAATGCTCTGTAGATAATTGAAACAGCCTTGTATTACCTATAAAGGTTTAGCAACTGGCATATCTCAGAAAAACTTTTATATACTTCCATAATTAGTATATAATTCTATGCATGTTACCTCATTATATAGTCCCTTGTTGTACAGTGGAGTGCACTGATAAAGTTCATCACACAACTAGACTGAAATAGGAGCAGGAAAGGTCCTTAGAGCACTTCTAGAGATCACTGGATTCCAGCAGGTTTCTTGCATCTTAGGGTGTAAAAGTATTTTGACATCTCAGCTCATGATTTCTGAAACTCATCCTTAATGTTTTTTAATCGTTCGGTGTAATTATATGAAAAGTTAGTTTGTTCCAGGGACCTGTAATGTGCATGGTTACTAGTGTACAAACGTGCAGACTTATTTTGGACACATAGCTCATAACACAGGTAAGGACTTGAATGTGATAATGTATTGAGATTATACAAAACAAGACAAGCAAGGGCTTTGCAGTTCATTTTACAGTCCAATGATAGATTTTGCAAAAGCTTCTACTTTTCCTTTGCAATGAATGGTGAATTGTATGAGTTCCCAGAATTGTTGATATTTTGCATATAATGGAACTATCTTTATCCATGTTGTATTTTTTCTATCTCTCATACTTTTCCATTTCTTTGGCAATATGTTGCATTTTCAGTACAGAAAAGCTTGTTTCTTTTTACAGAATTTTTCTGGTTTTTTGTTTTGTTTTGTTTTTGTTTTTTGGGTGTTTGTTTTTGTTTTTTTTTTTTTTTTTGTTTTGTTTTGTTTTTTTCTATAAGTACTCCTTACAAGTTCTTTTGAAACATCTTAATTTACACACAGAATGATTGAGTTAGGGAGAGACCTCTGGAGGTCATCTTGTCCAGCCCCCCAGCTCAAGCAGAGACACTTAGAGCTGGTTGCGCAGGACTGTGTCCAGGTGGCTTTTGAATATTCCCAAAGATGGAGACTCCACAAGCTCCCTGGGCAACCTGTGCCAGTTCTTGGTCACCCTCAGAGTAAAAAAGTCTTTCCTGGAGTTCAGAGGGGGCCTCCCGTGTTTCCTTCTGTGCCCATGGCCACTGGTCCTGCCACTGGGCACCACTGAACAGAGCCTGGATCTGTCCTCTATGCATCCTCCCTAAAGGTATTTATATATTTTGATAAAATCCCCCTGAGCCTTCTCTTTTCCAGGCTGAACAGTCCCAGCTCTCTCAGATTTTCCTCACAGGAGAGATGCTCCATCCCTTACTTATCTTGGTGGCCCTTCATTGAACTCTGTCCAGTATGTCCCTGTCTCTCTTGTGCTGGGGACCTCAGAACTGGGCACAGGACTCCAGGTGTGGCCTCACCAGTGCTGGGTAGAGGAGAAGGGTCACCTCTCTTGACCTGCTGGCAATGCTTTGCCTAATGCAGCCCAGGATACCATCAGCCTTCTTTTTCACAAGGGCACATGGCTGGTTCATGTTCAATTCGGTGTCCACAGGCATGCCCAGGGACTTTTCTGCCAAGCTGTTTTTCATCTGGGTGGCCTCCAGCATGTGTTGGTTCATTCGTTCAAGCGCAGTTTTGCTATTTTGACACTGATTACATAGTTAAAATCATAGAATCATTTAGGTTGGAAAAGACCTTTAAGGTCATCGAGTCCAACTGTAAACCTAACACTGCCAAGTCCACCACTAAACCATGTCCCTAAATGCCACATCTACATGTCTTTTAAATACCTCCAAGGATTGTGACTCAATATTTATCTTAAGTCTACTGCATATGTTTAGACCTACTGAGTAATTTTGGTTAGAAGCCAGCTCTGAAAACGTTCTGGTTTCAATCCCTGCTCAAACCAAGCCTGATTTATGTCAGGTTTCTCAGGATGCTGTTCAGCTGAATTCTGAACATCTTCAGCAGTGAAGATCTCACAAGCTCACCGGGCAAGCTGGCCCAATGTTTAACTGCCCATTGTGAAAACTGTCTCTCAATATCTAGCTTAAATTTGATCCGTTGCAACTTGCATCCGTTGTCTCTCATGCCATCAGTATGAGAGACAATCTATCTGTAAGAAGAGCTTGGTTCCCTCATTTCTAGGAATGAGGTAATTTATAACAGGGATAAGATTTTCACCCCTCCCACACTCTTAAGACTGATGAGCCCCAGGTCTTCTGTATATTTTGTGGTCTGAATACCTTGGTGGACCTTGACTGAACATGCTCCAGTGTGTCACTCTCCTTCCTGTAGTGGAGATCCCAACTGTATCCAGATGTGGTCATACAAGTTCTGGAATAGAAGGAAGGAATCTTTACCTTTTGCTGGTGTAAGTCAAACAACAATACGAGGCTGCTTTGTGGCAAGGCATACTGATGACTCACGGCCAATTTGCCACCCACTGGAACCCCAGGTCTTCTTCTGCAGGTCTGCTGCCTTGACATTTGGCCCCAGCCTGTGCTGTTATGTGGCATTACCCTGTCACCAGCTGTATGACTTTGCATCCACCGTTGTTGAGCTTTGTCAGAAGTCAGCCCATTTTTCCAGCCTGTTGAGTTTTCTTTAAACAACAGCTTAACAAATCACCCGCACCCAGATTTTTAGGTCCTTCTCAAACTTCTTATGTGTCCCTCTGTCCTATCATCTATGCCTGGATGCTTTAAATAGTATCAACCACTGTGTCCTGACTCCTGAGGAGTGCCAGCAGTAACCAGGCTCCAGCTGGAATTCATATTGTTTATCACAACCCATTGAGCTTCAATGTGCAGGCAATTTTCCACTCACTTTATAATCCATTTAACCGAAGCATGTCTCAGCATTTTAATGATAAATACTGTGAATACCACAGAAACCACGTCAAAGGCCTTGCTAAAGTTAAGGAGAACAACATTTACTGCACTTGCCTAAGCTGGTCATCTCCTTATGGAAGGAGATTGGGTTAGTCAGGCATGATTTTCCCATCATAAATATATGATGGTTGTTCCCAGCTGCCCTCCTGTCCTTGCCCTAGGTACAGCTTCCAGCAGGTCAGGCTGGTTGGTGTGTAGCACAGAGGTCTTTTTTTCCAGGAATTTAATGATACATCTCAATACTTAAAGGTCAATCAGAAGGAAGGACAAATAAAAATAAATTTATATTTGTACAAGAAACATCTTTAAACATAGTTTTATGGGGCCATTTTCATAACTATCTATACCCTAGGTGAAGAGTTGAGGCCTAACCTCATGTTCAGAATTTTCAAAACCTCAAAATAAGTTATATGTTAAATAGTATCCCTAATCAGAATTTGTTGCACTTTGAGTCATTATTTGTGTGACCTGCCTTGCTTCTCAGTTTCATTCTAGTTATTTTGTAAGGTATTTTTGACATCCTTAGAGTTACTTACCTACAGTAGTAGTTAGTGAACTTATTTACTTCTGAAGATACTTGGACATGATTTCCCTGATTTACTGATAGAATATTAATTCCAGGTCTTAACAAGCTGCCAAACTCGGGTTCCTCCATTCTCAGGCCAGTGCTGCAGCTGTTTTGCTGTAAAATGAATGTCACTGTCACACACACGCTTGCAAAAGAATGCATAGTCAAAGCAGGTACAGCTACGGGAAGCATTTCAATTGAACAGCATATTCCGTTGAAATGGGTGTTTCATGAAAATGAGTCAATTTACCTCCAAAATATGTATAGAAGAACCTAAACAAATGCATTTTTAATGTTTGACCTAAATGGGAATTAATATAAAAAGTTGCCGCATTTTCTGTTAAATGCGGCTTTATTTAAATGTTATAAATATATCACTTTTAAATTTTTATATACTGATGCGCAAGCATATTGTCAGTAGTATGCCAGCAGTTCTTACCTGCTGACAATTCCAGGTTTCAAATAGTAACTCTATTGTAATCTCATGGTTTCTTCTCAAGATTGGGCAGAAGCACCGGCATGGGCAAGGGCATGGGCACAGCTGGAGACCAGCTCAGGTAGAGACTAATGGCCCAAGGCTGAGTTTAAATAGAGCTGCTGGGCCTTGGAGCAGAGGATGTAGGTGGAGACTGCATGTGGGACTGGTCAGGCCTGACATAAAGGCAGCTTCTCTTGTTTTTGTCTTGGTCACGCTGAGCATTTTACACATGAAGGGAGGGTTCGAATGTCTTTGTTTTTCAATCTTTATTTTCATAAGTAGAATAAACCTTGGGAATTAGTAAAAATGTATCTAAAGAAAAACTATTTGAAAGGCATGTACTTCATGGATGTAGAAAAGTGGGAATCATTAATGAAGGATGACAGAGGGCAATAGGTTAAGATAGAAAAGATATTCTGCTAAGGTATAAGAGCATAAAAATGCCATTTTTGCCTTTGCTTATTCATATAGAAAGGTAGTACTGAGAAGCCAGGTATCTCTGGCTACTGGAATGCTGCACTCGGTTTTAGCTGCTGAAGGACTTAAACAGTGGGAAAGTTAACTTCATCTTGGGCCCACAGGCTTTTCTGTCTGATAGCTCCTTTTTGTTTAAATACACCGCATTTTAACTTTTGTATGAAATACTGATTTGTGCAGAATAATGCTTTAGAACAGCTTTATGCGGTGTGTAAATATAGTGATTTAGTTTAATTACAAAGATACTATTTAGAATGGTTTTGTTATTTGTCCTCAACCCCTACAATCCGTGGCTCTCCTGATCTCTTTTCTTTTTGCCATGCAATTATTCTACAACTTAAGAAAAAATCTTTTGAAAGAGTATTTTAGCAGGGTAACTGCTTGGGCAGTTAGCTAGATTGGAGAGGAAATAAAGACGGCTTGGCAACAGCTGTTGAACAAAAGAAAGTGGCTTTAAGGCACAGTGAAAAGAGAAGGGATATGTTTGACAAGAGTGGACAGAACTACTTTGCTAGCTGTTCTGAACAGCTGAAGGAAAATCTTTATACAGTTACTTGTGTTGTGATATGTTGGCATACGTTCTGCCTAGAGAGAACTAGCCTGAATAGGAAGCCTAAATTTAACAAAAAACTCTATGGAGAAGATGTTTGTACAGCTATACCCACCTACCAAGTATTTGGACACTATACATATGATTATATGTTTACAATACAATTAAAAGTTTTGTGGTTTTGCTAACCAATAACTCTGTATGAAAGGAATTACTTAAGAGTTTTAACTGAAAACTTATTACATGAAAATCAGCAGTTAATAATTCCCAGTTTAAATACATGGAAAATGTTAGAAATTTGCGTCTACCTAGTAATACTTAGGCAGTAATAGATGCTGGATTTGTGCCTATTTGATCTCAAACCACTCCAGAGAATGAAGGAAGCTGGTGTTTCTGTGTGCGGTTATATTGTTACCAGAAAAAGAACCTAAGAAGCTTTTAAGGTTGGCTCCCATGTCTTATACGTATGTAAATAATTAATTTTCCTCTCATGTCTGCACTGGTTGTTTATTAGGCTTGTAGTATTAATTGCTACCAGTGCAGTAATTACTATTACCTGTAGATGGCAGTCAAACCTTTTCAGCACATTGCTCAGCAATTTGCTCTTCCAAGGCTGTGCCTGCTTTGTGGTTGCTCACAGTAAATCATTACTCTGCCAGTGATGGGGCACGGTGATTCACAATAGTCAACCTTCATTTCATTCTCAGTGTGTTTGGAGATTCCAGCATTAATGGAACATTTGTAAAGCATTCAAGAATGGATGTTTCACCAAGTGTTTGGTGAAACTCGTTGGAAAGACATAAAAGGCTAGGTATTTCTCAAACATTTTTTATTTTTTCCATTCTGATATTTACTCAAAGAATCATGATGTCTCCAGCAAACATTATTTCTTGAATCATTAGTTAGTCATAGTATTTTGTTTGTTTGTTTAACCAGCATGTTATAAATTCATGCAACACCTTAAATGAAGAAGAGAAAAAATTACTGGGCTGAGATTTTCAGTTTTGGAGTAAATTTAGGTAAAGATTTGTGTATTTGAAAAAACTGAAGTATAACAAGAACATACTTCAGAGTGTCTCAGAACAGACATACTGATCAATAAAATTCTCCTTTTCAAAAAACCACGAACCTAGATTACAATCTTAATAGGAACCATTGCTTATGGCTCCTGTGCTTTGCCTGGGAATTCCCAGGCAGAAATACATGAATAAGCACTTTGTATGTGGCTTGCGTGTGTTTACTCAGCTTGATGCATCTTGTCCACATTAAATTTCAGTGTGGATACATAGGTTATTTCTGCAGCACATGCTGAGTATTGCAAATTATATGAATATGTGCGAAGTTCTCCATTTAGATTTTTTGTGTATACACTGCTGACCTGCTCTGTATATGTGCAGTAGCTGTTTTTTCTGGAATATTTGAACATTCCCAATCTGTTTGCAACAATAATTGTGTACAAATGGCCTGCTATTCTTCTGGCCAGTAATGCAAAATGAAAGTCTAACTCTCAAATAGAAAAAAAAGGCATATGGGGAACCGTCATCCTATTTTTGTCAAACAATAAGTGTATATTTTCTAATTTAACCAGTCCTCAAGCTACAGCAGCACATAGCATCGTCATCTATCACTGTAATATCTGTAATAATTAACAAGCTGGCAAGCCAGAATCATCCTACCATTGACTTTGATAAAAACACATGATGAAGAATCATACTTATTGTGTTTAACTGTTTGAAAGCCGTGCATTATTCAACCTGAACAGAAATATAAACATACATATCAGTTATGCTTTTTAAGAAGAAATTGTGCAAGGAATCGTAGTTTAAAAAGTTGCTAAACATTTATTTGAAAGTTATAAACTGCAGCCTTAGTGGCATTGTTGTCTTGTTATTTGGATTTACTCAGATTTGGAGGAAGATATAAAGCACAATTCTTCAAGAACTAAGATAAATATTAAAGATGTGATGAAATCTCTGAGAGGTGATGAAGGAGCAGGATATGAATGAATGATCATAGAGCTTGTAGCTTCTGCCATTGTGTAAAAATGAAAATTCTTCATTAACTACGAAATGTTGCTTCTGCTGTATTGTAAATCTTCACCCGTCTCTTCCAAACTAAGGGAATTCTCACTTTCCCCCATACATAATCAAACCCCCAAATAAATTGTCGTATATACCTGGATAGAGGGGAGTTTGCAAAGCATATTCTGGAATGAGGTGGGTAGAGGGATCCTCTGTACCATCCACCACAGGGGCAGCTCGTGCCAGTGAGTGGCCGAGTGCCTGCCTCTCTCCTGGCAGCAGAGACAAGCCTGCAACTCAATTCAGTCCTCTCTTAATGGTAAGCCAGTGCTTTTTAGTCAGCTGACAAGAAATACTAATTAAAGGGCTGTTTCTGAAGGAGCCTGGTGCACAGCTTCACTAAACTGCATGTCCTTATTAAATGTAAAACTCTTATGGAATAAGAAACAACCAATGTTTTTATGCACTACCATACAGTTAGAGCCCATTTGCCCAGGATGAGGGAATTTGCTTTATAATACCTAATTGTCTTTGAGGACAACTAGGCCTGAGATTTTCTTGCTCTGATTTCCTTGCTATAACCTGTCAGCAGTAAATAATACTGAACATGGCACTATTGTCCCTTTATGAAGTGGAGCAACCCATAAGGTTTGAGAGAGCACGGAGGAAAGAAAAGAGAACTGGACCCAGTGTTCCAGAATTGGTGCCCACTCTAGAGGTTCAGCTCCATGTTAATGTGTTTTATCCTGTTACTTTCCAATGTGAAATGTTTCAGTAAGAAGAATGATGAGTAGTAGATAGTCCTCTTCCACCCTTAAGGTCAGTGTTCCTATCTTTGGGATAATAATGTCTGAAAATTCTCATTTAGAGAAGGAGAGAGTTTACAGCACTTATTTGCAATGGAAAGTGCAAAAGAAATCCACTTCTGTTAGAGGAATATTGTAACTTACCAATAAAACTGGACATTCTTTGTATTTTGGATTATTTGATGTTATTAAATTGATCAGAACCTTTCTCAAATGAGTACTCAGCCATTAACTCCCTAGGTGAGATATCGTAATGGCTAGATTTCTTAAGGATCTTAAGCAGTTTCTCTGTCCCTGCACAACTTGTGTTAAGACAGTTGTGGAATATTCCATTCATCCTGGGATAAGCGAATTTTCCATAGAAAGGGGAGACTTTCCTGCTAAGCCTTTTGACGTCATATTTCCTAATAAAGGAAGACAGCCCTTCTGGTAATTGTTTGGTCTCACAGGAATAAATAAGTAAATATTCTTGGAAGTCCTGCTTACATTACTTCCTCAGAGGCTGGGGTCACACTCAAAAGTCATCATTAGACTTCAGTTGATACCATGTGATTTACTTAGTTGATCAAATGTAAGAATGATAATTATGTTTTACAGCAACTTTGTCTATATTTACAATTCTATTTCATTTTGTAGGAGAAGAGTAGCAAAATTAGTTTAAGTCGCTGTGTTTCTGTTAAAGCATAGCTAGCTAAGACACTTGTTGGGGATGTGAGAAGGGAAAGATGTATCAAGAAGAATGTTCATGTGTGCAAGCTGCTTTCACCAGTTCCTTACATGACATTTATATGTTCACAGTAAATAAATGTTAGTGGCTTTACAACAACAGTCGTGCTGTTCCAGGGTATGTGATGTATATTCCCTAGTCCTACTGATAACATGTTCCAATGTAATACAACATGTAGTGATTTCTTGGAGTCTCGCCTATTTTCTTTGTTACGTTTGAAGAAGAATTAACACTCAGAACTTTCCTCCCAGTGACTATGACAGTAGTCATAATGAATTTGTCAATTACTTATTAGCCGATTTCAGTCGTTCCCACCAAGTCAGAGCACAGTGTTAAATTCATGCAGCTTCTTTCAGAAGCAGTTTCAACCTAGTAATAAGTAGAACTTTGGGGGGATTAGTTTACATAAAAGACAATTTCATAGTAATCTAAATTGAATGCTTTTATAGCAGAGCAATACAGTTTTGTGCTTTGAGGGCCCATCTCTATTACATTATGCTACTACTTGTGAATCCACAGTATCTGAGAAGGATCAGGTAGTCAAGGCTGGAGATAATCAGGGATTTGTAGCAGAAGAAAATATCATTTATCTCAAGGTGTCAGTAAGCTGTATTGATCATATATATATGCACATATTTTAAATATATATGTAAAGTGTCCTCACGTGATAGATGAGGTGTATGAGGTCCTTTGGAATCTGAGGGTCAATAAATCCTTATCTCAAGCAGTGGGGCACCTGATCATCAGAATAGGTATTATACAGAATGGTGAGGAAGGACTGTTACCATAAAACAACAAGCAGTTTGTTACCCTGATCTCCTAAACATTATGTGAGGAAGTGGGAAGAGCAGTGTACCCACAGGAACGTTCCTGCAGCATCTTTCCCTTTTTTCCAGTAGAGGGAGGCATTTTGCCTATGGAGTTCCATCAGATGTCAAATTGCTGTGGCTGACAGGCTTCATATAAATACGACACCATCGGCAGACGCTTAAAGCTAAAGCTCTGGCAAAAGTAAGAGGCAATACAGATACTATAAAAGCAGATCTTTACGGTCTCGGTCTAGGGAGTGTGGAGATGTAGAAGCAGCTGAAATACTTCTGGATGGAGAGAGGGCATGAAGTGCTCTAGCAGTTATGGGCAAGTGATGAAGCATGTAAGAAATAAATCTGAAATACTCATATAATTTAAATTTTATGTTACATCAACCAACACAGGATTTTGGTCTCTCGCTGATCACTTATCACTAGAGCAGTACCCATATATTTCTACTTTTGCTATTCATAGGGATAATATTACTTTACCACCCTTGTTCACTTTTCTGATGTTGAGTCACCATGTAGTGTTAATGCACAGGCTGTTAGTATCTTCTTATAGATTACCTCCTAGTGTTTGCCAAAACTCAGATATATGAGCAATACTATAACATATGTTAGAATGCTGCTACATTATCTCACACCTTCTGTCCTCATTGCAAACAGTCAAATGTTCTGTTTATCACTTTAAAGTATAAGAGCATGAGATTTCTATCAGCTAATGCCTTCCAGCTCTGTTTTCATTATACCTTATTTTTTCCCAACATCACAAACAGTTGGGGACCACACACAGAGAGGAAGAGACAGCAACATTCCCAAGTTGCCTATTCATTGCATTTCTCTGCTTCTTACAGTGAGGCAGGTTATACTGCTGCCCTTTTCTGATTCATGCTTTTCATTGTCATTTTTTCAACTCTTATTCCCATTTTCTGCCTCCTTTCTTTCTCTCCCTTTGTTCTGTCCACTCATGCGTGCCATTCTGCTTTAATAAAGAGGTAGGTATCTATTAGTTCTCCTAATTAGCAAATCTCCCATTGCTCGTATCACAGCTAAAGGCTTTCCTCAGCCCTGTCTTGATGGAGAGAACCTCAGCGGTTGCTGTTACACATAAATTCAGGCCCTAGCAACAGCTGTGCAATGTTAATCTGAAGTTTCCAAAACATTCTTCGTTTATCTTTTGGAGAAAGAGATCCATAGCTTTCATGAACAATAGTGCCTCAATGGTTTTCCTTTACAGCTAATTAAAATTATACTAACTATTGAGTGTTTAGCTTCTGCTTTTATTCCACCACTGTCACTTTGTTTGCTTACTTCCATATGCAAGAATATGTGCAAGAATACTTTAAAAGGGTCTTTTTGTTTCCATTTTTGGCAGTTTTCTCATGACCTACTTCTTCATATCTTCCAGGCAGCTAATGTTTCATACACAGTAAATTAATAAGTCCTTTTCAAGACTTAATTGGATTATTGGTATACATGAAACCAGAGCCTGACCTTGCCAGTTTCACACGGCAAGTGTAGTTATAAGCATACTGGGGTTCTGATTGCATTTGAAAATAACTGCATAAGATTTTCGTAAATACCAGTTTACTAATAATTATAGTTAACTGTGATTAAATATGCTTGTATAATTTTTTTATAGTTCAATCACCAGGCTATAGTAGAATTTTATACCCTGGTGCATATGATTTTGTTCACATGGTGATTTTTTCCTGCTGTTGTATAGAAAGTGCTTGTAGAAAATGACATTATGTGGATTTATAAGAATCAAACAAATAGGTCATAGCACAAAGTCAGGTCAGACTATTCGTTTTGGTTGTTCTTTCATTGTCCTGTGTAGATCATGTCAGTATTTGGTGCTAAATAAAATATGGTTTGAAACAAAGACTCTAATACAAATGTAGATCTGAATAGACTCTGAGGAATGGCACCATGAAAGCCATAAATTCTGGGAATGATGGTGAATGATCAGTCAAATAATTAATTAAGAGTTTGGGCTGTATAACAGCTAGAAGGATAAACCAGGAGCATATAAAGTATATGTTCATATGCAGAAAAAAAATAAACTGATCTTGCTCAGTCATGAAAAAAGCCTTAAAAACTGTGATGGCTGATCATAGACTGTGCAATATTTCCCTACTTCCATTTTATTGGGAATTTTTTAATGTGTTAATGGATTTGGAAATTCAAGCAAACTAAAAGAGCTTGCATAAGAGGGCCTTATGTAACAGAATTGCAAAGTATATGACCAGGTCATGTCACCTACTTCAAAACATTGCACAAAGCAGTTTAAACCCACTGAGGTGCTGTTTTGATGGGAAGCCAGTCACTGAAGAGACATAATATATCAAATTCTGCTCAGTTCTTTCTAAATTAATAGCTAGGCATTTGGTAGACAACCATTCATTCAAAGAAAATGGAGGAACCAAGAAAGCTATTTTTGGAATAAGACAGATGAAAGAATAGAAACCAATTTCTAAAACACAAGGCATGTGCATCAGTTGAAATTCATTTGCGTGTCTGGAACATTTGCTGGGTATGATATAATTTTATGTGTCTTAGGAGAGAAGAGAGAAGGGAATAAGCAAACAGGAGATTATTAACTACTTTGTTTTACTTCACATCTGGAATGGGATAGGAATCTTCCCTTAGTCAGTAATTGTGGGTCAGCTGGCAAGAAGTAACTTGCAGATAGAGGCAGGTAGAGAAGTACGTAGCCAAAAAGCGTAGATACAGAACTGTCTGTTCTGTGCAAATTCACACGCAAAAGTGGCTCATAGTTACTGCTATTTGCTACTTCTGAATTATTTTTAAAATATTGCACTTTGTCCTTGAGTATAATCTGTGATCTAGATACAGAAGTGTGCTTTAATTAGAGACAATTACATGAACATTTGCAAAAGGTCTCCATGGAAGATAAAAGACTGAGCTCTATAATAAAATCTATCCTCACATTAAATTGTGCTCTTTAATTGATGCAGTCTCTTATCTTGGAGCAGCGTTTTGTGTAGATGGGTGGTTAATGTGTTCCTAAACCCTTATCGTTAGTGATTGTTAAGTCATTAATTCATTGTTATACTGTCCTGGTCACAGAAACCCAGCACAGATACACAGAGTCCTACCTTTGACCTGGGACAGGTTAAAGTGATATTCATATATTAATCTTTATATTTTGTATAAACATGTACCTTGCCTTCTACTTTATGCAGACCAATACATGGCATTAATACTTTGCAGGTCATTACTAACTTTTAGCTGCAACCAGACTTGATTGCAACTAAGCACTTCAGGATAATTATTAGTTTGGGTGTCTCAGCTTCCCAACTTCAAAGAAAAAAAACTTTTACGATATATTTGATAGTAAATGCTATCTATTCTTAAAATATGTTTTGTGAACATCAGACTGGTTTCTTAAAGAGTTGCGTAAATGTGGTTTCACTGGAAGACGAATGGAATAGAAGCAGATAAGGAAGTTGGATGAAATGGTGTTGACCATGTGAATAGTAGGTCTAAATCATTAACTTCAGCTATCTTCTGTGTTCTAAAATCCTACAAATTACTGATGGAAAGGTCACATTTCTCTTCCTCTACCTATGTGAAATCTTTTCTCCATAACATATTCTTGGTTGTATTGAATAGTTTCAAATTAATGTAGCTTTGATGCTTCTAGCATTTAAATTGTAAGCTTTCTTTGTTCTGTGCCTGTATGCTCAGTACTACTAAAAGGATAAAATCAAAGGTGAACTTGGTCTTAATAATACTAAAAGATCATTTCTGACATAGGAAGCTAAGTGCAAGGCTATGTTGATTTTCTGTTTAGAAGTATGAATGGAAGATGGGTCTTTTTATCACAACTACAAATAAGGAGGGGCTCCTTTGAAATCTAGTGATAGCTGTGGATCAAGCCTGCAGCTGAGCTTGGCTTTCTCTGTCCAGGAGCTGGACTCACTGGGAATTTCCCAGCAAACCCTCACTCTCTTGTTGCCTGGAAGATCTTCCTTCAGATTTATAATAAACGTTTACTAAGCTCAGCCTAGTTTAGAGCCCCAGAAAGTATGCATTGTAAAATAATAATTTGTGATATGACCTCTGTGAAGAGAACTGTTCACAGCTGTCAGTTTTAACATCCTGCTGCAGTGTGTGACACTCAACCACATGCACAGAGCTGTGGCAACTTTCACAGCATTTGATAATGCTTTAGGGGTTTTAGGTTTAATTTTTTTTTTTATATATATATATTTTTTTTTCTTTAATTTTTATATTGAGACTGTTCACTTTTGGAGGCAGGAACACAACATAACACTCTTCTTATCTAAGCAGTCTCCCCAAAGGCATGTATCATTCTTTCCTCCAGCTCTCACAATGGCAAATGTCCTTACTAAGCTTCACCACAGGAAAAAGCAACTTCAGAAACTTTCTTTGTCTGGAAATGCTGAGATGCACAGGTATTATTAGTAGGCCTGATAAATGTCAGACCCCAGTAGATAGTCTGTTTATCAAAGGAAAAAAGAAGCAGCTTATTTTTCTAACCCCTGATATTACTGACACATTATCTTCAAAATGTTACAATATTCTGCAGGATTCTGCTAACATTTAGCTATGTATAACACAACTGTTGTCCTCTTTTCAAAATTAAATGCCTAATTAATTAATTTAGCTTTACCGTACTGGAAACATTTTTTTATAAAGCAAAATCAAATTAATGTAAGCTTTTATTTTTCAGTAGTTCATTTTCTGCTTAATTAGTTCATAGCTGTATACAGGTTGCTCATTTGTGGCTTCATTAGCTTATGAAGTACTGCACTATTTGTGATGCTTACAATGTGCTAAACTTTATAAACATAAATTTGAAGAAACAATCTCACGTAAGGAATTTTTAGTAGAAAGAATCCCCTTTGGCTTTATTTCCTGCAGACGTCTTTCCTGCCTGAAGTTTCCACTGAACATTGCATCTTATTACCCTTTCAGAATATTTTAAGCTGCTGAGAGTTGTTGATTGAGATATATATATATGTAGCAGATGACTCCAACTTTGGAGGTCATCAATTGCCATCAGTGATGAAAACGTAAATGTTGTGTTGAAAAAATTCACTTGGCTTATTTCATATTCCTCCAGAATTTAGTCTTAAATTGACCATAAGAAGTTGTAGTGGTGCTGTCGTAGCATGCACTGAATGATCTTGGATGCTAAATAATCCCAGGCAGGTCTGTTACTTACAGAGTCTGATATATCACACAACTATAGTCAAATACTGAGGGAACACCAAACTACAGAAAACAAATGCTTTGTAAGACTTCATTGGGCACCATCCTAGTTTTTGAGCTACTCTACAGGTAAATAGTTGAAGAAGTTGTAGCTATAGTAGCTAGCTTTCAACCAAGGTCCAACATAATGATTTCAAAACCTGAGATGAATTTACTATATTTATCTAAGGGGAGAGACGCATGATTTTTAAATAGGATTGCAGTCCTATAGAGTAAAATAAATGGATAGAATCCCTGTAATTTAATTTTCAGCATTTCTAGTCTGAAACAAAGGGAGATGGGATGCATTCTCAACTCAGGCTCAACATTCTGCTTTCTAATACTTTTTCATGCCCACTTGTCAAGACTTTCAACTAAGCATTGTAGCTTATTTTCATCAAAAGAAAGAAACAAATTAATGAGGTTAGGCTCTTGTTCAATAATTACAAACTAATAGGCTAAAAATAATTAGTAAATTATGAGATGTCATTTACTTAGTAATAAAGTGGGTTGTCTTAAGATAGAATGAGATAGAGGGATTAATTGTGATACATGCTCAAAAATAAATTATTTGCTAGGTCATATTGTTGAACATAATTTTTAACATGGCTACTGCTTTCTAAGATTTGCAAAGCTTTGTGTACTAGCTTCCAATGACAGACAGTACCGTTCAGAAAAGTCAAATATCAGCGATAAATTAGGAACATGTACTAGTCATCTCAGACTGTAAATTCCCTTTCCTTTTCCTATCCTACCAAGACTTCCCTGCACATCAGGTAGAAATCTGGAGACAAGTATTTTCCCTATAGTTTGCTTTTTAGCCTCAGTCCAACTCTGTGGTCAGTTCAATAGCGTAATTGCCCTCTCTTTGTTTATCATGACCCAGAAGAATAATAGTTGCGACACTCTCAGCTGACACAGGATTTCTAAAACTAGTTCTGTTTTTAAGTTCTATGTTTGGATTTATTTTTGCTTGTTTATTTTTATATTTCCTTTTGGAGTTATTGTGCTGCTAAAAACAATGTAAATTTTAAATACAGTAATAATATGCTTTATGTAGTGCAATTCCAGGATGTGTTTAGTGTTGTCATATCCGTGAAATTCAGTTCCAAACTTAATCCCACTCCTAAGGTCTGGTTTGCTAGCTTTCAGTCAGATAGAGTTGAACATTTACTCTGAACTAACTGTATAATTACAGGAGCAGCCTAAGGGGCACGCCATGCCCTGAAATATTTGGTCTGTAAAATACTTTGAGAAAAATATAATGGAAAATATACTTAACAAGGGGAGTGACCAATTTACTGTCCCACTGAACAGATCAGCAGTATGTAAAAGCAAATGGATTTTATCCAAATGTTATTTCATACTGCAGGTGTTGATGAATTTGGACTGGGCCAATGTAATTGTTTTTTGGGTGATACTGCCATATTACCCCCTTGTCGTGGTTTAACCCCAGCCAGCAGCTCAGCACCCCTAAGCCACTCACTCACACACCCCGGAGGGACGGAGGAGAGAATCGGGAGGGTAAAAATGAGAAAACTCATAGTCTTGAGGACAAAGACAGTTTAATGGGTAAAGCACAGGGCACACATAAGCAAAGCAAGACCAGGAGTTAATTCACCCCTCCCCATCACAGGCAGGTTCAGCCATCCTCAGGACAACCGGGCTCCATCATGCCTAACGGTGACCTGGGGAGACAAACACCACTGCCCTGAACATCACCCCCTTCCTTTTTCTTCTCCAGATTTATATGCTGAGCATGACACCGTATGGTCTGGGATGTTCCTGGGGTCAGTTGGGGTCAGCTGTCCCGGCTGTGTCCCCCCCCCCAGCTCCTTGTGCCCCACAGACACTCGCTGCTGGGGTGGGGTGAGAGGCAGAAAAAGCCATGGCTCTGTGTGAGCCGGGCTCAGCAATAAGGGAAACATCCCTCTGTTATCAACTCTGCTTACAGCACAAATCCAAACCAGCCACGTAACAGCTACTAGGAAGAAAATAAACTCCAGCCCAGCCAAAACCAGCATACCTCCCTAACCGTTTAGACTGTTGATACTGTAAAACTTTCCAAGTTTCACTAAAACACCTATCCATCAGTGTTGATAATATATCCATATTCTGGATCAGATTAGAGAGCTTTGCCTGTCTGTGTGGAACTGTTCATGTTCTTTTCTAGATGAGGTTTTTTTCTTTCATTCTTTAAAACCTGTGTGGTCAGTGAAATACCGGGAGAATGTATGAATGTGTTACGTGCAGTTGTCCCTATTTTTACTTCAGCTGCTAAAATATCCCTCCTAACTTTAATAAGTGTGGAGCCAAAGGTATGGAGTAGGTTAAAGAGTAAGTGCACTTTTAATATACCCTTCTGTTTTCATTGGAGTTTTAGCAAATCTGGAAGTATGTTAAAAATAAGAAAAAGTTCAGTAGATCTACTTTATCATTTGGAAAAAAAAAAGTTTATATCCTCAGTCTTCACAGTTGACTCCCTTTCCTCAGGGTACTGAGGTTTCATTCTCTCTAAGCCCAAGGAAAAAGCCTACTATTTGTTTATTTTAGGTGTTTACAGGAGGTTTGGTTTTTTTTTTTTTTTTTTTCCTTTGTCAGACTTTCTTATGTTGGTATAGGTCATCAATATAGCACTTAGTGATCCTCAACCCAATTTGGGGATGGGGAGCTTTTTCCCCTGTGTGATCAGTTTCTCATCAATTTTGACCTTTTTTTTTTTTTTTTGTTATTCTTGTTTTCACACTTCTGTATAAAATGATGAAAGTTTTGACTCCATATATTTCTTGTCAGTGGGCCACATCTCTTTCTGTGTTTTTGCTGGTATTTGTTCCAACAGCAAATCTGTCCATGAAAGTTCTAACATGTATTTTGTCAGTCCCAGTACTTAGTAACATATGAGGTGACTTAAGCAGGGCTGTGAACAGAGAACAAGTTTGACCCAAGTGCAGCTGCTGAGTAGGTGGGCATCATGATAGAAATTAACTGATCATTAATAGATAAATCATAGAACAGTCACAGAATAATTAGTATTGGAAGACCTCTAGAGATTATGTAGTCCAACTGCTTGCTCAAAGCTCCATGTACAAATGAGAGAATATAGAGAGAACTGTGTGCTTTATTTTTAATTCTAATCCAACAAGGATTTGCTTAGAAGTGCCACGTTTCTTGCACTTAGAGTGTTTCCAGATAGATTTGAAATTAAAAAAGGGATTTGGAGAGTTTTTTCTTTATATGACTCAGGCTTTATAAATTTATAAATTATAAAACAAAAGCTTCCCATTGAAATGGATCATAATTAAACAATAGTCTAAATAATTTCAACCACCATTTATTTCTCAAAATGCTACATTTAGCGATCACACTTGGATGTGTGAATGAAGGTATTTCTGATAGTTTAGCTCTGCAGGTCATATTGTTGCTTGCTGAATTTGAGAAAACACATCTATTTGGTTAATTTCAGCAGCTCAAATGTAGGAATTTTATTGTATGTTATATAATTCTGGGTGATGTGGAGAGAAGGTTGAGTCTTCATCACTTTGTTTCAGAGTTTTATGTTTTTAACTTAAGAGTTTTATAGAATATAAAAACTTGGAGTTACGAGATACATGGTGCTTCTAACATTGTTTTCTAAGCTGTTTTCAAGCAATTCAAGTGAAACAACCAAACCAGACTTTCTCTCATGCTCTAACAAGCTGCTCAGAATAACTGTGTAGGTGTATCTGGGACGAGCATGGCTGCCATTTCCTGCTGAAGACCAGAATGCTGAAATGCTGTGCTAGACGTTCTTCTTGCAGAGCTGGTTTGGCCAAAAGCAAGACTACTGCATATCTCTCTCAGAATCCTTTAGAAGCCTTATCTCCACCTTAATTTAATTTTCTAATCTGCTCTTATTTCACATGGCCTTCACTGATGTGATCGCTTGTTCCTCTCAAACTTAACTTTGATTTAGAATATGGATCAAGATCAAGCAGTGTAATGTAAGATAAATTCCTGTCAATGGTGTCCCGCTTCATCTGAAATTAAGATACATTTGCTAGTTAGGTAGATCATCTATATCAAACTTTTAAAACCTATTATAATAAAAAATATCTTTATTCTACATAGAAAAGTGAGGAAAAGCAGCGCACTGTGGTACAGGAAAAATACTTTTTGTTTTTAAAAAATTCTAAAAACAAACAAATGAAAAGAAATCGTCATGTGCTTTATACATTGTGTTAAATTTATTAATAGGATCAAGAATAGCAACAGAAAAGGTTTTTGATAAACCCAAGTGTGTGCAGGAGAACTGAAGCTTCTTTTAGAATTGGCCACTCCTAAGCTAAACTGGAAATAGACTCCAAGCAGTTTTGTGTGAAACTAGAAAAAAGGAATCAATCCAGCCCTGCAGTCACTCAGTCCTGTTTGATTTACACCCGACTTCAGTTTACATGTGACTGCCAGGTTGTACCTGCTACCTGCTGCTGAAGTCGGCAGAGTCCACCTTTCTGTTCAGATTCTTTGTCAATAATTTCTCACAGTGACCAAAACCATTTTCTCATGCAAATCTTTGTTATAAACAACAAAAAGCTATTAGCATGGTTAGTGATTAATAAAATACGAGCTGAGAACAAAATTCATTTTCCCGTAATAAAACACAAATTTGGTGACTGCAAAAGTCTAATCCTTGAAGCACCGGACTAACAGAATTGTGCAGTAACTGATACTAGCACAGACCTCCTGCCCTGTGCTGGGTAATTTTGTCAGACAGCGGTGGAGTTGCATTAGCACGGGACAGAAGTTTTACCTTTTCAGCAGCAGTTCCAGCCGATGTAAGGGCCGTTCACAAAGGCTGACTGATTCATTTCAGTGAGCCTAACCTCCCCGTGCTCCCTTCCTGCAGTGAGAAAGTCTTCCCCAGCATCAGAGCAGCTGAGTTAAACTCCTGCTTTGCATTGCTTTGTGGGGAAGTCTATCACTCACGCTTGTCTAAAGTGAGATTATGTTCCCCAGGTTGAATTTAGCCTTTGTGAGTGAGTTTCTCCACTTCTTAGTGGTGTCTTCGTCATGCTAGTATCAAAACAAACCAGAACGTAAGCAGCATTTGGAGTGCTGAAGTGTACAAATAGAAACGAGCAGTAGTCACAAAGTTGTCTGACAATAATAAATATTTTCTTTCTATTTTAGTATAAATTCAGAATATAGGAGGAAATTAAGGCAGCCCCTAAAATTTTATAAGAAGTAAAATACAAGCTGAGAGGCATAGAAAGGGAAATATCAATGCTTATTTTTGCTTAGGTGCTTACGTAAGTAGTCTGGCTGTATATTTTTTAATTAGCTATCTAAAGATGGTCTAGCTATCTTGTATCAGTAATTTAAATCTTATGTAATAAATTAGGAGAAAGAACATCAGAACTGAAATTGTGTATGATAAGAAACCTCTGTAGTAAAAATGTTAGCTACTAGACTAACTGAAAGTTACTAGTTTGGGTACTGTACTTGACACATTTGTTTTTCTTAACAGTCCAGTTTTTCGTCATTAAATCATGATTTAATTTCATGAGAAATGCCAATACATAAATATTTCAAATTTAGATTTTCTTTCAGAATCATTGCTCTAAAAAGCATGCTTGTAATTATAAAAGTAATTCCTTTCCTTTGACTGAACAAAAGAAAAATTAATTTTGGTTGGTTTGACATTAGTCTATTTATTTAAGGGGCATCATATCATCTAAACTATGGGTTTGTTTAAAGACTCAAATGATAAATGCTAAGTTAATTTTATTAATTGATAGCAAACAATATAAGAAACTATATATGATAATTATTTAAATCATATGTTAAAGTGAATACATACGTGGTAAATTCTCATTGTAGGTTTTGTCTTTGGGGTGATGATTTCTGTGAAATTCCATACAATGCCATCCTGATTGACTCATTTGGCCAAGTTGCAGGCATTTCCAAGACAACACAAGCACAATAATAATTTTATATCTCCACCTGATATAATCACAGATAGACAGTGTGTGATTTCTTTTACAGAATAGAAATTAAATGGTTGGGCTGCAATTCCTGGAAAAGTTGCTCTCACTCATTATTTCTGGCTTATTTATGTTTAAAAAATAATAACAACTAAGAATAAGACACTATTCAGTAACTTGTATTGCCGGAAATGATGACAGTGTTAAATAGATTTTCTTTTTGTAAAGGGGTCCAATTACTCCATTATTAACGATATTATTTAAGTACTCATTAAATGTGACATTATTTAATGGGTTCATGTTCATTTAAAACCTTCATTAAAGGATTACTGTGGGGGGTTTTGTAATCTTGTATTTTTCCATCCATCCAGTGTTATATTTCCTACTGTCCTTATGAATTTGGAAACTTTTTTATTTGGACAGTGAATTTGGGATCTCAGACCCTTGATGAAGCTGAATATTATGTAGTTTTCAGGTGATACAAGAAGCTGGAAACAATTAAACTTCATTGGTTTCCATTGTCCTCTTTGAAATTATTGTATGATGTTGCAGTGATGTTTATTTGTTCTGTGGGCCTTAACATCAGGTGGCAATTTCCTGTCTTGAAAGTGTCCCATTAAACAGTACTGAGTTTCACAATTGACCAATGGCAGAAGTAGGTACGATCCCAACATGAGAAACAGGGCATCAGGCTACTTCTGTGCTTAATTGTGAGTTCATCTTTTACTCTGTGTAGTTAATAGAGAAGGAAGAGTTAACATACATTGCTGTCCTTCCCTTCATGTTGGACAACTGGTATTTTAATATCCTAGGACTGTAGAAAAAAAGTCTTTCCTGTTAACACTGTTATGTATTGTAATTTTTTTGTAGTTGTAATCATCCTAGTTATACCCAGAGATAGATTGGTAAGGATGACTTCAGTGAAATATTTTTGCCAAAACTTAGAAAATTTACCCTCCTTTGATAAATTTTCTGAATTATGATTATTAAGAAATAGTTTTCATCTGGTCAGTTTTATCTTTCCAAAGAGATGGTTCATATCAATAATCAATAATCAATTTCTGTCACTTTTCCACTTACTGTAAGTTACTCTTTGAGTAGGTTAATTTATTTCATCAGGTTTGCTTAGGAATACATATCTCAAGATGGGAGAATCTAATCCTGGAGTCTGTTTCAGAACAGGGGAAATCTGACTGCAGTCAACTGACATTGGATCTTGTATTAAGGATGTTTTGAGGCTCTCCGGTGAATTAATATCACTCCTCAGGGATCACTGTGTCAGGGAAAAATAGAGTATAAAATTATAAAGTATATAATACTTGTGATATTTTAAAAGTACGTCTAAACTGTACCAGGCTAAAAACTTACCTCTCTTTGTGTGCACAAATAGATATCCACATATAAATATATGTATGTATAAAAGTATATGTATATATATATAAATATATGAGATGGATATATATACAAGATAGATGCATATACATAAATACAGTTATAGAGAAAAGAGGGAGCAAAAGACATAGACTAGCTAGAGCAGGAAATCTAGACTGAACTAGTTGAGACAGACTAGAAGACTAAACTGAAAACATAAGTACTGGTGCAGCTTAAAACAGAAAAAGCCACACAAAATGACAGACTACAGAATGTGTGCATATTTAAATATATTTATTTTTATTATATTTTTGCTTTAACACCATTAGCAAATGTGAGAACCTGATGGTTATACCCTTCTAGGGCTTTCCTGGTTTTTCTCCAATTCCAGAAATCTCACCTGTTCAGGAGACTCTGCTTATTTTTGCAAAGCCAACTGTTTTCAAAGTACTTCAAGTGTGTTCCAAGATGGATTTACATTGAAGAAATGTCATCTCCTACTTCTTTTAAGATTCTGATTACATATGCAATAGTTTATTTACTTAGCCTCTGGTAGGTCTTCCTGATTCATGAGGCACAGACCATTTTCCTCTGAGATGTCCTACAGTGATTTCAAACTGCAGAGGCCAGAATATCCCTATTCCTACTCTTTGATGGGTTAAAGAAAATTTGTTCTTCATAAGCAGAGAGACCATTATGTTTCCTTCCGCAGTAGTTACTGGGATTTTCTTTGGTTTTATTTCTTTCTGAAATCTTGTTCAGCTGCTTCTTAACAATGGCTCATATCATGCTTGTGCTCATTATAGATATCTCTCCATCCTCTCCTTCTTCCAACCCTTGCATTGAAATTCTGTGTTTGCTTTATTTCTTCCTTCCTTCTCTATTCAGCAGTTTCTCCATCCAAGCCCTCTTCACTCCTCCTCTGACCATTACCATGCATGACCTCTTCATATCTAGTCCTTAGCTCTGACTGAATGCTGGATTCCGTAATTTGACTTTCTGCTGCTCTCTCATTTCTGCCTTTCTCCTTCTGATACCTCCCCATACTAGTCCAAATTCCTGTTACTCCCCAGACTAATCCCAACATAAACTTCTTGGATTTAGCTATGCTAATTATCTGTTATCTCCTTTTTATTTAACCAGTAGCCCTTGTTTACTCTTCACATGATGGTCACCAGTTGTAACTGGGCACTGTACCCACCTTATTTCATGCTGTGGGACTCCTTTTAATGTGCTGTTACAAATGCCTTCTCTGCAGTAGTGAACATGAGAAACTCATCTTCCCCTTTCCCATGAAACATCACAGGATGCCATCCAGGTCCAAAACAACTTCATTTCATGGTAAACAAGCCTCTTCCTTTGAATTGTCCTATTGGTTTTCTATAATTGTGTTGATGAATGTGGAGTGCACAGCTCAGGCATGTTTTGATTACTTAATAAACTCTGATGAGGGAATATTAGGACTACATGTAGTTTAAATTGAGATACTGCAGCCAGTAGCAGTAGGGTAGGAGGCTGGTATTTTGAGGAGACCTGAAGAGTGATCAGATTCGGAAATTTGAAATGAACAAGAAGTAGCAACTTGGAGAAAGAGGATCAGTGATCTTTCCCCTACATTATCTACATTTAAGTGACTTCTCTTTTTGGAAAATTTTCCCTCTTGACTATCGCACTTGTTAGTGGGAAACCATAAGGGAATGAAAAAGTTTTTAACAGAATTGATACGACAATCAGTTCTTTTATAGACTGAAATATATTTATGGTTTAACTGTAAATTTAAACACAAGAAGAGCTGTACAATATCAAAGGTATTTTTATCCTTAATACTCTGAATTAAGTATAAAATAATACTGTGTTTTCTCTTAATTTATTATCATAGAATCATAGAAAGATTGGGGTTGGTTTGGGTTGGAGGGGACCTCAAAGCCCCCCCAGTGCCCCCCCAGTGCCCCGGGCAGGGCCCCCTTCCCCCAGCCCAGGGGGCTCCCAGCCCCGTCCAACCTGGCCTTGAACCCTTCCAGGGAGGGGGCATCTACAACTGCTTGCTTATCCTGCTTGCTTCTGATTATGAGTCACGTAGAAGTTTTTAAATATTAAACATGCTGATTTTGTTAATTTAGGTCTTTGTTTAACCAAATACGACGTTGGTTACCTAAATATCACTGTATGTTGTTGCAGATGACTGTGATTTAACAGAATCTTTTTATCTCTACTGCATAGGTACATAAGCCTTGCTTCAAAAATAGGGGCAAATAGAATATGTAATCTAAGCCTACAACTCTGTCTAAAATATACCAAGGCACTTTCTGTAAAGTAAGTCCTCACACCTAATGTCTGAGCTGTATTTGCTTTTGTCCTTCTTTCAGTTTTATGAAGTTCCATTATGTTGGGGTTTTTTTGATAGAGTAACTAGTATTCTCTGGTACTCTTGCCCCTGTAGAGTTCTGCAGCCTATGAGCAGACCTTACCTCAGCTTCCCCGTTGAAAAGCTGGTGAATGGAGCTGTGTTCCTAAATCCGCACAGCAGGCCCTTTGTGCTAGGCATTGTAAAATGCAGAGAGCTCCAAGTTACCACTATCTGAACCTGGTTTAGACTTGCAAACTGGATGTCTATGTTAGTGTAGCATTCGACTTAACCCAACTCATTCTACCCAGAGGCAAGGCCTATTTGTTTCCATCTACACCTGATGCAACTGCTCTTCCTCCAAACACCAGGTACTATTTGTTCATGCTGCTGTACGACCCTGTTGGGACATAATGGCTTAGGCTGTTGATATTGTCAGGGACCCATGTGCTACACACCTTTGCAAATGTGCATGTGTTGTTAATACACCTTGACTCAATTTTTTAACATTCAGATTAGCAGTGTGGTGCAGTATACGTATTTGTCCTCAATCTCATCTGCTTTTGTTTTTAACTTGTTCTACACCAGCCCCCACCTTTGATTCTCATCTGCAGAAGCACCCCCAACTTGTTTTTCTATTGGTAACAAAAATATACATCATTAAGAAATCGGATTGGACAATTTAATACTTGGGAAGGGTCTAATGCCCTCTCCTAGGTAAATGATATCTTTCTGTAAAATATATGATAATATTTACAAATAAAGGCAGCTTGGAAAGAAATAAAAAGAACATATGAAATTGCCAATGTCAGGAATTTGTAATTTCTAAACTGTTGAGCCTGATTTCTATCAAATTGGGCTACTTCTCAATTTAATATACAGTAAGATAAAAAAAATAATATATATATCTCTCTGTATACTTGGCGTTCCTATCTTAAGGTTTTTTTACAAAGCAGAGGGTTTTGACTGTGATCATGTAAAAGACTATGTGGTCAAGATGAAGGTAATTTTCTTGATAGGAGCCTCTACAGTGCAGTGTGGAAAAACCAGTGTTTTGGCTGTTGGTGAACAGTTCTTGCACAGTGTCGAGGCTTTCTATTTTTCCCAGTCTGCCTCCACAGCAAGTAGGCTGGTGGTGGGCAAAAAACTGGGAGGGGACAGCTGGGACAGCTGACTTGAATTGACCAAAGGGATATTCCACACCATATAATGTCATAATTAGAAATAAAAACCGAGGGGTGAGGGGTTGGTCTTGCTTGGAGACTGGCTGGGCATCTGTCTGCTTATGGGAGGTGGTGAGTGATTGCTTCTGTTTTTATTCCCTTTCCTTCGCTTACTGGATTGTTGTTTTCTTGACCCATGAGTTTTCTCAGTTTTGCTCGTCCGATTCTCTCCCCAGGCTCACCGGGGCAGGGGGGTGAGCAGTGCTTAGCTGCTGGCTGGGGTCAACCCACCGCAGGCACCTTCAGCTACGGGCAGCCTGGGAACATGTCAGCACATGGCCTGCCCCCCATTGCAATTTCAAAAATAAAAGGTAGTAACGAAAAATTAGAAAGGAAATTACAACTTTATGTTACCTGTAACTAATGCCTTTAACAAACTTCATGGACTGCATCAAATGTAAACTTTATTTGATTTTTCATTGGTATGAATACTTTTCCCATTATTTTCATGTGCTTTGAAAGCTAAGGAGGAAAGTATTTTCAAAATTTTTATTGTTTTTCTAATTTTTAATTCTTCACTTCTTCACCATCTTGCAGCTGATAGTTTGGTTGAAGAAAAACTAGTTTTTAGAAAGGAGAGAAGCACCACAGTAAGGTTTCCTTTCTAAACATAAAATAACAGCACTGAAATACTGCAGGAAGAGGCATTTGTCTTAAGAAACTATTCTTTACAGGACAAGAATTATCATCTTGGTGTCAAATATATTACATTTCCTCTCTAGAGGTAAACAGTCTTCCCAGTAAAATTGTAATGAAAACTCTGAGTGGGTTTTATGTATGTGATAAATGTTCTGACTAATGTTTTAAATGCCTAGAAAAAAAAGCACCAAAAAATCACCCTCATAAACTTATTAATATCATATATATGATTAAATTTCATATTTATCCATGAACAAATTTACTCAAATACCAGTTTCTTGAAATAAGTTCAATGGAATTTTCTTACCAGATTTTTGGCCAGCTGCTTTTGGACATGCACATTGCAATATCCAGAAATATACTTTCTGCTTCAACAAAGAGATCTGTAATTTATGAGTAAAGGCCACCCACTCCTTTACTCTTTATATTTCCGGAATTTCAATCCTACTGTAATTTGTTTGGCCCTGTCACTCTTGCCTTGATTTTCCTCAGTCTCCCTCTGCCCAGGGATTATGAAATCTCTTCCCAGAATCTCATTTAACCCTGCCTTAAGAAACAGCAATTAAGGGGTTTCTTTTTGTTTTTCAGTGACTGCTTCTGCCTGCAAAGTAGAGTAAGCCTGACACTCCAAGGCTTTTTTTTTTCACCTTCACCAGTATTTTAACCTTTACTTTGCCTTGTTTTAGTGGATGTAAAGGTCACAAAATTATTTTTTTATTCTCTGGTTATTTAGTATTAGATGGTTGAAATAAATCTGCATCCTGTTTTGAAAACTTGTCTATCAAAACACAGAATAGCAAAAATACCATACATGATATATTATATGAAGATTTTTCTGATTACTTCTGAAACCTGCAAATAATTCCATAATTGCTTGATAACACAGTCTTAATATAATGTTGATTTAGGAATGACATTAACAATAAGCCTTCAAGTATATTTGAGGGAAAAAAATGTCACTATTTTTGTCTTAATTTCTTGGTATACATCTTCAATAAAATTAGAGCTGGTGAGACATATTCTGAAGACTTATCTCATTGTTTTATTTTTAGAATGAAAAGCTTGGATTTATTTCTGACCAAACTTATAGAGAAAGAGAGAGAGAGAGAATAAACCTGGCTCTATTGAATGTTATTTAAAAAATGGAAAGCTGAGTCTGGAAAGACTAATATGAACCCTGTGAGGTATAAGCAGAGACTTGTTGGCTGAGATGTCCCTCTGGGATAAAAGAGAATGGCTCAGCATGCAGTTAAATCTCCTGAGCTGTTGTTGCTTCTGTTGAAAGTTTCTCATGCTCTTCTTCTCATTTGCACTCTGAAAGCACTTCAAAAGGTCTTTAGATTAGTCCTAATTTGGAATATGATTTTTTTTATCTTATTTTTTCCTTTACAGCAAAATAAGTTTGTTTATTTTTTCACAAGTTCTACATAAAAGTCTACCTTTTTCATGACTGTTTGTGAGCCACAGATGTCAAAGAAGCTTAGAATTTATCCAGGTGCTTGCTTGACAGTGTATTATCAGCTGTTAATTCTGCCAGAGAATTTTAAGTGCATTTTTCTGACTCATTCTTTGCATGTGTATTGTTACTAATATATGAGGAGATTGGGAGGGGTTCTTTGGCGGAGATGTCCAGGTTGGATAAGATAGCACACATCTTGGAATAAAATTAGAAGCAGGTAAGCCTGGAATGAAAGTCTGTACAGCACTGCAACATGCTGTGTTAACATACAAAAATGGATGAGGGATACAAAAAATTTTTGTTATCCATAGCAGGTTGTGCTGGGGATCTGGTTTAAAAAGGAACCTACAAACATGGATGGGGGGGTTATGTCTGATCTTTCTTTCCCTTCTGAGATTCAAACTTTCTCTCATTGAGTTTTTCACTCGGCATGTGCTGCTGAGATACGGTGATCTGATTTTGACTCTTTGGTTTCTTTTTTCATACACTTCAAACATATATGCCTCAGACTTGACATCTCCCATCCTGTCTTCTTATGATTCAGTTCTTCTTTCCTTAAAAAAAAACAACAACAACAAAAAAAAAAGAAAAAAAAAAAAAAACAAGGTGTGCCAGCTTCAGTAAATGAGAAGTAATAAGGTTCAGTGTGTGTGTGCCAATGAGTCTGTAAAGAAAAGTTGCCACACCTTAAACCTCAAGCAGTATTCACCAGCCAACATCACTAGGATTTAGCATACCAGCTCCTATTTATTCAAACTGTTGCCACACGAGCTAGTATTTCAGCCATGTTTGCCATAGACAAAACGTGCCAGTTCTCAACTTATTTCCCTTTCCATTCCGAGTACTGCTATTGCAGAAGGACTTCGTCAACAGTGCTTCGTTCCTTGGCTTTTATCAAATAAGCTTTGACTGTGAGGAGAGCGTAGCACCAAAGATGCTAAAGCCCCAGTGCAGCTGTTGCAACTAATGCTTGTTTGATTCCTCCTTCCTCTTCCCCATATGCCTATCAATGAACAGGTTCATTTTTATAATTCGTTTGGATTCAGTCACAGCCTTGTGAAACAGCAATATATAGTGACCTTGTCAGGGTAGTCTCAGACTGCCTGGGAAGGTTTTTCATTGCTTTTTCTTGGTGACAAATATTTTATACCTAATACCCACACTGGAAAAGTGTATACTAACTCCTGCATGTAAATCTCGATTTTTTTTCTCCCAGGTGTATTAATCCAGTTTTAACTTGTGAAAACCAAATAGCGGTTGTGTACTAATACATTTACAGTGACTTTTTTAAAAGCAGGAGCATTTGTCCAAGTAAGGATTTGTGACTGTTGTTGACAGTCAGCTACAGATGGTTTCCTAAGAGTGAAACTTTAATATGGAGATACAGTCCCACATAAACTACACACCCTAATGTGAAATGTTTCAGCATGCCCTGTTCTCAGCCTGAATAAAGATGGTTCATTTCATCTTGGGACCTGACTACCAGGCTATAGGCTAGTCTGGGTGGGAGGCTCCCTCCACTTCACCTTCTGATGCTGTGCCAGCTCGAAAAAAAATATATCAGAATTCCTTAGGTCAAAGAGAGGGAGCAAGAGGGAGCATGACTCTGCGGCTAGATGGTTGGGGCACCTATTTAGAAGAATGGAGATCTCAGTTCTGATTTCTGCTCGAAAACTGCACAGGAGCCTTATGTGAAAGAGTTATTAGAGTTCAGAGATGTAGGTCTGCCCCCTACACCAGCCCGCAGATTGAGGAGGGCATGGAAGCCAAGTCTTTCCACTTCTTAGGTGGATCTTGCAACCACTGACCTGTTGTATAAAAGAAGGGCACTGCTACCATCTGAATCAGCTGTGTTTTTTGAAAGAAAAGGTTAAGTCTCCTGCCAAAGTCTAGAAATTTTCTGGCTATGAACCATAATCAAACATCAACACCTCCCTGCAACTCTGAACTGTAAGCCTAACTTCTGAGAAGAGACAAGTGTTTATGCAGGTTTCTTCCTTCTGCGTTCCCTGTTGATGGGAGCTCATGCTTTGTGCAGGCCGTTCTCAGTATGCTGGGGGCTGTAAAGTACGTTCACAGGAGATGTGGCAGTGATGGGACTGAGACCCACCCCAACATGGCTCTGTATGCACCAAAGCACGTTCTTACTGTCTTGTCTGTTGATTGTCCACCTTGGAGAACTGTTTGTAGCATGTCTGGTTGGAGCTACTTTTCTGAGAGAGAGGTCAAACTCCTAGTTCAAAGCAGAGACCAAATACGAGATCCAGTCAGGTACATCTTAAGGCTGCAATCTGTTTTTTAGGTTTTCAATATTACTTTATCTGCTTAAAATCACACAGGGCATTTATGGTGATATTGGGAGTTCACTGAATTCCTACATCTCAGACTGGCACCTTAACTGTACTACCTCCACAGCAAAAAGCATTATTTGTGTTTAAAAGACTGCCTTTTCCCACTCTAATGAATATTTAAAGAGAGTAATCAAGCATAGTTTTAAGAATGTTTGGCAATACTTTGAATGATATGCTGTAATAGCTAACATGGTTTATAAAATATTATTAATGATATAACACATTCTGTAAGTTTCTTAAATATAAAGCATGTTGAAATACCTTGGTATTCTGGAGCTTTTTGTTTTTCACATATACTTGCTTTTTCCTTTACCATTTAAATTGACAATCTCAGTTAATTTGCAGTGGGGCTTTTAGTTTCCTGTGCAAATTAATGAAGTCTACCCTTAGGCATAATTCAGATATTGCCAACCCTCCTCAACTGTCTCCCTCAAATGACAGCAAACTGTTAGCAAAAATGTTTCATACACAGAAATACCTGCTTTATGCATTTCAGCACCTGTGGTTTTTTATGTAAAATCAGAACCATCTTAATCTCTAAAACATCAGTGGTTAAATAACCAGCTCTAGAGAACATGCAGCAATATTAAAAAAACCTTCTTAGAAGCCAGTGTCAAAGTTTTGTTCTCTCAGCTGGGTCATCTCTTACTGCATCCCAGATTGTAACCTAAAACATTAGCAATTTGGTAGTACAAAATATCCTAGATATGTAAGATCATTCAATTCTGTATAAGAAGTGTAGCTGTTTAATCTTTTTAGGCCATCAAATAGCTTTGTAAGTGCTGTTAACGATTGTGCTTTGTTCTTTACTTGCTTTTCTTCTTGACTTGCATTTTAATAAAAAAATTGATGGTGAACAGATATTAATATAAAAAGATCAAGAATAAGATAACATTGTTACCTTGTGCTATAAAAGCAAGCAGTTTATAAGAGAGAATACAGTTATTTAATTTTCTCTGCTAAAGATGTACTTTCTTTGAAAGAAAATTATGTTATTGAAAAATTAAGTCCTGTGGAGAAAATAAGCAAACAATTAAAGAAAAAATGTTTTCTTTTTATTCAAATGAATATGAAAAGGATGTAATTTTATTGGCCTTCATAGAATTGTAAAAAATCACAGAATCATTTATCTTGGAAAAGACCTTTAAGATCATCGAGCCCAACCATTAACCTAACGCTGCCAAGTCCACCACTAAACCATGCCCTGGTCCTGCTGGCCACAATCCTGCTGACACAAGCCAGGATGCTGTTGGCCTTGGCCACCTGGGCACACTGCCGGCTCATATTCAGGCGGCTGTTGACCAACACCCCCAGGTCCTTCTCCACCGCGCAGCTTTGCAGGCCCTTCCCCCAGGCCTGTAGCGTTGCACGGGGTTGTTGTGACCCAAGTGCAGGACCCGGCACTGAGCCTTGTTTAACATCATAACAATGGCCTCAGCCCATTGACCCAGCCTGTCCAGATCCTTCTGCAGAGCCTTCCTACCATCCAGCAGATCAGCACTCCCGCCCAACTCAATGTCATTTGAAAACTTACTGAGGTTGCATTCAATCCTCTCATCCAAATTGTTGATAAAGATATTAAAAACAACTGGCCACAGTACTGATCCCTGGGGAGCACCACTTGTCATCAGCTGGAGTTAACTCCATCCACCACAGCTCTTTGGGCCTGGCCATCCAGCCAGTTTTTTACCCAGTGAGGAGTACTCCCATCCAAGCCATGAGCAGCCAGTTTCTCCAGGAAAATGCTGTGAGAAATAGTGTCAAATGTTTTACTGAAGTCCAGGTAGGCCACATCCACAGCCTTTCCCACATCCACCAGCTGGGTCACCTTGAGATAAAAGAAGATGGGGTTAGTCAAGCAGGACCTGCCTTTCAGAAACTGGGCCTAATCACCTGCTTGTCCTGTACCTGCCCTGTGATGGCATTCAAGATTATCTGTTCCATAACCTTCCTCAGCACCAATATGAAGTGATAGGTCTGTAGCAGCCTGGACCCTCCTTCTGGCCCTTCTTGTGCATGGGCATCACATCTGACAACCTCCAGTCAACCAGGACCTCCCTGGTGAGCCAGGACTGCTGATAAATGATGGAAAGTGGCTCGGTGAGCACTTCTGCCAGGTCCCCCAGTACCCTTGGGTGAATCCTATCCGTCCCCATAGACCCGTGTGTGTTTATGTGGTGTAGCAAGTCACTAACCATTTCCCCTTGGATTGTGCAGGCTTCGTTCTGCTCCCTGTCCCTGTCTTCCAGCTCAGGGGGCTGGGTATCCTGAGAGCAACTGGTCTTACTATTAAAGACTGAGGCAAAGACGGCATTAAGCACTTCAGCCTTTTCCTCATCCTTTTGTCATTGTGTTTCCCCCCACAGCCAATAAAGGATGGAGATCCTCTTTAGTGCTTCTTTAGTTGTTAATGTACTTATAGAAATACATATATTTTTTATTATGTTTATTTATATAGAAACAAGTCTTTCACAGCAGTAGCCAGATTAAGTTCTAGTTGGGCTTTGGCCCTTCTAATTTTCTCCCTGCAGAACATCATGACATCTTTATAGTCCTCCTGAGTTGCCTGCCCCTTCTTCCAAATGTCATAAGTGCTCCTTTTTTTCCCTGAGTAATTTCATGGTAATGACCCTGAAAATAAGACCATTTGAAGAACACAGGACCAGCTACTTGAACAGCCTGAGAAGTCAATGTGTCAAGAATTCTGTCAGCAAAGAAAGAGCAAGGTAGTGAACGAGATTTTTTTCTGATGGATAAGTGGCATTTGTATTGCATTTGGTGACTCATAAATGTCACCTTCCTCATTGGTGATTTTAGCCCGTTTAAGCTCTCTCACTGATGGGTTCGTGAATGTTGACAAAAGTACTCCTCATGTGTCTGAGGTACTGTTCAAGGCTTCCACTGTCTGTTTCGCACATTACTGGAAATACTTCTTAGTATTGTCTGGGTATCATTGATCAGCCTTCATTTTGTTTTTTCTCTTTGAAATGGGTCTTTTCTGGCCTCTTTGTCTTCATCATTAATATCTAAGGCATCAGAAGACTCTTTATATGCAGGCTTCACAAATTTATTGTCTTCCTATTCCTGTTATTCTCCCTCAGTTTTTATTCTAAGCCATGTCTTCCTTCATTACATTTATAAGAGGCACGATTATATTTTTGCTCTGAGGTACTCTTAATTTACGTAGGAAAACATCAAAAATGCTACCATTTATGATGAAATTTGAAGTATCTCAATAACTTCAGACATTATTACTTATGAGAGAACTTTGCTTTCTTAAAAGATGAATGCAGTACTTGGTCTGAATGGGATTTGCTCAGAAACTAAGCAACTAAGGCATTAGACTTCAGTTAATATGATCTGCTTCTTCTATGTTCAAAGTCCAACTCTGCAAATTTTAAAATTTCTTCAAAATATATTGTGGTATATTGTCAAAACGAGGTCATCAAAGGGATTGGCAAATATCTCTTTGCTGTAATTTAACACACCACTTGCCAAATGGCTGCATTCTGTAACTTAATTTATAAGAACAGGACCGTAAGAGTGCACTATCAGCAGTCAGTTGGCAGTCTTTCTAAATATACCATGAACAGGCATGATGTTCCTTAAAACTGTATGCACTGCAGCTTGTGGAAACATGACATTTACTACTTAGTGGTGTTGCATGGATTTTCAATGTAAGGCAAAAATTGACAATATTAAAACAACATTCACAGTATCATTTCGGTGTAGATTTCATTAATATTTTTGATGGTGGATAACTGCAAACTCATGCAAACCAATTTGTTTTCACCTTTTATCAGCAAATCCTTTATTGAATTAATTGGCATTGTCTCATCTTAAAAAAAAAAAAAAAAAAAAAGCTTTTGAAAGTTTATCTTCTAATCTTTATTACTGACATTATCATCAGCCTTTGTATGTGAGGTACATAACCTAGGATTTACTGTGAAATCTTCTATCTCCTTATCATTTACATCTAGGCTGTGTTTAAGTATTTTCTTTGTAACATTTTAAAGATCAATTCATTAATTTATATCTCAAATCCATCATACATACTCTGATATTTTACTTGTTTCCTGGAGCTCATCCATGAGCTTGAATCCTGTCTATTCAAGCTTGTCTTGCAGAAAAACTATTTTTTGTATACCATGACATGTATGTGACATGAAAGTACTTTGAGTTGCTCCTCTGGGTCTCATGAAGGCCACATTTCTTGTTTGAGTTTTCAGGAGCAGCATTATGCAGACCTGGTTCTCCACTTCCTCTTTTCTTATTATATATCTCTCACCGTTTGTTCCATGAGTGATGTCTCCTCTCATTTATTTTGGTTAAGGGTTTGCATGTGTAAGAAAGATGAGTAAACAGACTTTTTAATCAGAAATTAGACATGATATTGGGATATGATCATAGAATCAGAAAATAATTTACATTGGAAGGGACCTCTCAAGGTCATCTGGAGAAAAAACTACTCAGAGCATGGACCACTCTATCATAGAGAATACTTGTTGATTTGTGTTAATTGTTTTAGTAACAGAAACCACACAAAAGAATTATTGGACTAGCTAAACTGTTAGAGAATGGAGGGAATAACAGAGAAAACAGAAATGGCAATTGAGGCCAAAAGCCTTCAATTCCCCACTTTCTTTGGCATTTTTACTTCTGGATCTTAAAAATTAAGTCCTATTCATGCCTACCATTAAACAACCAAAACAAAACAAAACAAAAAACAAAACCAAACCAAAACAAAACAAAAAACAAACAAACAAAAAACCCAAACAAAACAAAACAAACAAACAAAAAAAACAACAAAAAAAACCAAACCAACTAAACTAAAACCAACCAACCAACCAAAAAAAAAAAAAAACAAAACAAAACAAAAAAAAACCACAAAACAACCCAACAACAACAACAAAAACAACCCTTAAACTGATTATTTAGTATTGAGTATTTTATATAATGAGATGGGATGATTGTGTTACAGGCAAACAGATGCAGTCTTTCCAACTCATTATCCCGACTACAGTTATGGGAATTCTAGGTCCATTAACTTTGTTTCTGTATCAGGTAAACTAGTTAAAAACAGTTAAATAAGAATCAAGAAAATGCCCAAGTGAGCATGAGTGCAACTACCTTCTTTTCCTGTCTTTCCCAGATGGTAGCTGATAGAAAGCTTACAGAGATGCTAATTGGGTCCTGTTGACTCACTGCAGTATTGGCAGCTCATTTTCCCATTTCAGTTGAAGCAGAGATAAAAGTGGCTTATCTAAATGGAGGAATGTTGGGTATGGGTAGGTACGATGCTAGGAGAGAAAATCCTGGAAGAAGCCGAACCTGGAGAGGAGAATTTTCAGGTCGGAGTTTGTTCTGCATTAGCTTCTCAATAAGCCAACGTTAAGGAGTACTACTCAGGCTTCCATTCTAGTTCACAGAATACTTATGTAAGATATTAAAGTAAAATAAATTTTAAAGTAGCAGTAATGTGTTTCTAGAACAAAGAATAACCTTAAAGTGAATTCATTGAACTAGTTTTAAGCAAACGGTGTATAACTTGCATGCAGGGAGATGCTGCAACTAGCCAAAAGCTTCTATGTATCCAACTCTCATTGGCAGGGAGACCAACTTTAGGCTGCTTTGATTTTCAGTATAAACATTTTGAAGTTATAAAGCAGTATTTTCCAAAGTGGCCTGCCGTTGTGTTAAGTGCAGGTGAGAGACAGCAAGTCGTCTTCCTCCTGACTTCACCCACAGTCTGGTTCAGTGCCTCTCCTTAACTCCAGTTCCACAGCTGTCTGTCCCAATAAGCTATGTTTTGGTGCAGATTTTCTGTTCTGCCTCCACAGAGGGGGATATTTCCCCACCACTTTCTTGTACCTTGTTTTTCCTAACACCCTTCTTACTCTGCTGCCAATCTACTTGGCATGAGTCCCATGTGCTCACCATGTGATGGATATACCATATATCAGAAGCAAGCATTTTATTGTGATTCTGGCTTGAAAATAATGGAATCTAGCCTATTATGAAGAGCAAGCAGATTTTCCTGCATTCATTATGTAGGACAGGATTTTTTGATATTGGCAGGAAGAGAGAACACGCAAATGTTACTGGAGTAAATTGCGTTAGCAAAAAAGAAATATAAATACTTGGAAATGCCATCCCATGGTGTTCAAAAAGTTGTCTGAAGATATCCTCCTAAAGTTTCTACTTCTGATAACCATAGTTCCTAAATCTACCACACTTCAGGCCTTTGATTTGACAGAATTCATGTTTTTATTCTGCTGTGTGTCTGGCCATCATGTATAGGGGTTCTCCAATTTTAAAGAAAAAAATATATTTTTTTGATACTGCTGCTTTAGAGAAGTCTATTTCCATCCCTGGACTAACCAGTTATATGGAACTGCTTCTGCCACAGCCAATGTAGTACAACATCCTGAGTGACTGCTCATGGAACAGTTTGCTGTAATTATGAACATGGTTACCTGAATACAGAACACATTTAATCATTTATCTATTTTCCTTGCCCTTCACAGTGTTTACAAGCAGCCCGTCTTGCACACTGTTATCTCATGGACAGTCAAGTTTTACACTAGATTTTCTCTTTCAGATAGAATGCTTCATTTTCCTGATGCTATGTAGCAATAAGCTGATTAGATCTATCAAGTGATTTTGAGAAAAACATAAATATGGTGGTTTCATAATTTCTTGATGTGTTAGTTGGTCTTGCTCAAGACTGAAAGCAGAATATGCTTCTGTGCGGATTTTCTTTCTGAGAGCAGTAAATATCCCAGAAAAGCATGGCATCTTTTTGATAATCCTAAGAAAGAAGGAACTTATGAAAAATGGTAGCTAAATTTGCTTCCTGGAATCTATATTTAATTGAATAAGTGAACTATTTTCTTTGAATGCATCTCCAAAGCTTGTCAGAAAGAGGAGATACAGATTCATCAATAAAAATCAGTCAGACGACTGAAATACTTAAGAAAATTTGTCTTCATGTACGAATGCTACAGTAAACCATTTTAAATACTGAAAAGTTTTAAACTGAATGGTGCCCATGCTTTTCCTGCAAAGTTAACAGTTTCTCAAATCACTTTGTACAAATAGGTGTACTTTTTTAGTAGAGGGAGTATCAGAAAATATGGCAATTAGTCCTGCAAATCAATTGCTGTTGGCATACCACAGTGTCTAGATTTCTCAATAGTTATTCTCCAGCTGTATATGTCTAAGGACCAACACCAAGATGAATCCATTAATCTGTTGCAGGGGTGCTTAAAAATCTGATCTAGCATGATATGTCTACCTCCTCTCATTCTGATAGAAGCTAGGAATAGATGATGATGAAAATTAGAGTAGACTTAGAACATGTGTCAGCTTAAAATCATTCTCTGCAATCTCCCACAGCAACCAGAAAGCTCTCATAAAGCCCTTCCAATCTATGAAATGTCATTTACCAGCTGGGAAGCCAAGAGACACCATAATGTTCACTGGTAGATATTCCAAGATCTTCCTTGGAATACTTTAGTTGTTTGGTTAAATCACATTTCTGATTTTTTTTTCTGTGGGCAGAACAATGTAAAGAAGCACGTAACTCTGATGTTTGGATGTGTGGTAGACTTGCTTGACAGAAATTAACTTTCAAGACTACTGCACTTGATGTTGTTTCAAAAGAATCATAACGAAATTCTACATTATTATAGTCCCAGCAGAACTGTTGGAGTATATTTGAAACAGGGAGTTTCCGTGGTGGAAGTATTGTCATGCAGCAGATGACTCGCCACTGTGAGACTGGACTCTGTACAAGAAATGACTGGCAAGATCATTGCAACTTTTCTCCTTTCTCTAGCATATAGGTACAGTCGGATGCATTTCACATAAGTTATTCCCACAGTATTCTATTAATAAATGTAAAGATAGTAAAATACACATAAATACATACACATGCCAAATAGATACAGCAGTGAATGCCAGTTTAAGCTTTTCATACTCGTGCTGGTAAGACATTAGTCATACAGATTTTGCTACTGAAGCCAGTGGGATGACTCACACAGGGGAATAAGTGAAAATCTGGCCCTAGGTGACTTCAGAAACACATTATACTCATGGACTGAAACAATTATAATTTCACAGTGGCAGTTTAGCTTTAAAAATGTCATGTACAACACTGCAAAACAACTGAATCATGACATGACCCACTTAAGTTTAAAGCAATGAGTTATTTAATTATTGAAAGGAAAGCGTTTAAAGTTTAAGAGTTCTTTAAAGCAGAGAGTTTCTCATTAGAACTCCACAAATAATTGTCACTCCTTGAAATGTTGCTCCCCTTGTACTACCTTTCTTCCATATAATAACGTAGGTTGTATCTGGCTTAAGCATTTTGGGGAGGAAAGTTTTTTTTTCAGTGACCATCCTGCAACTGAAGTGTACAGCTTAAGCCCCTCTTCATCTCTGACATTAAGTTGTTCACGCTGCAGAAAGTGTTTTGTAGTTCATTGTTACTGTATTCAGCTCAGATGAATTAGTGCCATTTACTGAGAAAGAGCAAGATGTTCGTACCTTTGTCTGCTGTGTCCTAGCTGAGCATCCTAACTACTAGGTTATTAAATATTCCACAGGAGGAATTTGTCTTTGAATAGATTTTTTTTTTTTTTTTGCCAGCTATAGATTAAGTATCCATTTCAGCAAAAAAAAAAGAGTTTCTGATCAAATATTTTTACTGATGGAAAATCCCTGTCTGTGGAATTTTACAGAAGTGGGGATGGCTATGTTTCTCCAATCAGAAAAAATAAACAAAATCCATCGTTGAGGATTAGGTGTTACAGTGTTGGTGACTGTGGTAGACAGAAGTACTAAACTGTTAACAGCAGTACGTTTCAGATTGTTTTTCACTAATGAGAAAAGCCTGTTATTTCTGGGAAGGTGCACTTTGCTACAAAGGAGGTGATACGTTGTTGTGGTGTTGGTGTTTTGCAGTTGCGAACCCAATTTGAACTATCCAACATGGAAAATCACTTGCTATCTTAGTTTTCTGAGTTATGTGCCTCAAAATGTTACACTTTGGAGTGTACTGACAGTAGGCAAATGCAGCGTATGTAGTAGGCTAAATGTAGCCTATACAACCCCTTTTATAGTTTTATGTTGTTGTCAGATACTTCCGATTACACTGTTCCTGCAATGCTGTCCGTGGTGCTTTTGATGAATCTTAATAGAGCTAAGTCTAGTCTTAGATTTATGGATTAAATACAAAGAGTTAGCAAGAATTTGCCCATGTTTGGGCAGTTAGAAGCAGGGATTTTCAAACAAGACACAAGTGTGTTCAGGCTGACGTCACTACTGAGTGTGTTCTCAATTTAATGCTTTGGAGAATGTGATAAATGCCCGTTACTGGGCCTTTTCACAAACAAATAAAAGTACCATTAATTAACTTAATTTTCTGCAAAAGTTCCTTTTGCACAGCAGTAATTCTTTTGCTCCTGAGGAAAGAAGTTACCTCATCTTAGAATGGGTCAAACAAACACGCAGTTTAGGGTCTAACCTTTTTGTCATATTTTCATTGCAAACACTCCAGAGAGATATAAAAACGGTGCATGGAGTAAGTTTTGTGGCTAGGAATAGTTCAGTTTTCAAAAGGACAAACAAAAATTATTAAAAAGAGCATCTTAGGTAATTGTCCACAGGCAGAGAGGTTGTAAGTTGTGCACTGGATTTATTAACTTCTTTTCATTCTCAATAAATACAGGTATGTGCCAACATCTCCAGAACCAAACATTCTTGTTCAGCAATCATGTGTGGAGTGCATGGGCAAGTCACCTTTGTATCTTCCCAGAGTTCACGTTGAGGTCTACTTTGTGTTAATCCTCATTGTGTTTCCTGGGAAACAGAAACAGTGTAGAATAATAGTGGTTTACTAAACAGCTGAGAATATTGTGTTTGATGGCAAAGTACTTTGTATGCCCATTATGATATTTTTCCTTGGCTCTGTTTAAGCATCATTCAAGGGCTTTTTTTACAAATTTCAGATACCAAATAATAACTGTTTCTGTTGAAAGTCAAGAGAAATGTAGGAAATCTTGTTCACACAGCACAAACAGAATTACATTTTGGCTTCTTTTGCAAGAATATGCCATCAATACTTCCTGTGTTGTTGGGAGATGCTGCCTTACATGTATCTCCTGTGTGTTTCTGGCTTTTGTTCCCGAAAGGAACAAATATGAAGAAAAGAATATAAAGGTCAACAATAAATAATAAGTAAATTGTACTTTCCCACTTTACTCACACAAACAAGCAGAATTAGAGGGATTTTGACCATTTTTTTTCATTTACCAGGGTAATTAAAAAGTATTCAGTACTTTGAGTCTTAATAAACTTCATTTTTCAATGAATTTCTGGTCATGATCAAAAAGCTTGTATCATTCTAGAAGAGACTGAAAATTTGATGGTTGTTCACAGTGTTAAAACTGTGAAGCAACAGTAGAAAGAAGGATGTGTCTCCTCCATAAGCTGACATTTCTTTCACATACAGACTCCATCTATACTAGGGAAAAAAGTTTGCTTGTGTTATACACTTATTCAGGATTGGTAAAGGCATAGAAAATCACAGTGAAAATCAGAGATTTTAAAGCAGTAAAATAGAGATTCAGAGCAATGGAATAGCATAGATTAAAGTCAGATGAGGATACAGAATATGAGTGTTTTCTTGGAAGACAACATCTTTCTCTGAGTCAATCTGGTAGAGAAAGAGGAATTATCGAAGCATGGGGAGAATCAGGAGACAGCAGTTAGCATCTTTGGCTTAATAATAAAGGGCATAACTGGATAATAAATCAGGTTTTCCTTAGATACCTTCTGGCCCCTCAATCCAAAATACAGCACCACAGACTTTTAGATGGAGGAGCTCCTCTTCCTCCTCACTGTGCCTTTTCTTGTGTTGTGGAATAATTAGAATAATTAGAATCTGACTGCTCAATGGGATTCACCCATGTAAAAAGGGCACAACAGCTTCTGTGTCAGATATGTGACACAACTGCTGTGTTGCCCTTAAATAACCATTCTTCAGAATAGCATCAGCTTAACTTAATTTTCTCCAGAAGACATTTCTAGGTTAACAGCAGGGATCTCTGGAAGAATTTTAGTTAATCATTTCCTCATTGAGAGGTGATGTTATACTAAAATAGAAATACTGTGCTCAAAATTTTAATTTCAGTCAAAGTTTCCAATGGGTAGAAATGAAGAATTTTGTTTTATTGATCGAGACCAGCCATTGGAAATCTAGAGTTGGCAAACTCTATAGGAAATATCTTTATGGAAAAATCTCAGATGTTTACCTAATGTACTTAGATCACATACTAAAAGATCATGTACACTTTGGTTTGTTACGGTACATTTCTTATGATAGAAAAAGAAAAATAAAAAAAATTTTCCACATCCTACTGTACAGAGTTGTAGAGAGCCAGCAATGAATCAGGACAGCCATACTTGAGCCCTTCAAGACTGCTAATATTGCTCAGCAGGTGGAACCCATAAGGTATGGACACCAATGACAACAATGCTTGGGCCACCAAAATGTGTCATTTCTCTACCTTGTCCCCGAGATCCTTTCCTTGTAATGTGTGACCATTCCTTCTGCTGCCCCTGTGAACCCCTACTCTACTGTACACCTTGCAACTTCCAAATGAGTGAACTGGGAATGCTATAATGAGGAGCTCCAGAGGTGTACTAGGAGCTCCCAGGATGAGGTTCATTCAACGCATCTTCCACAAATAAAGCTTCCACAAGCAGCCTCTGCTGCAATTTCACATTACTAACATAGTGCCTGTGACATTAATACCTTTTTGTTGATATTGCTGTGTCAGCATAGACTTTTTACAGTGATGTCTAGGGGACTATAGTAAAAATAGTCAAAATTCCTCCAGGCAAAAAATGATCATATGTGTTGGCACACGTATAGTTTCAGCCAGTTGGGTGTCTCCTGAGTCAAATAATCTGACGAAGCTAAGCTTGGCAGATGAAAGTCTCCCAGTGTGGAAGGGCCTTGATGTCTTCTGATCGCTATGGTAGGAAAAACAGAAGTGAAAACACCACTAGAAAATACCACGCTAAGTCTTTTTATAGGCTGATGTTTCAAATGGTGTCAGTAGAGCTGTAAATTGTAAGCTTCTGGCACTGGGTTTAACATTCCAGAAAAATAATATTTTTTTTCCCCAGAATCAGATTGAATGTTTAATAACAAACAGTGTGATTGTAGCCCAGTGAACTTTAACACATCAAGGACAGTGTTGTCAAATAAACCGGCCTGCAAAGGTGACAGAGTTCAGTTCTGGTCTTGTAGACCTTTGAAGCTAGTTTGTTTAATTTGGGGCAAGCTTATATACATGCAAGAGAACTGTATATTTTGGCTTTGGAATGTAGATTGCTGTTTAACCACCATTCATAATTATGGTATTACTTATTAATCTTTGTAGCCTTAGGTCAGCAGAGGTCTGATATGCAGCTGCATGGCTCAAGCATGACAACTTGTCTCTCTCTTTCAAGAGACAGATGGTTTTAAAAATAAGCACAGCAACAGCACGTAATACTTACACAGCCCATCACAAAGTGCTTAAAAAAGTATCTGAAATCTCTGTTGTAAATGGAGAAAGTGAGAGGCAGAGAAGCATCCTTACTTTTTTGTAAGTCCTTACATTAGGATAGGGCAGAGCCAGTATTCAAGCCTATGTCCCTTCAGCCCCAGTCCTGTGCTCTGTTTACTCCAGTGTGAAAAGAATCACAACATAAGCATATTCTTAGAAAAAATCTGAATTTTTTTCTGCCAATTCTATAATCCCATTTTGCCTTTGAGACGCTAACCAAAGTTAAGATCTATATTACACTCTGAGTTGGCTTTCCAATAAATCTAGTCCTCTAGCTATTAGGATTTTATTTGAAAGATTTCACTCTGAGGAGGCATTTCTACCTTAAACTTTTAAGAGCTTCCCACTCTGTTAAATTTTCTGTTAAAAAGCAGTTCCACTGCCTGAGAGTAACTTGCTGGAATTCACGTCTGTAAAGGGTTATTTAGGGTTGGTATTCAGGTAAACATTATGCTTCTTGTCTGGTTTTAAATTGATGCTATATATTCATTGTTAGGGTAAGATGTTAATGTTTAAACAAAGTTCCTTAAATAATAGTAGTCACTTCTAAAGGTAATATAGGTAAATGTAAATATAGTTATTATTTTTTATGTTTCTCAAAATACTTTACTTGTAAGTGTTTAAAAATCTGCCTGTCTGCAGAGCCCTCTCCCATTTTCTTGTGTATTTTCCTAGATTTTTCCATGGTAGATAGGATGCTAAATTCTTACCACAGGGCAGACACTTTGTAATTTTCCATGTGCTACTTAGAAGTTTATGTGAGATTTGGAATTAATCACTTATACAGTTCCCCTTCATAAGGTGCTTTATCTGTTACTGATTGACCAGGGTAAGTAAAAAGTTCTTAAACTATTGATGATGCCTTTCCATAAATTAACAATGCCATTAACCTCCATTCAAACAATGAATTATTTTCCTGAAAAATCTCTCTCTTGGGAAAGGGGTTGAAACCATAAAGTCAGAAAGGTTCTTCCTATAGTAGCCCTTGCAGTGCTAAAAACATGTCATGGTTACATATAAATATCAACTTTTGTTTCAACATATAAATTTACAAAGGAGTGAAGTGAGTTGTTGAACACCTTAGGGATCTATAAACAATTATACTGGAGCCAGAAGCTTCAACGCTTTTTCCGCAGGAAAGAAGACTTTTCCTTTTTGTTAGCAGCTGGAACAGAAACAGGCAAGATCAGTTCCAGTGATTCCATTGGTAGATTTCCCATTATCCAGAGAAGGAAAAGGGGACAAAAAGGGGAGGAGGAAATGATTTTTAAGAAGCATTATTTTGTGTTCACAAACAGAATTTTGTAAATAGCCTCTCATTTTTCTATTGTATATGGTGGAACGAAAAATCCTTCCCCAAACTACAAGCTACTTCAGCAAATTTAGGTGTCTTAAGAACTAACCATATTTTCAACTTCAGTAATGAACACCTGAGGCAGTTCATGAGTGGAACACCCATAGTCTTCTGTCTCCAAACAAATTAAATGCCAATATGAGAATGCACAAAATGATGAAAATAGTTTTCAGATTACCCTGAAACACATTTCTCCATAAGTACTCCACCTACAATCATTAGAAACTGTGAATGTTTAGTTAATGCTGGATTGAGGAGGAGCTCTTCCACTTTTCCCCTTCTTAATAAAAAAAAAAAAAAAAAAAAAAGAAAGAATTATCATTTACTAGGATGAGGCCAGGGATGAATTAGAGTTTTGTTGAACATTTACTAGTTAAGACTTATTTGCAGGTCACACAGTACCACAGAGGTCAAATCTGAGCAGGTTGTGCTCTCACACCAAACAACCTCTGTTCTTCAGTGAGTGGTGACCATTTCTTACCAGTGACCAGTAGAAAGCACTGGTTGGGGGGAAATGGTCATCAGGAATCTACTGTTTATATCAGCTTGTGTAAAAGGCAGGAGTCCTATGGGTTATGTTTTGTAAATCTGTAAGAAAAAAAAGCCATATTCAAAGCCTTTGTGTGTTTATAAACTAATCATACTTTCATGCAAATCTTTTCTGGAATTTCAGGAATTTCATGCACAGCTGAATTTGTAGGTGGGCTGAACTCTTGTCCGGCACTAATGACAAACTAATGTTCTGTTATCATTTCACTTCCTAATTTGATACCTGTATTCAGTGCACATTAGGAAAACATGCCTGTGCACCACGGGAGAGAGGTTTTCTTTGACAATAATGCCTGCATGTTCAGGCAGAAAAAGCCCACATTTTGTATATCTTTACCAGTGCATTGTACTTGGGGTGGTGATTGCTTTGAAAATCACACTTACTGAAGGATATATACTAGCCGTCTAATACTAAAGTTGTCAGCACTAATGTGCCCATGATCTTAAACTGATTTCTCACATATTCTATTATGAGAATATTTTTTCTGGCACTTAGTCTTTGTTTAATGCAGCATTCATTTCGGTTTTAACACTGGGAGAAGTGGAAGACAGCACAGTAGAACATGGACTTTTTCTTCTCCTGCTTATTTACTTCAGATATTTGAGTTTATACCAATCACCTGTAAACTGTATCCTTGAACTTCTTTGCATATGAATAAATTTCTGCCTGTTACTGACAGCTATAGTACTTTTCTACCCATAGCACCACCTGCTGAGACCCAGTGCCCGCAGTTTTGGAAAGTGCTGTCTCCTAGCAGTCAGTAATCTTGCCTCTTCCACCTTCTGCTTGCAAATGGTACCAAAGTCTTTTGTAAATAGTCTTTGCAGCCTTTTCTTGACTTAAATAAAAAATAAAAGGATATTAAAATTCAAAAGGGTAGAAAAGGAATGTACTCATTAAGAGCATGTAAAGTATGGTGGTATCTGTGACAGATTTATTACAGCATCTCAAAACTGACAAACTAGCCTGCAGCTGTGAATTAATTCTTTGTAGTGAAGCAAATAATGTGAAAAACATTTAAACGTACTGGCTGGATAAAGTAATAATATTGCTTCTATGCTTAAAGTTTATAATACATTTAATTACACAGCTGTCTGATTATCTGGCAGAAATATTTTAAGAGAAGTGGAGAATATTTTAGTTTGGCTGATACCTGGCAGTTCATTCCCACATAATGCACTGAAAGTTCTCAAATAAAAATACCTTTAACTTCTACATACAAAGACTGGCATGTCTGTCTCTGGTGAGCTTAGGTGCCAACTGCAGACTCACTGCTGCAATCAGTGTGGCAATGTTTTTACTTAGCTGTCCTGAAACATAATTCTGCCAGAGTGGAAAAGCATATTAGGAATTGAACGTTATTTTATCACTCAACTAATAATTAATTAATAATATTTTGAGGGAAGAAGGTCTGTTACGTTTTTTAACTAAGCTGTAACACAGTTTTGAACCCTCCGTCAAACGAGCTTTTTCTCTTAGAGGATAGTCAGTTTAACAATAAACTCTGTTCTGGATTAGTTAAGACATGAAAAGTAACTGTCACAACTCAAAAATATTAACTTGTTACATTCAATGGTACTGCTTATGAGTATTGCCATAGTTTTTAAGGACAAGGTAGCCTTTTTTGTGTGGTTCCTCAAAACAAGAATAATATTAATTCTCTGTGTCATTTGAAGTTGCTTCAGGCTTCTTTCTTTATAGCCCTTTCCTGCATTTCTAGCTGGTAGTTTTATTCTTCCCTGTATCTTGCTTCCACTCCTAAAAATCATTTTTAATAAAATATTATTAGGCTAGATATCAGGAAGAAAATAAATTGAGAATTTTAAATCAAGGAAGAAAAACAGTGGGAAAAGGGAGAGAAAAGGGGAAGCCAAAGAATACTCATTTTCAAGTCAGCTTCCCCTGTGACTCATGCCTCACAAGTCTGGCTGAATTCCTTTGTTAGGGTCAGCTCAGGCCTAGAGGAAAGAGGTTTTAGAAAAATAAAAGAAATGGAAACCTGTTTGATTGCTCATGGAACATAAAGCTTGAGATTTCACTGTGCAGCAATGTCCTAATGCGAGTGCATGCTAAATATACGTTCTTCTCCAACTTTTGTGGCTTGCTAACCTCTTCGGAGATGCCAATTCATAAACTGGTTATGTCAGTCCTGTGCAAAGAACATAAGCGGCCTCCATTTCAGAGCCATGTCTTGCAGTCACAAGACTTGAGCCTAGAGAGAGCTGATCTTCAAGAAAACAGGTGGGCTTCAAAGATTTTCTCTTCCTGAGGGGTGTAAACTATGACTTTTCCTCTCCACCTATGCTCTGATTCACTTTCTAAAAATGCTGCGTTGCAGACTCTCAATTTAACATTCCTCTGACCCTCTGCAACTTTACTTCACCCTTAACCTTTTTCTTTATGTCTCTTCCCCTATCTCACCTCTGTGCCAACTGTCTCTTCCTGCATCATTTAGTCAGGGCCCAAAGCAAGCAACAGTATTGGTTTTATTTGGTGTGTTCTGCAGTGTTGCTTAAACAGAACAAAAAACAAAACCACTTTGAAAGAAGGTAGATATTTGCCAAATTGCTTCCTGAGAGTGAGAAGTTTTATGAGACTGAAGGTAATCTAATAAAAGTTTGCAAATCTCTACATTTCTGGAACAGAGATTAGTGTAATAAAATTATGATAAACAAAAATCAAAATTCAGAGACAAAAATGAACAGAGGACAAATGCCAATATATTTATAAAACTGTACTTATTTCCGTCTCAGTTTTATGGCATCACTGTCAAACTGCTTACTTCAACAGGAAATAAAATACGTTGCTCTATCAAATAGTGGATTATGCTATAAAAGCTAATAAACAATTGCTTGGTCTTTACTTAGCTCATAATAATCTCTTCAGAATTGTTTTGTGTTTTCACATACTCTCTACCATCAGCATATTGCAGAAGTGATTGCCTCTCATTTTTCATTTAAATATTAATTCCTGAGGGGTGTGGTTTTTTGAGTTTTAGCTTCTACTTTCCAGTCAAAGCAAATGTTCTTTAATTTTCTTTTAAAGATATTTGGTTCAAAACAGGAATTTTGAGAGCAGAGAAGTGCTATTTACCCCTGGTCTTTGTTGGAGGGGAGTGAGTTGATACTCCTGGTAAAGCGATAAGTTTGGGACCTCTGTCAAGACATCTGCTGACATCCGTCTTTTCTGAAAAAATAAAAAGAGAACAGAAGTTATAAAATTATCCAAAGTAGGTTGTAATATGAAGAACAGGTCACTTGTAATGTGTGCAGCTGAAACAAAAAAAAAAAAAGTCCTTTTTATTCCCGGATAGGCCTCGTATCTTCAGTACGGGAATTCCAGTGATAAGCATAATAGCACACAAAAGTGTAGTCAATCATATGAATTGCTGCATTTCTTGGGAAAAGCGTGATGGCAATCTCCCTTCAGATCTGTTTATTTTAGACAGTGACAAAATCACTAGAACACAAGTGATGATGGGGGATTTCCACTTAATCAGATGACTTTCCTTCACATCGCACAGATATGCCCACTGAGAGGCAGTCTTTACCCACACTCGGATCTGAACGCTCAGAAGACTGAAGTTTCTTAAAATCCATTCACATGAGGTTTTTGTACCTATTCTGTGCGGGCTTCCTTTACAGGTAATTTACCTAAGAGGGAATGAAAGGGAATCCTATATTGCAGTCTCTAAAACGTTTTGGATTCATGCTATGTCTTGAGCCCTCACATCAATATCTGCGATATGCTACAAATACCAGCAAAACATTAAGTAAGCAGGTTTGAAACTGTAGATGGAAAAAAAAAAAAAAAAAAAGCAGTAACAGCTCATTTGTTCTGTGTAGATAGTAATTTTTATAACTTTAGGGTTTTACATTTGCGCTCAAGACAGTAAAATGTGGTAAAACATTGGAAAATAATACCATTTTTCCCTGTATTAATTTACACTTTGTAATAAGAAATGTTTGAAACAACTACTCACATGGAGTGAAAAATAGAACTCATGTTTTGCAATTACATTCACATTGTTTCCAAATAAGATTCTGAGCTTAGTTGCTGGCTGTGTGGAAATCAAGGAAGCAGAGGAAAATCTGCAGTGAGGGATCTGGGTCTGTGTCGGAAAGGTTCAGCATGGCTGATGCTGTACACCTGGGCTTTAATCCATTTATCTGATTCTGTATTTTCATGGCATACACTTACAAATAAAAAGCAGGGATGTACATGTTCACAATGATATGCTAAATTATAGTATGATTCGTGTAGTAATACTTCTGTAGCTACAGTTTGCTCACAGCAAAATTTGTAGGACATGATAATATCTTTTATTACACCAGCTAGCCCAGTTGGAGAAACTAGCTAAGTCTTCTAATATACAAACATTTTTAGTGATGAAGAACTGAAGAAGGGGTGGGTGTCCTTCAACTTCTACATTTTTTTTACTAATTAGATTGTCTGCACAGATTTACTACCTCACCAAATATCTCTGCTTCACTGTAAATTTTGTCAGCTGCCAGTGACCCAAAGGGGCCATCATGGCAGCCTGCAACTGATGGAAAATTTTAGGAGAACCCTACTTTTTTGCTTAATGCTTTTCCCTGAACTCCCACCTGAGTGACTGTGCATTACTGAAAATGAAGCGTATGAACCTGACCTCATCCAGTGACATTTTATTCATCAGGCCTTGGAGAGCAAGGTTATTCCTGTGTAGTCCCTCCCTGGCAGACATAACCATACATTTCTCATGCTTCAGGCTGGACTCAGGCCAGCTCTGAACAAAAACTGTTTAGCTGCAGTTCGGAGTTGCTTTGTGTTCAAACTAATGCGGGACTCAGCCTCTCAGCAAGACTTATTTTCTCAAGTAACACGCAGTTTTATCCGATCTGTACAGCTTTTGATTTGGAGCTAGCTCATATTCAGCTCTCTTAAAGCATAAGGCAGATGAAATCACCTCTGTGTGCAAGGGACAATACAAATTAAAACTGATCTTATGCACCATGGATAATGGCCGTGTACAGGAGAAAGTCTGTCTTCACTGCACCAAGGGGCCCTTTGGAAATGAAGGAACTAAGGAAATTAAGTTGTCTTCTTTGAAATTACAAAATTCAGTTTTGCTTTGCTGTCGAGAAGCAAATGCAAGCAAGCCCATCCACAAATGCAGTATGGAAGTGGCATGGAATCAGTGCAAGTTTGGAGTTCAGAATATATTTCAGTGATAGTAATTGACTACATGAACATATTAAGAAGAAACAGAAAAGCAAAAGGTGGTGATGAGGTAATTTTAGTTAATAAATTAACATGCATATGCTACTTTATGCACGTTTGACCTGGTGTTGATTAACTGAACACATGGGAGGGGTGTGAGGAGAGCGTTTGCTATTATTAGTATAGTTGAGCATAGGAAGCGTTTGAAGCACTTGGTCACAGCAAAAACATCCCTGTTTCTGTAGGAACAAGCAAAACGTTGAGAGTAAATACAGAAATGATCTCTAAAAGGAGACAGGTTTGAGATGTGTGAGTCTTTAAGACAAACATTCTTTGTGTTTAGGTTGTGTTGCAATAAAAGATAAGGAGGATAATTTTCCTAGAATAAAGAGGCTGCAGAAAAAGTGCTTTTGTTCACAACTTGAAAGTGAATGTGGTGATTAATTGCTTTAGAACTGTAAGTTAAGCAGAGAGGGTGTTTGCTTTCTTATATATGCACCCATACACAAAGCCATTCTGCTCGGCCTGTTTTCCTTCCATGTGTGATTTAAGTGTACACTCTTTAAAGCTGGTTTTCAAAACTCTGTTTTCTGTCTCGGCCCTTTTTGCCTGCAGAATTACCACACATCCGTGAGGAACATTCATCATTTTGGGCCTGCTAAACATAAACAGCTCTCAGTTTTACAGCAACAGAACTGCAGTGGAACTGCAGTCACCTCAGGGAAGCAATGTAAACTGGTCTCAGCGGCTATCAGCTCACAAATAGCTCTTTTTAATAGAACTTAGATCTGAAACTCATTTGGCTCTGTCCTATCAGGTCTCTGTGCTATGAGTCAGAGGAGCATATTCAGTGTTTAAAACAATCCCATCAAAAATTATTAATCTGTTCATATTTATTTCTCTCACTTTGAATGCTGCATCTGAGTTATTTGAAGAGAATTCTCCATTGCACTGCATTATACAGTAGAAATCCTCCAAAGTCACTGAATATTTTCTATTTTTGCAGCTTGTTTTGTCAGTCAGCTAGTGATACATAGAATGAGCTGGATATCAGTTGTGCTATAATTAAAAAAATAAAAAGCCTGGTCATTATGTATGACAATCTTTCCTTACTGTTCTAGAAGGTACAGTAGAAGACATCATTTTTGAGCCTAAAAATTCCATAGCATCTCAATCACCTGTGAGATGCTTTCTTGTCTAAAAAATATTTTGTGCAGGGTGTTTCATTTGGACATGAATTTGTATTGCTCGCAGTTGCTTTTTCTGGTTTCAGTCTGACACAGTGAAACAGAAGACGGTTCTAAAATTACCGCCCTTTGTTTTCCTTACAAGGTAGGGTCAGTGGATCATGTAATTAGAATTATTAAATGCTGTTTCAATGGATTAAATGTAAGCGGCTGGTGGGGTAGTGCTTCTTCACTACTAAAGCCGGAAGAGTTTATAAATAACTAACATTACAACTAAAGTAAACGAATTTTAAGTATTTTCATTAATTGTTTAGCCTTTGGTTGTGAGGTATTTTTTATCAAAAGGTGTCCTGCAGTATCTGGCAGCTCCCAGGTTAATCAGAGGAGCTACCAAGCTGTCGCTGGGATCAAAACCCCTGGAGCGGAGGTGCCGGGGATGGGGACACACAAGCTGGGAGAGGCACCTCATCCCCCTCCCGCAGAACGTCCCCACTCGGGACCTGCCATCTCCTGTGGCCACACGGTCGTGGGCACCACGGTCGGTGGGAGAGGGTGGGTGCTGTCTCAGGCAGCAGGTGGTAAGCCTTTACAGGGTAAGAAAATTAGAATTGGAGATCAGGACTCTCATTCACCCTCCATCTTATAATTAGTATCCATCTTATCCCCCCACTCCTCTTCGGTGGCGTAACTCCTTGTTGCCACAACCGAGGCCAGAAGTTCATCTTTTTGAATAATAAACAAGTGATGCTTAAGAAAATAGGAGTAATTTTCAATATATCACATAACAGCTTTGTTTCACAGAGGTGTTGTTTTTTTATTTGTTTGTTTGTTTGTTTGTTTGTTTAAAAAAAAAAAAAAAAAAAAAAAAAAAAAAGAGTTTAGGTTAAAATCCTGCTGGCTGTTAACACAAATCTGATTTCCTTAATGTTGTTTTGACCACCCCATGCAGTCTCTCTCACAAGCAGCCTCTGATCTCTGCAATCAGGTGGCAACTGTAACTAGAGCCTCCCCACTGATGCCCAGCAATCATAAAAGAGTCTTGAAGCTGCTTGCTGCAGAGGTTGTAAATAATGATCTCTCTCTAGGTGGTCTTATTTGCTCAGCCAGTTGGGCTGGCACTGCTAGGAAAGCTGCACAGACCCATTTTTACCTGCCTACCCCCAAGGGTGAATCCTTGCAACATAGGGGCCATATAATTTGGAAATGGCTTGTGACTGAACTGTACTCTGGAGCCTGAATTTTCATTTAAAAATATATTCCTACAACTTGAGGATGTATAAATAGACCCAAATCACAATTTCATGCATCACTCTGATGCAATCTGTTTTTTTAACTCATTCAGGTGAGAGCTTGAAGTTCCCTGGTAGCTGTGAGCTGCCTCGTTCATGCCAGTACGAGGCTTTGAGAAATTCATGCTGAAGCTGTAGGTTCTGGCTCTTCCAGATGTCTTTTTCCCTCAGGGATTTACAGAATACATCCAGACTTGCTAGTTTGTCCCACACCTCCTTTCAGTCCAGGCACAGAAGAGCCTCTTTGCTTTAGTCAAGTATACTTTAAACCCAGATGCTCTGTCTGAACACTAAAAGATTTTCTTTAGTGCAGTATCTATTTTGTGTGTTCCCTGCTAGACTTAGGCTAAACACTAAACCAGGTTCTTGTAGTTCTCCAAGTTCTCCTGTTCATTTCTTGCAGGTACTGTAAAACCTCTTTTAAACCAATCACTTCTATACAGAAAGTCATCTACTATTTTACTTTCAGACCCTTTGCTATGTGGCCTGTTCCACATCTGCACAGCTGACTTGAATGCTGTGGGAATAAACTTGTCACTGTGCTCTTAAATCTAGCATAAGACTTGCCTTGAGTCATCACCTCTACATCATCATCATCATCATCATCACCATCAGGGCAAGGAAACAATGCCTTTCAGCCCAGGAAAAGACTTTAGAAGCAGCTTAGAGAGTATGTATCATCTTCAGAGAAAAGTGCCGGATGCAGAAATGCATTACCAGCTTGTCCCAACTTACTGCGCAGATCTTGATGGATGTCAGAGCCAGTGCCCTGCCTCCGTACTCTCCCCAGCTGCCCCGGGACGTTGGATGTCCTCCTCTGACGATGACTACGTGTGTCTCATGAAATCAGGAATCTACGAGTTGCTTCTTGTCCCTGTGTCTTACCATATTTGCAACTCCAATCTAGTCAATAGATTCCCTGAAAAATGAATTACTAGTGAGTGTATTTCTGTTTCTGTTCAAGGATGGTAGAGCAGGGATATTTTGGAGATGTTGCCTGTTTTCCGTAAAAGCTCAGAGACTCAGTTTAAAGACTTTTGGACCAAGGGAATCCATACAAATGGAGATACAAAAAGGTGAGCCCATGGCCCACAGCTTCTCTCAAGAGGGATATGAGTCACCAGTCAATCCTGTCACCATTACATGTATCGAAACCTAAATCTCTTAAAATAACATTAAAACTGTTGGAAAGGATCAGCTAGAGAAGTATGTATAAATGAGACAATGCAAGGACACTACTACACCTTTCTAGTCACAGCATTTTAAAGTTATATCTTGTTTTACCTGCTGTAGCTTCAGAACATCTACAGTGCTTAAATATCGCTTTAATTCCTACACACAGCCTGAGGATTTTTACAGTAAAAATGGTTTTGGAATATCCAAAGTGTTGTGAAATGAAAAGACTGTCTCACATCCCAGTTTTTTCCACACCCTTTTCATAAACTACGTAAATAATTTTATATATTGATGGGAAGTATAGCAGGTGAATTTAAAACGTAGAAAGCAAACCAATTTTCTATTTCTACTCTGAATATATGGACAGCCATTCTCAACAAGCTGATTTTGATGTTCCATAAATGTGCATCAGAAATACAAAGCTAATAAGTGTAGTAATAAGTACAAGTATGATCAAAATGGTGCTTAAAGCATGGGATAATTTTAAGTGCTTCATTCCTGGGGTCCGCTAGTACTAGTTTACCAAACTAATGTTTCAAATTGTGAGTAATTAAGACAGAAACATGAAAAGGCAGGTGACTTAATGACAGTATAGAACTGTGTGCTCAAATTCTTTCAGCATTTGATAGGAGACCCTGACCAAGAAACAGGAAATAGACCATATGAACCTACATAGCCCAGCCTTGTGCATGGCAGTCTAATTTACTAGATAAAATACAGATAGTATTTATCTATTTTTTAATTAGAAAAATCTGTCTACATTACTGTTTTAATAAAAGTCCTTTTAATAACTTCTAAGAGGTCATTTTAAAGAATTACTCTTGATTCACTTTTTAGTTTTAGAAATTTTGCTAAGTCTGGCTTTTGACTACTATCTGCAAGCCCACTTACTTTAGAAAAATATATTAATGTGTTCTGCATTCTCATTATACCTAAGAAACTATGAGAAACTATTACAGAAAACCTAATATTCGCTCAGTGCTCATCAGAACTTGTAGTCAACTATCAAATAAATATCAAAACAGTGAAGTAGGCATTACAGAGTAATTTTTCAGATTAATTTCATATGCAGATGCTCTATTCCAGAATAAACATCAGTTTATTTTAAGTCATTTTTGCATGAAGACAATTAGAGTAACAGTTATTTTAGGAATAAGTGACTTTCTCTGCAGTTTGTTTTCACATGTTGGCAGAACCACAGAGCACAGATTCTAACTAGATAAGGAAGTTTCTGTGTTTGAGTTTGAAAAAGCAATTCAGTCTGTACCCCTGAACAAAGTCCATGGCAGCAGGATATGACTTCTAAATTCTATAAATACTTGAACCACACTCTGGAACTTATTTTTACAATAATGTTTGCATACTAAAAGTTGTACTTAATACTTAATCTAGTTATTGCTTTAGGTTAGTCACAGTTCTGGGATTCTTATCTATTTGGCATATTTAACGAATTTTTGTTTGCCTGGTTTTAATTTAAGTTATTGCTCAGAGCACTAGTGACCCAGTTCCTTTCCTCCCCCCCCTTTGTTTACAGATGAGTCTATACAGAACAGATAGATAAACTGTGACTACTAAGAGATTATTTAATGCTATTTAATAATCTATGTCAGCTGGCATGCTCGTGATGGTTTTATTATAGGTGTCTGAAAAGTCCTGTCTTCAAGTGGAATCATCTTAAATCTTTATTGCTTGTTATAGCCTATGCTGTTTACTAATTTACATTGATTATTGTGGGTTCAGAAGTCAATTTTTCCATTACAACAAAATCCAAAGGTTTGTGTTCTGTTTTTGTTAGGGAGGGAAACCACTTTTTTGACTGTAATTATGAAGCCTTTTGCACAGAGAAAGCTGGAGTCAAAGATACCTATATCACAACAGATAATACTGATCACTGAACTGATCATTCTGTAGGCTGTATTTCAACATTTAGAAGGAATCTGGATCAAAGATTGCCACAAATATTTAAAGAAGGTCAGCATTTCTTTAATATCGTAGGCTACAAACAATAGTAGATCTTCGTAATTTACCTGTTAGCCCTTGTTGAAGAACGCTTGGTTTGTGTTAAGTAAATTTCTCTTTATGTGTTAAAAGCTTCTAGCAAAACTTGAATTGCTTCAATTAAATATTCTCTCATATCACACGAGACTTTATCTTAGAATAGCTCTTCCAACAAATAAATTAAGATAGATCCTATAGTCTTGTGAACATCTTGCTTTCTGTACATAAACCTGTGTTTCTTCTTGAGGCTGTAGGCAGCATGTACTTCACCAACAGAGGTACTAGTGAAAATCTTAACCGTTTACCATCACCAGCCTTCTGCTAGAGGTTACATTTTTAGAGTACCTGCTTTTTGAGCTGCTTATGCAGCCACTAATTCTGTAAGCACGACTTAGGTTACCATTAACATTTTAACTCGGAGGTCTTTGCTTAACCTGGCGCATTTTAACGGAAGAAGAAAAGGAAAAGCCCCTCAAGACAATCTCCGGACCAGCACAAGGGAACTAATCTCTAGGCAGAGGTTTGCTACTGAAGCACAGTGAACCCAGAAGATAGTATGTGTCTGAAATTATATCTTGGTTATTTCTTTTTTAAGACGATAGATAAATAGTTATCCTTCACAGTTCACTAACCGTATAGAGAAGCATGGGAGACCTCTGCTACCATACTCAAAATATTAACCAAGGGGGTACTCTGATCGTATCCTGACCCAAATTTTTGGTGAGTCTGCCCTACCCTGTGTTGTGATTCCTACAGCGGGGGGAATCTCCTGTAGGCATGCGGGCAGAAAAAGAGCTGCATATTACTCCAGCCACCATCTAGACCCTGGGTTTTATCTTTCTCATCTTCAGGTTATTTCTGGAGTAGAATAGAAAAAAATGAATAGTTCCAGTTGGTAGGGACCTACAACGATCATCTAGTCCAACTGCCTGATCACTCCAGGGCTGACCAATAATTAAAGCATATTTTTAAGGGCATTGTCCAAATGCCTCTTAAACACTGACAGGCCTGGGGCATCGACCGTGGGGCATGGGGCCTTGGCCATTTCTAACTATTTACATAAGGCATCAGGAGTTAACATATCTTTCCCTTGCAGTAATTTTACTTACCCAACATCACATATTGCTGACCCTGGATATACTTCTAGACTCCGTTTAGAAATAATAAATGGTCATGCTGTCAAATTTGTGTGCACTTATCGCAGGAAACTTACACCTGAAATTTAAGAAAAATGAAGGGGCAAATGACATTAACAGTTTTTCTTGAATACCTGTAAGTGTATATAGATCCCACCTGAAAAACTTCTAGAGCCAATTAATCTGCTATGGCAGATCTGCTCGGGGTCTAACCTGAGTTTGTAGGTGGAAAACAATACAAGGCAGATCCTACTGTAGAAGGTCAACATCCATCAGAAGAGTTTGTTTTACCCAGCATATTCAGACTGCCCTGAGTTGTGTCTGTACTTGAAACTGGAAAAGACTGTAGACACATTTTTGATGGTTTTACAAAGAGGCTTTTTCAGTTTCTGTTTGCACCGTTATAGCAAAAGTGTTGCGTTATTAAGGACCTTGTGGTGGGACTCAGGAGGTCTGGCTTCTGCTCTGTAATGAGTGACAGCACAGTTTGCATCTTTGTCCCGATCTAAATGGAAGTGATAATATGAACTGTCTTTATAGGGTATTATGCCAGATACATTATTCTGTGTGTAAAACTAGATGGGTTTGGACCTGCTAAGGTTAATCCTTATTTTTCCTTATTTATCAAAAAAAGAAAAAAAAAAAAAAAAATCAAGTGTAACTTCTCAAAATGTATCATGTAAGGGACAGCATGATTGCAAGAGAGGAGATACTGTATTGGAGGAGGCTGTGCCGTTGGGTACTTGTGTCAGACCGGTGCCCCAGCAGCTGAGCGCTGCTGCACGGCCAGCTGCGGGCTGCTGTGCTGCACATCGCCGTGCCTCACCCTCTCACCCTCCATCCCGCACCCAGCTGCCAAAAAAGGTCCCTGAGCCTAAAAATGGGAAGTGAAGAGGTCAGGGGCTGAACCCAGCGTGAAGCCAACTGCCATCCCGCTCAGCTGGGGGAAGGGAGTGAGTAACATATGGTTGCTGGTGTCTAATCGCTACTTAAAATGGTTGCCAGTTCTGCTGCTGCTTAATAAAGTGTAAACATCTTTACACAAAAGCGCCATGGGTCACTGTTGTAAATATACCAGAGTATTTCAAGTGATTTCATTTTAATTAGCTGTTTGCCTTTTCTTAAAGTGACGGTTTACAGTGATATATAATCAACATAATTTAAGCAAATAATTCATAAACACAAAAATATCTCTAAAACACATAATGCATGCAAATTATACAGTAAGAGTTTGGAGTTGCTGTTCATGAGGTACTTATTTTTTAATATATATGTTCTTCACTGAAGTCAGAAATAAAGCTATGCCTACATGTATTGTCTTTTTCTGGTGTCAGTTATAAAGCAGCCCTCTCTGAATTATAATTTTTGAAACAATTTAGAGACCAATGAAGTAATTTAGCATTCATGTAAATTCACAAGGGAACGTCAACTGCCTATTTTAGAATCATTAATATGCAATAAATTTAAAAGTTAGTTATTGGACTTTTCTATTGACCCAGTTAAACACAGTGGTTTTAATCTTCTAAATCACATAACTTTTTTCTCTGTACTCTGAAACCTGCTGTGTGTTGTATTGTTACTTTTTCCAGGAAGTGTGAATTAGAATTTTTGACAGCATCCATAAGTGTCTGCAATTTTTCATACATCCTTTCTTGGTATTTTTGTCCTGGCATTTAATATCAGAACACAAACCAGAAGAACACTTGGCTTACATCAGTGCTGTCCTGACCTATCAGACAGTTACAAAAACTGTGATTTATATGCACTACTACTACGCTGTGTCCTTGTGTTCAAGAAGGGAACCCCTTTTTTTACCCATATAAAGTAAATTAAAAGCAGAAGAGAGCAGTTCGGTGAGGACATGGGAGTTCTAATGTGTTTATTTTCCTATGTTATTGTTCAGTGCAATTAAGTCCAACAAAAGGAGAAGCACTGTAAATTATGCCCTTGATATTATTCCTCTTTTGAGATTGGGTTGGTATAATGACAGATAGCATGTGGTTAGGCTTTTTGTTTTCTTTTCTCTTTTAATAGAAATGCATGTAAACAAGCTCTGTAAGAAGGCAGGCTTTTCTTATGTGGAACAAAGAAATAAATTCTGGATTATTAAAAGACAATAATAAAATTGATAAAAGAGAAAAGAATTATTTAATGTGACAAGAAATGAAATGACCACTGTTAGGATGTATTTCTGTAAGACATATATGAAGACATTTCTGCCTAGAAGAAACCAGTGTCTAAAGCTTTATGAGTTTGCACTGTGAAACAAGAATTTACAGAAATTACAAAAACATAAGTATACTGACACGTTCTTTACTGGCACACTCCAAAGTCTCCTACAGGAGTCGGCTGCTTGGTCTGCGGGTTTCTCTGGGTGGGGAAGGACCTTTTTCTCAGCTAGAGACAGGGGTGAAAGTGAAACTGTTTGGGTCAGATGCGACAGGCCTCAGCTCTGTGCACTCTTCCAGAGCCAAACGGGTGTTGTCCTGCTGCTCGATGTTTTTATATCTTCTTGGGTTAGCCTGCTCCACAGCGTTTTCTCTAGAGCACAACAAGGTGTTCTTTTTCTTTTTTCTTCACCCAGCACAACATGCTGCCTTTTCAGTGCTTCTTGCAGTAGGGAAAGATTATTACTCTCAGATTTATTCTTCCCCTGTGAAACCATTTTCACAATTCTTAAAATTATAAATCAAGTTTTGATTATACTTTACTGCTTTATTGTGTTAATCTTACCCTTTATTTTACTTATTACTTATGTGTTTTAACATTAACATTATCACTGCTGAAAGTTGCTGTTTGCTTCTGTTTTTGAAGGAGTTGGGTAGCTAATACCACATCAGTTACACTTAGGTCTTTGTGAAATAAACATTTCAGTATTTACTTAATTGTCAGGCTGAAAAATTGGGACAGAATCTTAAGATAAGGTTCAAGTTGAGGAGAACATGGTAAATCAGTTACCTAAGGATTTCAACAGAAAAACATTCCTGTCCTTCCCATTGGATGCTGCATATTCTCTGACCAGGATTAGATTATGTGATATGGTTTGCCAAAAAAATGCAGGGGGAAAAAAATCTTATTATAAAGAAAAGGAATATTCTTTCATGAAAGTATTCTGAATTCATCAGTTTTACTGCACTTCTGTGGAACAGTTCTGAAGGGGTGCCACGATGTTAACCATTTTAGTACAGTACTTTCCAGACAAGTTGAAAACTGTTGGTGAAAGATAAGGTGCAGTCTTAAATCCAGAAGTAATCAGGGGTGCTGATATTTTGGATGCCTCTTTGGAATCATTGGCCTTTATCACTCTTGAAATATTAAATGCAGAGAAACAAAGCTACCTGTTCTACAGAGCTCATAAAAATGTGTACTGCCCAGTTTAGAGCAGGTACCACTGCATATGTGTGCATTTGGGCTGGACTGGGGTGGAGGTAACCTTCCCCATAGCAGCTCTCTCAGTGCTGCCCTCATAGTGCTGTGCTTCGTATTTTTATCTAGAACAGGGTTCCTAACACACCAATGCTTTGGCTACTGCTGAGCAGTGCTCGCAAAACATCCCCAATCTCCCCCCTGTCACCACCCAAAGTCCCGTAGGCTGGGAGTGGGCAAGAGGTTGGGACTTCTGACCTCAGATGACCATGCCATGACATATCAGCTGGATACTCCATGCCGTATGATGTCATGCCCAGCAAAAAATGCTAAGAGAAAAGAGGATATTTAGATTTCCTCAAAGGTGCTTGCAACTTTACCCATAGGTAAATTTTCCCACCTGTAATCTTGGATTTGATCATACAATGATCAAATAGTGTATTATGCAATAAATAATATGTGGACTTTGTACGTATGCTATTTGTACAAAAACTGACTCAGTCCACTCTGGTCTGATGTGTACAGTGAAGGTCATTACTCTTATCACAGAATCACAGAATGGATGAGGTAGGAAGGGACCTCTGCAGATCACCTCAACCAGTCTCCCTGCTCAAGCAGGGCCACCCAGAGCCAGTTGCCCCAGACTGTGTCTAGCTGGGGTTTTAATATCTCCAAGGATGGAGACTCTGTGACCCCTCTGGATGACCTATTCCAGTGCTCAGTCACTCTCACAGTGAAAGAGTATTTCCTGGTGTTCAGAGGGGGCCTCCTGTGTTTCGGATTGTGCCCATGGCCTCCAATCCTGTCCCTGAGCACCACGGAAACCACCACCTGGATCCCTCCTCTGTGCACCCTTGCTTCAGATGTTTATACACATTAATAAGATTCTCCATGATCCTTCTCTTCTCCAGGCTGAACAGTCCCAGCACTCTCAGCCTTTCCTGATAGGAGAGATGCTCCATCCCTTAATCACCCTCATGGCCCTCTACTGCACTATCCAGTATGTCCCTGTCTCTCTTGTGCTGGGGACCTCAGAACTGGGCACAGGACTCCAGGTGTGGCCTCACCAGTACTGAGCAGAGGGGAAGGATCATCTCCCTCAGCCTGCTGGCAACACTACTCCTGATGCAGCCCAGGATGCCATTAGCCAAGGGCACACTGCTGGTTCACGTTCACCTTGGTGTCCAGCAGGACCCCTCCTAGGGCCTTTTCTGCCAAGCTGCTGTCCAGCTGGCTATCCACAAGCATGTACTGGTACGTGGCGTCATTCCTTCTCGGGTGCAGGACTTTTCAATTCCCCTTGTTGAACTTCATGAGCTTCCTCTCAGCCAGCTTCTTCAGCCTGTCTAGGTCCTTCTTGATGACAGCATGACCCTCTGGTGTATCAGCCACTCCTCTGAGTTTGGTGTCATCCATGTGTGCTGAGGGTACACTCTGCCTCCTCATCCAGGTATTTAATCAAGACGTTAAGCAGGACTGGACCCAGTATTGACTCCTGTGGTATACCACTAGTCACTGGGCTCCAGCTAGACTTCTCACCACTTATCACCACTGTCTGGACCTGGCCATTAAGCCAGTTTTCAACCCACCTCACTGTCTGCTTATCCAGCCCATAAATCAACAGCTCATCTATGAGGATCTTATGGGAGACAGTGTCAAAGACCTTCCTGAAGTCCAGGTAGGTAATACTGCTCCCCCCTCATCTACCAAACCAGTCACTTCATCATAGAAGTTTATCAAGTTAGTCAAGGATGTCTTCCCCTCGGTGAAGCCATGCTGACTATTCCTGATGATTTTTTCATCCTTAATGTGACTGCAAATCGTTTCTAGGATTAGCTGCTCCATCACCTTCCCATGGAGGGAGGGGAGACTGACCAACCTGTAGTTGCCTGGGTCGTCCTTCTTGTCCTTCCTAAAGACACAGGTGATGTTTGCTTTCCTCCAGTATTTGAGCACTTCTGCTAGTCACCATGATTGTTCAAAGATACCAAGAGTGGTCTCTCAATGACGTCTGACAGCTCCCTCAGCACTCATGGGTGCATCCCATCAGGCACCATGATCCAGTTTGCCTAAGTGATCCTCTTCCACCAAGGGTTCATCTTTCTTTCTCCAACCTTATCCCCTGGTCTCTGGGACCTGGGATTCCTGAAGATTGGTCTTGCTAGAAAAGACTGAGCTAAAGAAGGAATTCAGTACTTCCATCTTTTGGTTCAAAGTAGAGGTAAGATTAATTTCCATGTGTCACATGCTGTAGCCTCATTTTAAAGTCCATCATATGGTAGCATTTCAGCACTTACCATGGCAGTCTGTAATTACTGCTACTCTGTATTCCACTTATTTATTCTTCACACATACTTCTTCTCACTCAGGTTTCAGCCAGTCTGCTCCTCAGTTGGCTGTTGTTTACCTGATTGATATGGAAATGCTTCAGTCTTCTGGTATTTCCTTTTTTTCTTTTATATGAAATTCAGAAGGCAACTCTTACTTAGACTCTTTGTTTTCTCTGTAAATTTCTCTAATGAGGCTGAGTTTAGCTCTGCTAATTCTGAACTTAGATTTTAATAAATTCTTTTAGAAAGTTGATTGATTTCCTCACATCATCTATAGTTGGCATCGATGAATACACCATGTACATTTGTTTCAGTTGACAATAGTGTAATCTTTTTGTGTGGAATTTTTGTCTAATTTTTTTTGTTATATAAATGAGGAGAGAATAATGTAAAATTTCTGGTAAAAAATATGCACTGTAGGCAGGAGAAGTAAATATATTGTGTGACTCCAAACAAACAAAATCTTCGTATTTCGAGAGAAGGTAGTGATGTTATAGATCACCATTGGGATAAAGGCAAGAATGTGACAAGAGTTAGTAGCTTGGAGTGAAGGCTATGGCTACTGAGACAGAAGGAGAACTGAGAACTGAGGCAGAAGGATGGGTGCATTGATAGGTTGGAACAAAAAGGTCTCCATTCCTAACTTTGAAAATGCTGGCATGATACCTTGCAGGTCTTGCAGCAAGTGCTTTTAACAATTCCTTTACTTCAAAGTGATACTATGTGACTGGAAAATAATATATTAAAAGTAATATATAGTAAAATAAATAATCTTGGCAGCTGCAGGCCCATTAATTCAGTCTCAGAAGTATGTAAGTGTTTAGAAAAAATTCTATCAAAAGACATAGTGGTAAATGAAGTGGAGAATAAGACTCTTGTGTGTTTATACTTTGATTGTGCCAGACTAATCTCAGAGTGTTCTTTGATGAGATAAATGCAGTAAAATACATGATATGTCACAAAATTAGTAAAATAACAATGGAGGAGGATTAGTTCAAGAACTTAGATGTGGGAAGAGGCAGACTAATCAGAAAAGACAGCTATGAGAGAATGATATTTCACTGATCCTGAAGGACTAGTTTGTGGAAGAGAAAACAACGTGCCTGGGCAAAATGCACTGAAGATAGAAAGTAGAGAAGCACTGACACTATGAGGCGGTCATGGGGTAGGGTATAGAAAGATGTGAATAACTTTGAAGGATGAGGTGTGAAGCACAGGGATATTTCCTAGAACAAGGTGAAAATCCATAACTTGTAGGCTAACAGCCAAACTTTAACTCTGTGGCAAAAGGTAGTTGGAAATGAGAAGGAAACCTATGTACCAGGTGATCACTGAGGCATCACCATGTATCAGAAGAAGTATTTGGATGGTATATAAGGAGATAAAAAAGCTGTTGGTTGAGAATCTTGTGAGACCTTTGCAGCTCTTCTCCATCCAATCCTGAGTATATGTTTTCACGAAGAACAGAATCAAAGTAGCACCAATATGAAGGATGATGAAATTGGTGCACAAGCTGCAAAGACTTTTACACAAGGACAGGCTTTCACACCTGAGTATTGATTTCACAGTGCTGTAGGTAGAATTACTTGGAGAAACAGGATAAATTCATCGAGGCAGATGCTGCGTTCATGGAGCTAAAGTGCTTTTGCTGTCCAGTCCAGCTTAGGCATCTCTACAGAGTACTGTGCTGTGCAGTGAGCAGCTTATTTAACCTTGAAAAATGAAGCCTGAGGGAGAATACAACTGCTTTCCGTGAATTCATGACAGTGCAAACCCCAAGAAGGAGGAAATCCTGTTTACCCTGAGAGTCTTCCAAAAGAAGAAAAAACAGATATAAATTGTCCATGAATAAGTGCAGTCTGAAAACTAGGACACGGCTCTTAGCTAGCTCGGGGGCCCCCAACAGCAGAAGGACCCGGAGCTGCTCGAGCGGGGCCAGAGGAGGCCACGGAGATGCTGGGGGGGCTGGAGCAGCTCCCCTGGGGGGCCGGGCTGAGAGAGTTGGGGGGGTTCAGCCTGGAGAAGAGAAGGCTCCGGGGGGACCCTGAGAGTGGCCTCCCAGGGCTTAAAGGGGGAACAGGGAAGGGGGAGGGACTCTGGATCAGGGGGTGTGGGGATGGGACGAGGGGTAGTGGTTTTAAACTGACAGAGGGGAGATTTAAGTTAGATTTAAAGAAGAAATTCTCCCCGGTCTAGATGGTGAGGCGCTGGCCCAGGGTGCCCAGAGCAGCTGTGGGTGCCCCCTCCCTGGAAGGGTTCAAGGCCAGGTTGGACGGGGCTGGGAGCCCCCTGGGCTGGGGGAAGGGGGCCCTGCCCGGGGCAGGGGGGGCACTGGGGGGGCTTTGAGGGCCCTTCCAGCCTAAACTTTACTATGATTCTGTGATGTTCTGAGACAGCCTACTGCTTGGAAACAACAGTACAAAAATACCCTTCTTCATACAGAAATGTATAGTTTTGTAAATCATCTGGTTTTATTCAGTTATAGTTCGGTGTTGATAATTTAGGATGAATACCCCGGTGCTAATTTCCTTCAAGTAATTGCTAGGTATTTGTCTTAGAGTTACAAAGGAATTGCAGTCTCCTTTGATTAATTAACTGAGTAAATGACTGTCAGATGGGAACCCTGCCAAAGATCTTTTTGCTCTTTAACAGAAGTGCGTCAATTTATCATCTTTTATTTTTTAACTTTTATTTTTTTATTTTGTCAAGAGGAACCTTGTGAGTGATATGCTATTATTGTCATTTTGAATGTGTCTCAGAACTATCATGCACAAAATAACAAAAGTAGCAGTCTGCTACTTGAGTGACTTAAGTCACTTGTCACCCCATACTTAAATCGTTTTGGGTCAAGACTGATCACCTTGACAAGTATCAGGAAGAAGCATTATGTTATAATCTTGGCATAGAACCAAATGGCAGGTTACAAGGACCGTTGGAAAAGGAGTGTTTAAAATAATACAATCTCTGTAAAAAGAGCTCTGAACAATTGGTATCAAAAGGAAAATATCCAATATATAATTTTTAATGTTCTATGAGGGAACAACTTATTCCAATATGTGGTACATATTTTGCTTATTAAAGTAACAGGTTCATTACTATGAAAATTGCCCACTACAGTTAAAAACTAAACGAAATACAGATGACATGAGGTACTTAGGTCTAAAGAACAATTTATTTGCTTTTTTTGTATATTTCTTCAACCGCCTCAGATATTATGGGAGAAAAGTCTATTCAGTGACCTGCGCTCCATGTGTTTCTACTAAATTGCAGTGCATTGTGTTTTAAGCTGTAATTGCCAAAGTAGGCAGCATTTGTTAGAATAGTGTAGCTAAACTACTGTCTCTTCTCCCAACATTTCAGAATATGGCCTGCCATTTGTTTTGTGTGTTATAATCCTATTTTCATTTGTGTCTTCTGTCCAAGATGCAACAATTATATGAAAATAATATATAAATGTTTCTTTACCTCTTTCACCTTCTTAGCTTTTTTTTTTTTTTTTCCTAAAACACTCTAATGCCACTAATTACAGTGAATTCTTAGCAGCGTGATTACTTCAGCCATACTGCTGTTTTACTTCTTCAACAAAAGTCAGTATCCAGGAAAGGTATGCTTTTTTTTTGCAGATATTTGGACTCTTCACATTGTTCTGGTTGGAAAACTGTTGACATAGCAAGATACTTCTCCTTTTTAATATATGAAAAGTTATTTTTCTTGAAACAGAGGAAAAGGATAGAAATGATCGTTTCTGCCAACATTCAGTCCAGAAGGTGCTAAAATCATGTTTTCAAGGCTTAATCAGTCTGCTTTTGTGTTTTCATCCTTTCTTTGTCTCTGCTTAACAGTCTGTCCTTGACATACACACAAGCCTTCACAGAACAAAAGGTGGCAAAGCCTCTCCACACAGATGTGTGTTGTATTTTGCTTATTGTAAGTAAAAACATTTGCTCAAGTTTTAGGAAAAGAACTGCTGCTACTACTGGAGCTAGCTGGTGCTACAGAGTTGTTTACACAAACATTTCTTGTGTTTATCCCTAAGAGAAGGCAGCTATTGCACACATATTTCAATTGTGTTTAACCCACTCCAGACAATGGCATTTGTTTTAGCAGCATCAGAATTTGGCAAATAGCAGTCTATAATAAGCTGTGTTAACCTGTTAATAACTGAATGGTGGTGTGGCCGTGGTTAGATTCCAGTTCCCAGCAGAAGACTGATGAACCCCACATAAAATACTAAAAGTGCATTTTTGCTTCTGATAATGAAATGTATCTCATAATTGCTTTTAGTACAGTTGTTGTTCAGCTGCTCATTCTTATTCTTCCATTTCATGGTGAGATAACATTGTCTATCTGTCAATATACAGACCCTACCTTTAGGAGGATATTTTTGTAGTAAGAGTTATCCAATACCATACCTGTATTTTTGTTGTAAATACAATGTCCAGGTGCATGCCAAATCACTTGGTATTCTTTAACTTCCTTCCCCACTCCATCTCCTGATTTTATATACATAAAATCAGTCTGCACAGTCCACAAATTGCTATTACTAACAAGTGAACGGGCTGTTGGTCAAAAGAAAAGGAAAAATCATCAGTTACTGCAGGTGTTCAGTAGGTAAATTGAGCCTTTCTTCATGTGAACACTTTAATGCTTTAATGAAGTCTGCTTCTAGAACTATTTCCTCTGTAAAGAAATTCACAGAAGACAGAGCTAAAAGTTTGAGTTGTGTTTTAAGTTTAAATGCTATACAGAAATTTTTAGCAGCGTTCACTGCAGTCAGAGTTGGAATACCTTTGTTCCTTAGACAGTGCGTTGTCTACTTATCTGGCCAAAGTATAGCCTTTGACATTTGTCATGTTTGTGGGAAAAAATCTGTATCTGCCTTCTGACTATGAAATCTTACATGATGGGGTATAATATTGCTACCTGACTGACAGTCTGAAGACAGTAAATGCCTCTTGAGTGTGTTTGTTCACTTGATAAAATTTCTGGCTTTACTGAAATAAGAAGATAATGGCTCTTTTTATTTTATGGAGGAAAATCTCCACCTTTGTGTCTAATGTTGCATGGCAATCAGTCTGGGGAACAATATTGAACAATAAATATTAAGTCTCTCTATATTCTTTTCAATTATGGATGTAATGGATACTAGGTTGTCTGCAGAAAGTTTAAAGCTAGTTTTGTGGATGACTGTGTTAAAGGGTGAATTCTTTCAGGTGAGTATTAAATATCCAGGATGTCTCTCCTGAGTCTCTGGAATGGTTACTGAGTATATATTTTACTTCCAGACTGAAGATTATTTTTTTTTCTCATTAATGTTATTGAATTAATTTTATTTAACTCCAATATGCATTTATTCATTTTTTTTCTCTGCAGATTTCATTTCTGGCCTCTGCTTACATGAGCCAACATCTCTCAGAAGAAAGCTGCTCTGCCCTTGCATCTGCTACCCATTACCTTTACCTCTGCCAGTTCAGCTGGATGCTTATTCAGGTTGGTCTCTTAAGTCTTTTTCACCCCTTTCCCAAAACCTCTGTGAAAGTAACTGATACTGTGTTTCTATTAAATCTTAGTATATGTACCTCTGCAATTCAATGCTACTAGAGAGGAAAAAAATTAGGTGTTCTTTATTAAACCTAGAGTGTCCCAGCTCCAAGGGTAAATATTCGAACCCTGTAAAGATTTTTTCCATGAATATCCAGTGCAACTGTGGAAGAATTTCATTTCCATATCTCACTTCATTCTGTAGAAGTTACTGTCTCAAAATACTGAAGAACTATTTTTATTAGAGTTAATAGCTTTTATTAGCATCTCTTATTTGCTCTTTTAAATCAGTCCCTTACAGGTGAAATGAAAGTGTACACTACACTAATTCTGTGAGTCAGTAGCATGACTGGAAGTCATTAGACTAAAGTCAGTAGACTTGTATATTATGACAAGCCTACTTTTATAAGTTTGCATTAAAATAAGGAGTATATACTTTAGTAAATATTGCCAGAATTTTCATGGAATCATAAAATCATATGATCATTTAGGCTATGAAAGACCTTTAAGATCACTGAGTCCAACTGTTAACCCAGCACTGCCAAGTCCACCACTAAACCATGTCCCTGAGCACCACATCTACACAACTTTTAAATACCTCCAGGGATGGTGACTCAACACCTTTCCTGGGCAGCCTGTTCCAGTGCTTGGCAGCACTTCTGGTGAAGACGTTTTTCCTAATATCCAATTTAAACCTCCCCTGGTGCAACTTGAGGCCTTTTCCTCTTGTGCTGTTGTCCTTGTTACTTGGGAGAAGAGACCAACAACCCCCACCTCACTCCAGCCTCCTTTCAGGTGGTTGTGGAGAGTGATAAGGTCTCCACTGAACCTCCTTTTCTCCAGGCTAAACACTCACAATTCCCTCAGCTGCTTCCCATAGGACTTGTGTTGCAGATCCTTGACCAGCTTTGTTCCTCTTTTGACACATTACAGAAGAGTAAATGGTGTAAAAGCCAGTTGAACTAATATGGGAGACCATGGACAATCAAATCAGTTATGGAAAATCATCACCTGTAAGTTAGTCAAAACAACAAGCTGTGAGGTTATTAGGAAAATACATGATCAGGCCCTCATCTAGAAATGTATATTTAGCACTAATGCATTAATTATGCCATTTATTTGTCTGTTATTTTAATAGGAATTGTCCATAGCACATTTATTATAGCATACAGCTTTATCTATGCATCTCCATACATTACCATACAAATTCTCCAGTATGCAGGTTGTCAGACCAAGTCAAGAATTGCAAATTAGGCTCTATCTAAATAGAACTTTCTCTCCCGGTGACATTCGTGTAGTATCTGGCATTTTCCTGGGATTATGTCAGGCTCACTTTTATTGAGAACCCTAGCAGCCTCTCTAACAGCTCCACTGTGCTTGTTGGTTTTAGCAAGCTCTAAGTAGATGGTCTGTCGTGTACTGCTGCAACTGCTTGTAAAAGTGGAGCAGAGAGATCTAAACAGCTCTGTCTCTAGTGATACTAATAGTCTTTTTATTCTTGTTGCTTTTCCTGAATTTATACAGTCATCAAGATTAAATATTCTCTCTAATGGATGTTACTTCCTACTGGCTCAAAACAGAAATTTTTCTGCTGTACTTCTCCTTCACCTAGCTTGGCTTATGACTTTCTCACAGGTTAACTAACCTAAATTATTTTGTTAGCTGTAAATGATATTCTTTTCAGCTGCTCATTCACTTCATTCCTAAATTACTTAAGATCTCTTGAATATTCACTATTTTGGACAGAATAAAATAGTACTTCTAAGTTGCCATTTTACTGGGATACCTCATGTTTTGATTGCTCAGTGTTTGGTGGTGTTTCGTCTTCCCATCCTACATGTTTCACATTACATTAAATTGCAAAATGATTCCTGTTTCGAATGCTTTTTCTTCCAGGGATTAATCACTTGTAATGACAAAAAATTGTATGAATGTTAACGGTTGGTCATTTTTATGGCTGTAGATGAAAACCATTGTTAATTTTTGTTGCTGTAGACTTCAGCCAGGTCCTAAGAACCTGCATTTCCCTTTGCGTTTAGTGGAGCCTCAGGCTTGTGTTAGTCATGAAGACTCTTCCTGCAAATCTCATGGGACAGAGGTGCTTAAGAGAGAATCCTTTACAGGCTGCTGAGTGATGAGCTGACAAGAGCTGCCAGGAGTAAGACTCATAGTGAAGGGGATTACCCCTTTTTGTAGGTGCAGGTCTTCAGCTGTGAGTAATTCCTGAAACTGGAAAAACACAAAAGGAAAGAAATAATCTGAAACCCAGCCCTCAGCTACAGTTTACTGCTCTTGTCTGAGAGTAGGTCTTGAATATGTATCTCTCATTGCAGAGTGAGGAAACAATGCCAGGGAGCTAACTGAGTGCTGAGGACATCTCTGTGCTTAAATTGGTCCCCATGACAACATTAGCAAAGCTTGTGGATCCAAGGGAAAACCAGACTGATTTGGGAAGTCTAGATGCTACTGCTAAATCTAAACGGCAGATTTAAATGCCTGGGAAATGAATGTTCCTATTTCTCAGCATGGTATACTTAATACACATGACTTGATTTGAAAGGCAGAATTGATAATGTATTTTTTACTTAAATGAAGCAAATACTTCTGTCTGGGAAATGGCAAAAATATGCGAACAGATTCTGTACCACTCATGCAGTCACTCTGCCCTCTCTGAGGCTGTATCCTGTATGTGCAGTATGCTTGATCACTAACTCATTTTATACAAATCTACTTGTGTCGGTCTTGATCACTGCCTACAGAAGTGGGCGGATGTGATAATCAAGGGCAAGCAGCTTGCAGGTATGTGGAACTGAAACATCCAGAAAATCCAGACCATTTTAGGTAATCAAAACGTGGTGGAGCAAAATTTCCAGCCAACAGAAGTCTATAGGAAAACACAGATTTAACAGTACAGTTTGACCTACAAAGCTTCAATTCTGTAGTCCTGATCAAAGATCTTCACTTTCTAGACTCTAGGACAACTTCCTTACCTTTCTGTCCTAATCTCACCATCTCCTGCATATTGCTATGTACAGTATCATATTTTAATAGTGGTTACAGCAACAAAACCTATAGCTTTATATTCTAATTATTTCTCCATTTTTGGCTTCTCGTATTTGTAGGCTTACATTCGATATCATTATTTGTACTATACACATAGCTACTACCCACATATTGAGCTACCACCCTCCTGAAATGCAGGAATGGGAAAGACCTCAAAGATCACCTGGTCCATTTTTAGATTCAGAACAAAGGCCACATGAAATCATCCTTGCTTGTCTGATTGTTCCTGTCCCTTTACTTTTATAGGGAGATTTCTGTAAGTTGCAGAATGCTGACAGTGCTATCCATTTCTTTTTAAGAATGAGTCTTTCTAGACTGCAGAAGGAAAGGAGTAAGCAAGGTGAAAATGACTCTTTGTGCCCATAGAGTGAGCTTAGCCTGAAATATTTGCCTTATACTAATGTCTGAAATTCAGAAGTCTTCATCATGACAAATGTCCCTTCATACAAATGTACATTGCTACAGCATAAGCCTGTATTTTCAAATTCAGTCTGCGCTTTTATTTTAGGAGCACACACTAAGGATGCCTTTCTGTATTCTGTTGTTCTTCCCATGACAAATCTTTAGTATGACAATTCTTTATGAGGAAAAAAGAATTTTCTTCTTTTAGCATTTTCTAACTTGTTACCAAAACCAAAGTTATATGAAAAAAGTTAAAAGCTGTCTTTTGAGGAAAAAAAAAAAAATTGTGTAGTTCTCAATTGCGAGTTCTGACACAGAGTAGAATTGTGGGAAAAGGTGAAATGTGTACTCTTTTGAGCCATTGCTACAGTGGAGTAAATCAACAGCAAAAGTGGCAGTTCAATAAGCAAACCAGAATAAATGTCATGACCTTGCTGTCACCCATACCTGAATCATCATCCTCTGTGGATTTAATGGCACCTTAAATTTTCTATAAATTTATTGCAGGCGTATAAAATGAGTACTTATCTTACAATAAGTTTAATACTTATTTTTAAGAATTATTTATGGACTGGTTAAGAGCTTTGAAAAAGGGATTATGTGAAATGAAAGCTGTGGCCATTCCTAAAAAAAAAGGAAGAAGGGAAACAGAAGTTTTCCCACTGAGTTGGGAAATACTTTATGTAAAGTATTTTGCAGCTAGTATTTACAGGATATCCTCAAATTATCACTAAAGATAAATGAATGAATAAAAAAAGAAATAAAGAAAAGCACCTCAGTTTCGGGAAGGTAATTTCAATTAATTGCCTCATTCAAAAAGAAAAAAGCTTCTCTGAAGTTCGCATTGTCTCATCAGAGTCTTATTTGAATTTGTGATTGTTTTGCATTCTACATCAGAACAATCACCACTTGTACATTTGTTCTTCTACCTGAGCAGCTGGGAAATGGACTGTACATTTTATTCTTCTGTAGAACTGGTTATTGTTGCAACATGGCAACAGGAAAGGATTTGCTAATATTAGCTCCACTATTTGTATTTCACTGATTAAATTTTAGAACATCAAAAAGTGTTGAAGACAAGAATTTACAATTATCAAGATAGAAATGTCACTGCACAGGAAATGGTGAACTATCCAAAACCCCCTTGTATCTTTGCAGCAGCACTGGTGTTAAAGTGTTCTTCTGTGATAAATGAGGATTGAAATAGGTAAATACAGCTAAACAAACACAGAGCAAGGACATGAGGTACCGTTTCTTAGAAAGCAATCTCAGTTGGATGGCTGAGAACAATGTTCACCAGATTGTCAGAATTAGTAGAACCAACAATCCCTGAGGATAATGGCATAAATCAGTTCAAGGGTTTTGCTGTCTGGAAATGCTCGCAGTGAAGCACAGCCTAGTCAGGACTACAAGGACATGTAATTTGAAGAATGTTTATTGACATAAAATGACAAACAGAATCTTGGATGGGGTTTCAATCCCAGGTAAAAGTTAAGAGGGAAAAGGACATTATATGAGGCTAACCAAATCTTTCCACAAACTGTGGATTTTTTTTTTTCCAAATACCATTTTCATCTGTTTAATATTTTTTTCTTATGAGTGCCCAACAATGGAATTAATAGTTTTTCTGTGTTCTTTCAACCCACACGAGACAGTTACAATTATATGGTAGGACTTTCCTCTGTTCCTTTAAGGAAAACAAACTTTGCCTTTGTTCACATAGCACCAATCACCAAATGAAAATAAAAAAGGCTATAATAATTACTATATAATTAACATAATTACATACACTGGGCTTATTTATAAAATGTCATTCTCTAAGGGAGCATTTAAAATGCTTACTAAACTAATATTTTTTTTTAAACAAGTTGTTAGTATATACAGTGCTTTATGATTCATGATCGAAATTATTGTACATTCATGCTATATATTTAAATCACAGAAAAAAAATGTAATTATAATTGACTGATGAGACTTATATAGGGAATCCACAAACCACTAATTAAGTACTTGATTGTGAAAATTCAGTCTGCCTGAACAAACTTGTAGACAAATCTTTGGCTGAGGGGAATCTGCAAAATTTCACAAACACAAACAATCACCTTGCAATTGTCTTCTCACTGTATATAGATTTTACCTATCCTAGCAACAGATAGCTACAATCTAAGCGTATAAATCAACATTATTATATGAAATCCCTGTGCAGAAAATGGAGAGAGATGAGTATGATTGCGTAAGGATCAGTGAGTGCCTGAAGATGTCTGTCCTCTCTCCTTTGAGTGTCAAGACAGGCTAGAGGCACAAGCTTGAATTAGGTGCCCTCTAGACAGAAAAAGACAAAATTAATCTCTTATTCACCCCATATAAAAGGCCAGGACTAATTATGTAACACGCAGAGCCGTAACTGGTATAATATGTTTGAGATGGTGGAAGTGAAGAAATGTTTTTATTATGGACAGTTTAGGTGTTTATTAGAAAGTAGTAACGTGTGTGTAGATGTACATAAAAAATGCTGAGCACATAGGAAAGTATTTCTACTATTAACCTCTCAAAATGAAAAGATCCACCCAAAACTCTTGGTTTACTTGAAGGGTTTCCTTACTCATACCACCAGTTCTTTCAAGAGATTTCAACTATTCTACTTCCTCGTTTTGATTCATATATGGTTTTAGATTCTTAGTTATGCCATTTGACAATGATTTGATCATAAGGCACGGATTGTTGTAGAGATGCATGTGAATTTACATTCACTTATCTAATATTTCTTTCCCCAGCTCTTATACCAATATTACACAGGATCACAGAACCATTGAAGTTGCAGGGCTGTCTTGAGGCTGCCTGGGCCAACACCCTGGCTCAAGCAGGGTCAGCTAGGGCAGGTTGCCCAGGACCGTGTTCTGTTAGATTTTGATTATCTCTAAGGATAGAGACTCCACAGCTCCCCTAACAGCTTGGCCTAGTGTTTGACCACCACCAGAATAAAAAAGCTTTTTTCTTGTGTTCAGATAGAATTGAATGTATATTAATTTGTGCCCGTTGCCTCTTGTCCTGCCATCAGGCACCGCTGAGGAGAATCAAGATCCCTCTTCATCACTCCCTCCCATCAGTTACTTTTACACATAGATAAGATCTCCCTTGAGCCTCCTCTTCTCCAGGCTGAACAGTTCCAGCTCTCAGCCTCTCCTCCCAGGAGAGATGATCCAGTCTATTAGTCATCTTCATGGCCCTTTTCTGGACTTGCTCCATGTCTTTGTTGTACTGGTGAGCCCAGAACTCCACCATGTTAGAACCATTGTTAGAACCGCATGGAAATCCAATAACAAAAGCTACTTTCGCACCGCAAAGCTGGTTTTGCACTGCAAAAATAGTGTTGTCTACTAAACAGGGTGTCCATTCCTCTCTGATAGTCTAATTCCAAATCTAACAGTTATATAAATAAACATACTTATTTTATAATCAGTCTATTTTGATTACTTAAGAAAATGAGAACAAAATATTTATGTTGAAAAATGTTTATATATACACATATGCTGGGACAGAAATATGCTGTATTATGACTTTCAGAGTGATTTGTTTTTTGGGATAGCTAATCATCCACCAAGTCTACTGATTAATATTCTATATTATTCTTCAGGCTGTTAATTTCTGGTATGTCCTGGTGATGAATGATGAACACACAGAGCGGCGCTATCTGCTTTACTCCCTTTTGAGTTGGGGGCTTCCAGCTTTTGTCGTAATCCTGCTTTTAATTATCCTGAGAGGAATCTATCATCACAGCACAGCACAGATTTATGGCCTTGTCCACAATGATCTGTAAGTTTTCCTTTTAAAAGGCATGAGCTAGCTATTGTACTTCTTTATATTGTTTAGTATTTAATTTGCTTGCATGTGGAGAAGGGGGTATGCATGCAGCTGAATGCAGTATGGGGCTGGGGGATTCCTTGTTTGGTGGAAATGAAGCAAGTATGTCACCCATATGCAGAGCAGCAATTTCTGTGCGATTAGGCTTTGCTCTAGTTTCTGCACAGTCCCATCCCAAGCTGAGCACTGGCAGAGCCAGCTCAAGCATGTCTGCTTTGTGGGTAAATTATTTATTCTCTTCTGAGACAGTGCAATTCCAGGGTAAAGGATAGAAATGGTTACTGCTGCAGAAGTGAGCAGAAAGGCATATTTTTCTTCCATTTAATTTCTGTGTTTAAAAAAAACACAACACCAAAGCAAGCCTTTAAGCCCCAGTCTCTTAGATTATTAAGTATATTATCTGCTAACAATATTACCACTTTAACGTGTCAAATATATTTCCTGAAGTGTTTTCTCGGAATTTAGAATATGTTGTATTGCAAACTGTTCCCAATCTGAGCTTTGCTGTAATGCCAATAATTAACACAGCCCTTTCAAAGCTATATATAACTTCAGAAAACTGTCCTAATTAAAACAATTCTTAGAACTTCAGACATATAAGTGGAAAGATACATAGATAAATATTTTTGTTCTCCTTCCCTACCTCCTTTATTCTGGCCCCTTTTCTGGCAAAGCTAGTCTATGATAATAGCTATTCTAGGATATGAGGCTATTACGCTTATTCACTTTGTGTCATAATTACATGCTTCATGTACAGGAAAGAGTAAACACACAACTTCTTTTTAAAATAATAAAGGAATGTACAAGTTCTTTTATAAAAACTTCTTATAAAGGTGCATGCAGAACAGACACAAAACAAGAGAATATTCATCTGTCTTTGATAAAAGAGGAAGATACAGTGTGCATCATTCCATTATAACTGAACAAAATTCAGTATGGTGTTTTTTTGTCATACAGAGGGAATTACTCTGAGAAGTACATACTGGAATTCAATCTGTGTGTCTGAGAATGTGCATATACCTATATATGTTCACTTATAAATATTACTTATATATACATATATTTGTGTATATGTGTACAGTGTATGATAAACAGAGATACCCGATTTAGATCTAAATGAGCTACCAGCTGTCTAGCCATGTTAGCCAAGGTTTATTCCCACATTAATAGACACTGACCCTCAACTCAGTATCTGAGGCCCACAATAGCAGACCATTTCTAATGTTCATACTACATCAGGAAGTGCTGCATAGCTCTATACCATCCCATACACGTATTTCTTTGCAGAACATGGTGGACAAGAGTATTCTATTTTTCTTCATAGTAAAATGCTTCTCTGTGCTTAGTAAACACAAGAAATGTGTGTAGCATAATGAAGTCTTCTGATTGCTATCAGACAGTGGGTTGATGGTATCATTATGCAGTGAACCACAGTTTCACAGTTGTTTTCTTTTGATGTCCATGTCTCATTCTTTCAAAAATAAGGAAAAATCCCTACGTTCTGATAAAATCATTAAGTAGAGGAAAATTACTCAGTCCAACTCATTAAATACAAAACTTTTCCAGCATTTTATTGAAGTGGGCAAATGCCAGAAATCATCCCAAGCTTAGTGAGTGTGCAGCTTATTCCAGCTCAGTCAATGTGAATGCTGTAAGGAGATATCTGCAAGGATTTTAATAAATAGCATCAATGCTAATTCCTAATTTGAAGAGCACTTTAAAAGTTGCTCTTAATTATACAATGAGGACTTTCAAAGCCAGAATGTGGGAAAGAGGGCAAATTGAACTACATCACTTGGTTTGTTTTCTCCAAACCAGGATGTAGTAGTGGAAAAAGTAACAAGGAGATTTCCAAAGTCAAGGTCATTACATGCTAACTTCAGAATCAGCCTCGGAAATAGTTTGAGAACAATGGTGTGCTGCTAAGGAGCTCATTTCATGTGAGAGCTGGAAGGCTGGTTAAAGTAATAAAAGCAGCGAAGCCTGTTATCTTGGCTCTCTCCTAAGTGATCACTCCTTCAGGCATTTTTGCATTACAGTGGTGTCTGACCAACTGTTTTGTTCCTAACCAGAACTGCATGGGCACAATTAATAGCCAACAGGATGGCTGTGCTGAAAGAACTTCATTTTATGCCTGTACTGAACAAAAATTTATTTGATCTGTGTCAGATTTTGTGCTTCAAAAGAAGTATTACGACAGGGTCTTCATTCAGATATGACAAATTCTACACTCAAATGCATATATTTTGTACAATAACTCCTATAACATGTCACAGTATAAAACAGGCTGCTGTGGTCTTAGCAGTAATATACATATTGGTGATTATTTTCATAATTAGTGGAGTTTATGTATGGCATGGACAGAGCACTCTGGCATTATGTGAGGTTTTTTTATGATACTGGCAAGTTTGTCTCTATCAATGCCACCAAGTAGCATAATTTTTTTCTGATCATAGCTCAATGATGTGTGAAGGAGCTAACTTCCAAGAGAGGGCTCTTTTACTCCTCCTTCTGCTAATTCCCCTATTGCTCAGCTGAAGAGGTGAAAGGCTGTTTGAATAGGCCCAGAAAAGTTGCTGTTGAGAGGCATATCACCATAACTTGAATGACAGGAGTAATGAGATGGGCATTTGCACGGTATAGGTTTTAATGGAGGAAGAACACCTTGACTGGATATCAGTAATGAAAAATGTGGAGGTTCTATGAATATCTGAAACAATACCTTTACTAAGGAAAGTAATAAGATTTGATCCCCTCTTAAAAATACACATTAGTTTTCATGTCTTCTTTTAAAAAAGAGTAACAAGTTATTTCAGATGCAGGTGTCTACAACTGCACCTCTGCTTATTTTCTGTGTGTAACAACCATTGGCTCAATCATGTCATGGAACTTCAAAGTAGGGTCATTCCCTGTGTGCAGCTGACTCATGGAAGTGGCTTGGATAAGCATTTGACATCTATCCCGTAGATTTGTGTTATGGTAAAAGTCTCACATGAAGGCCTGCCAGTGTTTGTAAATGAAATGTCTAACGTGTCTCTAAATTTCAAGCATATTCTCTACCCAGTCTCCAGTAACCATGTTCTAAAATGTATATCCTTGCTTAAGAATTGCCATGATGGTTGAGATATTGGTATTTTTCAGTGATAAGAGTCAGGTGTCGGCTCCTTTCAACTGGCTAATAACTACAATTTGAATTAAGTTCTGAAGTAGATGGTTTAAAATCACTCTAAAAAGAATTATATTATCCTTCTACATTTCTGAGTTTTTATATCATACAGACAATTTTCCAACCCCTATTTGAATTTGCTGCAATCTCCATCTAAAACACCTCTATCTAAAATTTGTTCTGAGGACATAAATGCTACCATTTATGTACACGCTGATTTAAAAAAGTATTTCCTTTTCTCATTTCTTATTACACTGAATGTCACCATGACTTTGTGTTGTGACATAAGTAGAGACCTTTGGATAACCTTTCTCTTCCTTTTTTTTTTTTTTTTTTTTTTTTTCCTTATCTGCCATCTGATTGTCTCTGTCAGGATTATAAATTAAACCCATAATCTGTGTTTCTTTACAGGGATTGTTAATGCCCTTTCACAATTTAAAACCCTTCTTCTCTTGAGAAAAATTTTTGTTGGTGAATTAGAAAAATGTATGAACAGATGAGTTCACAGCAAGACAAGAGTTCAGTTTACAATCGAATTCCAAAGCTCACTGTGCTTCCCAAACTTCAGACAATTCAGTGTTTGCTGTTGTCTTGGTATATACGGCTAGCCAGTCATGGGCTCATTTCTGAAAATCTTTTAGCTAATGTTCTCAAAGTGAATTTAATCTTAGCAGTATGTTTAAGCTGAATAGTATGTTTTAATCAGTCTCTTAAAGTGCAAAGACACAGTTCACCTGGTAAGGTGGAAAACATGGAGGCAAATTGAAACTGTATATATTGGCAAAGAGAGATGTAAAGTGCAGTAGAGATGTGAAGAGAAGAATGTGAAGAATTGCATAAAATCTAGCTGCCACCAATTTCATCCTGGTCTTATTGGTGTTTAATTGAAGAAAAATGTCAGCAATATATGTCTACCATGTATCTTTAGAGGGATTGCATCACAGAGGATTTACAGTCTGCAGACAGTTCTAGAAACCAATGCAGGTATAGATATAAAACCTCCAACTGGTGAATGACTGGGGACTAGCAACAATTCAATCAGATTTTACAAAGGAAGCTGCATTTGGGTTCATGACACCTTATAAGTCTCTTACAAAACAAAGAAACAAGCAAAAGAACTCTCTAAAATAGGAATCCTTGACAATAAGGTAGCTTTCTGATTTCTTATATAACCCTGAAAATTTAATTGTCCACACTTGCATATGAGTAAAAAATTCAATACTCTTTGAAGTCAGTGCAGCCACACCCACTTGCAGGGGTTCGCCTTAACTCATCTGAGATTAGAGGCCAGAATTAATTACAAGTATCAGTTTTTGTTCACAAACATGAGTTTAAAGGTTAATTGTGCTACATTCACTGGACACAAGAGTGTCCAGAGCTATAATAGCTGTTATAAAAAAAGACTACTACTCTAAAATCAGCCAGAATTACAGCTCAGAGGAGCCTGAACTTTTAACTCCCTTGGTTGGTTTGAAAATTTTTACCTACAATAGCATTAAAGTATGTTTTTCATAAACTTGATAAGTACTCTTGTTGCATCTTTAAGCTTTCAGTCTGACTAGACCTTCTCCTAAGAAGGCCAAATGACTGTTTTTATTAGAGTATAAACTAAAACAAGTAAGGTTCGAAAAGGGGAAAACTGGAAGTGATTAGACATGCTAGAATACACATCTAAAAGTTTATAAACAAATATCTCCCTGACCACTGTGTCCTTGCAAAAGCTGGTCAAACTGGTTTTCAAGCATGGATTTCGTCAAGTTTTAGCCCATCTCTTTAAATTGAAGCAAACTATATAGTTTCTTCTAGTTCCCAGAATTTTTTTTTGGTCATTTCTGAGACATTGGTGTCTGCTTCTTGCACTTTTAAGAGCTTTTTTCTTTCTGCCAATCCCTCCAGTTTCTAGAAGTGTCTGTTTTTCAGCAGGATTATTTATTTGCCCAAGGGAAGAGTGATTTTTTTTCCCAGGTGCAAGACCTTACGCTTGGCCTTGTTGAACTTCATAAGGTTCTTGTCAGCCCCACTCTTCCCGCCCAGCCAGGTCTTCCTGCAGGGTGGCTCTCCCTTCCCAAGTGACCACCTCCCCACTCGGTTTAGTATCATCTGCAAAATTCATCAGGGAACACTTGATCCCATCATCCATACTTACAAAACAGTGTTGGCCCCAACATCGATCCCTGGGGGACCCCACTCGTGACAGGTTTCCAGTTCGAAAAGGAGCTATTGCCCACCACCCCCTCGGTGCGGCCTGGCAGCCAGTTCCCCACCCACTGCACAGACCACTTGTCTCAAGTGATGAAGGAAAAATAATGAAAAAAGATTGTCCAGAAAAATTAATTTCTAGAAAAACCCGAACACTTCTATCTCCTCTACAGTCTAGCCCAAGGCAGAAGTTTTTCCAGCAAAGTCACTGGATCTGTGACCGTGCAGCCACATCCATGGGATGGGAGAATACAAGGCTGGAAATGCTGAACTTTCTTCTGTGACTAAGAGTTACATCTCTTCCTGTTACTCACATTGCATTTTCTTTGAATCAAGTTCTTACAAATGGGCACAGCATGGGACACAAATTAATATCTAGGAGCCATGGCTGACATTATTTGGGAAACAAACTTCACAGAAAATACGTTCCAGTACCAGATGCATAGCAATGGGTCAAGGACCCTTTGTGTATTCTCACATGAGAGGGATTCAGGTCTGGATTTCAGACAAAACAAGCAGTGCAGCTGCTGTTTGAATGCTCCGTTTCCTTAAGTGAGTCATGCCCTGTTGGGTTACAACACAAGTGATAAAACAGAAGCATGGAGACAACTAGTAGTCTAAGGTACTGTCTTATTTGTAGGTTTCTTTGACACCTGTGTGCTGAGAGCTCTACAGTGCACGAAAATAGGGATAGTCTACCCTTCCAAAGATACTCTCATGTAGTGAAGTACAAATGCTAGCAGGGTAGAAGGGTTAGCTTCGCTTCCGAGTGTAGTGAAGGAGTAGAAGGCTTGAAAGAAGCACGAACCTGTAAATGATTATCCCCTGCTTGTATATTTGGTGTTACACAAAGCACATAAAAGTTGTGCATGATGAGAAATGTTTACTTTAAAGTCTTACCAGGATGGGAAGTTTGAATGATAAGGCCCATCAGCAATTTCTTAAATAAGTAAATTTTAACTCATATGGATAGGTGGATGATGGGGACAGGCTAGGCTCAGGGCTCAACCTGAAAAAAAACATAAGACATAATAATTGGTGATGTGTTGTCTAAGTACTTTTCCAATGTTTGTTTGTTTTGGTGCTGTTGTAAGGATAAAATCTTCCTGAAGCAGATTTCCAGACACTACTTCTTGTTAAGTTTCATTTAAAGGGCTACAGCCCCACAACTCCTTATTACTTACTGCCTGCACTTACAAGGAGGACCCCGTAAACCTTAATTATTTGTTAAAGACAGAGCCATGCTTTCTGTCTAACCAAACACCTGCCAGGCTGTTGCACTGACACTTAACCCAGTCAGACAACATACTGGATGCTGCTTTGGGTCTCACCAAGCTGCATGACTGTTTCACTGCTGGCACACATTCTGGGCACAGATCCCTGGCTTGCTAGCTGTTCCCTAAAATGGAGCCCTGCTTTCTTAAACCCAAGGACTTCTGCCACTACCAGTGACAGGAATTTTTTAGCCTGAGTGAGCTAATTTCTGTCCAAGTATTTGGATGAAGTCTCATATCCCCTTCCCATATTGCCTCCAAAGTGCTGAATTTAGTCCAGAGACTTAGAACAACATGTTTGAAACACTAGACTTTTACAGGCAGGAATAGCTAAGAAAATAGCTAAGAATAGCCAGAAAAAAAGCATTTAGGGATTTTAACTGAACTTAGGAATTTTTAATTGAACAGATGTACTAAGAGGAAGAGATTATTATGGTGAATGGATGTGGAATTCCTGTCCCCTAATACCTGTGCCTTGCATTATTTTCCATGTGGACTTGAAAGTGTCTCCCTATGTGGTCCTCTCTCTCCAGCTTGTGCTTCCTGCTGGCCCAGTTTTTCCACCTCCTTTCTCCTTAGTTCACTGGCATATCAGCTTTTGCAAACCACTGCAGCTAGAGCTCAGCGCAGAAGGATGCTTGGACATCTGGATGCGAGGCCGAATGCTGCACAAAGCACTCAGCTGGAGCAGTGGGGGGAAAAAAGCCTGTATTTTTCACTGGCTGTTTTCTCACCATTCACTGTTTTGCCCTTCTCAGCAAGGGTAAATTATCCCATGCTGAGCTCAGTGCTACTGTAGGAGAAATGTTTCTGAGAACCAGAGCTACTTGGGTTATGTCTTCTCTGCGCCACAATATAGACATTCCCATATATATATATGTATATGTACGTATAGCAACAGTTCAGAGAGCACAAAGTTTGGCCTTTTTGTATTCTGTACTTGTCCTTTATTCTCTAAACTCCTCTGTTATTTCCAGTGAAGCTGCATAATGTGCTACCCACTGCTAAGGTTTATTTAAAAATATCTTGCTGCTAAATGTGATGGCTTTAATTACCTTTTATTTATCCCTCATTACCAACATGTGTTTTCACTGGAAGAAAATAGTTGGGGGTTGGGTGTAGGGTGTTGAGTGCTTTTTATATCATGGCAAATATTTACTGTTAATGTTAAACAAATGTTAGCATATCAGAAACAGACATAGTCACTGTGTTGTGCTTTTAGAGCATTAAAATAAAGAAGATAAGTTCTGACTCATTTGTGTGATGGAATTTTGAAAAGTGATTAGAGAAAAACATTTATTAAGGTGAAATTCCCAACAACTGTTAAGTTCTGACAAATCAAGGTAGTTTTAACGGGTTGCAAGGCTAGGATGTTAGAGGTGAAAGTTGCACCCAGGAGTGACCTTGGGGCTTGATCCTTCAAACAGGTTCAGATGAGGGAATTTTTTTGCAGAAGCAAAACTCCAGAGACTTCTCTGAAGCCTGTGTAGTACTATGGCAGGAGTAACAGAGAACACCTGCAGGATGAAGGCTTGCATCCTTGGCACTGACAGCTTTTAAAAGCTGCATATTTCCCTTCAGGTTTTTTAAGAAATTAGCAAGATAGTCCCTCCTACTTTATGTTCTTTAATTAGCAGAATGCTGCCTACTGCTGCTAAAAAAACTTGTTCTCAGTTTGTTTTCCAACAGTTTAGAAAAGCCTTCATCTGATATACTAGAATATAACAGGAAATGCTAAAATAAGCAATAGTGAGATCAATATGAGCAACTGCTTCCGACTACTTCATTGGCACTGACATGCTGTTTATAATAAGTATATATATATATAACCTCTTGTATTTGATCTTCCTGAAGAGAGTAGAAAAAAAATCAGGGCTTTTTTTTTTTTTTAACTTCACCACAGGACTGTTCTGCAATAGGTCAATTTTGTTCTCACGTTTTAGTTGTGTGAGGTACATGGGCACTGACTGTATTTAGTGAAGTGAGCTGTGCTTTGGAAGGCAAACTGCACTGAGTAACAGCACCAGTAATTAAAACTGTATCTCGGCAATCTGTGCTAAGGTACACCTGAGAAAAAGGAATGCAGCTTTAGCAGTATATTAGTTTGTACTAGTAGTATTAAATTTAATTGTTGGTATGGCTTACAGAGAACCGGTATGCCTGATAGAGAGGCTGCAATAGGAGCAGTTGTACTGTGTGCTTATCCTGTGCATTTATTGTGTTACAACAAAATGTGCAGATAAACCAAAAAAAAAGTGGACGTACTAAACACTGGTTTGAAGTGGGGGAAAAAACTTTTGCCTGACATTTTGTTATTCTGCATGCCAAAGGGCAGGACTGTGAGAATGAGCTTTATTTATGTTTGACAGTTTGTACGTGGAAATGTCTCATTTGTCAGCTAGATTTATATTAAAATCCTTGGTTTAAAGAATGGATTGAAAAAGTTAATTAGGAGTGTCTGCCCTTAGAGCTAGTACAAGGGAAACATTTTATTGCATGTGAGAAAGCGTAACAAATACTAAATAGTAAAAAAACCCAAAATAACCATAATAATAGATGATTGTTTCAAAGCCATTGATAATGGCTAATACACATGAGGAAGAAGCCTTAGATGTAAACAGGAGCAAGATAATTAACTGAAGTCAGACTCAATAACTCCTTACATAATTTAAAAATTGCAGTGTTAGCAATAAACCTGCCTGAGAGATTTCAAACATGTTTCTACGGGCTTATTTTCCTGGTCAAATGCTGAAGGCTACAAGTCTTCTGGAATAGCCTGGGGGCTCCAGAGCTTCCAGTGCCTTGGAAGCATAACCTGTATTAATGCAGTGCTTCTGCTAGGTCCTTCCTGCTTCTCTTTTGGTGCTTCCTTAGTATTTACTTTCACAGGAAGGGGGGGGAGGGGGGGGGGGGAAGAAAAAAGAAAAAGGTATAAAATTGTTCAGAGAAATTTCCATAGTATAATGAGAAGATTGAATCTCAGAAGACCATGTTCTAAAACAACAGCAGATGACATTTTGGGTTCTCATTATAGGAAAGCATTTCTTACAACATTTTATTTTTCTCCTTTTCCCAACTGTTTAGCTCTACAGTAACAGCAGCAGTAGAGAAAAACAAGGAAATTGTTTTTTTTGCTTTATTATGCAATAGGACTGGTTTATTGACAAGGCAGTTGTTGCACACACTGACTCAAACTGAATCTTCTGAAGATCCTGTTCTTTGCTGTTTCAAAACAGCATCTTGGCACTTCTTCATTCCTTGTTCGTGGTAGACTGGATTTTCCCCAGTTTTCTATCATTGGTAGTTTACCCTGTGATTGCCCCTATTAATGAACATGGTGCTGCTCATAAAGGTGTAAGGGTCAGTAAAGGTGATAGGGACAAATTTCTAGCAGCAATTCCTACTGATGCAGGGTTGTCTTTCAAAAAATTTTTGGGACAATCTGTCCAAATGCAAATAAGAATGAGCAAGCCCTGGCCTGGTTTCTGGCAACTGTAAGTTTCACTGCTTTCTGAGTTTACATTTCTTGACAAAAGTGGTCTGTGTTTTCATTAACTTTTTTCCCTCCTTTTTTTCCTCTTCCCCTCACTTTCCTTCCTCTTCCTTTTGCTGCATAAAGAAACTAAAAGGAAACTAAATAATGCCAAAATGTTTACCCAAAAATAATGTTACCCAAAATGGCCACATTATCACTCTATAAACTCTGGGAAAACTGTTTTTAAACATTCACATTTCATTTGAAAATTAAACCCAGTAAAAGAATTAATTTCCCCATGTCAAATTATATATGAGATAAAAGGTATGGGCCTGTCTCTGAGCTAATCTGCATGAGATATAAACAGATTAAAAGTAATCAAACACAAATGCAAGTTCATTTTCGTTCATACCAAATAATATCCACAGCAGTAGCATGAGCAGTAAAAGATTTCTTGGGTTGTTCATTTTCCCATCATCCCAATGAGATGACAGAAGTCAAATATAGATAGCACTGAATCAAGAGGGGGACTATCTAGCTTTGTGGTGCTTTGGGCAGTAGTATTCGATTACAGAATTCTCAAAATGTACTTTTTTCATAGCTGTACTGGTCTGCTTGGGACTGCTTTTATGGTTTATCTGACATCTACTTGCTTTGACCCATAAAATGATGTTTGCTGTTCAGAGAAAATCCCCTATTTCCTTTTGAGGAAACGTGATGAAACAAAAACAAAAGTAACATCATGTAATCTTCGAGCTGCAGCTGTAGGGAAAGCACTCAACTTTTTAATATTTTTCCAAACTAATTCCATAAATGTATACAACATTTCTCAATCAATTGCTTTGCAAAAATTGTAGGGTGAAAAGTGTTTTTCCCCCGATTCCAGTTCTTGCACCCCATGTCTTAGGTAAGCAGGGTAAATTGAGCCAGGGATCTTTTACATTTTGACGTCAGAATCTGTGTAGTTGTCACCATGGATCAGGACCACATCTAAATGTAGGACAACCTGTGGAACAGCTGGTGGAACATGGTGGTCGTGGGTTTATGAAGCACTTGCACAACGCACAGAGCGCAAGATTCCTTGCAAAGGTTCATGAAAGTGTAAAATGACCCTGTAGCTCCAACGGGACATGTAGTTTTGGGGCAGAGGCTCAGCGTTCCGCATCTTTGTCAGGTCCCCCATCTCCCCTGGGGAGCTGCACTGGCTTTGGGACACAAGGCTGCAGGCAGGAGCCGGTGGAGCCGGTAACGCTCAGCCTTCAACACGGGGCAAGTTTCTCATCCCGGGTCTAAACGAGGTGGAAGTGGTGCCAACCGTGCCCCTCGTTGGTGCTGTGGGACCGCTGCCGGGGGCGACCCGAGCTCCTCGGCCACGGCCCTCCGCGATTGCTTGGCAGCAGCGCCCAGCGCCAAAAGCCGAGCTTTGCTAGGCGGCCTCGCGGGCAGCTGGGCGCGGATCTGCCCGTTTCACCACCTGGGAAAAGCAGATGCAGTGCTTTCGATAAGGAGCAAAGCGGGGTGAAGGCTCGCCAGTTTGGGTTTTTTCAGGCTGCTTGCGAGGAAAGAAACCGGTACTTCCTCCAGAGAAGTAACGCTGCGAGCTTCCGCTCTGCGCGGTGTCCTGCACAGAGTTGTGTCTGTTTGCAAAGCCGGGGGTGGGCGGGTGGAAAACCCCACCCTTGAAAACCCCGAGCAAACAAAAGTCTGCATATCGCAAAAGCCTCTCTCAGCATCCAGAGCTGGAGGTTCGCTGGCTGCATTGTTTGGCGGTAAGAAGTGAGACAGGGCTTCAGAAAAAAAAAAAAAAAACCTCGCTACTATCAGGAAGGGTTGTCTGTGGTTCACCTAACAGCAAAACCAGTCATTTACATTAGCGTTCTTCACTTATCAGTAACAGCACCGACACAAGCTTATGGTAGAAGTTCAGCAAACACTGTATTGGTTAAGTTAAAAAGAGAAATCTTTATAAATGCTGGCACATTTTGTTACATTTCTAATTTGTTTTCTCTGATGTTTTCTTAGCTTTCCCAAATGTCTTATCTTACTGGTAGAAAGCCTACATATTTTTAACAAATTTATTCTGTAAATTACAAAAATGATTTTTTTTCAGAACTGGAAGCAACAGGAACTGACATTTAAATAGCTCCAGAAACATATCATGCAGAGAGAAGTATAATATTTACAACTGTTCTGTCTGTTGTCTTAAATTTCAGAGGTGCTTTACAGAGATTATTGTTTGAGCCTGGAACCCACTAATATTAGAAAATGGTTTGCTTCATAAACTGTAAATCCATCAGAGTGACAATTTTTAAAGAACTTCTGTAATCATCATACACCCTTTAATTTCAATACAGTCAATATTTAGGACCCAATAGCTTGCATTCAGAACACAATTCTCACAGCTGCCTACATTTTTTAATGGGAAGAAATAAGGCACAATATTCCTAGTAAGAGCATGTATATATGTAAATATCACTTTAAAATCTTGAACTGTCTAGTTAGAAATTTCCAGTGTGTAACGAATACATTTCCAAGATTTTTTTAAATAAAACCATAATCCAAGCTATTTTATAATGCTGTACTGCAACTTGACTTAAGAAAATCAGAGTTCAGTTTAAAATTTGATACAGTCCATGTAAATTGGCCAACATGGGTTAAGCATGCAGTTTGTTGGCAAGTCATTAAAAAAAGCCCAAAAAAAAGTGTCAGGGATTTTCCAAGGAATATGGGAGAGCTGGTAGGCAACCACATCCTGCCAAAGTGATGTCAGCTGGATGTGGTCCGTGTCACATCTCTTTGAAAGCTCCAGCAACACTCTTTGACTCAGTTACAAAACAGTGCTGCTTTCACCTTACCATGAGGCCATTTATTGGAGTTACCAGATGCAAATATAAATCAGATATCTCTCTCATGGTTATTTTGAACTCCTCTGTGGTTGTAGAGCAGATAAAAAAAAAAATCTATTTCCTGAAATGAACCTCTTGCTAAAAGAAACCCTTGCATATTGGAGAGTCATCAAAATATGAAGCCATGCTACATTTCAGTCTGCCTCCACTGCTTGAACAACCTCTCTGGCCTGCCAAGTGTAATTTGGAGTACCCTGAAGTGGCTGTAATTTATGCTGAGCAGTGTGAAATTGTTCTTCTGTGCTCAGTCCTGTAGAAAAATCAGCATAGCTGGAGGGAAGGTCCTTGCTCAGTGGGCTCATACAAAGGTTGCTGAAGCACTGAATTATGAAAGGGGACATACTGTGTCTTCCTGAGTCACGATATTATTGTGCCTGCCTTCCAGTATTTGATTTACCCAAGCCATGTCATTTCTTCATTTAAAACTTTCCACAGGCCCGAGATTGTTATGAATAATGAGCTGTTAGAAATGCAGAGTGCATCTGAACATTAACGCTTAGCTTTGGTACAGCTGCTATGGCCTTTTGAGTATTATTTTTATCAAGGCATTCATGGCCTTTCTTTTAAGGCAGGTCATTAATTAAATTTGTCCACAGACATGAAGAGCAACAAGAAAAGCTTCCATAGGTACATCAGTGATAAAAGGAAGACTAGGGAAAATTTGGGCCTTCTCCAGAAGGAAACGGGAGACCTGGTTACCCAGGATATGGAGAAGGCTGAGGTATTCAATGACTTTTTTGCCTCAGTCTTCACCAGAAGCAGCTCCAGCCAGACCGCCCAGTCACAGAATGTAAATGCAGGGCCTGTGGGAAAGAAGAACTGCCCACTGTGAGAGAATATGAGGTTTGAGAACATCTAAGGAGCCTGAAGGTTCACAAGCCCATGGGACCTGATGAGATGCATTCATGTGTCCTGAGGGAACTGGTGGATAAAGTGGCTGAGCCACTATCCATCATATTTGAGAAGTCATGGCAGTCTGGCAGAGTTCCTGCTGATTGGAAAGGGGCAAACATAACCCCCATTTTTGAAAAAGGAAGAAAAGAGGACGCAGGGAACTACAAGCTGGTCAGTCTCACCTCTGTGCCCAGCAAGATCATGGAGCAGATCCTCCTGAAAACTATGCTGAGGCACAGGGAAAATAGAAGTGGTTGCTGACAGCCAACATGGCTTCACTAAGGGCAAATCGTGCCTGATGAATTTGGTGGCCTTCAGTGGGGTTACAGCACTGGTGGATAAGGGAAGATCAACTGCTGTCATCTTCCTGGAGTTGTGCAAAGCCTTTGACACTTTCCCACATGACACCCTTTTCTCCAAATTGGAGAGACATGGATTTGACAGGTGGATCACTCGGTGGATAAGGAGTTGGATGGATGGTCACACTCGAAGAGTTGCAGGCAACGGCTCGATGCCCAAGTGGAGGGCAGTGATGAGTGGTGTTCCTTGGGGGTTGGGGTTGGGTCTGACACTGTTTAACATCTCTGTTGGTGACAGGGGCAGTGGGATCAATGCACCCTCAGCAAGTTCACCCCCGACCCCGAGCTGTGTGGTAGGGGGCACGCTGAGGGCAGGGGTGGCACCCAGAGGGACATGGGCAGGCTGGAGAGGGGGGACCGGGCAAACCTCATGGGGGTCAACAAGGCCAAGGGCAAGGTCCTGCCCGTGGGTCGGGGCGATCCCCAGCACAGACCCAGGCTGGGCCCTCGAGGAGCGGCTGGAGAGCAGCCCCGAGGAGAGGGGCTGGGGGGGCTGGGGGGGGGAAAACTGCCCGTGAGGCAGCCCCGTGCGCTGGCAGCCCAGAACCCACCCGTGCCCTGGGCTGCAGCCAGAGCAGGGGGGGCAGCAGGGCCAGGGAGGGGATTGTCCCCCTCTGCTCCGCTCTGGGGAGCCCCCCCTGCAGTGCTGGGGCCAGCTCGGGGGCCCCCAACAGCAGAAGGACCCGGAGCTGCTCGAGCGGGGCCAGAGGAGGCCACGGAGATGCTGGGGGGGCTGGAGCAGCTCCCCTGGGGGGCCGGGCTGAGAGAGTTGGGGGGGTTCAGCCTGGAGAAGAGAAGGCTCCGGGGGGACCCTGAGAGTGGCCTCCCAGGGCTTAAAGGGGGGGCAGGAGACTGTGGGTCAGGGGGGTGGGGATAAGATGAGGTGGAACAGTTTTAAGCTGAAAGAGAGTAGGTTTAAGTTATACATAAGGCAGAAATTGTTCCCTGTTTGGGGGGTGAGGTGCTGGCCCAGGGTGCCCAGAGCAGCTGTGGGTGCCCCCTCCCTGGAAGGGTTCAAGGCCAGGTTGGACGGGGCTGGGAGCCCCCTGGGCTGGGGGAAGGGGGCCCTGCCCGGGGCAGGGGGGGCACTGGGGGGGCTTTCAGGTCCCTTCCAATCCAAACCAGCCTGTGATTCCATGATTATGCAGCTGCAATACATTATTATATCTTTTTTTTTAATTCTGTAGTGGATGGAGTGTTCTGCTTCAAAGATGTTCAAACACTGCTCTCAGTTTCTGAAACAGCACAGACATATTGTTCACTTTTGTTGGCTGGGAAATTATGACATCCAAATTTGCAAAAAGACCAGTTTACGTTTAGGCCTTCGTTTATATATTTTCTTATTTTAACTATTGAAGTGTAACTATTGCAGTATGAAATTAGTGTAATGAATTGGTATTTCAATATACTCTATTAGCTAATTTTAATTTACATATAAACACTCTAATAAGGCTGTAAGGAGATACATTCTCCTAATCATCATTGGGGTTTCTGTAGAAGTTTGATCTTACCACTGTAAGTCAAAAAAAAGCAAAAAAAAAGCAAAAAAAAAAAGAAAAAAGTTTGGTCTATCAGTTTTTAGGATCAACTTGAAATAATGCAAAGCGGCCTGCTTCTCTCCAGTTGTTAGATATCCACCATCACCCAAAATTAGCAATTTCACTAGGTCTCCTAGAATTAAGGAGGTTACTACTTGTCACTTTTGAAAATATTTTAAATTATAAAATAACACCTCATATTCCAAACATTCATGACAAATAAATGAGCTGAAGGACTGATACTTGGCCCAGAGTTTAAGTGACACGGACTGGTTATCATTCACATTTGTTTGAACTCTCTTCTGCAGCCAAAACTACACAGCAGGTGGTCCTGTATCTGCTCTGTTCTCTGCAAAGAGTCTTAATAGCATGAAGATGCATTGCTTTGTGTGGTTTTCCTTCTTTCAGTTTGGAGTATTATGGACAACACGAGAGCTGGACTGGCAGCAACCAGGGGACTGTTTTTATAACATGAAGCTGAGGGTATGTGTGCTGTGCCCTCTCAGGTGGCACACGGGTGTTTCTGAGAGCCTGTCTTGGGTCTGGGTGAGGTGGAGTGAGCAGCCCCCACGGCACTGTGCTTCGCGTGGGTAGCCAAAAAGGTGCTGACGACACCCCAGTGTGTTGGCCACTGCTGAACATCACTCGCACAGCATCAAAGTTATCTCCGACATGCCCCCCTCACCTGTGGGCTGGGGGTGGGCAAGATCTGGGGAGGGGACATAGCCAGGACAGCTGACCCAAACTGACCAAAGGGATATTCCATACCCTGTGACATTTTCTCAGCAATAAAAGCTAAGAGAAAGGAGGAGGAGGAGGAAGAAGGTATTCGTTATTACAGCATTTGTCTTCTGGAGCAGCAGCTATGCATACTGAAGCCCCGCTTCCCAGCAAGGACATTGCCCAAGCAGACATGTTTGGCCAACATTGGACCAACATTTGGTTGAAAAATGTTGTTTCAAGCTATATTTATGTATAAATGCATTCACAGACACAGAGACACCTGGTTGTCTAAGCACTGTCCTGGCAGCTGTAATCCCCTATATTGTACTTTTTGACCTGACACTAACATCCTCAAAAGCCTTGTAAGTATTATTTTACATCTCTAAGTTTTCTTTCTATGCTGCAAACTGGAAATTGTAATCTTTATAGCCTAGGCTTAATACATAAGTACAGATGATAGAAGCATTACTCAATACTATCATTTTCATGCCATGTTATTACTCAGAGCACACCTGAAACCAATGATTGTTTTCTGAAGGCTTAGGAAAAAAAATGTAATGATTGGGATGCTTCCGTGCCTACCATATTGCAATGTACTTTGCTCTTTGCAAAAAAAAAGCAAAAAAAAAATCTTTGCTGATAGGCTGTTTTGTAATTCTCTTGTTTGTATCTTCTGCATATCTTTAGAGAGAGATTCACTAACCACTAGCAGGATACAAGACATACTAGCAGTGAAAGTAAAGTTTTCGGTAAATGTTATTTTAGGTACTGAATAAAGTAAACACTGTGTTGTTAGACTGGAACTGTATGTGTGGTTTTCATCCTTGAGCAATCGAAGGATTACTTTTCCAATTATGCAGTTTGAATTGTGCAATATTTTAGTTGATTATGGATATAAAAGAGCTTGCTTATCATCAGAGTCATTGCAGGCAACATCCTAGTAAAATACCAAATAGGATGCAAATAAAATGCATGTTAGTCATGTTCTAAGGATGTGGGCAGTTATCCTGTGCATGTGCACAGTTTGCTGTTGTTGATCATGAAGGGAAGGGTAATGGGAGAAAGAAAGGGGAGAAAAGAAAGAAGAAAGAAAAGGCAAGGTGAGTCAAGGAAAGGAGAAGAGCAGAATTAAGAAATTATTTACACTGGGAAAAAAAAAAAAAAAAAAAGCTCAGCTGATCTTTTCTGCTTCCTATTTTGGGCTTGACTCTCTGGATTGCCTAGGAAATGTTTAACAAGCGTTCACTAGAAGAGAAAGCTTTATCTACATTAGAACTCAGGGGCTTCACTAGAAAAAACATTTCAAACACAGAAATAAGAGCTGCCTAACATCCTTCATTTTAAGGCATGTGCTTTAGATATTTTTATATTTTTTCCCCAAACATTAATTTCTGGGCTTGAAAGTAATATGATATTTTGTGTCTGGATCCTCTTTTAAGATACCTAGCCCTGATCTTTGCGAATCTGCTAAATACAGCTAATCCTTTCTGTGACTACCGTGATAGCCATCAGCCAATCTTGGTATAGTTTAAACACCTCCGCTTGTGTTTTCCAGCAAGAAAAATGTATTACAGCATGAAGAAAGTATTCTGCTTTTGCTTCTTGCCTATTCATAGATTGCCAGTTCTTTTGCCTACTTGTAGTTTGCCAATGTGTCCCTTCTCTTTAGGAAAAAAAAAAAAAAATACAAAAACCAAACCAAACCAAACAAAGCAAAGACAGTTTTTTTTTCAGTCTGTTCGGTGTGGAACACATTTGTAATGCCTCTGGTAGCCTTCACAGCTCTACTGTGAACTTTCTTCATTAAATTCATGTTTTTGAAATGTGCCAAAACTAGACACAGCTTGCCACTGAGGTATCTGTGCTGCTGACGAGAGCAGAACAGTAACTTCACATGTGTTGCAGCATATACTGCTGTTCATACATCCAAGTATGACATTTTCCACTTTGGAACAGCATAAACTTACAACTCATGTTCTGCTTAATGTGATCCACAGTAATTTCCAGAGTCTTTTCTGCAGAATTAAGAACTAGACAGTGAGTGTGGTATCTGTATAGTAGGTTTTACATTTGCTTTCCTTTTATTGCATCCCGCTGTGTAATTCAAATAGTGTCAAAAGTTTCTGAGTGCATTTATAAACCAAACCCGTAACCTCATGAAAGAATGAAATCAAGTTTATCTGATGTAGTCTGTTGTCCAGAAAAGCATCTTGATTTTTGCTTTTTAATTCTTCGTGAGCTGAATGTTTTATCATGTCTCATATTTGTTCGGTTTCTGACCTTTGGAGCAATGCTAGTACATATCTAGTCATCTCAAATTTCCCTATATATTCTAAGACATACTGAAAAAGACTGTCAGCAGACTAGCTATGTTCTCAGATAAGTTTTTCAGAATACTCAGTTGAAACTTCTCAAGGAATCATGACTTTAAAATGTCCTTCAGATATTGTCCAACATGTTCCTTGGTTACTAATGGACTGGAAAATATTACATGTGCCTCATATAATACACAAGCCTGGGATAAAGGAGTTTCCATTCAAATTTACCACAGCACAAAGCTGGGAAAGAAGTACATTGAATGTCAGTTATAATTCATAATGTTATTGACATCTGAGATCTCTGAAAAAGTAGTGCGGTATTCAGTGGGGACATGTGGAAAGAATGTATCTTGCCAAGAATAATTAGCTATGCAAAAATAGGATGGGGAATAACTGGCTGTTTACCAGTTCTTCATGAAAAGATCTCATGCGTATTGTGGATGATAAACTGAGCATGAGTCAACAACTTTGTGCTATGGCACAAAAGGCAGACATAGTATTGAGCTATGTATAAAGCAACTTACTCTTAAGGACACATAAAGTCCTTCTGCTGTAGTCAGGTACTACGTGAAATGCTATCAAAGGTGCTGGGCCCCGTAATTTGAGAAATACGTAAGCAAAGTGGTGTAATCAGTGAGACTAGAAAAGCTCTTAAATATAAAATATGCTCAGAAAAACTGAAAGATCTAGGACTGTTCAGTTTAAATATGACCAGGGGGAAAATTGTAGCCATTTACAAGTAGATAAAGAAATTTTGCATCAGACAAGCAAAAAATCTGTTTCCCACATCTGTGTTGGTTATGCCAAGACATAACATGCCTGCACTGCTCCAAGAAAGAGTTCAGTTTATCCCTGAGAAATGTTCTCTGGGGGTAAGTGCTGTGAAGCACTGAAACAGGTTTCTGGAAGTGGTTGCATGTTCTTTATCAGGCTAGACAGACACCAGGTAGTAATGACTTAGGGTGTGGTATAGAAAAAAGCTTTTTATGGAGAGAAAAGCTTTTTGGTTCCCAGCCACTGTACAATTTCCTTTAGTAAAATGCTCACATGGACAGCAAGTAATTTCTGATGGTACCTCAAAAATATTTTCAAATTCTCACTCGTGTTAAACCATCCCATAGCTGTACCCATGATACCATCACAGGCCAACACTTGCTGCAATGTTAGGTAGCAAGGTGGCATCTCTTACACATGCAGTTGTTTTTTGGCTGGGTTGCAAACTTCCTATCTGTGTGGTAAAGCTCAAAAAACCCTCCAAATACATGCAACGCTGCCTTCCATTGCCCAAGGCAGCCATAACGCATATCAGACTGGGCCACTCTGTTTAGTTCAGTCTTTCACTGAGTGTTATAAAGAGTTAAGTCTGTGCTTTCGGGGTGTTGTGTAGTCTATTGTTCGTGTATCTAGAGGACTTCTTGAAGTGGAATGAAGTCTGTGGATCTAAACCAGTGTGTCTTTGGCACTGTGAGTTTTTGTATAATTTTGTAGAAATCTCTAGAATCTTATCTACTCTAGAAACAGAAAATTTTCTGGTGCAAATGTGGCTTGAATTTCCTCAGGAACTAGTGACTGTCATCTCAAATGTTAACCCTTTTAAGTTTAGCATACCATTTCTGGCTGGTTTTCTTCAATTCAGTGTATAGAAACATAAGCATTTTTAAAAAAAAAAAAAAAAAAAAAAAAACAAAAAACAAAACAACATATAACGAAATTCTCCGCATATTTCTTTCCCTGTCAGGGGAGTGGACAACAAAACAAAACAGCAAAAACATTAATCTTGATGCTTAGTGTATTTATGGAAAATTACTACTGTTACAGTATAAAACAAAGAGTGGAACTGTATAATCTGTTCAGGTCGAGAACTGGTCAGGTTCAGGAGGCTTTGACACTACAAAATCCAACACAGTTATCTGCTCTGGGGGTATGCCCACCACTGATTTAGTCTCAAACAGCTGCTAAAGCCAGCATTTTCCTGCATGCAGTTTTAAAGTAAATAAGCATTATTTTTAGTTTGCTCTAAAATGCTCTGCTTTAAAGCTCAGTGTCTCCAGAATGGCTCTACATTGATTGACCACATCGATTCTACCATCATGGTAGGTGGCCATGTGCATAAAATGTCACCAATCCTGAATTGCATCGGAAGTGTCCATGGATCTGGGCCTCTAGCTTGGTGCTAAGGGAAATAAAATACTACAGCATTACCTGGACGCTTACAGTTTTGGGTTTGTACCTCTCTGCCAAATCATGCAAAGGTATTTGATATAAACAACAGCAGTATTCCAAAACAAGCAGAAATTTGGAAGGAGGGACCAGAGGGCAGCCTAAAATCCTGTAAGCATTATTGCTCTGGATGCAGGCCCACACAGGAACAATTTGCGATCTGACCTTGCAAATGAACTTATAGCAGAGGACCAAGTTTACTGGTGATTTTGAGATGCAAGAGATCAGATCTTCTCAGAGGGTTATACTTAACAACTGTGTCGGAATTGAAAGCCCAGAGCTTCCACCTATTAGAAACCTATAATGTGTTCAAAAGAGAGTGGATTGCCAAACTGTTGAACTGCCCAAAACACTACAAACAGATGATAAATATCATCATCTATAATGAATTAATAAAATAAAGACATTTTAGTTTTCAGAATGTTATTCAGATACAGGTCGTACAGTTTGCTGCAGATAATTTGTCAGATTAGCAATTTTTTAGCAAGTAATTATTTTCAAAGAACATGTCCATTGTCTAGCCTGCTCTGCACTTAGTAGAAAACTGTTGAGCGTGTTCTAAGAAGAAATATGAAGTGCCAACTCAAAGGTAATGTAGCCTTCTTCCACAACAAAGCCAATATCTGGAACAGAGCAAGTTACCTTTTTTAAGAAAGCCCATAATGCATGAACATCTAGAAGTGTATGTAGGTCATAACCCAACTTGCCTTTTCTAAATTTTTAGCATTGTCTCATCTACTTTGTGAAGAATTTGCTGAGTAAGCATGAATACGTGATTCAAGTTTTGCCTTTTAGGCTATTTTAGGTACAGAGATTTCTTTATCTAAATTGAAGTGATGAAATACAAATATAAGTGCAATTTGTGTGTCTGACCTTTGCCTTTTACTTTCCTGATGTAACATGCGCAATATAAGATAACTCATATGGTGCCACAATTCTGTCTTCTGTGCCAGGCTGCCCACCAACCAGATGTGCCTAAGAGTTGTCGAGCTTTATGCACAGGATTAAATAATAATAGTGAAAATAAAATAAATGGTAAATTAAAAAAATAGCAACAACAATAGTAATAATAATAATCTAGGTCTACCTCTGGAGAGAAACTCACATGATGAGTAAAAGTCAAAAGGTCAGCTGCCTTCTGACAAAATTAAATGAGAACATCACGTATTTGATAGCCAAGAATACTTCCAATTTTTTGTCAATCTTAACTTTCTGTAGTCTCAAGAAGCATTTAAAGGAGTTTGTCCTTAGAATTCAAAACATAGCAAAAACAGAATGAAACTGTCTTTAACACATTGAGCTATTTTAAATCTTTCTTGCTTAGAAAGGAACAAAATATGTCAGTCGTTTCATTGACTGCTTTCCCAAATTTTTAAAATAGTCCATATTTCCTTAGCAACATTGTTTGCTGTTCTTTTTTTTCTTTTTCTTTTTTTAATATTAATTATGTAATTGTGCTAACAAATAGTTCCAGTATACATCTTGGCAGTTGTTTTCTCTTTTTCCTTTAAAAGTATTAGAAAAATAAAAGAGGGTCTTCCATATATATCTTTCCAGATATTAGGAAATATTTTGGTTTAAGAGATAACAGAAGACATTACAAAGACACTGAAAGGGTCAGATAAACATGCTTCACCTCCTTGGGAAGAAAACAAGACTAGCAATCCCATTTTGTAGATTACAATGAAAAAAATAGCCAAACCACAGCAAAGCCCTGATTCTGGCTGGCCAATAAGTGATGTCTTTTTAATCAATAAATTGATATAAACTTATATGATTTTCTAAGATTACATCTTTTCCAAAGGGAAGATGATATTGTCTGTTAATTTGTATGTCCTAATCCTTCTATGTTTATTATATTTAAAAGTGTCAATTCAGATTGAATGAACATCTGCAGTAGTTCTCAAGAGAGAAAAAAGAATGTTATATGTTAAAGCTGTTTCTCATCATTCTAGTCCTGGAAAAAAATACGTAAAGTAAGCATCCTATTACTTCATATAGAAGGAAAAAACCTAGTTTAGTTTCTTTTTTTTTTTTTTTTTTTTTTTTTTTTTTTTTTTTTTTCCTGTTCTAAAATGATTAATAAATCATTATAGAATTATACCTTGGGAGTATAATAGAATATATAATAATGTAATACATAATATAATTATGGCATTATACCCTGGAGAAGACACATGCGGAAGACAATTATTACTAAAATTATTTCTAGCCAGTGTCTTAGAATTATAACAGACACAGACCTACACAGGGTGTTGGATACTGTGTTTAATGTTCTCATAAGTTGTGAAAAAAAAATAATTTGTAAGTTAGAAACATTTGAGAGGGAAGTTTATGGGAAAGGTGACACCATGAGTGGAATAGGAAGTAGGAGACCTGGAAGCTACCAGAGGGATCCTTGCAGATAATGAAAATAAACAAGTTTAGCTAGGAATAGTGTAAGAGAATCAGTCGATGGGAATATGTCACTGTTTACAAGAAAAATTTGTAGTAATGAAAACAAGATCAGGGATAAAAACAGTCAATTCTGAAAACAAAGTGGTCAAAACAGAACCATAGATGGACGCTCCAGTCAGATAACAGTAGTCAAGAAGGGCAGGAGTGGAGGCAGCTTGGGACAAAAGCTAAACAGTTGTCTTTTCAATGCTAGAAGAGAAGTACGCTGGTAGCATAACTTCTTAAAACAGGAAAAAAAAAAAAAAGTACAGTTTAGTAATAGAACATGTGAATAGGAAGTCACAGAATCTTTGTAATATGATGACAGTCTCTGAAGAAGCTGACAGTGTTTGATTTTTCTTGTCCTCATTGTGCAAGGCATGTATTTCAACTGGTAGCTTTTTTGCTATTACCCAGATTAAAAACAAACAAAAACCTTACAGTTACTCACCCAAGAAAGAAATACAAAAATAACTTCATTATGCACAATGGCTCTGTATTTAATGGATTAAAGACTTTAAAAAGTCTAGTGCCTGCTTGGAAAAAAAAAAAAAAAATAAAAAATAAAAAAAAGAGAACGTGCTTGAAGGGAAGTTAGAAGGTAATACTCTTCTTTAAAGAAGTATGGTTTGTAATTATGTAGTTCATTCCAGCTCTCACATAAGTCTTTCTAGATCTTTTTCTGTAGAATACTTGTGTTCTGGAACACCAACTTAGTTAATTTTCTGGGACATTTTTCTTCTATTGCCATCCAGTTTAGGAATATGAGACACACAGTAGTTCCATATGACAAATGTGTCATGGTAATGGAATAATAAATGTGTGCCCCTTGTGTCAAGTATAATATGTATTTTCAGTTGGTCCCTGTAATGATATATTGTATGATTTTCAGCATTAAATATATCTTTCAACATATATCATCACACTACTATATGAAAATAAAGCTTACAGGAAGTAGTGGTCATCACTGAATTGCTCACCATTGCTTTCAAGAAAAAAATCTTTGTAGGTTAATATGGCCTTGTGTATTTCTTGTCTACTTAACTTTTCAGTGTCTTTTTTTAGAGCTACTACCTAGAGGTAATAGTAAAAGTGATCCATCTCTGTGGGTTTTAATTTTTATGGAGCTTTCATTAACTGAATATAAAGGAGTGTTCACAGAAAATATTCAGATAGGTTTTTAAGAGTGTATGTGATCTCTGAAATGCAAAAATGTATCAAATTGAAAAAAATATACAGGTTTCAGAACACAAATATATTTTTATAGAAGACTATACTTGTGCTAAGATTCTTGGCTTCAGTGTAATCATTAAAAGCATCATAGGTTATGGTAATGTGCCTTCATGTGATAATGCTAATTGGGCCCACTCAAGAATACATTTGGGGAACAAAAATAACTTTTATACCTAAGAAATATGAAAAATTAGAAGGATGAAATGGATCAGATGTTGTGTCCAGGAAACAACTGTATTGCCAGCAGGTCGAGGGACCTGATCCTTCCCCTCTGCTCAGCACGTGTGAGGTCACACCTGGAGTGCTGGGTCCAGCTCTGGGCTCATCAGTACAAAAGAGACATGGACAGACTGCACAGAGTCCAATGAAGGGCCACCAAGGGGAGCAGGGACTGGAGTGTCTCTCCTATGAGGGAAGGGTGAGAGGGCCTGGTGAAGAGAAGCCTCAAGAGGATCTTTTCAATGTATATAAACACCTCAAGGGAGGTTGCAAAGAGGATGGGAGCAGACTTTTCAGCGGTTCCCAGGGACAGGACCAGAGGCCATGGGCACAAATGGAAACACAGGTGGTCCCATCTGAACATCAGGAAACTCTTTTTCACTGTCAGGGTAACTGAGCACAGGCACAGACTGCCCAGGGAGCTTGTGGAGTCTCCCTCCTTGAAGATATTTAAAAAACATCTAGACACAGCCCTGGACAAACAGCTCAATGTGTCCATGCTTGAGCAAGGGTGTTGGACAAGACGACCTCCAGCAGTCCCTTCCAACCTCAACCATTCTAGGAAACAATCACCCTTAGTTGCAATAGAGAGTTCCTACTTTTGCCGTTGCTTATTTACATCCTCGGTGATGTTATCAGGTGGTACCTCAGCTCGGTGCCTGACTGAGCCTGTACCTTCTGAAGAGAGTTGGAGAAAGTATCTACGTTCTTCTGGAAATTATTTTGGGATTCACTGAAGCGTGCCCAACTGATGCTCTGGAAGAACTAACGTAGAAGGCAATCTTAACTTGCTGGACAGAGTACACGTGTCCACCTAAGCAAACCCAGAAGGTCTATCAGTGAAACGTGGACCCAGGCTCTTCCCAGATGTATAGTGTACCAGCATTCACTCTTAGGTTATTTTACAGAGCTGACCTGACAAACAGAAGGGCTGGGTAAGTTACACCCTCTTAATAAGGATAGCAGTGACCACATACTCTCTAGACATACTGACTCCCGAACTGTCCCTTGGGCTGCTCTGTTGTGCGTCATCTCTAGAGTAGGTCACTGGCTGTAAAGCACATACTGGTCTCCAGGGAGTGCACAGAAAACCCTGATCTCTCATGCCATCGAGAGCTCTCTTTAACTATCATCTCCATATCCTTCAAGTCATCATCTTATATGCGTAATTCGACTCTCTTTCAGGAATAACTCATGTTCCTGTCACATATTTATAAATAATTATAACTTTAAGAAATGGAAAGGGTAAGGAGAGACAGGACAATTTAAAAAAAAAAAAAAACAAAACCAAAACAAAACAAAAACAAAACAGAAGGGAGAGAGCATTTGGCTTCTATGCGCAGATGACATATAATTTCCAACAACTTGAGGAGGAATAGTTATATTGCCTTTAAGACTTGTTCATTTATTTAAAAATATATATCTCAAAATTTAATTTGTGGTTTCAGGGTCTAAATATAGAAAATTGCATAATGCCCTTTTAAACTTCAGTGACTAAGAATGATCACATTAAATGAATATAGCATGCATGGAGTTTGTTAAAACAACTTTTTCCATTGCAACAACTTAAATCTCTCCAATATTGAATATGCTAAAATATAACATGCATACTTTTAAGGTGCAAATGTTATATTCCTCTAGATATGATGAGGAGGTAAGAACCAACAGAAACCGATGTATCCTATCAAGGTTACTCTGAGAATAGAGTTAAAGAATTTGTGGTTTGTAAAGAACATCCTTTTTCAAAAACATTTGGCTTCGAAATTTCACTCATGACCGTTCAGGTGTCTCTTATGTTTAACAACAGCATTTTTTTTCCATTTTTTTTTCCATCAGGTGCTTCATTCCAAATGCCTACGCTGCTCTCTTCACCGCTGCTCTGGTGCCATTGATGTGCTTGGTAGTGGTTTTTGTGGTGTTCATCCACGCCTACCAGGTGACCCCACAGTGGAAGGCGTACGATGACATTTTCAGAGGAAGAACAAATGCTGCAGGTATGATTCGTTCGCTCCCCATGCACAAACAAGTTGGACTTTCAGAACAGTACTGAGTGTTCTCGCCAGTTCAGGAAACCCCACTAGAAACCACAGTTCAGTAGGTACCTACGCACTTGTTTAAGTGTGCTAGTGGTCCCTTTGAAGTCTGAGAAAGTACTTTAATGATGGAAGTTGTGCAGATGCTTAACTGTTTTAGGAGGATAAAAATGTGTTAAACCCAAAGCAAGAAATTGGTATCGTTGGTTATGTCTGGTGACACGCACAGCCCCCGGCCCCCGCGTTCCACACCGCGGTCCCGCTCGGGCTACCTCCTGGGGTGTTTGGGGTTAATGCCTCTGTTTTGAAATTTCCTAGTGCTGCTCACAACCGAAAGGCGCTTGAAAGAAAAGATCTGTGTCATGCAAAACAGGAAGTATAGGTCGGTCTCCTCTGTCAGAAAGATTTCAAATACAATAATGTTCCCAAAATAAAGTTGCAGCAGTTTAAGCTGATACCATAATAATAGGATGCTCTGTGGGAAGCTTAGACATTTTTTTTTTTGTTTTCATGATGTTTTGGGAAAAAAAATTTGAGCTTCATAACCAAGTGAAAATATACAGATGTTAACAAAAGTGCATCTATTTTCTCCCTGACTGCATGAAGCCAGTAAGATTTTATAAACTTGTGAAAGATTTTTGAATCATTTTTCCCAGTTCATTAAATAAGTATCATCTGAATTTAAAAGGGACAGTGGATTATTTAAAAAGTCCATTGACTAGTGCAGTGCTTGTAACTCTTCAGATTTATAAAGAGCATCTGTCTTGTTCAGTATCAAATTTACAGTGATAATTGTATTATGAAATGAGGGGTTGTGGGGCTTTTAATATTTCGGTTATAGAACTATATTCCTTTTATGAGAAAATGATAATAAACATTAAATATTTATTATCTGGACATTTGTTCAAATATTAATTTCTTTTTTAGTGACAAAATGTCAGTTTGATTATGAATTTGGATAAGGTCTGATAAACATAGCTTATAAATTTGATGCTCAAGACCTTAGTTGCACTTTGCTCTTTCATTTATTTCTGATATAAAAGAGACTGCCTGGAGCAATCACAAAGGTGGCTCTTTATTCAGTCTTGAATAATACAGTTTATTTATTTATATATTTTTTTAATATCTCTAAAGATGGAAATTCCATAGTCATATATTGAAGCTTAAGGCTTGTCTCAGAGCAGTTAAACCAAAGGAAAAAAAAACACCTAAATATTGAAACAATACACTAAGTAAAGTCGGCGTGCAAAATGGCAGAAAGTATTAATAGGAGTTATATCTACATTACATAAAGTAATTAAATAATGTGGTTGAAATAAAACTTTGTTTGATTTAACATAGGATTCAGGGTGTTTTCTTTCTCCAATAGAGTCCAGAAAATGGTATCATGAATGCTGGGGTCTCAGAATAAGAGAAAAAGAAAAATCAGGGAGAGGTGTTCAGTATAATGTGAATAATAGCTTCTTTTTAAAAAAAAATCAGGTTGTAACTTTTACTACTTGTGCACCTGCATGGCAAACTGGTGTTTTGCTACCACAGGGCTTTTGCAAGCACAAATGAAAGTATCTTGTGCAGTGTGGGCGAGAGCAAGTTGGAGAGAGGCTGTTTTAGAGAAGAAAAAGATCTGCCTGCTGAGTTGTACCATGCCTGGGGTTGTATAAGGGCTCTCTGTGTAGCGGTGTTTATAGTGTAAGCTTTCAGAAAGAAAGGCTGGTGATTTCTGTAGTTTGTAACCTTGCTTGTAACTACATAACATGGTACTAACTGTTAACTAAAGGCCTCTGACTTTCTGACTATTTATCTCCTGAAATTTGAGATGGTGATATTATATTTGCATTATTTTTTTACGTTTTATGGGCATATTGTGCTTTTAAAGACATATTCAAAGGCAGTTTGCAGTGGTAAGACCTACTACCACTTTTCAGTTTTGCCTCTTGCCCTATGACACACCCTTTGGAGAAGTTCACTCTGCTGCCTCCACGTCCTTACAAACACATTGAGATCTGCACCCACTGCAGTGCTGTTATTGCAGCCACCTCGGAGGATGCTATGGGAAACAAAATTTTTCATTATGGCAAAGCTGCCTGCAGTCAGTTGTGTGATGGTATCTTGATGCTGCAACAGAGAGGGGTTCCTGGATCACACCGAGTTCTGGCTTTCATGTCACCTACAAGATCCTATGGGATAGGGAAGTCTTCTGGCAGCACTGCCTCCTTAGGTTGCACAGACACCCATTATCTTGCTGGTTTATTATGGCAAGGAATATGCCAGGGTTTCTCTCTGTTTCTTCCAAAACCAGCGGGAAGGTGGAGCTACCAAGCAACACTTGTCTATGTTTAGTGTCTTATTCTAGCTTGTCTCTGGCTGTCGTCCCCAAACTGTTTGTTCAGTCACCCACAACAATTAATTCCTACAGCAAAAAAACCCTTTCCCAGACTCCAGCCTGAGGTTCAGTACCCAAACCTCCTCACTTTGAGCAGTGCAGTAACTAATGGGAAAAAATAAAAATGAAAAAAAAAAATTTCTCTGCTTTGAAAAACTGTCTGCTCTCCTCCAGTTACCCTCTATAGAGAGAGAACAAAATTCCAGGTGAATGACACTGTAAACAATTCTGACACATCAAATGCAGAGAACTATAAACATAGGCAGAAATATTTTTAAATAGGTTTTTACCAGTAATTGTGAACACCTGTTCATGATGCTATGATTTAAATTCCAGAGATCAAAGAGTATTGTAGAAAGGAAAAAGTGGCATATATAGACATGTAATTATCATTTATACATAGATATTGATACAAACACCTATTTGCATGTGAATATTTAAACTAGTACTGTTTATTCCTTTTCTGGGAGTCATTCAGTTAGAAGATAGTTAAAATTGCAGTGTGATACAGATGAACCCATGTGGATTCTGCAATAATTCATGCAAAACATTACTGAATGCTGTCAGTAAAAATAAAACAGCAAGGTCACTGGACTGCATATTACCATAAAAGAGAAGAAGGGGTTGGATATGCAGATCTGAAAGAAAAAAAATGTTATCTGGCTTCTAGATCTACATTCTTTTGGTCATTTCATAGATTGTAAGAAAAGCCTCTTAAACCATAGCTGGTAATTCTGAAGTTACATATTTGTGATCTATAGTTGAGAAAGGCTATTACCAATTTTAATAGAAATTTAGTGGGAATAGAAATAGTAAAGTTTATCCTCGTTTGTAGCATATACTGTTTGGTTGTTTTCTTTTTTTTTTTTTTTTTAAATAAAATGAATATGCAAGTGGCTAAGTGAAAAATCGAGTCAAATTTTTTTCATACTCTCTTCTCCTATTGTTGGAATACTCTGAAGCTTAGTTTGCAAAGAAGGTTCATCTTGAACTATCCAGAATCATGGAATCATAGAATGGTTTGGGTTGGAAGGGACCTTTAAAGGTTACCTAGTCCAACCCCTCTGCCACAGGTAGGGACATCTTACACTAGATCACATTGCTTAAAGCCCCAACCAACCTGACCTTGAACACTTCCGGAGATGGGACACCCACAACTTCTGTGGACAAGCTGTTCCCGTGTCTTACCACCCTTATCATAAAAAATGTCTTCCTTTTATCGATTCTAAATCTTCCTTCTTTCAGTTTAAAACCATCGTCCCTCCTCCTGCTACTACAGGCCTGGTAAATAATCTTTCACAGTCTTTTTTATAATACTGAAAGGGCACACTAAGGTCCCCCCGGAGCCTTCTCTTCTCCAGGCTGAACCCCCCCAACTCTCGCAGCCCGGCCCCCCAGGGGAGCTGCTCCAGCCCCCCCAGCATCTCCGTGGCCTCCTCTGGCCCCGCTCGAGCAGCTCCGGGTCCTTCTGCTGTTGGGGGCCCCCCCGAGCTGGCCCCAGCACTGCAGGGGGGTCTCCCCAGAGCAGAGCAGAGGGGGAGAATCCCCTCCCTGGCCCTGCTGCCCCCCCTGCTCTGGCTGCAGCCCAGGGCACGGGTGGGTTCTGGGCTGCCAGCGCACGGGGCTGCCTCACGGGCAGTTTTCCCCCCCCCAGCCCCCCCAGCCCCTCTCCTTGGGGCTGCTCTCAATTCTTCATCTCCAAGTCTGTACTGTTACTGGTGGTTGCCCCATCGCAGGTGCAGGACCTTGTATTTGGTTTATTGAACTTCATGAGGTTCACATGTGCCCACTCCTTCAGGCTGTCAAGGTCCCTCTGGATGGCACCCCCCTCCTTGAGCATATCTTCTGCACCACTCAGCTTGGAATCATCCACAAACTTGCTGAGAGTGCACTCAACCCCACTGTCTATGTCATTAATAAAGACGTTGAACAATACTGGTCCCAGTATGGACTCCTGAAGGACACCACTTGTTACTGATCTGTATTTGGACGTTGAGCTGTTGACTGCAATTCTTTGGATATGGCCATCCAGCCAATTCCTTATCCACCAACTAGTCCATCCACCAAACCCATACCTCACCAATTTAGAGACAACGATGCTGTGAGGGATCATGTCAAAAGCCTTAGAGAAGTCAAGATAGATGACATCAGTTACTCTTCCCTTATCTACCAGCTCAGTCACTCCATCATACAGGGCCACCAGATTAGTCTTCTACAACTATTATTAGAATAAATTCTGTCTGCTGTAGTAAAACATTTTCCTGAACTTAGGTAGCAGTACTGTGTTTTACTATTTTGTTCTGCCTATAGGAGCAGAGAGTTTGTTGTTACCCACACTAAATGGGACTCCCGTGTATTTTTGTTACTAAGAGCAGAATAACGATGATGGGTTTCACCATACATATCTAAGAGAAAGATTTTGCCAAGTGGTAACTGCAAATGGGATCTCTTTGTACATGGCTATATAGTTCCTTGGAAAGCTATAGGATATAATTGGGCTTTTTTACGTATATTTTTACACATGTAGTAATTTATTAGGTGTACCTCCTTTGCTGTCATGCATGTATTTTTCATAGTCCTCCAGATTTATTCTGGGTACTCGTGAGTAAAGCCACATCTTTATATTCTGTTCTGGTAGTTTCCAGGCTTTTAAGAAAACATCATGACACAAGTACAGCTAGCCAAGCAAAACTTTGTTTTTTAGCAATTATCAATTCCTTTGGCAGTGGTCTGTGATCTTCTTGTAGAGTTTATCATACGCTTTTCTTATGCCTGGGAATATGTTTAAACCAAAGTTGTAGTGGAGAATAATCACAAATAAATAGAATTTGCCAAATCCTAATTTGATCAATATGCGTATTTTTCATTGCCCTGTCTGGAACACCAAATACCTGAGGTTGCCCTCTCGTGTTCTTTTTCTTTGCTCCAGAATTACTCTGTTACTAGTTGTGTTTTTTTCCATGGTGATTGATATAGCTTGCTTAAGTCAGGGAATTTTCCTCAACAGTAGAAGGCTAGAAGAAAGGGCAACGGGAGAGTCAAGATTTAATTATCTCTTAGAGCAGGCAGCTCTTCCTCCTCAAAAGTGAGTGTTGGAAAATAGTGTGAAGGCTGATTTACAAAGAATGTCAACTCTACCTCTAGTACACTCTTTCAAAAATATTCATTGAGTTTGCTAGAAAAGAGGCTTCAGTTAGAACTGATTCAGTTTGCCAGCCTTTTGGCAAACATGTTCTGTTGACTGATTATTCTGCTCTATATAGAAACTTATTTCTCAAAAGTTAGCCTTGACAGGAGCCAAGTCAGAAGCATGCAATGGATAAACACCCTCTGGGTGAACTAATATTTAAGTTTGCAACAAGAAAGACTGCTTTTGAAGGAAATCAGCTGGTATAAAGCAGGATGGTTGTATTTGGCTGAAATAACAGGAGGTTGAAGGAGGCCTATATGAGAGATGATTGTTTTTTCTTGACAGTCCTAATATGCAAATATAGAAATTGAAGATTGATAAGACAACAACCCAATATACCTAATTTTATTTTCCAACTGTTTGCTAACCTTTCATAATTTTACAGAAAGATTTAAAAATATAAGAGAAGAATTTGAACTGAAAAATCCCCTGCATTTTTTCTGATAATACCTTTGTGAGTAGATGACCTCCATTTATTAAACATTTAGTGGCATAATTTTTGTTCCCTACACATAAATACGCAGTAGAGTAGAACTTACATGATTCAGATATCATCATTGTAAATGTGCCAGAATTAAAGATTAAAACTTCATGTTGCCAAAATAGAACCTCATGAAGAATGCCTTAGATATTTGGCTGTAAAATTTTAACTACCTTCTTGCGTGTTCCTTCATATAAAGTTCTTTAATATATTTATTGTCTTAGCAGTATGCAATTCCTGATCATGACAGAACATGTTCGATGGTCCACCTATAACTACTACCATCTAATCTTCCCAAGAAACAGCTAAGGTATACAAAATGCAAGTGCAGGACGTTCCAACCTTGCCTCTGTGCTCAGGAAATGATGCATTTGATTCTAAGTGAGAATGTCTATCTAAACCTGTAGTTACATGTCTTCCTTATCCTTATATGCTAAAATCTTAATTTCAAATTATAAATTACATATTGTGTATCTAAGAGAATTGAAGGAACAGTGAATTGCAAGAGTGCTTTCATCTTGAGATTACAATATGCATCTAGAAATCAAGAACCAGATGTTGGCTACCTCTGAACTGAAAGTCATGTACAGTATTCACAGTATTCATCCCTGTCACACATTTGATATTTCAGTATTCATAGTGCTCCAGGGGGTTTTCTTTTTTATAATTAGGAGAAAAACAAATCTTTGCCTCTGAGATTTTTACAAATACAGTGAAGACGAAATGCACAAGCATAATTACAAAATGTAATAAAGAACAAAGATCTGAATAAGATAATAACTTAAATGTATCATCTGCACTCATGTAATTTAGATTGTTTGCACTGTGTTTCACATGCCCAAATTAGCTTTCTTCCTTTAAAGAAATCTGCAGAAGCAAGTTAATTTGCATGAATTATGCTTGTACAGTTGTGAATTTAGCACTCATTGAATATTTTGCATAATAATTCTAAATAATTTTATTGTGTGGAGTACACAGGTTCAAATTTTTCTTTCTTTTTTGATTTGCTACTGTTCTGGGGTTTGCTGTGTTCCCTGCATAAAAATAATAGCATAAGCTGTAGTAAAATGCCTGGTTTTTCATTTGATTATGCCATAAAATGTCTTGAAGATGTATGAAAAAGGTTGCTGAAAAACTGAGATTTAGTGGAAAGTTTGGTGAAGCCAGTCTTCTGTGATTTTGTAGTAGTGATGTAATCTTTACGCTTAATGGGAGGTGTGTTTCTCTTTTAGGAGGTATTCTTTAATTTCAAACTCCTTGCCTCAAGGAGCAGCAAATCAAAAATATAAATGAACCAAAAATAATATTTTAACTTTTGCTGCTTCCTATTTTTACAAATCATCAGTGAAAAATTTTGTCCATTTGGATTTCATGGACATGTAGTTACCAGCTTTCTGATCTTCAGTATCAGCTGCTGTTGAATTCTGCACATCTTTGACATTCCCAATCTGGAATCAGAGATTTTGTCATGAGTCACTGATTGCATGTTGGTGGTGGTATTTTCTCCTTTGAACTCTATGAGGAAATCTGTTAGCTTCTTTATTTTGGCCACAAAATCTTGTTACCAAACTTCTTTTCTACAGCAGTTGTCAAAAGCAATTGAAAACGGAGCTAGCATGATTTGGGACATTGTTAGTCAAGTTAATTAAAAAAAAAAAAATGTTTTTTTGGCATTTTTGTAGTTCAGTTGCTAAGTTTAACCCATGACTTATTAAGCAATAGTCTGTAAATGTTTTACTAATTTAGGTCTCCCACAAATTGGTGAAATTCTGTGAAGCAATACATTCTCCCCAATTATCTAGGATAAAATGTTTGTAAAGATCTTTCAGGTTTTGCAGTAGGTCTTCATGTCTAGCCAAGAACAATTAAAAGCAATTAAAGTTGCATTATCAGTTTAACAACCTAAGGGGAAGACACATGGTAAATATTTATAGGTAAACTCAGAAGATCATTAAAGCCATATTATTTAATTGCTTCTTTTATTGACTTTCCTATTTTTAGAAAAAAAAATTAAACACTTCAGGCAATAGAAAAAGACATAATAGGGGCCAACACAGTGGTGAGAATACAAGCATTTGGATACATTATGAAAGCATAGTGCATTCTTCATTTTCCATAGTTATATCGTCTAGACGTTTGCTGCAAAGATATACTCACCATTACACTTCAGAGTTTTAATATTGCTTCATAATTTCCAGTTTTATTACTTTCTATTTGATTTAACATTTTTCACTGCTCAGACTCATTCTCCTGGAGAATTTTATCTATAATATCAAGTAAGGAAGGAAGGAAGAAAACCTTCAGGTAGTCTACCTGACAGTTTTGTAACGAAAGAGTCTGAATACCTAAAGTTAAGGGGTAGTTCTAACTCTACAGACAGAAGAAATAGAAAATTGGCAATTTGAAACTATGGAGTTTATTTTCTTTAGAATTACCCATCTATTCCAGGAAGAAGACAAGGTATTATCTTCTGAAATATATAATCTAATTCAAACTGAAAAGTAATGCTTTTTTTCTGGTACCAATTGCAAAAACATCATCAAAACCCACCTGCTTGACTGAACATGGTATTTTGAAGAGACTAATCTTGCTGTCCTGAAGAGAGTTCCAGTGCTGGCAATCCATGAATGCAATGTGTTGTTTTCCTAGTGTATTTCAGTTACTTTTCCTAGTGGTGCTACAGATTTTCTCCAGAGCAATGAGCTGTTCATCGTTTCATAGGGCTTATGACTTATGTCTGTTTTGATGCCTTTTTTCAAGTGAGTTGTTGGTTCATTCACACAGTAGGTTTCCTCTCTGCCCAAGTGATCATCCATTGTTTTTCCTAATGGTAAAATATAAAATACATAGCAAGAGGGCATTTTTAAAGAACCTTTTACTATGCGCCATGGACAGTTGTTGACTGAAATCATGCAGGAGGGTTTCCATCACTACTTCCCTCCCTGGAGAAATGGGTTGTGGGAGGCACCATCAAATTATTCTTTCATAATCAATAGGCACTCCACAGGGATAAGAGAGGTTGGCCGTGTGAACTGTCCCATCGTTAGCTGAAATTACAATGACATACGAATCTACCTCAATCTTCAACTTGCCATTAGGTGAACCATTAAAGATGTGACAGTGGCTTGTGACGGGGAACACTGTAAGGCCCCTCATTGCCTTCTTGTGCCTCTTTGCAGCTGCTTCCACTTTTTTCTTCTTCATTCCTCCTCTTCCTCCCAGCCTTGGACTAGTAGGAGGCTGCATGGGTCTTTGTGCTATCAGGTGCAGGGGCAGAGGTTGGCAGGTATCTCCTTCCCTTGCTTTCCAAAATAGGTGTGTCCTGCATGTGAAGGGAATTAGTGAACAGAATGCATTTGACACTGGAAAATTATTTCTCCTTTACTCTTCTTTCAACAGCAGTGTCTGAACCTGCGCTATTCAACTGGCAGAATCTATCCTAGGCCCCAGCCATGAATAAATTTTAAGCAGTCTCATCCTGTGTTGTAAAATTTAGTATTTCTCACCACTTTTCCACTCCTTTTGGCCACATAGATGTGACAGCTGTTGCAGTTCTCCTTTCTGAAGAAGCCATGCAGAGGCTTACTGGACCATGGTCCTGCAGTGGTAAACTTCTTTCTGGACCTCAGTAAGCTGCTGCAACCTCCTTTAGTTGCAGTAGGTGTAGACACATGAGCCTCATCATCAGATTATTTCTCCGTGTAGGTCAGTAGAGATGTCTTACAGCGCAGGAGAAAATGAGTTTAGAACTGTCACCATAATCTTTGTTTGTGAGGTTTATTTCAGAAATATAAAATTGTGTGGGTTTATTTTGTTACAGATTTAAAACCACTGCAGGTGAAAGCACAGCTGTTTGGAAATGTTCTGGGTTTTTTGTCTCCTTCTATTTCTTGTTCTTGCTTCTGCTGCAAGGAAACCAAACAACAAAAGCAAGGCTGACAGCTGTTTCAGCTGAGAAATCTGACATTTTATTACCTGAATCTTATGTTATTCCTGTGGAGTTCCTTGCCAATGGATACTCTGAATTACCAAAGTTCACCAAAGTTAGTTCAAGATGAGTTTGTGAAAGAGCAGTCCCCTGAAGATTGATAAATGGGAAGAAACTATCTGGTTCAGGAAGCTCCTGAGTTGTAAATGGGAGAATTGCTAGGAGAATTATCACATCTGGCCAGCTTTTTTGGCCCTTCTTGGAGGCAAGGCCAGATAAACTTTTGTTCATACCCACTACAGGTCCTTTTAGGTTCCCACTGAGGTAAAACAATTTTTCCAGCGCTTCAGTACCTTTCCTGGTTCATGAATTTTGTAATCTAATCCAAACGTGTCATGAAAATCTTGCATCCTGTCTTTCACATTCTCACTGGTATAATTTTTATGTAAATCACTGGACAAAATATTGTGTTTACACTAAGGACTCCCCGTCTGTAGTAAAACTACAGTTTTACTACCCATAAAACCAAATTAAAATGTACCGCAGCCCTCAGAACAGTAAGCATTGCAGAAAAATAAATTTTATAGATAACACAGAAAATAATATTTTCTCAGCAATGGGGAAAAAATGAGAAACAGTGGGCACATTTAGGTTTTTGTTAATTGAATGTATGTAATTTCACTTGGTTAAATGCTAAGCTGGACTATGTTAAATTTTCAAACTTTAAAAAACTGCAACTGAAGCTGTGTAAGATGCATTTATCTATATTGAGTCATCAATTTTGCCAATGTTTCTTAAGCTTGTAGTTAGGGAAAATAGGAGATATTTCAGGAAGAGGCATGAACAGTCGGGATGGTGATATATGCATAAATACATACATATATATATATATATATATAATTTTTTTAAGGAGTGGGTGAACTCACTGGTGCTCATATAAAACCCTTCATCATTCCTAGTACTAAAAATAGGTGCCATAAAGGTGTAAAAAATGTAGACCGTCATGGTTCGAATATATAATGCCCAACAGAGCTGCTTGACAGTGTCTCCCCTGCATCACGCTGATGCTGAGTTGACTGCTCCACAGCAGTCTTTTATCTGCTGAGGTTTACTCAAATAGTCTAAAGGCAACTGCTCACACTTGGTTTTAGAGTAAATTTCTTATTATTGAAGGTTCATCTGCACAGAAATACCCGTTGAGTCTATTTGGAAGGGACGTGTTGGGTTTTCTTCCATATGAAGAAAACTAAAGATAACTAGATGGTCTATTTTAGTTCATTTCAAGCCTATTTACTGGCATCCTTTTCATTTATGCAGGGCTGTTTTTACAAACTTAAAAGACATTGTTGATGAATTTCTGATACATTTGTTCTAGTAATTGGGCTTTTGTTTGATTAAATGCAATAAAATATCAGATCAAAATGGATTAAGAGAATTCAAACAGCTGAAACTAAATGCTGCCAAAGTTTCAGCTCTGTATTAACCCTTTACAATACTGATAATGAAGTATTTGTTACTGACAAAGATAAAAACAGAATCATAAACTGTACAAACTTTCATCATCTAGCAAAAAGCAAGTGTCTTCATACCATTTTTATAGTTATAATGCATTTATACATTGACGTGGTTGTACTGAGTAGCATTTGTTACATTAACTTTTATCAGAATTACTCAGGGTACACTCCATAGAGATCTTGCAGGCTTCACTGAGTTTGATTCTGGTTTTACCCATGGTAATTTCATTCTGGTGAAATGACACTGAATTTGTCATATTTCTCCTTCACACACACTTGAATAAAGTCAGATCACTGTATGTCAAAAGTATATGATCTAAATATCATTGCTCCATTTTCTTCAGCTTTATGTACACAGCTATTTCAGTGATCTATGGCTTCAACAATCTAGAAGTGCTGGGTTGTGATTAATATTGTGGTATTTTTCCTTAGGTGATGTTTATGCACTAAAAGCAGAAACCATAGTGTTAATTTTTGCCATGTTCTACTGTCTGCAGTTTGTCCTTCCACAATTTGCTTTCCTCTCTCCCCCAGCCCCTATCTGAGTTGAACTATATTTCAAAGTAATACAAAAGAGAAAGCATTATTCAACTTCCCAAGATAACTCTCTTCATTGTTAGCTTTGGTCTATGTACAGTATTTAGAATTGTATGCATTAGCGATCATTAGTTGCCAATCCGTTATATCAGTTGTGTTTCATAAGCATGTAAAGTTTATTGCATGATTTTGAAATTTAAACAAAAAGATGATATCATTCCACAAATAAACGAGTTGCTCTACAGATAATTACTGAATTTACCTCTAGAATTAAATTTACAAAAAGTGACATTTTTTGATGTATGTTTTCTTATATTTTATTTTGGTAAATTTAATTATTATAACCTCAAAAGCCTTGAGGTTGACAGTTCTTTGCTGCTTTTTTGTGAACTTGTTAAGTACTCATCTAATAAGTATTTGGATTTATTAGTGCATGCAATGTAGGATACAGAGAAACACTTCATGCTTTACTTCTTACTGTACTACGTGGTACTTTAGAGGACTTTGCATTTTTAATTATTGCAAAAGCATTGTGATGTTGGCCATGTATATTAGTAGCTGTTACAGCAAAGTTCTGTCGGGGCCACAAGGAATTTTTCCATTTTGCCCAAGGGAATTTGGGATGGGTGCTTTGCATGCAAGGGATACTAGTGGCTCTGGACTGCGAGGTGAGAAATACATTGCACTTCCATTCTCTTCATCCAACAAAACCGAGCTCATCCCAGATAAATAACCGAGGTGGATAACCTTGATCTCCTTCCGCTGATACTGCTCTGACAAACACACGTGCATTATTAGTGTTATGTTCTGGATCAGGGATCCTTGGGAAGCCTCAGACCTTTAGTAAATTTAGGCCAGGCTTCACCTCGCTGTGGGAGAAGTGATTCCTGGTGCTTAACGGGCATTGATTGTCATTTGAGACAACCGAGGTCGTCCAGTCTGGCTTCCAGGTTTCTTTTTATAAGCGATGGGTCTTCCACAGGGCCTATGTTGTAGGCACTGGCCATATACAGGTCCTTTGGATCTCCTTCAGATCTGACACCCTCCTGAGGCACCGATACCACCCACGGTGCCTCCCCGAATCCTGCTAGAGGTTGTAGGTGCCTGGGGCTCACAGCAGTGCATCCTCCCACCCGCTGAGAGCCAGCGGTCCATCCTTCCCGCACAGAAACGGTGCTGTTTGCAGATGGCCCAACTGGGGAGGATTTGTATCACGTCCTGAAGACAACTGGCAGAAAGGAAATACCTTAATGGTGATCAGAGCTGAGCTTTGAAGCACCTTTGCTTAGGGAATCTGATTTTCTTAATGCTGTAATGGCTTTTTTTATTTTCCAGTAAAAACAGGTAAGATAATATTTTTTTTTTTTCCCACAGAAAAAGCAAGGCCTTATTAACTGCTCCAAAGAACAAAGTTTATTTTAATACTTCAGTTTAATTACCTCTACTCCTAGGTTACCACTACCCTAGCATAACATTAATTTTCATGAGTAACACAGTATCTCATTATCATTCACAAAGGAAATGCATATCTTGGTTAAATGTTATGTCACACTATCAAACAATGGTTGCACTCCAGGTTTTACTGAGCAGTATTAGGCTTTAATAGGAGAGACTTAGGAACATAGCACCTGCTCACATTGTGCTTTGCTTCAAGTCGTTCCCTTGTTTATAAAAATATACACGTATAATTCTGCCAAAGCAATAATTATAGCCCTGAAGCAGCTACTACCTGCCTTGCTGGAAGGTAGTCTTGACTTTGGCTATTGCCTACATTCAGAAGGCACTTACTATTTGTACAGTATTAAACAAAACGCCTGAAGTGCTCCCAAACTGCTGTTTCTGGAACGACGCCTGTCAAGAGCACATCCCCACTCTTTGCTGATGGTGCATGACTAATGGAGAGAGGGGCAATGCCCGGATGAGCGCCTTTGACCCTAGAATGTGCAGATCTGGGCAAACACGGACTTTGAAGTCTGCCGGTCAACGCAGGGGCCCAGCGTGCTGTACACGGCCGTCAGCAACGTGAGCGGGAGGGGGCACAAGCCAACTTCTGCTTTCCTTTTTGCAAACTTTGTCCACGCACACATGACAGCATTCCTTAAATCTTTTTATGCTGTAAATGCAGCAGGGAATATACAATGCAGCTGTATTTATGTGTGCTTAAGGATGGATTCTGCACATGTTTTGGAAGGTGAATGAAGTTAACTGGTGCAAAGTCCATCTTTGGGGGGCTGCTCAACTGAGTGGAGCTTGTCACTTGAAGTTTTATAGGGTCAGATGCCTTCTCATGTTTGGTCTGCAGTGAAAGTACCAAAAAATCAGAGAATAAGCTATTCTTATAATTCCTATATAATTCTATATAATGCCAGACCTGTGGCAGTTTTTGTAGTGGTAATGCTTTTGGGTTTTTTCCCCTTTCCTCTCAATTCTTGAAAATCCATTTCCTCCCCAAATTTCCAGAGCTTGCCAAGAACCCTCCCATGCTTCCCCCAAGGTCAGCACGTTTTCTGACTCCACGTGTGCTCTTTCCCACCCGCAAAGCACCCGTCCTTGGTTTGCTGAGCTGGGCTCTGCTCCCCCTGACCCCCCACCTCCCAGTCCCCAAGCTGGCCATGCACTTCTGCTGGTCTCCTGGCCCCGGGGGGGGGTGGTCCCAAAAGCCCTGGGACCCTCACTCAGCTAGGACAGGAGAAGGGCTGCCCATTGCTGGAGAAGGAATCCAAGGTTGGCCAGAGATACCAAAACCATGTCCTGTGTCTGTAATGCTTTATAAAGCGTTTTTTTCCCCAGGCGCACCAGCTGAAATGCTGTGTTTGTGTTTTTTTTTTTTTTTTTTTTAGAGATCCCCTTGGTGTTGTACCTCTTTGCCCTGATTTCCGTCACCTGGCTGTGGGGAGGACTGCACATGGCTTACCGGCACCTCTGGATGTTAGTCTTCTTCATCATCTTCAACAGCCTGCAGGTAAGAGCTGGCGCCTTTTCCTTCAGTCCCCTTGCAGAGCTGGGGGACATCTCCATCACTCACAACATCTCACAACATTTCGGCTTCACCAGCTGAACAGCACCCAGAAGCACACCGTGACGTGGTGAAAGTGTCAATTGTGTATTCTGGTTATTTCTCAAATTGACATATAGAATGCACGTTAAAGCAAGGGATGCATTGTTTTGAAACAACAGCAATACAGTTGCATAGATTTCATTTCATAGCTAATACATTGGGAAAGAAAATTGCTTGCTTCAGTCTGTAATGTGTTACTGAGATAATTATACCAGTAAAACTGAAATACCTGCAGCCTTTGCAAAAAGAGTATTTCAATTTTCTATATCCGTTAACTCTAATAAAAAAACCCACAAAGATTTAAAATTATATAACTCTAATATTGAAATTTTTTTCTGTTATGAGAAGAAAGCCTTGAGGTTAGCTTTTATCATACAGCATACATATTGGTAAAGAAAAGATCTTTTCATTGAAAACATCAAATACAGACTAGTTGTTGATTATCAGTTATAGAAAATGAAAATAGCCCTTTGCAAAATTTTTCACATGTAAGTGCTTCCACTGGAGTCAGTACTGCATTGCACTGCATTCAGTGACATACTGCACACTGCAGAATTGCTTATAGAATAGAGGTTAGTATATCACGGATGAGAAAGCGCCTCTGATGTCTGAAAACAGTAAAATTAAGAGGAATCAGAAAAACAAATATCCAAATCTCTGGTGTACAAATTCCTCTGCTATTTTTATCAAAGAAATATCCATGACACTATGTATCGTTTTCTAATCTTAAAAATATTTATACCTCATTAAATAAAAAATAATTAATAAGGTGTATTTTAAAAATATATATATTTATTTTAGATTTTAATTCAAAGGGTGAGAGTTTCCTTAATCAACAATCTAATATTTTCAAAATGTACATCTCTGACATAAATTCTTTTTTTAATATGAGGGAAAAAAAATTGTAGCTTATTCTCCTTGTAATATATTCGATTATTCAGCATATATTGTCATTTAACTATTCTGTATATATTGGCACATATTTGCTCAAAGTAGATATGATGTTTTTTTTTCTCTGAAGTTAGGTGAGTGGATTTACTCTGGTTCTTGTCTACAGCATAGACATAAAATTGCTTTTTTTTGCAGTGAGACTGCCACAGCTCTGCAGGGCTGGCAGTAGTACCACAGCACATTCCCTCCCTTTCCCCTACCCCTGCAAAATCTCAGAGTACAGGCAAACACCCATGAGAGTTTTAGCACTACAACTGTAACTACTGCAGCTTTGTGCTGAAACTTAATGCACTGATATAAAGTATAAATGTGTGGCGATGTTTGTGTATGTCCATGTAGACTTACGTATATATTTTTATATATCCTTCCTCACTGTGTCTCTACAAATAATTATTACTAGAATCCAGTCTGGGTTGGTGTTACATAGATCTACCTCGGATACATATTTCTGAAAAAGGTCATTTGTTATAACTGAGATTTTATGGCAAAGGTAAAACAGTGCTAGAGCACTGTAATATGCATGGATATTTGCTTCAAAATAAAATTATTTTATTGCTGGTGTATTTGTAGAGAAGAGAGATAGCAGTACCCTGGGAAAATTATAATTCTTAGCCAGAATGTTGACCCTTCCTTGTAATTGCCAGAATAGACTTTATATTAGTTTGCTTTATATAACTTGACATTTCATTTTATTCAAGTAAAGTTCAAAGCCATAGAATTAGTGTTATTTTAACTAATGTTGCCAGTTTCAAGACACCAATTCATGCAATAGGATCAAGAAGTAAACCAGGATGTTGAAAGCCAGTCGTGTATAATGTGAGGCCCACAAGGTCTGTGGGGGGAATTATTGCACTAGTGGTCCAGTATGATAGGAGGTAATATGGAAACCACAGATACAGAAGCATGCCTACAATAATATTTAAGTCATGACTGCAATTAGAGGTGCACCACTGGATGACTCCAAAGTTAGGATTTTGTTTAGATCCAGCTAAAAGTGAGATGATACCAGAAATATTTTTTCTCAATCTGTGTGAAGTTTTTCCATTGGTTAAATTTCATTCTCTTTATGTAGTTTTGTTTCCATTGATTTACACTAAAATCTTTGAACTTTAGGAGGTAATTTTTCTTCTTTTCTTGTCTATCCTTTGATTGTTGATTGGTCTTTTATTAACACTGCTTGTCCATACAAAAGTTAGGTGCCAGTAAGACTTGTGTAGGTAGTACATAACTCTCATGTGCTTCCGCGAGAACTATTTGGGGGTATTATAATTTCAGAAGAATTTCTAGCATGATTTCATGCAACTGAAAGAATACATATTTCTGTGTATATTTTTTTTGGTGCTCAAGGACATGACATAAATAGCTTTCACTATCAAGAGCTACACTCTTCTGTTGGCTCTATTCTGCAGCAGGTCACACACAGAGATCAAATAAGCTCTGTTGCCTGGTGCATTTCTAACCTTTCAGAGGCATGTCCCCAGTTGCATCTGCACCCTCAGTTAGACAGCTGGGAAATATATATTCAGAAACTTTGTTTGAAATACTTCTGAGAAGCTTGAAAATTAAAAAAAAAAATTAAGAATCCAAATACAACAAGCGCCTCCCTGCTCTGTCTGGCTTGCCCTACGTTGTTATCGTTGCTGTGCAGCACCACACAAGGAGCACAACCTTAGTCTCCAACTCGTGGTGATGGGCCCACGTTGCCCTTCTGCCCGTAATTCTTCCGTTAGCTCTCTGCCAACATGAGCAACTGCTTCACCAATAGATATCGTCTCTTCTGTATTGGGATCAATTCATTTGGCTTCCTGTCCTGACGATAGATGGTGATACCTGGGGAATGACTGTAGATGTCAATGGACCTGCAGGAGATACAGCAGCGTCTCTATTCAAATTACACCACTACTGATCTTCCACGTCAAAAGGAGAAACCTGTTATTTTTGTTATTCCTAGACCTAGAGAAGCTCAAATATGAAATAAATGGTCCTTTATTGAAAGGAGATGCAAAAATTTTGAATGTATGATCTCTCTTCCTGGTTAACACTGTAAATTAAAGCGTGCAGGTCTGGAGCTCCAAATCAAACAGTAGTAAATAAAAACTTCTCCTTCCTGCTATGAGGAGCTCAAGAACTTCACACTTAATGTTTTAAAAACATGTTTTATCCTTTGCTGGAGTTTTCAGACATAAAAGGTAATAGGGCAGTATCTACTAACTTTTATTACTAGATACTGGAAATCACTTTTTAAAGTATAAAGTTACCAAATATTTAACAGAAAAAGATAACTTTTTAGTGTTGGTTACCCGGAGAACAGTAAAAAAAAATAGAGTAGCTCTTTCACAGTTCTACAGTTTTTATATTTGTTTGTCTACTTTAATAGATGATTGTCTTCAGTGCTTTGTAAATCTCTACAATAAAACAAGTTTAAAAAAACATTTCCTGGAACACCCCCACGCTTTAAATAATGTCCCCACATATATTGTTCTCCTGTTTTAAAGTTACCATTTATCTAATCAGGAAGCAGAAAAACTGAAGTACATTTCAGGTGACCTGACATGCAGCATGGAATGAAAAGCAGGGAAGGAACAAGGTGAATAGTCTGTAAATTTCCTTCGCCTATGCTTTTAATCAAATAACCAGATACACCAGTCTTATTTAGAGAAAATGTCAGTATGCAGGCTGTTTCTGTAGAAGAAAATTATGCATTACAAATACCGAGTACTGAACAAAGGAGGGGCTTGCTGTGGGCAGGTACAGCTCTACAGAGCTTTTGAGGAGCACAGTGCCACTAACGATGGGCTGCTCTGGGGGAGCACACGCTCCTGCTGAGAGGTCCTGCTGGCCTGCAGAGCCGGGCCCATCCACGACGTGGACAGCTGTCTCCAGAGTCCTTTGAAGCTTTAATCCCAGCCTAGCCGTTTGGGAACGGGAGAGGAAAATGGAACTTAACAGTGGATAACACATTTCCATAATGGTTTTGAGCTAGCTGTCATTTAGTGCGTGCTGTTGGCATCTCATTCCCATGCGTTATCAGCTCTCAGAATTGATGGTGATTGTTAAAACGAGGCCGTTTTTTTCTGCAATAAAAGGCAGTTTTACCATTTATTGGTGGGAATTTCTGTTATACAACATGCTATGTTTCAGCTGGAAAGCAATTTGGTGTTCATTAAGAGCTTTTCCGCAACAGGAAAGAGAACATGAAACAGTTTACGAGGAACAGAGTCCTGCTTCCCTGCTGCTTGGGAGCTACAGACTGTGTAACGAAGCAGAATGTGACCCATTAAAGTGTGTTGGATGTCCAAATGGATTCAATTCAGGAGACTTGAAGGACACTGCATGTTATCCAATTTAGTTGACTAGCCTTATGACATGTATTTCATAGGAATTGCAGTTGATAGAAAAAGCATCTACTAAGGACAGATTGTTTCCGAGCACTTCCTTCGGGAAATGGTTCCCATCAGAGACAAGTTTACAGTACGAGCTATTCTAGTGCATGGAGGGGAAAGCAACCCTTTCCTTGTAACTTCAGGAATAAACATGCAAAGTGTGTATGGGGGGACAATAGATCATTTACAAAATAAAAAATAAATTTAGAAATGCATGAAAGGAAAAGGATAAGAAGCGTGCTTGTGATATCTGGTGCTTTGAGTTCCTCGGCAGTACACTCCTGATTAACCTACCAGGCAGCATCTGTGTTGCAGACACATACTCTGTGTTCTGCTGTGGAAGGCCCTTAGTTCCTCATCTATCCACTTGAAAAACTGGGAGGAACATTTACCTCTTTTCTTTACATATGATTGCCTTCGTGGATTTATTCACGAGATATTTGCTGGGGTAAGGAGTCAAAGAATAAGGTGCTGTCTTATGTGCTTCTCTCTAAAGCCTAGGATTTCACAAGCTGTTTTGCATACATGACACGCCTCTAAACACTGTTTTTCATGCAATTAGGGGAGTGTTTCTAGTTTGTGTAGCTAACGTCATCAGCAGCATATTTGCTATTCGATGGATCCAAAGTTCAGGGCGTTGGGTGGATCTCTTCCCATTGTTTGCAGAGGGGTTGGGATGAGGCTTCAGACCCGTTCTCAGGCCCTTCCCTGCAGCCAACTTTCTTAGTATAATTTTGATTATTCATTGACTATATTTCCAGCAATCTGTGCTGCACACCCCAAACCTCTATTTTATAATTTAGGGTGTATCTACACTGCAAACTACAAGGTATTAGATTACCCATAGCTACCCTGTCCTGTGTACCTTGTGCTAATCCCCACCACACCCTAGCCCCAGCAATAGATTAATTATTTTTTTTTTTAATAAGTAGTTTTGAATCAAAACCTTGCTCATATGAAATGCTTAAATGTTACCCATCTACAGTATCACAATTCCAGTTTTCAACAATTATAAATCAGGAGAAAAGTAAATCAAAACTGGGGGGGTATCCCATTACCAACAACAGTATTCAGAAAGATCTTATGTGGTTGTTCTGGTTGATGCAGATATGAGTAAAATGACTTTGCCTGTTCTGTGTTTGAGCACACCAGGATGACTCACGCCCACATAATGACCAACAGTGTTACATGAGAAATACATCTTCCCAAGAAACACGGGGATAATCTGGAAGTAAGATTTGACTGGCAGTTTTCCAGCCTGGGCACAATGGCTGACTTGCCTAATACGTCAGTTTTTAAAAGTCAGTTTATTTGTAGTGGATTCCAGTAAGAGAAAATTCAAGAGTACAGGGACAAAAGTTTGAAAAGCCCATGGTACCTTTAACAAGAAGTATGGATGTACAGAAAATGAGTGAACAGGGGCACACCCAAACCTGGCATTGGCTGGAGTAGACATGATTCACCAAACTTCATTAATTAAAATAGCAGAGGCAAACCAGAATGGGATCAAGGGCTAGCTCAAGTTGCAAGGGAGATAAAATATCAGAGAAAACTAGTAGATATGGTGGAAAAACCCCCCAACATTACGATAAGGATTTCCCTGTTTATGGAGCATCAGAAAATAAATGTAGTGAGAGAAATCAATATGTCACAGTTTTAGAAGAAAAAAAAAAAAACTTAAAGTACAGCATATTGAGAAATCAAGAAGAGAACAAAGATATACAGTTTTGTAAGTGCATTGTATTAGTGCAGTAAAGAAAACAAACAAAAGTATTTGGCTTATAAAGCTTGTGCCAGCACTAGTTGCAAATGAAAGATACGTTTTCTTACTAGAACATACTATTTAACTAGGGACATAATCAGGAGACACTGAGAAGGCCACTGCTATAAATAGGTCCACTTCCTGTTTCTTATGGCATCTTCCTAAAGCGTCTCGTCCTGATGAGTCAGAGATGGACTAGATTATCCTGTGCAGCAGTTCTGATGACTGAGGCCACACAAAAATAAAGTCAAGTACTAGACAGACATGAGATGAGAGTAAATGTGGTGGCCTGCAGAAGACTGCCTAAAGATTTTGCAAAAAGTGGTTCTATACTGCAGATAAGCCCAGCAAAAGACAATGAAGTCATCACTGTGTTGCAGGATAAGGTGAACTACAAGGAAAGTGTCAAGAAAAGCACATAAGCTTGTTCAAGTAGAAATAGTACAAGTAATACCAAACCCTTTTCTGTCAGCGGAGTGCAAAAAGCAAACGCTAACACAGGTCAGAGAATTCATACACTACCCCAGAAACAAAATAAAATACACACCCAAAGAAGGTGTTGCATTTTGACATCTGTGCAATAAAGTAGATTCTTACTCTGTTTCTAGGGGCTTGGATTCTCTTCCAGACATACTGTACCTGGAAGGAAAGAAAATAGTGTACTCAGTACAGTTCACTTGTTTAATAAGGGGACAACAAGGGAGTAGAAAAAGATGTTAAAGTAAAAAAAAAAACAAAAAAAAACAAAAAACAAACGAAACCTGAAAGCCTGTTCAGTGTGTGCATTTATTAAAAAAAAAAAAAAAAATATTAAGAAAAACGAATATAAAGCAAATAAAGAAAGCTTGTAACTTTTTGAGGCTTCATACTTTTTGACATCATCAACTAAACTTCTGGGATGTAATCCTGTTTGGGCAATAGCATTGGTATGCATTATAGCAGCTGTGCAAACTTTCAAAGCCATCCAAGTGACTGGAATTTTCAGTTAATCAAGACAATGCTGCGTTCAATTTTATATCCCTTTCTCTACGTATATCAATTCCTGCTTAAAGAAGAATTCTCTGTGTTCCTAGTTACCACCCTAAACACACTCTAATACAAGATTACTGTAATGACTTATGAAATTATGGTAAAATTGTCCCTTTGCCTATTCAATTCCATATATAATGGACCCAAAATCAGTCTATAGCTGAAGACAAAACAGAGAAAAATGTCAAGTGTCAGGTAAACAAAGGAAGCATTGTTAGGTTGGAAATAAATATCTCCTAAATATATAGGAGAAATTGATGTCAGAAGAGAGTAGCTTCTGTCTAGGGTTGTGTTTGTGATGATGAAATTCTACAGAACAATGCATAATAAAATTGCAGAAAGTGCAGAGTGAAAGAATGTTGTGAAGTAGTCTTTGATTTACTGGATTTTCAACCAATCGTCAATCAAAAACATTTAGAGGGTATTTCAATCAGCTGCCCACTTAAAATGGAAAAACAGTGTATTTTTTAAAAATAGTGTATTTTTTAAAAAAAAACAAATGTAGTCATTAAATAACATTTTAATTCTTCCAGCATCTATGAAGGTCCTTCAGCCATTCTTGAAGAACTTTACATTTAAAAATATATTTCAGGAAAAATCTCTAAACACTGTAATTATTTTTTGAGGTACAAGATGGTGAAGCAATTTTAACCATCCTATTCAGAAGGTGTTAGTAATAGCAAGAATTACGTAGCACACAACAAGATGTAAGAAATGTAACTATAACATGTACTGCTGCAATCAGTGGAAGTATATCTACTAAAAAGGACTTGGGATCAGATGTGTTCTTCTTCCACCTTTGTTGATAAGAGTTGACTTTTCTTACTGTGGAGAATAAAGTAGCAGCCAACTTGATTTGGTTTCTGTAACAAATCACCCGCCTTTTCATTCAACAGTGCTCTTAATCTCTTTGTGTTACCATAAATAACATTTTTTTTTTTAATAATTCAGCTAATTATTATATCTCGGTATAATCATAATGTAGAATCAATCTGTATTTTGCCTTTAAATCCAGACTTCTAAATTCTGTATTATTATTTTAAGATCATTAATTGATGATCATAGAATTCAGAAGTTGAGAGTGTGGCTTCTAAGTCTTGGAGATAATGAGTTTCTTTATAATTGGCTGAAGTACTTAATGCTTTTTGTTTTTTAATCCCTGCCCTGGTTTTCATAGGGAAAGCCTGCTGCGTGCACTGGCAGGGTTCGAGGAGGAGAAAAGCAGCAAACAGCAGAGGTGTAACAGGCTGAGGACCACTGAGAGAAGCTGCAATACCCAGACCCACGGGGCTGAAAGGGATTAATCTAAAAGTGCTGAAAGACCTGGCCACATAGCTATGAGCCTATTTTTCAAAAATCGTGGTGACTGAGGATCAGTGTGATGGCGAGGAAAAGGATAACATTACTCTTAAATTTTAGGAAGGTGGAGTATAACTTCAGGAAATTTGTAGCTGGCAGAAACAAAGGGAAGTGGAACTCCTCTTGGAAATTAAACAAAGCACACACCAGCCTGCACCAGGAGGAATTTGGCCAATGGATTGAGTTATCATGTCTGTATATTCAGAGCTAGTGAAGCCACATCTGGGATACTCCATCCAGTTTTGGAGTCTCTGGTTCACAAGGTGTGTGGAAAAACTGGTGAGAGACCAAGGGAAAGCTACCACAATGGTCAGAGGTGTGAAGCACATATCCTGTGAAGAGGGGCTAAAGGGGCTAGGTTTGTTTAGTCAGGTGAGGAAGACCCCAATGGAAAATGTAATTAGCAGCGTGCAAATATTTGAAAAGCAGTTAAAAAGATGATGATGTCATTCTCTTCCCCTCCACTCTCTTGATGGTGCTGAGTTACAACAACAAGAGCACAAGGCCACAAAACTGCCGCAGGAGGTTTCAGATTGGACGTTAGGAAAAATAATTCACTAGGAGGAAGTACAGAACTGGAACTGTTGCCCAGAGAGGTTTGAGATCTCCACTGTTGTAGGGTTTTAAAGTTCGTCTAGACAAAGCCCTACTGACCTGATCAGTGGAGTGACCCTCTGAGTGGACTGAATGACCTTCAGAGGTCCCATCCCACCAGTTTCCCCGTGGTGCTGTGATCTGACATGTGGGAAGATCTATTCTCAACCCAGCCATTGTGATAGACAGCACCAGCCACGTGACACTGAGGTCATGACTTTTTAGGAAAGCATCAAATATGGCAAAGCTAATGCAAAAACTCAACGACCTGAAAATTATATAGGAAAATGTAGGTAAAATAGTAGGCATCTTTAAGAGTGACTTCAGAGCAGTGGATTCAGTTTCTCATGTTTCAGCACTGCGGAGTGGTGTCTATGCATGCATATCTTCATGCTGAACACCATTACGTTATGAAGACTGATCTGAATGTTTCTGTGAAATAAATGCATGTGAAATTTTAATAGCCTCTAGGAAAAGAACCATTCCCTTTCCTCCACCCACACATTTCCTGCACAATAACCCCCTATATTGTACAAGCCTTATGTTTCACCAGTATGAGAATGATGTTTTCTCCTTGTCTTCATAATAGATACAGATGAGGCCTTGTTTAGGGCCTCATAAAACTCGTGTTAAAAAAAAAATAAAATAGTTCATTTGTTTTATATAAAGCTTCAGTGGCCTCCAAACTACTGCAGAGAATGAATGGAATTACTGCTTTTATCTCTCATAGTTTCATTATTACTCAACATATTAATGATATGCAATTTTAGCAGAAACCATGATAAGCTAAGTTTTCATTCTGAAATACCACTGAAATAGCAAGAATTCACTAAAGACTGACTTCATTAACTTTTTTCTTTAGTATTACAGGCAATGTAAAGTCCCTCTTTGTATTTTATTTTATCCTTGACATATAGTACAATTTTAACAGGTGACACTGTTGGAAATGGTTTAGATTTTTGGAATGTCATAGGGCTGATGAGTGTCAAAAGAATATGAGTTAAAGGTCCACCACCTAGCCTTAATTTATAGGATGACTTGTTGAATTGGTAAGAGAAGAGAACAGGAAGGTGTATGAAAAATGTGTACAAGACTGGGAAAAAGAAAATAAAATCATTTAAGCATATGGTCCTTATAGAATAATGCATGAAGGAACTTCTCTTATTTAAGTAAAGAAGGTTATTTCACACAACAACCAGTATGAGTTAAATAGGAGTTCCAGACTTTAAAAAAATAGAACACATAATAAGCTTTCTCACCTAGTGAAACTCTCCTGTATTGTGGGCAAGACAGAGTTAAAGTCATCTTGAAACAATCAGTGAGACCAACTCTTGGCAGCTTTTTTCTTATAGTACTTTTTCAAAAAATGTATTGTATTAATCTATATGCACAGAAACTGCAAATGTTCATTTTCCAGTGAGGACAAAGCAGTTCTCTAAGTACAGTTGATAATGATTTTGCTGGCCTAGGAAATAATGAATTAGAAGTTGTGCAAACTAGGACAAAGTTGGCCTAAAAGAAACTGTTCAATCGATTCTGTTTGAGAAGTGCTTTGTTCTAAAGAAATGTTGTTGCGGGCTCTAGCAGGTCATATTAGGACTAAATGGGAGGTAGTTTTTGAAAACAAGCAATAACTTCTTGAAACAGTGACATGATATGAAAATATAGTTTGCTTTTTACTCAAAAGCGTTTTGGAATAGAGTAAGGAAACAATCCTTGAAATAAAGCTGGGACACACCAAGATGTCAGCAAAACTTTCTTGTGCCACATCATAGGTTCAATTATATCCTAAATACATTTTGATTTTGTCAACTAGAAGCCTATTAGTTAGACATCAGTTTTACAGTTAAAGGTCAGATACTTAAAAGTCAGATAAAGTCTAGCTTGGGTGTAGTGAATTTAGCCATACTAGTCCAAATCATCATCTACTAATCCAACAAAGGAAAATTCGTTCAACTGTTAGTGAGGTATTTGATATAGTGCCATAAGAGAATTGGAGGAGTAAAAGTAAAGGGAAAAATATGGTAAAAAAAAAAAAGTGAGAAAAATAAAAAAATAATAATATTGCATCTTGATACTAATCTTCACCTGCATTTTCATTACAACCACGGCAGAAAAAATGATAATATAGCTTTCTGATTACACAAATTTAGGGGTTATGGGTGATTCAGAGGACTGATGTATCCTGCATAATGAAATGGATCATTTTTAGTCTGTGGAATAACTTAATAGGAATTATATGAAATTTGACAACACTAAGTGCAGAATTATGCACTCAGGTACTAACAGTGGAAGAATTTCTGCTATAAGTGGTTAGGTCATATATAATGGAGAAGTACAAACTGAGATGGGTGTATTGCTTTATCTCAGGACAAATGCAAATCACCCATATGATACAGGCTTGAAAGAAGCAAATGTTATGCTAATTTTGTACACAACAGCAAGATGAATGCCATTGTAAAAGGTACCAGTGATGCATTATGTGGGATCCTGTGGACATTTCTGAGCCCATTGGTCCAAGAGAATTCTGTATATGGTAGGAATAGAAAAAAAAAAAGTATTATTGGTGATCAGGGCTTTGGAAATCTTATTTCAGAAGCCTGAGAGTGTTTCACATGTCAGCAATCATCTATTGTCTGTGTGCATACTGGCCTTGATCCAGCAGCTGTATAATCACATTAGTGTCATGTTGCACACAAAATAATGTATTCTGTCTCTCAGCAGGCATTTTTTAGAGACTTTGGCCCTTTTTCAGAGTTGGCCTTAACTCAGAACTTTTTAAGTTCAAACACCCCAGTTCTGCTCAGGAGGCAAGGTGGAATGAGAGCATAGAGAAGACATTGAGCATCACTTTCAAAGTTAAATTCACTTTGGCTACATCGACTAGCACGGTACTCTGCCAGCTGCAATTTGTATGGGCAAACAGTTAAACATCTAACCTGCTCAGAAACACTGACTATGGCTGTGATCTTATACCACTAAATTCTTTGAGATTTTCAGTGTTTCCTTCTGTTAACAAAAGGACCATGAATTTAAGGAACGTGTTAACTGTACTGTCGTAAATTCATTCCAAAGTCAGTTTGTTTGAAAGTGTTTAAGTGTAATGTTGCCAATGTTTTCTTTTTGTACTAAATTTTTGTGATGGATTTTTTTCTCCAAAGAAGAACCTGTCAACAGTTAAATGTAAGATCTGAATATAACCACTTAGTAGCAACTCTCTCAGGAAGCTTTCTAATGCATGTGAGGACTGCAAATCATCTGTGTGTGGAAAGAGTTGAGCAACTGTGAAGCTGGAGCTAACCACAGCTGGATGAAAATGATGTTTTCTTTATTTTGAGCAAAATGTCAAGTGTTCCTCCTTTGCCTTTGCCTTGACAAAGGTCAATTGGATTAAAAGAAGCACCAAATCAACTTGTACTGTCAGTTGATTATTTGTTTAAATCTTCAGATGTGTTGTTTTACTGTTACGACAGAGTCATGAAAAGTTTTAGTGACAAAGATATATTAGATCCTGAGTTGCAACACTGGGAACCACACTGATATTTTTTCTTTGTTCTTTGTATGTCTTCTTAAAGGAGGGTGAGTAGAAGACTTAGTTTTGAGAGGGTAATCACCTTATTTTCTCTCTCTCTGTGTGTGTGTGTGTATAAATAAAACACATGATCTTCTGGAGACTTCCTCGTGTTGTGATTGTGCTTTAAAAAATGTGTTACAGGAAAGCAGGCTGAAAATGTAACAAATCCTAAAATGTGGTCAGATACCCTGCGTACCCAGTAAAGGGTTGTGAAAGTTCAGTAGAACCTCTAGAATTAATCCTTTGAGCTCCAGGAAAGAGAAAATTGGCGTTTTAACAGTCAGAGTAATTCCTTTTTGAGTGAAGTGGAGCCAGCAGCTCTTTCAGGACCTTTTTCTCAATCCTGACTTCCAAAATATGTCAGGAAAACGGTGATTCTCGCCATGAAGACTGCTGCTTTCCTGCAAAGCTTTGCTATTTTCACACTAGCTTTTGTGTAACCACCTATTATTAGCTGAATAGGCCAACCTATGTGACAGAAATTTTTACTTTCTAAAAGGAATATGCAGTTATAGGACTATTTTCAATTCTGTCATTTCATTTTCATCTGTGAACCAAAAAGGGTTTGTCACACTCCCCACCTCTAGGCACCTAAATTAGTACACTGGTTTCCAAAGGCTTTTTATGTGGTCAGTAAAAAGAGAAATGTGATTCCAGAGGATCCTTCACCAGACACGTGTGAGGTTCCTGCTTTGTTATTACTTTCAGTTAGCATAACATTTCAGTGTTTAGGTTCTTTGTACTGTAATGTTTCATTAAATAGCATTGTATTTGTGTTCTAAAAAACTGCAACAAAATACAACACATCAAAAAAATGAACATAATTAATAGTCATCTTAGGAACTGGTTACTTTCAGGTTGCCCTTTAGTGATAAAGAATGCTTTGTCATTTCCTTATTACAGTAATTTTTTTGCTGACGAAGCTTTGCTAAAGTCTCAAGAAATAAGCTCAGGTTAGGATCACCTGCTTTAGCTGTGTACCTATATGCTTGCTTCTCTGTAAATGTTAATGCCTAGCAATCATTTAGGCTTAGAAACTATGATTATATATTAACTGTAGTGCCCTGGAGTTCATGAATGGGCCAGACTTTCATTGTGTCGAATACTGTACTGAGAGCAGAAAGATGTCCTGTGCCCTAATGTGTCTATAAACTGATGTTGGATGATAAATAGACATGCAGGACAGGCAGGACAAGCAGGCAATGAGACAACGGACCAGCACGACAGGCAGGTGACAAGCTTTTGTAGCCAGAGGCCTAAGAGGAGGTCGTCAAGAAGGTGAGCAGGTTGGATATTTAACTGTTTGTCCATAAAAATCGTAACTGGCAGTGCATTGCACTGTTCGGAGTGCTGCATGGTGGGAGGATAAGGCAATGGGAGTAAGCTGAAATAAACCTCAGGTATGCTAGGTACCTTTGTGCTGAGTCAGGGAGGTGTAAAACTGTTTCTGTGCTCTAAAACCACGCTACGGGCCATCACTGTGGAGTGTTTTGCAAAAAGCAGAGAAGCTCTTCCCCTTCACCCCATGGCAGGAATCCAGTCCCGTCCTTGAAACTCTACTGAGATTTAGCCCCAAAGGCAGTCCTGTCCTTACGCACCTGCTTCTTTGTCCCCTCCTGCACAGGTTTTAAAAAATTATCTTGACATTGCATGCAGTGAGAACAGAAAGTATGCTAGCACCCATGCCAGTATTTCTTTGCCTACCTCAGAACTTCTATTCATTTTTCTCTAAGAAATAGGTAATCTCAGAAGGAGAAACAAATCCTTTGTATCCTTATTTCCACAGTCTTTGCTTTGCAAATAAATACAGTGTAGATATCCTTCACGTAGGCTAAAATAGTTTAGAATGTAGTAAGGCCATGGGGTCATGATGAAGTGCTTGCACCACTTGAAGTTTTTTTTAACAATCACTGTAGAAATAGTCTAAAAAGTAATTTATCCAAGATCTAGCCGCATGTGCTGAATTTTGTCTGAAGTTATTATCCCAATCCCCTGAAAAACAATATAAGTGTCCTACTTTCCTTTAGGATGCATGAAAACTAACTGAGAATGTATCTTTAGGGTAGCTTCTACAAAATGTTAGAAATATTTAAAGTAACAAAAATTTGGATAGCTTTGCCTCTCAGAAAATATACTTGTAGAAAAAACACAGATCTTATCTGATGTATTTGGACAAATTTACAGGAATTTGAAAATATAGAAAACAACAAACTTGATAAATGCAGTATTTTCACTAAAGCAATACAAATTTTATGTTCATATATTGTAAAGAAATTTCAAAACACAATTAGTAATTTTCTGCTTGTGAAAACTGCTACAATAAGATACACTGGTATATGAAAAATTGAGAATAAATTATTTTTTAATTATTATATGTTTTTTGTAATTCACCTGGTCTGTAAGTAGTCATGTCTGCTCTGCAGCAGCATGAAGTACCAGCCCATCAATTTTCAGAGTACCTTTCTGAGATACATATTATCAGCTCTGTTTTATAGATGGCTAGAATAAAAGCTCTGGGAAGATAAATGCCCTATGTAGGTCCAGCATACTTGCTAATATAGGAAGCAAATTTAATGGCTCCTACATTTCAGGTTTGTGCTTCATTTATTAAACCACATTGCTACCAACCTCTTAGTCTGTATTGCCACAAATACTTTATTTTTCAAATGCAGTGTATTTTCTAAATGGAAGCCAAATTTAGTGCTACTAGTTCATTAAATCCCTGTAACAGTAGAGAGTAGAAAGAGCTGTGGGATGAATGATTTTCAGCATAATCTAAATAAAGACCCTCCTCTTCCTAGAAACATCTCTTTTTGGATTGCTTCAGATTGCCACCCTCCTTTCCACTGGCAAAGAGCATTAGCACAAACTGTTTAGTCACTTTGCTAACACGGCTTGGCTTAGTTTGTAAAAATGATTTGTAATAGCTAAAATGCCAAGCATGGACTGAAAGAAAATAATGCAGTACTTAAGTGATGTCTAACTCGCCTGGAGAATTCTCCTTGCACAGTACCAATACAAACAATGCAAAAATACAAAATAAATAAATCCCAGGATCATAGTTATAGCTTTCTGCCAAGAATGTGATTTCTGTATGTGATTGAGCCATCTATTGCACTAAGAGATTATTTTTATTAGCTTTGTTCACATAAAACCTAAATTATGCTGTATACTGCAGCTTTTCTAAAAAGTGTTTAAGTAGGTGTTAAATGATTCAGTCATTTTTTTAATAGAAAGGAAGTATCAGTTGTCCTGTCAATACTCAAAGATGTTGTGTAGCGAATGGAAAACTCTTCTAGTTTGGGGTTTATATGTGTTTTGTAGGATACCTCAGAATCAGAAATTAATTTCACAGCCCTATACCTTTGCTGCTATCTTCACTGATATCTCTTGATGACCGCAGGAGGGCAACAGGGCAAAAATAATCCCAGCAAATAGCAGTGTGTGAATTTACTGTATCCTTTCCTCCTAAATGTTGAACTTGGACTCGTATGGTGTCCTATGGGATCCTTTCATTAGGAAACTGTATAAAATCTCAATTTCAGTTCTCTAACAGGAATATAGAAATACAGTCTTTTCTTTGAAAGTGAAACCTTCCCTTTAGCACATTCCATAAATACTGGAGAAGGTGTAAGGACATTTATGTATTTTCTTTAGGAAAAAAAATGCCAGTGCATCCTTAAAGCGTGAGCGCTGGATTTTTGGGCTGCCGTGTGAGGCGCATCCGCTATGTGATGTGACACAGATAATCCGCAACGGACACAAAGCACATCTGCTTTGGAACCAAAAGTAATATATCAGTATCAACGGAGAGGCAGAGCCAGGGAGCACAGTGACGAGGGGAAGAGCTCCTGAATTTGGGCTCGGCTCTGCTTTCTCTGCCATGCTGCTGTTGACCCTGCTTCTCTGTATCACCCCTCAGGTGATGACTCAAGGCACCCCCTTTCTTGGTGGCCTTTGGGTTGGTCTTTCAGTTGGGTCAAGTTTTGTTTTGTGTTAAATTTTGTTTCTATTAAAACTTCACTTTTATATGCGTTTACTAAGTAACGAGTGCTTTGGGAAGTGCTTTGTTGCGCAAAGTCTTTTAATGTCCAGCAGGTTGGACCATAATTTCCACAACAGCCATGCCACAAATACTGCAATTACTGACATCTGCAAAATGTAATGGTCATGTCTATACCATATATTAATGATTTATTGACCCTTTCGAAAGTATGCATAAGTAGACTCCTGAAACATACTCCACCAATTATCTTAGAATTAATAGTAATTAATGATTACACCTGCACAGATTCCATTTGCCAAGCATAAAAATGCCTTGCATAGGTATGCAAATGCCTTGCTTCTTTTTCAGGCCAATGTATTACCAACCATTTTATGGGGTTTTTTGACTAGCAGCTTGTCTGTCTTTTACACATGAAGCTTAACCTAAGCCTGTGAGGGCAGTTACAAGTAACTGAATGCATATGCTTTGAGTAGCTCTATATTTGAATTCAGAGATAGGTCCATATGGAGTGGAGTTATCTAATGCCCAAGATGGAAGTTCATCTGTATCTTAAAACTTGCCTTACTTGGCCATGGTCAGAGAAAAATTGTGCCTGTGCCTAGTTTATCTACATTAATTTACATTTATAGTTATATAGTTATATTGTTATGCACATATAATTGTAGATAGTTATGGGTAAACACAAATTAATATATATTTCTGTTGTCCATAAAATATTTATTATATCTTAGACAACACAGAAACCACCTTAACAAAACCCTCACAGCCTATTTATAGTGTTGAAAGACTCCTAAGGAAAAGCATGGAGTGACAGTGAGGCAGAAGGCAGGTATGTGGGGAGGAGAGGCTCCCGTTTTCCACCCAGAGCACTTGGAGAAACTGGCTTGGCCAGTTTTAGGAGTGTCATTATATTACATTAACCTGAAGTTTTCTGAGTGAGCCTGAGGCAAGAACATCAGTCCCAGTGGTGGAGACACTGTGCCTGATGTAGGAGCAGAAAAAGCAGAAGCACACTAAGGTTGTTTCCATTTTCACCATCCTCACTGGAATGGGGCAGTCAACATCACCCTATGGACTGCTACGTTCATTAAATTAGATGAGTTATTACAATTATCAATGTGAAACAGCACTCCAACACCACCCTATGAGACTTCCAGTACTTGACTATATAGCTGGGTTTTATAGGCTTTATGTTTGACCTGCTTAACATAAAACTGCTTCAAAATCCACCTGCCTGGCAAAGTTCCCCTGTCTCACTTCAGAATTTCCTACTAGTTCCCTCAGGAGATTGCTTTCACCTCTCATCCGCCTTTTCATTACCTGCTTATCAGCCCATCTTTTCTCCTGACTTCTGCAAGGAGCCAAAATTCTGTTAACAAACACCTGAACACGTGCGGTCTGGAGGTGGAAGGCTAATTAGGTCAGTGTTCCCCATCTGGTCTGACCCGTAAGTACCTCCAGGTTGGTGGAGCTCACCCCCACGCGATGCCCCTGCTCTACAGGTTGAGCCAGTGGTGCTGGTGACTGTGGGCAGGGAGGGACAAGGCTAGAGGTCTTCCACGCTGACTGGAGGAAGGATAATGGCAGAACTGGTAGCTGGGGATGGGAAAGTGCAAGGGAAGAAAAGACCAAAAGCACTAGGAAAAAAAAAAATAAATAAAATAATGAAGGGCCTCTTGCAGTCATGCACTCTCTTCTTGACCCACCATGCAGATCTGGAGTTGGCAGCTGTCTGTGTTTGCTTTACATTGGACTTCGCCGTGCAGCCAAGACAGCTCTGTCAAACACTTTGGGTGGTTTTGCAATGAGAAAACATGATGCTGCAGAGCCAGCAGTTATTGCCATACAAGGGTGCTGGAAAAGAATAGACAGTGATCTGCAGCCCTCACACAAAGAGGGAGACCTCAAAAGGACATATATTCCATGCTCAGTAATAGGAAAAACTAAGCTAAAATAAAAACCAAAACAACAGCTGAGAAGCTTATTGCTTTGAAAAATATGTGAGAGTCCATCCTTCAACAGCTTCTATCATTTTTTCCTCTTAAGAAATGTTCCACAGATAGCAGGAATGGGTCACAGAAAAGGTCATATCCAAATTCTTCTGTTTAGTGCTGCAAACATATCTTAGGTCACTTCTGGCATTAATCCATTAGAGAGAATTTCCAAAAGGGAAAGTAACTTCTTGTTTTCCAAGTACAAGAAGAACCAACAGTTTGATATGCGTTTCATGACTTACACTATTGGTGGCAATGGGTAGAGCTGCATTCCTGCAAAGTTCAATGAATACACCAAGGCATGGAAATAAAATGTTCCAATTGCTTAGTTTTGAAATACATATGTGTATATATATAACTTTTGGTATGCATTGACATACAATTTAGGTTTTTATAGGCAGAATCATAGGGAAATAGCTAAATTCTGCAGGGCCATTACTCTCCCAAGTGTTGTTCTTGTCTCAGAGTTGTCCCTGTTTAGAGTCAGCCAGTGGAATTGTCTCAATGTTCATTTAATTCCCATTCTATTTTCTGTAAATTTCCTATTTATTTTTGTTCAGAGCTTAGTAGTGGTATTTGTGTCTCAGTCTATTTAGAAACTCCTGATACAAATTTTTGTGCCAGTGACTTTTCCATTAAAAAACAAAAAATTGTAACCCACAAATGCAAATTTTAGAAAGCTTTAGAGATACTATTGCTGAAAAAAAAAAAAAAACAACAACAAAACAAAACAAACAAAAAACAACAACAAAAAAAACCCTTGAAACAAAAGTTTCTAATACAAGGCTAACATCATATCCATACTAAACATGAGTTTGTTTTTAATTTTACTTTGAGTAACACTCGCCGTGAAAGCAGATCTCATTAACTCTTGAGGTACCTTTTATTCATCCAGAGCTTCCTCTCCTTGCACAGACCGGGGGCAAGGATGGGGGGAGGAAAATCAGCTCATTATCTCAAGCCAGGAAGTGGATGATTTCAATGACAGAGCCAAATATATTATTATACCTCCACCTACTCTTCTTCACCTACTTGTCAGATACAGAAGGACGTCTAGTCCTTGTCCTCATTTTTGCCCACGTTTCCCTTTTTTTTGAGGAGCATCCCTAACCAAAAAAGTGTTAACTTCCTGATTTATAAATAAGACTTGCCTTCTGCTGTCTCTGAAGCTGCAGAAAGGCAGAAAATAACTACAGTAATTTTCATTAAAATCAAGGGGAGTAGGGAGTGTAAACTGTTGACAGGTTCCTGTGAATATCATTTAATTGCAAAGCCTACTAAACAAGACCTCTACTTCTGAGACAAGCAGAGCTCTCTGGCAAAAATAACTACTTCTTTTAGTAACTTACACATCTGTAATTCTGGACATAAAAGTCATTTTAAGGTACTTGCTGGGGTCAATTTTAACTGAGGGGAGGTTGAAGATGGTGAGACTTTATATGGTTCCTTACAGCACTGTGTGACTGTATCTCACTAACTGGCTGCAGCATCCCCAAAAGGTTCTCCCAATAGTCAGAGGATGCTGGAGTATACAAACACCTTATTCCCACCAGTCTTGCCCTAAAACACCCAAGCAACAGGTATGGAAAATAATTATGTCTACAACCCTTGGGTTTCTTCCAGGCCAGAGTTTTTTGATGGTTTCTTGCATTTATGTCATCTGAAGTTGCACCAGTCAGTTATAGTTTTACTCTTCTGTGGCATTGCAGCAAAATTCTGCTAAATAAATGGTCTGTCCAGTTTCTCAGTCAGATATCACATAGTAACAAGAAATAGAGATATCATTAGGCCTAAGAGAGATTATGACACTGAAAGAATCAATTAAAGGGAAAAAATAATGAAATAGCAATAACTCCTAGCCTTTGCTTAACCCTTCATTTTGAGATTTTCAGTAATAGCCAGTAAAACTTCAGCAATAAGCATAAAGATAGTTTCTCTCTTCTGACTCTTCTAGTCTGTCAGTGCTGACTTTCAATTCCCTGTTTCTTTCAACTCTGTATAATTTGTCATTACTATGCATAAGTAGACACTACTTTAACAAAAAAATAATAATAAAAAGAATACTTCAATGTGATGTAGGAATAGCACTTTCTTTGACTCTTTATATGGGCAAGATTGACCTGTGTTCAGTGATGCTAGTTTGTATGGTCCCCAAATGTAATTTCTTCAACTGATAGCTTATCTCTTGAGTATTACTTTCCTATGCTAGCTTTCAACTTGCTTTCAGATATAACTAGAGAATTAACTGCTCTAACACTGTTAGTGAGGGAATCTCTTGACCTAGGGGTAGAGGTGACAAAGGCTTTTTCATCCTCCATTTCTTGTCTGTTTGAGAAAGAAATGGAAACAGTAGTAGGCTTAGATTGTAAGGTGTGAGCTGAAATGTAGGGTTATAAATGTCTACCTTGGAAAGTAAGTATGAGAGCAAATGTCTGCAAAATTTTGTAAATCATATGTGAAAATTCATGACCCTTGATATTTCTAGGTCTTCACAGTCAATGCAGTTAAAAAGTACGTATAGCTTTTGGTGTTTCTGTTTTTACTTTTGTAGCATAAGGTTCATCAGTGGACAAATAGTCAGTTTTTCTTTAGTATGTGATCTGTCTGCTTTCTGCTACCTGCACGTAGGACAAAGCACAAGAAGAACCTAATGCAAAGAAGACCTCAAGAGATCCCGTCTCTGATTTCTGTTGCCTGTGCAGGAAAGAAAAATAAAAAAGGCAAAGGGGAAAATAAACATGGGCTGCGAAATGGGGCAAAGGTGGGGAACAACGGGGTGCTAGTCTGCTTTGTCTGCTCTTGACTGTTCCCAGCCTGCTGCAACCACATGTGGTTGGTGTGATTTCCTGAGTCTCACAGAGCTCTGTAAGAAGGGACTGCGGGCAGGGCTGTGGAGGTGAATTGAAAGCTTCTTCTGCATGCTGACTCTCCCATGTTTGCCCGCCACAGATCTTGCACCTTTGGTCTTTGACTCAGTGTTTGTTTCTTCCTCAGCTGAGCTGAAATGCAAAAATAGGGATTTCTTGATGGTTCCGTGTTGAGTACATTGGAAGGAAGTAACAAAATCTAATTCTAACCTAATCTGCACATCTGGCAAGTTTGGCTAAGCACCTGTATTTCAGTGCATCTTCAAGCCAAATATCTCTCTTTTAAAATCCGAATCTGTTTGTCTTAAACAACAACAAAAAAACCCAACACTTGCAGGGCTGAAATCAGAGGTACAAATGGCTGTTGTGTGGGAGTAGCTGCAAGTGTGCTGAGAGCTATGCAGAATATTTATAGTGAATCTTAAGTATCCAAGCAAATCTGTTTTTTAAAAATTTGCCAATGTTTGTGAACCTTTCAGGTAAACCTGAGCCAAGTTTAGACTAAATCTGAGCTGAATGCAGTTTGCCAGAAAGGAATTTATGGCTTTGGCTTTGGGTAGAAACTGCAAGATTCATCATGGTCTTGGAATAGCTGGATCTGCATAGAGAAACTTGGCAGTTTAGAGTAAGTTTCAGGTGTTACGTTATTATTAGGAAAATGTATTCATGAAGCTGAAAGCACAGTAAGTATTTTTATCATTATTACAGAATATAGCCATAATCTGTTTATCTGTGGAATTCTAACTTTACAAAAAAAAAAAAAAAGAAAACACTCAAAATAACTATATCTTAGTGCAGACCTGTAAATACACCCTTAATTTAATGATAGATATATGAATGATTACTTTTCTTCATTCTTTTTTTTATGGTGGCTTCTGTTCATGTATGTATATGTGGTAGCAGCTGGTTGGTTCAACAAGTGGTCTTATGATATTGCCTACCAAGATGGTATGAATTTTTAAGTCCTCAATTACATTTATTGTTGTCTTTTGCTTTTGATGTGAGTTTTTAGAACTTCAGCTGTAACCGACACAAATCTTTTCCTATGACCAAAATGGAGAGTAAATACCTTAGAAAACAAAGTGCGGATAAGATGTAAATGTTCCCAGTAGAAACTGTGATAAGAAAAATTCTATGATTGATAAGAATTGTAATAGCTTCATCAAAACTGGTGCTTAATGGCAAATAAACAATCAAACTCTGATGATTCACAGTAGGTCCAAAGTCGACTTATTAGGTGTAATCAGCCGTTGGCAGGGTTGCACTGCTAAGGACATGGCTTTTACAACAGTCACTCTGAATGCTAAGAAAAAGAGTTAGATTTAAACAGAAGGATCTGATTTAAATTTCAAAGGTTAATATTTCTGGAGAGCTTTGAGTGGGAGATGTTAAGCGATGGCTTAGGATGCAGCATCATGTGACTGAGATGATACTTCTGTCATGATGACACCAATAAAAGATCTTCAAGCTGTTCTCAAAGAAAAACGCGGTTGAAGAATATATGGAAAAATAAAATGTATATTAAAGTCTGCTTTTTTGATATCTAGATATGTACAAAAATTCTGTGCCTGCAATTTATCGTAATTATCTCTGAAAACAAGGAAACTTGCAGAGGAAATAGAGAATTATATATGTTGTATTTGTCACTTGATTAGCATTATTAATGCTACTTTGCATATGTATATTCAGTTTTATGGCTAATTTTCTTCCAAAGATGATTAGGAAATACAACAATATCAAATATATATCATGCATTGTACAATGGCCCTGATTTTAATTTCCTGAATATGATTCCTTCAACATTGTGAGTCATTTTTTGCTATGTAGATACTAGCTTCTTGAACATGGAGAAACATGCAAATTATCTGGATTAATCAGACCAGTAATTTTCCCCAAAGCAGTAGGCACTTGTTATGTAAATCAGTGTTAATCCACAGCAGGCTTTGACTGGCCAGTGATGGAAAACTACATGAGAACGTGAAGTCTGCAGCGTAAGACCTACCAGTAAATTAGTGAAATCCCCAGGGAAGTTCAAAATAAATCAGATAAAGCATTAAAGTGCACAAGGATCACCCAAGATGTTGCCACCAGGAGTGGCAGCAGCACCCGTGGCCATCAACAGCCATCCAGGATGGACAGCCTGACCGATAAACTGTCAAGCAAAGGACTTTCTAAGACTGGTTGCCAAGAGTAAATTAGCGTAGTCCAGACAGAGAATAAGATTCAGTCTTACCCTGATAAGATTAAAAAAAAAAAAAAACCAAACAAACTAAAGTGAAACTAACTAAAGCATAAACCAGCATGCAGAAATTATTCTACAGTAACTACAGAGAGCTAGTCTCAAAAGCTGATCTGAGTACGGACAACTCTTCTGTTGGCAGAGACACCTGCTTGTGTGATTGCTTGTTTGGTTTTTTGTTGGGTTTTTTGTTTGTTTGTTTGTTTGTTTGTTTGTTTGTTTGTTTGTTTGTTTTTTCCACAGTGATCTAAGGATTGGAATGATCCAGCTCTGAACACAGAGGTCCTTTGGTGGTCTAACACAACATACCATTTTCTTCACAAGACTTGAATTTACTTAAAATATTACCTTCTGAAAAAAACCCCAACTTTTAGTGATATAGTCACATGATGATAGATATCAAATAAAATTTTCAAAATTCAGTAGGAACTCAGAGAGTCCCTCTCTAGAGCGCATGGAATTTTTGTTATTGCTGATACATACCCTGAAACAGGTTGAGGAACTGCTCAAATGGAGTGTTCAAATGACTTTACCAGAAGTCCTGCAAAGGTACTTTGATTTTATAAATACAAGTACCATTCCTCTAAAATATATTACATTATCTGAATGCTCTTCTCCTTGTAAGAACAGTTTTTGTAGTTTCAGAGTAGAGTATCTCAGGCATGGATGAAAATCCTTGTACGAGAAGTATGATGTTTATTCTTGGGGTTGTTAAGAAATAATTACCTAATGCCTTGGTGTGTTTGTGATTATTAGTGCACCAGAGGTCCTTTATCTCACAAGGCCAAATTAAAATTGTGGGGTACAGTAGGCATCCTGGTTTTCTCTCAGTGTATAAAAAGGAGATGATGAAGAGGTTTGTTGACGGTCTACAGTCTGTTGTATCCTGCCTCATTACTATTATCAGAGTTATCTCAATTTCCAAATTTAGACATACTGTGGTGTCAGCACAGTGAGATGGAACATGCCGAATTATAGGATAGACAGAGAGACTAGGAGTGTCAAATGTGCAATGAAGGCTTTTGGTGGATCAGTGCTCCAGGTTTTCATGTGGTCTTCTAAAGTATAAAATGTATTCTGTCCTTTTACTGACAGCTGTGGAAGTCTGTCCTCAATTTACTAGCTTCCTGCAGCTGTCACTCCACAGAATAAATAAATCAAGCTGTTGTATATGAGAATCCCCCTCACACCCATGCATGCACAAAACCCTCTCACAAATTATAAAATGTACCAGGAAAGACTTCCCTTCTTCTCCTATGGAGAACTTTCCACAATCTCTTTAGGCAAGTTATTCCAGTGCTTAATTACTGTCACATTAAGTATGTTTTCCTTATATCCAGTTAGAACCTCCCCTGTTTCAACTTAGGGCCGGTATCTCTCATTCTTCTGTCATGTCCCTCTGTCTTCTCATTAACCACCTCTTGTCTATTGGAAAGTTAACAGCAATTAATGGCTATTAATTCCCCAAGAACCTTCTTTACACCAGAAAGCTCAGTTCCCTCAGCCTGTCCTCACAGGGCATGTCCTGAGCCCCTGGCCATCTTGGTGGCCCTCCACTGGACTTTCTCAAGTTCTTACCCATCCAGTGCTCTACCCGTCTGGACGACAGTGTCCTAACTTGGCTACCAGAGTGCTGTGAGAGACCATGCCAAAAGCCTTCCAAAACTCGAAGGAGATGTGATCCATCGCTCTCTTCTTGTCCACTGGACCAGTCACAGAAGGCAGGCAGGTTGATCAAGTATCCACAGCAAATCTGAAAGAAGATTGGTGAAGTATCTGGCATAACCTAGAGCAGCATTGTGGCTGTTTGCACCTCACTGTCTGAAGAGGTCCCAGTGGACTCTTTTGCACATGAGCTTTCATTCAGGCAGTTGTAGCAGTGGTTTTTCTGTTCTTTTTGTTTGTTTGTTTGTTTGTTTGTGTTTTTTTTTTTCATGTGTTTGTTTGTTTGTTTGTTTTGTTTGTTTGTTTGTTTTGTTTGTTTGTTTGTTGTGTGGGTTTTTTTTTGTGACATAACAGTGCAAAAGAGCAAATGCACAGACCAGCTTGCTGGTTTGAAATAACAAAAGCTTAATTGTCTTCCATCAGCATATATCAGTCAAATAACTAGCAGCCTTTACTGACAATATCTTACAAATGGGCAGCCACCACGTCTGAGAAGAGCTGTCCGTGCTCTCACTTTTGGGACAGCCTAATAGTCTGCCTGAAGTAGTTCTCACCTTCCTCCACAGGAGATGCATTAGTAACACTTTTTACACTTATCTTTTACTGTGATGTTGTATTAATACTACTATCATAATGTAACCATAAATGACACGGGGTTAAATGTTTTCTGAGTAGCCCTGTGGTTCCAGTGCACAGAAGTTATGCAGTATTACAGTTAAATCCTCCAGAGTCCTACTTCTTTAACTTGGCTATTCTGTCTGCTTCCATAGAGCCCAAGTCAAGCTCTGAGGTTAGCAATCAGTCATTTCATTCTGAGACCAAATAGTTTCTTTTGGCCTCCCTGTTCATGCTGCTGGGCTGAGGAGAATGGCTCTGAATTTGAATGCAACAGCAGAGGATATTGGCACTAGTCTGGGCCTTGGGGGTTTGGATTTTTGAGATTAGGTTTTGGGTTTTTATTAAATCTTTTAAGAATACAAAACTAATATTTACTACATTTTTAACAGAGATGTCATTGCCTGTGTTGCTAATATCCATACTCAGACCTATCTGCTTTTGATCTCTTTGGAGTGCATAGGTTTCCTCACTGAACATCCTGCAGGCTTAGTAGACCTGTCAACAGAACCTGACTATTCTCTGCATTTTTCATTTGGTCCAACTGGCAAGGACAATTTCTGTGTGTCTCTGAAAAAGAAAAGTGGTGACAGCTTGGCCAAACTTGTTTATGTGATAAACACAGTGAAACATATATTACAATACCAACAGCCTTATTTTCATAGTACTTTAAGACTGTTTTTATGGTATTAAAGGTTGTAGTGAAAAAGAACATAATGAGTGTCAAAAGTGTGATGAAGGACAATTCAATTCTCAGACTAGCACCTTTGAAAACGCCCACTGAGACTGTGAGAGCTGTGTTTGCACTGACACAAGCCAATGTCTGCATCCTGCCTGTGGTCTGTCAGAGTAAACAGCCCAGTAACTGCTGGTGCTAAAATAAGCACAGATCAATGCAACTTCATCGATGGCATCTTCATGTGTATGATCATTAGAACTCGGTGTCTGGGCAGGACCATTTGCCTTGTTCTCATTTCCCAAAATTCAGTTGCAGTGATTTCTAATAGAGGCACAGGGTAGTGTGAATAAGACCACAAAACCCTTTTGATACTTCAAACAAAACCACAGTGATGGCATATAGGAACTCACCTCTACAGAGTGTATATTGAGACTCTAGATTTGGGTAGGAACATGGTTGAAAGAGGGTTCCATCCTTTTTTCAGCTAAGCAAGAAATTTTCTACCCAGCAACACAGTTCCTGTGTAAATGTATAAATAACCTACTTAGGAATGTTGGGTTTTGTTAGGGATAAGCTTCTGTTTGTAAAGCATTGCCATAATATTTTACAAGAGTGGGAGAAGTAAAACTCACAATTTTTGTTTGTTAGCTAGCTCAGCCTGTCACTCCTCCCGTCCTTAGACAGTCAAATAACCTCCCCCAGTCCATGTGCTCATTAAGGAAGGACCCAGGGGAGCTGTCTTATCACCCATCTGCATCAATATGTGGGAGTTCTCTGAACTCAACGTCCTGAAGTTCCTTCTCAACCTCAAGAAAAGGAGAGCTGTGGCAGGAGTGCCACATGAGGTGATGCATCTCAGGGGTGCTGGGTCTTGCTGCCCAGGAGAAGGGTCAGTGTCTCTGGATGGCACGAGGAGCAGAAGTGGTGGCAGCAGGGAGGGGTGGTAGCAAGGATGCTTTGGGCATCAAAACGCCTTTCTGTGATTCCGGTAGGACAATAGTTCCGTAGAAATGGCACTGAGTGCCAATGAAACACACAGAGTTAAACCGACAATTGTGACACTTTATTCCATGTTTATTTCATTTAGAAGGGTGAGTGTCCACCCTTGGGGCTGCACAGGAGGGTGACATAACATGGGCCCTGCATAGCAATGCATAGGGCTGCGCACCATTTTCAGCTAATGGGGTTTCCTGACAAGTACAAAATCATTTGAAACATGTGCAACTTTTGTGGCTGGGTCCTTGGAGACCAAAATGCCAGAGGCTGCTCTGAATTCAGTGTCGTCACCATTATCTGTTCTTCTTGGGTTTTTTATCCTTTTCATATCCATTAAACAACTTAAATTAAAATAAATCCATTTGCTGGTCCCATTATGCTTGACCTACATCAGAATCCATGGATTTGTTTATAGAATGAAAGGACATTTTGGTTCCTCTTTAGTGTCTCTTAAGTGTAACGTGTTTACATTAGTTTTTTGGAACGTATTTACTTACATGTATCAGACAGAAATTACCTTGCAGTTAACTGCTTAGGGTCCTCATGACAAAAACCAATAATCTTTGAAAAGTAGGATAATGTTCACTCAAAATAGTTGTTTTAAACACTTTTGTTTGCTGGTTTGCTGTTAAAAAAATGCACACACAGAGCTGTATGGCTTTATAGTAGCTATATGATGGTATTTCCAGCATTTGACCAGCTGAGGTTGAAATCCCACTGAATCTCATTAACTTCTGTTATGTGTCACTTTGGACCATACTGTAATGTCATATAGTTTCAGTATTAGAAATTATGAATCTGTGGATCATGAAGTTCTGCTGCCTGTTTTATAGGGATGGAAATGAACATATATCTTCAGTATTTGCAGTCTCCATATAATTTAAAAATTCCTTCCATTAGTAATTCACAAATATAATTAGATGATACTCCTTACTATTTGTAATCCCAGTTATTACTTTCATGACATTGGGTACCTTCCCAATAAATTGTTCTGTTTAGTGCAATTGGTTTCAGGTGTGTAGAGGACAATGTGAAATACAAAAAATAGTGCAAATGTAATTGTATTGGAGCAATAGAGAAAAATCCAGAAGTCTTTTTGATATTCCTTGATTAGCTCCTTCTTTAGTAATTATTGGTTGATTTATCAATTGAAATGGATTATTTTCCCTCAGTATTAGTGCAATTTAAGAACTGGAGAAAGAGAAACTCAGATTTCATATTCATCAGTTTAATCACTGGATTTCTTTGCAAACAAAAGACATGGTTATAATACTTTTCTTGGCTAAGTCTAAAGGGCAAAATTAGCAAGTTTTAAAGAACTGCAGAGCCATACAGCAGAGCCCTTGTAGTAATCACAAATGAAAGTCAGTGCTACGTCAGTGGATATCATAGAGAGTATAATTTATAGTTACAACTCAGTATCCACGATGGCAGCAGTGCAGTTTGCATGAGATTGAAATTGGGGCAAGAATGCAAAGAGCCAGCAGGTCAGTAAGGAAATAAAGTATTGTGGCTAGGGGCCAGCAGCCAAATTCTCTTGTAAAGGCGGCTCTTAACCACATTTTCACTATTAAGACAACTGTGAAACTCAAGTTAGTTTTGTTGTCGTTGGGATCTTGGCTGTGCTTTGCAACTGTGTGGTTTCAACCAAATAATTGTTTTCAATGACTCTTTTGGGTTGGGGTTTTTTTCTATGTGTGATTAGCTGGAATCCTCAAGATATGAACTTACTTTTGACTTCCAGATCTCTCCTGGGCAGTGATGTCATCTCTTATTTTCCATAGAAACTGGCTGTAGCCCTTTGAGGCATGGACTGCTGGTGTAAGGGAAGGCATATGCTACAGCAAATAGGTCCTTGCCATGACTGTTCAAACTCTGATCTAAGCTCCCTGCACTTCACATGCAGATGTTCTTTTTCTCTCTCTGTTTCAGGGTCTCTATGTCTTTGTGGTGTATTTTATCCTGCACAACCAACTCTGCTGTCCTGTAAAAGCAAGTTATACGGTAGACATGAATGGGCATACAACTCCAGGATCGGCTTTTTTCACACATGGCAGTGGTCTGCCAGCTGCAGGTGGAGAGATCAGCAAGTCCACTCAGAACCTCATCAGTGCTATGGAAGAGGTAACAGTGCTCTATAGTCATTACCTTGCGTATTGAAAATGTTCCTGGAGATTTAAGTGGCAATACTGAAGTGTGATACACAGGAATGAGATGCTATTTATTATAGATTGGCTTTGGGGAGGGGATTATAATTTTTTTTTGTGATAAAAATTGTTACCTTTAGCCATGGTGATATTCTTAGAACTTAAAGTTCCCTGGTAGCATCCCATATAGAGAATGGCCCCTTTTCTACTTGAGTCTTCAGTTTGTTATAGAGGCTGGTTAAAGTGTTGTCAAAAGTAGGTCATGAGAAATCAAAATATCAAGTTAATTCTTTCAGCTTACTATAGGTCTTAGATGAGTTTTAAGCCTTTAATTTTCTAAAGTCATGCTATGCAAAATTTATTGAAGTTTTAATAGAATGGAATAAAATTAAAATAAATTAAAATGGAAAGGAAAAGAAAGGAAAGGAAATGAAAAGAAAGAGAAACGAAAAGAAAAAAGAAAAGAAAAGAAAAGAAAAGAAAAGAAAAGAAAAGAAAAGAAAAGAAAAGAAAAGAAAAGAAAAGAAAAGAAAAGAAAAGAAAAGAAAAGAAAAGAAAAGAAAAGAAAAGAAAAGAAAAGAAAAGAAAAGAAAAGAAAAGAGAAAAGAAAAGAAAAGAAAAGAAAAGAAAAGAAAAGAAAAGAAAAGAAAAGAAAAGAAAAGAAAAAAAAGAAAAGAAAAGAAAAGAAAAGAAAAGAAAAGAAAAGAAAAGAAAAGAAAAGAAAAGAAAAGAAAAGAAAAGAAAAGAAAAGAAAAGAAAAGAAAAGAAAAGAAAAGAAAAGAAAAGAAAAGAAAAGAAAAGAAAAGAAAAGAAAAGAAAAGAAAAGAAAAGAAAAGAAAAGAAAAGAAAAGAAAAGAAAAGAAAAGAAAAGAAAAGAAAAGAAAAGAAAAAAGAAAAAAAAAATTCTGAAGGAGTTGATTTTCAGTCTCTTTCTTGATGGGACTGGAATGCTGCTAGTACTACTTCTCACTACCTGTAGTAAACCAAGGTGATTTTTCTGCTACGTACATGTGCATGTTGATAGAGCTAGTTGAAAATTTTCCAGATAAACAGTTTTCCAGGAAAAACATCGATTTAATGGAATTTAAATATTTCAAAGAAACCTGTCAGTTCTAGTAATATTTTTTTTGCGGAAACCAAGCTGTTTATCCAGTTTCTCTACCTGCTTGACTGTGGGTTTGTCTGGATTTTAAAGCTCCTCAGCTGCCTCCTGGAAGACCACTAAATTTCTTCAACTTCTCAGTGTCTCTCTTAAGGTGGTGCCTGAGACCCCAGTTTAGTGGACAGCATAGCTGCTCAGGTCTATATGACAAGCTCTTATGTTCCTGAGCTCCTAAACAGTGGATGAACAATAAACCAGTAAAACATATTCTGATTGTCCTAAAATACACTTTTTTTTAGAGTTCTGTATTTTGGCTTTTCATCATATTTAAGGAGAAGACAAGTTTTCAGAACCACCTCTTTTCTCATTAACTGAATTCTGCTTTTTTTTTTTTTGCAGTTCCACCTTAAACTGAAGTGGCAGATGAACTATAGCAAAGTTGATATAGAAACTGTAGGGCTGTACACCACCACCAGAACCTTCAAAGACAAGCAAATTACTTTAAAATACTGTATTGGTAAACATGGGAAGCGTGGGTTGCCAACTGTAGAAGATACACTGCAGAGTAATGATGATTGTTATAGAAAGGAGAAGCAGGGTCCAGCAGAGGAAGAGGCAGAGTTGGAGTGAGTTGGAACCTTTCAGTGCTTTAAATTGAAGTTCTCCATAGCAGGGGCCAACGTTCAGAAATAGCAATATTTAGTCAACTTTTTGAGATAGCTGGGACAGGGATCATAAACACAAGGTTAAATGACCTGTAACTGAATTACACAAGCACACTCACACACACACACATATATAAAAATGTATTTTAGTTTAATAAATAAATAAATAAATAAATAAAAACAACGACAAACAAAAAAACCAAAACAAAACAAAACAAAAAAATACAAAAACAAAAACACAAAAAAACCCAAAACAAAACAAAACAACAAAAAAAAAAACACCTCCTGGTTCACCATAGAAATGACAGAATAGCTGGTTCCAAAATCTCTTGGTCTCGAGTTCAGGTCTGGTCATAGTTTCCAGTTTCTATACTACACTTTTGATAATTATAGTATTTCTGTGTCTTATAACTTTGCAGGTGCCTGCAGACTGGGAGAGGGCATCCTTGCAGCCTGCTGGTCAAGCTGGTGCTGCCTTTAAGCAGAGTCCCCAAAATGGCAATGTTTTCCACCCTTCTGGAGGATTCAGTACCAGCTCATTGGTTGCTGATGAGGAATCACAGGAGTTTGATGACCTGATATTTGCTTTAAAGACTGGTGAGTGACTCTTCTCCCTGTTCCTTGAAGGTTGTTATGTTGTTCTTCACTCTAATGGTGTCACCATTCCATGAGATCGTTAATGAGATCAGTTAATATAATCTGATTGCCAGTGAAAAATTGCCGTCTGAAGTAAAATTGTTTTGCTTTGGACTGCTATTGCATGAAAAATACTGCACAGGCTATCTAAAACAACAGAGAAAGAGTCTGCAAAAATATGTTTGTGTCAGGGTGATAAGCAGACCTACGGAAAGTAGCAGCAGATTGGAGCCTCTGACATTTTTTTCAACAAGTGCTTAAATGGCTGACTTGCTGCCTCTGGATATTGGTTGTCTTGTCTTCATTTCTTTTTCAAATTGATACATGTAGAGTATATGCAATGCCTATCTTTACTTTGTATATTTATATATATCTGTGAGAAACAGCATAATTTCATAAATATTGATTCTCCCAATAAGTGTAAGCCAAAATACTTACATAAACCATGTTTGGACCTGAAAAATGGTGTACACTGGAAAGATAAACTATATAGACTTACGCCCAAACACAAGAGCTCACCATGCTGCTGGAGGACAGCAGCAGGGGAGACCACTCTAGGTGTCCACAATCAAACTACACCTGCAAGACAAAACCTTCGTAATGAGATTTCCCTCAGTAGACTTAAAGTTCAAGTCTTCAAAATCCCAGGCTTTGACCTCAGTTATATATTGCTCTTCTGCCTTCTCACCCACTCCACTAATGAAACTTCAGGTTATTCAAGTGATGATATGGTTAGATAGCCAGACATGGTCACAGGCGGAAGAAATTAAGTGAAACCTGATTCAAAGATAGGTCAACATGGAAATGTCTGATAAGACGACTGATCACAGAGGCATAGTAGCACCACCTGATAAGAAAGATCTGGCAGATGCTAGCCCAAGCCCACCTCCTCTAAGCACCAGTGAAATAAGAGTGGATTACCTCGGTAGTAGGAGGAGATCTTTGGGGATAGCATCGAGCCTTGCAAGAGACAACAACGAGGTACCTTAGCCAGTTAAGTGCTCTGTCACCAATAATTTCAGGAGTTTGGTCCCTCCAGTGACACCAAGGGAAACAGTCAAACTGGCTGGAAGACTGGGAATGCTGCTAATGAATGGGTAGTTTTATTCAGTATATTCACAATACCTTATCTCCTAAGACAATTTCCACTGCAGAGAACTCCTCTAATCATGAAGATAATTGGATGCTTAATAAGTGGCCTAGTGCTAAGAAATACAGATTTTTATGAAGATTGTCACAAAGTCTGTATTTTACCTATTAATTTTCCTGGAAATTTTGCAGACTTCTACTTTGTTATGTAGTTAAAGATTTTGAGCAAGACTGTCAAATCTAGGTGCACAAGCTTACCTTTTTTTAAGTAAAAATCAAACCTTTTTTTTAAGTACCTAAGAAGGTAGCTTTTACTTTTTTACTCCTTCCAGAATATTTTGAAGGAATCCAGATAGTTCAGCAATAGTTAATAAGATTTGAAGCCATTCACATCTAACACTCCCACCATCTCACACAGTGCTGACTGCTTAAGCAGTTCAGTTGACATCAGTTGGACTATTTTCTACACTAAACTCTACACACTGTGGAAGCCTGAGTCTTAAATCATGAAAAACAATCTAGGCAACAGCAGTAGTTAAAACTCATGGTTAATAAAATTCACCACAACTTTAGCATTTAATGATTTTTTAATAAATCTTCCAGCTTCATCCTTAGTTAATTTGTTTTCAGTCCTTCTAAAGGAAGTAGGTCTAGAACCAGCTTTTGATTATTTTTCATAAATTGGATTATTGTTGTCTTTATTAATATTTTATTATCATTTGTTCCTAGAAGCCTTTTGTATTAATGTGACCTGAAGCAAAGACCTCAGGCCACAGTTGGAGAAAGATATTTTTGTTTGCATTACTGATTCAAGTAGTAGTACCTGACCATTTTACCTCAATGCTTAGTCATATGTGCAAACTGTGTGCCCAGAAACATGTCAGGGGCAAAAAAAAAAAAAAAAAAAAAAAAAGATTTCTAAGCCAAACCATTTGTCCCATCTAGTTCTAACCCCATATACAACATTTGAACAGGCCAAACTGAAGAGATGGTGTTGAGGTTAGAGTAGCTTTAACCACCAAAGTAAATGTTTATCATCTATTGCCTTAGATACAAGCTGTAGCTCAACACACACTTTAAACCAAAAAAGTGAGCTTTTCTATAACTGGAAATGGTATCTGTTTTATTATTTTCATCCAGACCTGCTTTCCAGCCGAGTTCAGTGCTTGGCCAAGGAGTCGAGGTGCTCCCGATAGCACGAGGGAGGGAAACCACATGGAAGCAATAAAAAGGAAGATAAGGTGGTGGAAAGTGGGGTTTCTTCTGTGTGGCAGTACAGGCTTATGCTGCTAAAGTATTCACTACCTGCGGTCTGACAGGGGTTTTATGATACCTTTAAGCTAGCAGGCACTGAAAGGAGCCTGTCTCCTGGTCCCTTCTGGCAGCACATTTCTTCTTCTCTTGCACGGTTGCTCGTACTCACATGAAACCATGACGACTCAGGTTGGAGACTTCTGTCCCTCTTCCTCTTCCTCTCCTTCCCCCCCTCCTCTCTCTCCCTCTCCCCTTGCCACTCCACATTAGTTTGATGATGCCCTTTGAGCACCAGTCTCAGCTCCGAGGAAGCAGGGGTCATCAGCAACTGGAAGACCAGAACTTCTCTAAATAAGTTAAAACGTATGGGCAGCTGCCAAGCCTTTTTGCTGCCTTGCTCTTGTCTGTCATTTGCTGTAAGTAGTGCTTCTCAAATCTTTTTAGGCCAGGCTGTATTTTGGTAGGCTGAGAATTCCTCATCTCAAACAGACTAGCAGAGCAGGGAAAAGGTGCTTTGCACCACATTAGCTGTTTTTATCACTCCTAAACTCGGAGGTGTGGCTTTTGGGTATAGAGAAAGAATAGAAATGCTTGGTCTTATGTTGCTTGAGCTTTACCTCTGATAAGCAGAAACAGAAACTTCCAGTTATCTGTCGTTCCCTAAAACTGTCAATCTATGACCAGACTCAGCCTTAGCTGTGCTAAAATATTAGCTCCCACTCTGAAGGTTGGCAGGGGATCAGCACTGATTAGCAGAGGAATATGCAAAAATGTCTTTATGCCTCTTTGCACTTCATCTGTCCTTTCTGCTTATGTAGTTTGGAGCTGTCTGAAGGTTACTTTAATTTATGCTTACTGTCAGTAGCCTCAAAGTTTAATCTGGCAGCCAGGATCAGTGAGAATGAGGGTATAATCACAGCAAAACTAAAATCTCATTCCTGTGCCCCTGCCCCACCCTTGCACAGCAGCTGGCTAGTCTCAGCTGTAGAAATGAAGGATGACTGATGCAGGTTAAAAAACATCAAACCAACCCTCCCAGCACAACTTTATTCTTTAACTTGCAGGGATTTAGTAATGTGCAGTTTGCAGTGCACCTCCACAAATAGATGTGTTGGCACACTTGGCCTTATTGCTCAAGAAATGTGTCATAGAACTATGCACTTAGCCCTTGGTTCCATAATCATTAATGCTGAGCCTAATTACAGATTAACCTGAAATACGGACTGGGTCAGATGAAGGCATACAACTGCATTTCTAGCAAATTAGGTGGGCAACAATATACTGTTTCTTAGCAAGATTTTATGCTAGCTTCATGCAAGCTTTGCATCTCATGGCCATAGAATTTTTTGTTTGGTGCAAGAAACCCAAAAGCTGGACTTCCTATATCATAAAGCCATGGCCTCTGAATGCCTTATCAAGCAATTCCTCCTTTCTATCAAATATGTTCATGTCCATACAGACATACATAGGATTCACTGTATCACCTCTTCTCTTATACTGTGGGAATCTTTTGGCCCGTCAGCTCCAGGGCAGTTTATGTAAAGCAAATTATAGAACAGTTACAATAGGAAGAAATAATTTAGGGACATGTGCTGCCTAATGATATGTGCTTTTTTTAAAAAACAAAACAAAACAAAACAAAACCTTTTTTTTTTTTAATGTCTATAAATTTGTCTTAAATTATTTATTTTATTGTATTTAATTTCTGGCTTTTATAATGAATCAAGGGTTTAGCTTCTGCTGAGGACAGTTATTGACTAATTAGTTTTTGTTAATTTCACTAATTAACTTAAAAGTGCTGTCATTTTGGACTAGATCTCATTTTTCCTCTGATTTCTTGTGCAAGGTTTATATTGATAGGCAATTTAATAAGACCATTGTCCTCCAGATTTTCACAGAGTCATATGTTACTGTCATTGAGGCTAAAGCCCAATTTAGCAGAATTCCCTAAGGACTTCTACTCTGGTTAGGGCTGGAGAATTAAAAAGTGAGACAACAGAATAAAAGTAGATGGAATCTGTCCCAAAGAACCAAGCTGCCTGTCTGCTTTGCTCTAAAGTACAAATACCATAAATGCGTGATAGCTTTACGGATCACTGAGCTACTGTCCATATTCCCATCTCCTGCAAATGCTCTTGTCCTCCCCCTTTCACGGTGCAAAAAAACTGAACCAAATCATTCATTTGGGTGAGATGTGAAGGCAGAACACAGTAAAGCCTTTGAGGGAGTCTCAACCCCCCCTGGTGCGGACTGGTGACCTACCCCTGTAATACATGTTTGCACCCCTGTTTGCAAAGACACTTATAGGTTAAAGCCAAGAATACCAGCCTAGCACATGGTAATTTCCAAATATACATTGGACAGTATCAATGGAGGATATTGCCACATCCACATCTCAGTGTATTTTTGGTCTTAGTAGAGCATATGTGATAAATCTTAAATAAATGCTCTATATGGAGAATACCCGGACAAATCTACTGTATAAGTTAAAAACCCCACACAAATGCAGGTATTACAATAACAATGCTATATAAACCAACTCATGGTTTTCAGTCTAATACAGCTAGGGTTCCAAAGTCAACGTCTTAAACTTTGGTGTTACCACTGTAGCTGCCTTGTTTAAGAACTAAGCATCTCATGGTGGGCATCCTGAACTAGAGGAAACATTTGACATTTCAAGTTTTGAAAGTTCAGTGCAACATCCTGGAGACCGTCTGTCACGGGGCAGATAAATTGTAGATGGTGTCAAAGTGCCAGATTCATGCCCTGCCTTATCAACCCACGTAATTTCTGTGTTGAAGGGTTCACTTCAGAGAAGAAAAGGTAGGAAGGGTAGCCAGTTTGCATATTCATTCAACTTCTCATTTGTGATTGTTCACAAATACGCTATCTGTTGGCTCTTGAACGTGACTGCATAATAACCAGGAAGCATTTTTAGTCTAATATGAACTTTATTCGTAGAAGTCTGGGTGTCTGTCGGTGCCATTTCTGTAAAGTCAAAATCCTGAAGGAAGATTTAATTTTGGTTCATGTAGCTTATTCATTTCTATCTAATACATTTTACACATCCAATATAAATTATGATTGATTCAGAAGGCAAGATGGAAATGCTCACAAAATAAAAAGTCTCCCAAGGGATATGAGTGCAACAATTACAGAACAAACTCCGCTACCCTTAAAATGTCTTGGTGAAAGTTTGAGATATATCTGAGCAAGCAGATGGTAACAGTGAGTGTTTGAGGGCACGTAGGAATGCAGCGATGAGATCCTTAACCAGTAGATGTCACCGGAGGGATCTCCCTGGGTTTGCAAAGTGAGCTGTGACTTTTCAGCTTCTAGCTAGTCCTTTGATAGGAGAAGAAAGGAAGAAAGGCCTCATTTTCCTGCGTCTTTTACTTAAAAAAATTTCTTCGCAAGCTGGGGAGAAGTAATACTCCCCCACTACGTACCTACCACCCAGCTTCACCATCTCTAGGGGAATACATGCTTTTGGGGATCTGACTGAGTGTAAATTCAACTCTAATCTGAGAACAAGCTAGACCTATGAACTCAGTGAAACTCCATCGTATAAACAGTCATACCCTTTCCCGTCTGATGACTGTTTGGTAAGCTGGTATCCTGGTTACATTTCGGCTCTCATTCCTAAAAAGGATCAGCTCTTACGTAGTTTGTCTTTGCATCAGCAGCAAAACAAGGCCCTTGTATACCCAAAGTAGCCTGCTTCAGTCTCTAATTCACCAGGTTTTGATAAGAACCTCCAAAACAAAACAAAACAAAAAACCCCTCCTCTTAGTTTGCACAAAGCATGCATGTATATGACATTTAAGAATATACATAATGTAATATCATATTAAACTCGTATCCAATCTTTTTTACAGTGACCAGCATGACATTCTTTAAGAAACCCCATACTGAATAATTGCAGTATAGCCACCAGTAAGACAAATGTCTTTCTAATACCAACAGTCAGTGTTTGCCTTAAAATCTGAACCCAAGATGATCATATTAATATAGTATGACTCTAAACATTTTCATTAATGTATTTTTCCCTTTATGAAATTTGGACCCTCTTCAGCCTAAATAAATGTTCTGAATGAATTCCACTGTTAAAGATGCTTGATAAGAAGTATTGATTTGTTTCTCCATTCAAAATATATTTTTACTTCAAGTTCATTGTCTTGGTTTTCTATCCCCAAATGGTAAATACAGAAGTCTGATCTATCTTCTCTGTTATACTCAAGTTTCTTTTCTAAAATTTCTAAAACTTTCTAAAGTTTTAGAGGAAAAAAAAAAAAAACAAAACAAAACAAAACCAAAACAAACACCAAACCAAAACCAAATAACTTGCTTATGCAACTGTTGTTTTTCCCAGGACTTTCAAGCAGCTTTTAGTTATTAGGACCATGATTCAATTAAAAGGTTAAATATGCATATAAATTTAAATCTGTAAGTACGGCTTAATCATCTTCAGTACACTTATAAACAAGTATGTTAGTGATTCAGAGCCTAATCTTCTTGTCTTTATTATTCTGTCTCTGTAAATTGATGGATTTTTACTCGTGTCAAACCCCGACAGTAATTGCTGGTCTCTCAACAGCTTGGGTCATACAGACTCAAGAACAGGACTCACCTAGTAGGTGTCAATGGAAGCATGTTCACTCCGTGACCCAAACACCAAAACCAGGTGTAGGAAGGATCACGGTGCAGAAATACCCACTTTTCCCCCTGGATGCAGCAGGGCTGAGTTCACATGATGCTGTACCTGAGTTTGGCCCCTACCAGGGCTTGTAGACCTTTGCAGGAAAGCCTGCTGAGTCCTGCAGGCTCTTCTGCTCAGGTTCTCTGAAACAAGCTCCATATTCAAGATTGCATCCTGACTTCTCACAGCAAAGGAGCATCCCACCACTGCCTCCTTTTCTGTACTTCCTTTCTGCTTGGAGGGGGTGGTGGAAAGAAGAGTGCTATGGGAAAACTTTGCAAAAGTGGAACAAAGGGGGCGTAGAAAATGACGAGGTAACTCCAAAAAGTAAATAACCCCTATCTTGTCTTTTGCTGAACAAACCAAAGACTAGAATGTCAGCTGAAGCAGAAATAAGAGATGTACAGCTGTTCACTGTACAACTGATAGAAACTCCTGAAAATATTTTTTAGTATGAAAATGCAAATCATTGCCTCTCCCAGCATACCCTGTTTTGAGCCAAAGGTTATTCCTTTACAACTCCCTTGAACTGTGTGTAGTTGCTGACCTACTTCTGCCCAAAATTAGTAACTTCCCTAGTTACGTATAAGTGACATTACCATGCCTGAAATTAGTCTGTCTTCAAATCACTGTGCCTAATTACACTGATGTGCAGTTATCAACAAATGCAAAGCCTACACTCCTTAAACCCTAGCAAGACCCATGTATTTTCTAGAATTTGCTCTACACCTCGAGTTTATAGTTACAACTGATATTCTATGAAAAAGTGGTCTGAGAAAATGCATGTTTCATAAAAACTAATACAGGATTATGTATCTTCACACCTAACAACTCAAACCTTCCCCACAAAAAAAAACCCAACCCCCCCAAAAAACAACAAGAAAGCAAAAAGATGGTAGAACTCCTGTGACAAAAGGATGGAGAAGGTGGCCTCCTGAGGTCTCTTCCAGACATGTTTTCAAATTTTCCATGGGCCTAAGTCTAGTATTCTCTCACAGTAGAAGAAAAACACAATACACCAGCTTGTGCCAAATGTGGGTTTAAAGAATATTTAGTCAGCATCTTTTCGCATGTTGAAATTACAGTCCTATTAAAACATCTGGAATTATAGTTTAACAGGGAAATTGTATCATTAAAAATCAATTCTTCATGAAGAAGTCCTTGGAAATACCAGACTATATAACAGCCAGACCATGAACTCAGACTAAGCCAGGCCTTGATTTATGCTCTTGTGATTTCAAGGCAACCTCTGAATAGCTATTGTATCATTTACTGAGACAAATAAAGTGAGTGACAGTGGTATTATGAAAAAGCATGTCTGGATGGTACAGAACTTTGTCAGACGATGTTACAGGCTATGGATTCAGAATTGTGGACTAGTGAAAGGAAACTTACCACATCGTTGTCGAGTAGCAAAACATTTCAATAGTCAGAATAAAGCAGAGCAGGACACTATATCACCATTTCTGTGTCAGGATTTCATTTCACCAATTCTTTTTCGTTTGTTTGTTTTGGTCTTTCAGGTGCAGGTCTCAGCGTCAGCGATAATGAATCTTGTCATGGCAGCCAGGATGGTGGCAGCATGGCTAACTCCCAAATCGTAGAGCTTAGAAGAATACCCATAGCAGACACTCACCTCTAACTCCACAGCTTGCTTGGTTTTCTGTTGGTTTTTTTTTTTTTTTTTGTTTTTTTGTTTTTTTTTTTTTAATTCAAGCCTCAGTATTTTTATATTTGTACTTCCTTTTGCACTAAAACACTATTTGAAACTGTGTAGTAGAATGCTGTGAGCTTTACTGAACGTTTAACAAGGAATGCTTGCTTGAGGTTTTGTATATCAGAAAATAAACTGTAAATTTTTTACAGTGGCTGAGCATCAATAGATACCATGGCAATCAGCCTAGATTTGTATCTTGTAGCTAGATGACATATTTCACAAACTGTAGCTTTTTTAATTAACCTGTACGTGTAACACTGATTAATAAAAACAATAGAGTCCGTTTGATACAAACAAGTCTGTAATTTCTGTTTGCTGCTTATGAAGCTGAAAGATGATGCGGACACCCCGTGGGACAGGAAAGCTTTTTAATTACACAGTTGTTCTAAGTTTCCTAAGCTGTACTCTTCTCGCTGTTTTTTGGGTACCCAAATCTGTGAACTTTACAAACTCAAATAAAGACACAGTCTTGAGCCAGAAAGCTTGAAATTTAAATTGTGATATGGTAAAATATGCAGTGATCTGAAACAAACAGAGGAAAGGGGAGATGAAGGACAGGAGTGAAACCACTGGCAGCTGCATGCTGTCAACTGCATTACCTTGCTGGTTTCACAATATTAAACTCTCTCACTCTTCTCACAGTCAGAAATAAGGGGGAATGCAAAAGAGTTGAATTTTCTGTTAATATCTGAGGCTGCTACACGATATACCTGTTCTGATTGAAGGGCTTAAGTATTGCATTGCAAACAGAGCTAGATCAGTAATCTGGGGTCATAAAAGAGCAAGAAAAGTTCCTCCCTTGGAAAAAAAAAAAAAAAATATAGAGGAAGTATTTCAGAACTGAGAGAGGGAGACAGGCTGGTCTTGTAGGAATCATTAACTCTGCTTCTCCACAGACACTCTGAAAGAAAAACACATTAAAGCAGGAGACCAAGGGAATTTTCCTCTAAACATTTCCGAGCATAGTATAGAAATACAGTAAATGAGAATGCAAGCCTTTCATACCTTCTTCAGGAACTTGCCTAAAGGCTTAACGCTGGGGCAAGCTCTGAGCAATGGCCTCTCCCTTTAAAACAAAACTTTTCTTATGGAAATCTTTCTGTGAATTTTGCTATAGTGATATACAAATTTTACTGTATCTAATTATTCTTTGAGCTGAAAAAAAAAAAAAAAAAAAAACAACCAAACAAACCAACCCCACTTCTGTGTCCCAGTTCTTTAATAGCTGGTAGGACCATACAGCTTACAGTCATCACTCATATCCAAAGCAGACATAATCTTTAAGGTCTAATGCAAAAGCATTCACAGACACAGGAAATTATTTCTCATCAGCAATGCCCTTAAACAAGTGCTTTTTAAGTACGTATTTGAATTGATGGGAAATAAGAGTATGTATACTTAATTAGTACATGTTTTGCTGCATTGAGTTTTAAATTTCTGACCCCCAGGAATTTTGCTGACCCTGTTTATGCTGGTCACGCTAGGGAGCGAACAGGGCCAAGTCTTTGTGGTCAGTGACAAAACTTACAGGGTGGGACGTGTGGAAGCGGGGTGGAAATGAGCCTTGCTTTGCCATGGGCAATATACAGAAGCACAAGGCAGTCAGACCCATGCCCCTGTGCAAAAGGGGCAGCCTTTAAAACTGGGGGCAGAGCATCTGAAGCATAGTGGGGAACTCTGTACAAGAGTGAACCATCTAAGTCTATTTTATAAATTTCTTTTCTGCCCATACCTACACCTGCTGGAAAGGGATTTCCTGAGCACCAGAGTGAACTGCAAGTATCATCAAAATAAGTCTCTCAGTCCAGTGTTAAAATTAGGTTTGGACACTTTGCAATATAGTACTTTTCTTATTATTATTTTCTACACAGGAAATCTGGGTCTTGATGAGTTTTTATTTTATTTCATTCTTTGTGAGTCAGCTGAGCATCGTCCATTGCTGATACTTCTCATCTACCCACCAAAGCCCTAACATGAAGCCTGGCCCTGCAGAACGATTGCAACACTTGCTCCGTGGTGAGAGAGCCAGGGCTGTAACAGATGTTTCATTACTCGCAGTACATGCTACTACATGCTGTGAGAAGCTTATAAAAGAAGGATGTTTGTTTGATTTTGACTCACCACCATAAACGTTAATACTTTGTGTCACTTCAACTTGTTGCACAACTGGCCTGGTTAGGGATTTACCGTAAATGCATCAGCATTTTCAAAGCAGATCAGTAGGATGACGGCCACAGCCAGCATTTGTTGAATTCTAAATCTCTAGGTGGTGCTCACATGGTTTAATATCATGAGATGAATCTTGTTGTTGTTCTAGAACTATTTTTTTTTTTTCTAAGAAAACATTATTTCTGTAGGAAATTCAGAGTTTTAAAAGCATGGGTGTCTCTCAGGTCCTTTTTGCTGTTCTTCGGGCAGGCGAAGGCTGAGGTGGGAGAAGAACAGCTGTGTGCTCCGACCCAGATGTGCCCAACATCCACCCCTGGACAGGAGGAGGACCTTTACAGTTGGCTTGACTTAACCTAACCAGACTGAATGCCTCCTGTGGTTCCCTGGTCTCAGATGTTATTTAGAATTTGATAATATAAACATTTTTGTTTCTGTGAGACAAATTAATCCACAACTAGATAGCTTTCAAGCCAAGTGTTACCACAAGGCCAGCCATGCTGAGATGACTAACTCATTCAACCCTTTGCTTTGTTCCTGTATAGTGAAGAACACCAGGGCATTTGCTGCATTTGCTTTTTTCCTCATAAAAGCAGCCATCATTTCTCCACAAGAGGCCATTCTCCATGTTTTCAGGGGTAGAAGGAGCTGTGGTTAAATATGGATGTAACATTTTGCTGTTCACTGCGTGAAGGATACTCCTTTTCAAGACAAGCTTCACCTAAAACTACTTAAACATGTAAGTAGATCAGATGAATGAATGGATCTGTTTCAGGAGTTTCTCACCACTCATATACCAACATAAGTAAATTCATTTTTTTAAAAGATGCCAGAATATATTTCACATTCAAGTGCATAAGTGATGAAAAACGCTAAGTTCAACAGACATCTTTCAGGTGATGTTTTAAAGAAAGACACTGGAAGATTCTGATTTCACTTTTCTTGGTACATATCCAAATTTAGTCAATTTGTGTCAGAGATTTGAACAGAAATACTCAGAATTTTCTTTCTTTAGAACCTAGTTGAGAGCCTCAATTCACCCATGTTCTGTCCCTACCATGCAAATGCTTAATACTCCAATATCCTACATCCAAATTCATCATCCTGCTGAGAACTACACAGTGAGAGCTTTGATCTGCAAAGGATTAAATTGTATTGAGAGCTTTACAGCAATAAAGTACCTATGTGCTCAACATAAAATTATGCTAAATTGACTGATCATGCAGAGGTCTGATTAGAAAATTGCTTAAGTTCAGGCATATCCTGCCTGCAGATACATTTCATTATAGCTCAGCCTATACTGTGGACCTCCAGCTACTATTGTAGCTTCTGTTTCACCAGCACTGCTGTAAACCAGTAAGAAATGAGAATGTGTGACCAGTTTGCTGGCAGCAGAATTTTCTCCTGTGTTACTTCTCTTGGCAGTAACACGTGGTGAAAATAGTACATGCAAGTTCAGGATCATCTGCTCAATTCAATATGTTATTCTGTTAATTTTCACAGAAAGAAATGAAAAATAATTTCCATTTTTCATTTCATGGTTCAAAATCATCTTTTATGCAATAAATACATTGAAATAATTACAGTGTAATGCTCTCATATGCAATAAATACATGGAAATAATTGCAATGTAATACTCAGGCATTATTGAACAACATATCTGGGACTAATGATATGCTGAAGCTGGAAAGAGAGCTGTGTAAACTGGCCTAAATAGTATCTCAAAAACCCTAAGAACAGTTTAGTTTGGTTGGGTTTTGACCAAGTCAAAGTTGTGTTCATGGTAGAGACAGCATTTTCACAAATGCACAAGATTTGGAGAAAATTATAAATACCTCTTCTTTTGTTGTTACTGCATTTCAGCATTTTTTGCTTTCTGGCAAACCCAAAGTCTAATGTGGCATCTCTGGTCGTGTGGTCCTCCTCAGCATCCCCAGGAAGATGAATGCTTTGCTCTTCCTGAAGGTGCTGATTTTACTCAGAGGATTATTTTGCCAAAGGCTCATGCTACAGACTGCTAGAAGGACTTTTCTGGATATCCAGAAAAGACAAATGTATTCTGGGAACTGTGAGCAGAGAGTTTGAGAACATATATTTGATAACCCTGACACTACTCCCTGGCTAAAACCTACAGCTTGGAGGTGGCCCCAGGAACATCTCATAACAATGACGGGTGCCAAAAGTACAGGGAAGGGTTTTTACTGAAGCTGTCAGCATTTTCCCCAACTCAGTAGGTAGGCTTTGAAGATGGTGTGGTCACCCCTGTGTTGTAGTACCCCTGATGTGAGCACACAATGATTTTATCCATAGATGCTCTAAATTCCAAAAGCTGTCATCTTCAGTCTGGCTCTTCATGCAGAGCAAGGAGCAGCATCTGGCCTATCTTTTGATGGCCTAAAGTGTGTGTGAAAACACGTGTACTTATCAATGTGTACACACAGACAGAAAATAATTATGGGCTATAAGAATTTAACATCATAAAAATAAACTCAGTTTCAGTCTGGAAGCTAAAACGCTGTGGTCCAGGTTATGAAACAGGTTTCCCTGGAGACTTCTTGGCTCCTGCTTTGCAATTCCTGAACTGAAGTTAAGCATGTGATTTCCCAGTTTCCTAATTGGAAAGAGTCAGGCATCCAGGCATGGGATATACAGTTGCCAGCTGGGGTGCAAGAAAAAGGGATGCCTGAAATCTCCCTTTTCTCTCAGCTTCCTGTGGTGCACAAGCATGTTCTGCACCACCTGCATCCCCTCTATCCAGGACCCTTCTCCAAGAGCAAATGAAGAGACAAACCAACAGTGACCTTGCTCAAAATCCTTCTTGAGGCCTTGTTGAATCCCTGTGCCTACCTGCCGTCCTTCCTGCAGGATGATAACACGGCCAGCCACCGCTGCTGCGGCACACAGGCAATATCTGCACCAGTGACTCAGGCAGCACTTGTTCTCTGCTGCTTCAGCCCCAAAATGAACCCCGTTTGCTTCCGTTCTCCGTGCCGCAGGTACCATTTGCAACACACCTTGCAGCAGAAATCTAAAAATACCCCACTGACCCACCTTCTTCTGCTGAAGGACTGACCCTTCTCCCTGATCTGCTTGTCCAGCACCTCAGTCGCTGCTGGGGGCCCACATTTCTTCCCACAGAGCCTCTTTATTCACTTATTCCTTCTAACAGCGTTTGCCTCAATAGCAAACGGGCTCGTGCTCCCTCTTCCTCAGCCAGACGTTTGTAAGGACATAATGCCAAACATGAATTGTCTGGTTTTCTGTCTTGTGAGAAGGAACCAGTCTCCCTCTTAATTCTCTGTTGTTCTGCAATTACCACGTTTTGTACCTTCTGCTGGATAACATCCTAAGGAGTCACATCCTACTCCAGCAAAAAACACTCGAGACTACCCTCAGAATTGAGCACATTCCTACTTTGGCTATTTGGATGGCAATATACGTAGTTCACTCGTTAATATGTCTCCACCCATGTGAATCCTGGTATCCAGCTATTGTCTGTTACACATTTAACAAACCGGATCTAGACATTTTAACTGAGACTCTCTGCAAGTTTTGGGACATCCATGCTCCCTTGTGGTATCTCTAGATTGTTCCATCCCAGCCAAAGCTGAAGCCTTGCCTGTGCTGTGGCACAGCCATGCACATGCAGCGGGAACTCTCCACTCTGGTTGTCAAGGTCTGGGAGGTGAGTTTGAATTTGGTGTGGCTGCAGAGGGCCTGAAACCCTACCCTTGTTTGTGACCAGTGCTCTGATGAGCAGTCTACTGAATAAAAGGTGAGGTGTCTACAGCTTCTGCCATCCCTTATGTGTGCTCTGGGCACCTCTTAGAAGGGTGAGAGCAGGTACTTCTGGTGGGAAAAACATACAGCTGTGGAGCATGACCAAAGAGGAGAAACTACTGAGAGCTGCCTTGCCTTCATTTTGTCATGTTTTCCATCACCCGTTTTTTTCCCTCTGTTTCCATATGTGTGATGCTCTGATGTCTAACAATTGTCGTGTGCCAATTCAGAGCACCTAAGGCGAGCACCACAATTTTCCTCCAAGGACCATGTGCCTACATCTTCTAGGTTCTTCCATCCTGAGAGACAGATTTCATAAGAGTCATGTTACTTTAGAGCACTAAGAGGCTTTTCAGGGTTAAGAGTATGTCAACTCCTTCTATTCAGTGCTGGCAAAAGATCTCTGTTGGACATTAAAAGACCTCTAATCCTGGTCCTTAGTGGACTAAGGATTAGGGTAAAGACTAATCTATGGCAGTGGTGTGTACCACTTCTGTATTACCAGCTGGGAAACAGTCTGCCCACCTTAAAAATCATGTTCTGCTGTGGAGTGCAGAGCAAGAATGAGCAGGGCAAATGCCAGGCAGTTTCCAGCAAGCCTTCAGACTTGCAAATGGAATGGCTCATTACAAACATTGGGAGATTAATACTGAAGATAATCCTCCAAGCATGGAAAAGAATCCTGCATAGCCTCAGGAGATGGACAGCTAAATCCTCAGAGCCAGTATACACAGTTATGCCATCTAACCCTGGGGACATAGACCTTGGTTTTGAAAGCAGCATGCTCTAGAGGAGAAAGTAAATGGAAAAACAATATTATCTTGCTTTCCTAACCCAGAAAAGGAGCTTTGAATGTTCATGAAAACAATCTTTTATTACAGTGGACACAGGAGTTGAGATTTTTCTGCTCCTCATAAAACTGAGGCTAACACAATTAAAAAATGTCATAGCTTTCTGAAACTGTGAATTAGCAGAGAAACAGAGTGTGCATTTATGTTCATGTCTTCTCTAGTTATATTCAAATACTGTCAGAAATACTGGTAGAATTACCCTTTTTTTTTTTTTTTCAGAAGTACTAGGCAACAAGAGGCAGTGTTTTACAAGTCATATGAAGTAAGTTAACATCTAGATAATAAAACACAAAGTGCTTGCACACCACAAGTGTTCAGAATTTATTAGTTCTGACTAATTGAACTGCTTGTTATTTATTTTAATCTGATATCTACTCTAGATGGAGAATTGTTGTGTTGAAAATAATTAAAGCCCTTTTTTAAAATTGTCTTATATGAGTTTTATACTAGTAGTGGTAATACATGTCATGCTTAAAATTAGGTCAATTTTTTCTACTTTTCCTGGGAGAGAGTGAAATCAAGGCATGATTAGCTCCTTGTACTGGAGAGACAGCTTCTGTATTGTGAATGGCTCAGTATTTTATGAAATAGTCTTAAACCTAAAATAAATAAATAAGACTTTAAACAAATAATACTGCCTGTTTTTTGGGGGGGGGAAGCTTGAAAGTTAAGATGTTTGCATGTCTACATTTCTACCGAAAGAATACGGACCGGACAGTAGGAAGGGATGTTTAATTCCATTAAATCCCATGGTGAAGAAGAAGAAGAAGAAGAAGAAGAAGAAGAAGAAGAAGAAGAAGAAGAAGAAGAAGAAGAAGAAGAAGAAGCAGAAGAAGAAGAAGCAGAAGAAGAAGAAGAAGAAGAAGAAGCAGAAGAAGAAGAAGAAGAAGAAGAAGAAGAAGAAGAAGAAGAAGAAGAAGAAGAAGAAGAAGAAGAAGAAGAAGAAGAAGAAGAAGAAGAAGAAGAAGAAGAAGAAGAAGAAGAAGAAGAAGAAGAAGAAGAAGAAGAAGAAGAAGAAGAAGAAGAAGAAGAAGAAGAAGAAGAAGAAGAAGAAGAAGAAGAAGAAGAAGAAGAAGAAGAAGAAGAAGAAGAAGAAGAAGAAGAAGAAGAAGAAGAAGAAGAAGAAGAAGAAGAAGAAGAAGAAGAAGAAGAAGAAGAAGAAGAAGAAGAAGAAGAAGAAGAAGAAGAAGAAGAAGAAGAAGAAGAAGAAGAAGAAGAAGAAGAAGAAGAAGAAGAAGAAGAAGAAGAAGAAGAAGAAGAAGAAGAAGAAGAAGAAGAAGAAGAAGAAGAAGAAGAAGAAGAAGAAGAAGAAGAAGAAGAAGAAGAAGAAGAAGAAGAAGAAGAAGAAGAAGAAGAAGAAGAAGAAGAAGAAGAAGAAGAAGAAGAAGAAGAAGAAGAAGAAGAAGAAGAAGAAGAAGAAGAAGAAGAAGAAGAAGAAGAAGAAGAAGAAGAAGAAGAAGAAGAAGAAGAAGAAGAAGAAGAAGAAGAAGAAGAAGAAGAAGAAGAAGAAGAAGAAGAAGAAGAAGAAGAAGAAGAAGAAGAAGAAGAAGAAGAAGAAGAAGAAGAAGAAGAAGAAGAAGAAGAAGAAGAAGAAGAAGAAGAAGAAGAAGAAGAAGAAGAAGAAGAAGAAGAAGAAGAAGAAGAAGAAGAAGAAGAAGAAGAAGAAGAAGAAGAAGAAGAAGAAGAAGAAGAAGAAGAAGAAGAAGAAGAAGAAGAAGAAGAAGAAGAAGAAGAAGAAGAAGAAGAAGAAGAAGAAGAAGAAGAAGAAGAAGAAGAAGAAGAAGAAGAAGAAGAAGAAGAAGAAGAAGAAGAAGAAGAAGAAGAAGAAGAAGAAGAAGAAGAAGAAGAAGAAGAAGAAGAAGAAGAAGAAGAAGAAGAAGAAGAAGAAGAAGAAGAAGAAGAAGAAGAAGAAGAAGAAGAAGAAGAAGAAGAAGAAGAAGAAGAAGAAGAAGAAGAAGAAGAAGAAGAAGAAGAAGAAGAAGAAGAAGAAGAAGAAGAAGAAGAAGAAGAAGAAGAAGAAGAAGAAGAAGACGAAGAAGAAGAAGAAGAAGAAGAAGAAGAAGAAGAAGAAGAAGAAGAAGAAGAAGAAGAAGAAGAAGAAGAAGAAGAAGAAGAAGAAGAAGAAGAAGAAGAAGAAGAAGAAGAAGAAGAAGAAGAAGAAGAAGAAGAAGAAGAAGAAGAAGAAGAAGAAGAAGAAGAAGAAGAAGAAGAAGAAGAAGAAGAAGAAGAAGAAGAAGAAGAAGAAGAAGAAGAAGAAGAAGAAGAAGAAGAAGAAGAAGAAGAAGAAGAAGAAGAAGAAGAAGAAGAAGAAGAAGAAGAAGAAGAAGAAGAAGAAGAAGAAGAAGAAGAAGAAGAAGAAGAAGAAGAAGAAGAAGAAGAAGAAGAAGAAGAAGAAGAAGAAGAAGAATTAGTAGTCTTCCTAGTATTACCCATTGTAAGACAAAAGTGAAAACAGGAAAACAAATCAGTGACAGTGAGTGTCATAGTCTTAGCTTGATTATTAGCAACTGCAGGATTTTGCCTGGGGTGACTGTTTCTATTTGTACTGGCAGGGTAAAGTCAACAGTGACTGTTCTATTGCTTCTCTAGGTCAGATCCTGATCCAGTGGCTCTCAGATACTATTTCTTAACATCAGATTTTGCTGGTTAGAATTTAAATTTTGTATTTACAGACATGAAAATCTGGTCTTAGCTGACTTGTGTTGTGAACAAAAATGCTATTTCTGGTTTGCAGGTGGAGAAACTGAACCTCCAGATCTCCCATAAAAACCTGGAATACAGTGTTAGACAATTCAGTGTGAGACTGGGGCGCGTGAAATCCCAGCAGAGAAGCAGAACGCAAGGACTAACACGTCAACTTTAGAAAGATTTCACATGATGGTGGCTGAGTGTTGATATCGACAGGTGAGCTTGTGCTCAGCCACCCACCCACGGTCCTGGGTATTGGCACAAGCTTGGTCTCAAACATGATGCCTGGCAGCTCTCCCTGCTGAGAAGGAGAGCAGAGGATGCCTCGGATCAGGGGGGAATGATGAGCAGATGTGCCACCAGCACCGGGGGATACAGGTTGGCCAACCTGGATCCCTCAGCCCTTGAGCCATAACGCATGAATTTTGTGCTCTTGCCTGCCCACCCACCATCCCGTGCAGTGTCCCAGCATCAATACACTTAACGCTCGCCTGCCCTTGGCTTTCCACTACAGAAACTGGGGTGTATCTGAAACCATTGTTCTTTTTTCTGGCTAGGACTTTATTAATGTGAAGTTTGCTGTCAGCTCCTCACATACACTAGACATGCACACAGCATGAGTGCCCCTCTGGGTGGGATTTGCATACAGTAGAGACAAAACAGATTTTGCTTTTGTCACTTTCTTTGCCCAGAGTCTCGCTTCCCCCTTCTGCAGCCACTGTGACAGCCTTGGGTGTTGCCTAGATAATGACTTGGATCTTTTGACTCTCCAAGCCCTTTGGGATGTTTATTTTAGCTCTAGGATCACACTGTAGGGATGATCTTCCAGAGGACTACTGCTGGCATCCAGATTGCAGGTCTAGGTAGGATAGACATGAAACCTTGCAGTGCCCATGCTTCAGATCTCTCGAGGGTGGAGATCTTTAAAAAAAACTAGTTGCACCTGATCAAAGCCCCCTTTATGTCTTCAGCTTGTGCAGTCTCATGGATCATGCAGGTCCCAGCCATGTTCTGGAAGAAAAGTGGTTCATTGTCTGGACCCTCAGGGTATGCATATGACTGGCATGTTAGAAAAAGAGCTTTGGAAACTGGTCTGGCACAAGATAAAAGAGGGAGAGGACATGGGAAGCTCCAGGTTTGGTCTCTTGAGGGCCACCAGACAAGGAAGAGAGAGCAGTCTAGCTTGATGATGTTCTGATATTTTTTCAGGTCTCAGCTTTAGCCCACACCAAGACTACCAGGAGCCCTCACTGAATTGCATATTGGATCACCTGGGCCCATAGCAGCCCAGCCCACAACCTGGGATTAGCAATATCTGATCTGGCTTCCTTGTAAGCAGAATCTGGAGAGTATGTGGGTGTGAAGCTACTGTATCTTTGTCCAGACAGATTACATATTCAATAAAGGTGGTTTAAAGTCTTGTGATACAAGGCTCATCCCTGGCTACTTGGTTCATTTGTCTCTGAGGCCATAAAAATAGCTCTTCTTGATTCTGAGAGGTTGTTTCAGGCTTATTTTTGTTTCTGGATTGATCTTTAATTGGTTTCCAGGGACACCGTGAGGGCTGGAGACAAGCTTCTAGCTGTGTTTCAGGCTTTCAAGTTCAGGGCAGAAAGTCTGTCTCTGACCAGATGGTTTCCTGCTTCACTTTTCTCCCTTCCTTCGGTTTTCTACAGGAGAGTCTGCTAAGGTTGTTCCCTGTGACATCTCTTTTTGGTGCTCACCTGCTTCTCATTCAGCTGAAGGGCACTTTGGCTCTCAAGAAGGTACGCAGGCTCTGTGATACACACTGGACAATCGGTGTGTGCATGATGCAAGTCAAGGATGGGCAGCATGTGTGTTGCAAGGGGCTGCGGTGGTGGGTGCTGAGTTAGAGCTTGCTCCTTGCCTGCTGTAGGAAGGACACAACTGGTTTGAGCCTTCTAGCTCAGTGAATTTGGGCTTCAGCTTCTTCCAGAGATACTACTTCTCTTCAGTTCAAAAGAACTTGAGCTTTTGACTTAGTCAGGCAAGGGTTCCAGAGTATCAGTGTTGTCATTTTTTATAAAAATGGTGGAAAATTATCAATAATACTAACAGTTTTGTATTATTAATAATACTACAGCAACCATGATGTTGCTTATAAACAATAAAAATGTGAAGGCTTTCTTATGAATCGAGAAGCAGGAAAGATACATTAAATATACACATATTATTAATGTCTGATTAAATGTCTCTTGCTCTAGTGCACTGTCTTTACCTATGACCAGTATACTCTGGAATGCCTGACCTTGATTAAAAACAAACATGCTTCTCAATGTTAAAGAAAGAGGAAAGGAAATGCTATAGATAACATTCTAAGTTCCTTTTTTTTGTGTGTGGTTATGTCTCTTTTTTTTTTTTTTTCTTTCATACATAACTACATCATTGTCGAAGTAAGTTCTGAACACTGCTGCATTTCATCCTATGCAAATATAGGGTCTTTAACATCCTCTGAAGACCAAGATTTTCATTTTCCTTGGAGGTAATATGATAATACTTGTTTGGACTTTGTGATTGAATACGAAGGGAGAAGTTATCTATGAACATGCATTTGACTGAAAAAGAGTGTTTTTTCCCATGGAAAGCAGCCTGAATATTCAGTCATTAATTTGCAAAACAAACAACCCAAGAGACCTTGGCTTGTGCCTTCCGTATGTATCTAATGGGATTTAGTCAGAATTAACTGCATGTACAGCCACGCCACATGACACTTGGTTGCTGTTTCCATTTGGCTGTGGATTTTTCACTTTGAACCTGCATCCACTCTGAAGTTCATGGTGCCGCAGGGGTGTGATGATGATGCTGGCGAACAACACACCTTGACAGTCTGTTCTGCTAACCTGGTGCATGACAACATGACTCCTCTAGAATTTCAGTAGGGTGCTGCTCTGCTCTCCTACTCTTCTCTGCTCAAATGCTCCTCCTTAAGGAATTTATTGAGAGCAGATGCCTGCTGAACATGAAGGTGACCATTCTGCTGTGACCAGGAAGGCCATTAAAAACAACAGACACTTTTTGGAATGGGATATATAGGTCTTTCCAGGAATAGAGCCTTGGTAATGTTTGGGATAAATTTGTGTAAAGCATACAATGAACATCAACATGTCATGCATGTTAGGAGATGTATGAATAAAGGTTTAAATCCATGTTAGTTTGAAATGGGTGAATCAAAGAGATTTGAACCTATTTTCATTTTCTTTCCAGCTAAAATGTTAATAGGGCCACATGATGGATTTTCAGATTGAAAGAAACTATCTAACATCCACTAAAACCACATTGAAACAAAAGTAATGAAACTTCCTACCTGCCTCAATTAAGCTTTCCAAGACACCCATCACTCAAGTAATTAAGTGATTTCTTGTTTCTCAAACTGTACCAGCCACTGCCAAATAAAATACATCCATTTAATCATGTTAAATTAGAGCTATAACAATATTAGTCATTGCCTAATAGCCTTTTTTAAGCCACTAGAAAAGTAAAGTCTTGCCAAGAAGACTGTTACCCTTCCACAGTATAAATCAATAAGTCATAATTGTACGGTGTACCTTGACCTCTTTTCTACCACACTGTGGAAAGCAAACAGCAGGAAGCCAGAGGCTGGTTAAGTAATTTAAAACAATTTGTAAACTATAATTCAAGAGACTGGTTAGGCCTATTAATTAGTAAATCATTCATAATCTCAAAAGTATTCAAATGCGCACGATTTCAGTAGAATATACTAAGAGGAGAAATCTGATAATGTGGCTGCTACCATCAGGGCTGTGAAAGACTATGTTCTTTTCAACTGTTTCTGTTAATGTTTGAACATATATTGGTGAACACGTGCTAGAAAGTAATTAATCAATTGCAACCATTTCACCAAAACTAGATGTGTCATAAATTATGGCTAGCCAGAAGTCCCTTATTTTTAACAACTGATTACTGATATTTTCATCAATGTTCCCAAACTCGTATTTCTGAAGCCTCTGCAGACACTGGTCACAGCTTTTTTCACTCTTCTTTGGTCTAAATTAGCTGCTTTCTGGCAGTGCTTCTTCACTGCTTTGCCCTCATTTTATTAACAGTCAGGGGTGGGAAATCACAAGCTTTGGACTCCTAAAGCTACATCTGTGTTATGGGTATTTACAACAGGGCAGGGCACATTCTCTGGAATAACAGTCCTGGTCAGGTTAGAAAGGATTTAGAAAGGACAAGGATTTAGAAGGAATTTTTATGTCATCCTTAAAACACTAGCTGAACCCTCTGGGTTTCCTCTCCCTCTCCTGGCATGGCTTAAGTGCCATTTCTTTATACGTGCCCTAAAGTACTCCCTGGAATAGCTCAGGAACTTGACACGTGTCACACCAAAAAGTAAAGGCGGCTTTCAAACCACAGAACCATTTAAGTTGAAAAAAGACCTTTAAGGTCACTGAGTCCAACTGTTAACATGGCCAAGTCCATCACCAAACCATGTCCCTAAGCGCCACATCTACACAGCTTTTAAATACCCCCAGGGAGGGTGACTCCACCACTCCCCCCCGCCCCGGGCAGCCCGTCCCAGGGCTCGGCAGCCCTCGCAGCGCAGAAATTTTTCCCCAGCCCCAACCTAAACCTCCCCCGGTGCAGCTGGCGGCCGTTTCCCCTCGTCCTCCCGCGGGTCCCTCGGGAGAAGAGGCCGACCCCCCCCTCGCTCCGGCCTCCTTCCCGGGAGCTGCAGCGAGCGAGGAAGGCTCCCCTCAGCCTCCTCCTCTCCAGGCCGAAGCCCGCCGTCCGTCCCCTCGGCCGCTCCCGCCAGCCCCGGGGCTCCAGCCCCCTCCCCAGCCCCGCTGCCCTTCTCTGGACACGCTCCAGCCCCTCCCCGCCTTTCCCGCCGCGAGGGGCCCGCAGCTGAGCCCGCTAACGGCGGGGCGGCCTCCCCGGGGCCGGGGCCGGGGGGCCGAGGCCGGGGCCTGGGCCGGGGCCGGGGGGGCCGATCATCTAACAATGCAAAATGCCTTACTTATCATGGCAGCTTAAACCTTGAATGGTAAGCAATCAGATTATCCAGGGCTGGCAACCAGGTGAAGTGCCTCCCATCACTGAGAAACCATCCCTGAGGAAGACCATGCTACTCCCCTGAGGCCTTAGGAGGAATGAACCTTGGGGGTGTGAACGAGCACCAGCGTTTGTTCATCAACTGCAGCAGAAAATCTGATGCAGTGACTTGAGATGTGGCCGGACTGTGCTTGTGTAAACACCATGGCTGGTGCTGCACGAAGACTGGCATGCTAGCCCCAGGAAACTCCAAGTGGAGAGTGAAGCACTTAAAAGGAGGAAGTGCGCAAAAGAAAAATATAAATACTTTCCAGTAATGCTTGTATTGTTTAGACATTTCAAGGAAAACAACAAAAAAAAAACAAAAAAACAAAACAAAACCCAAAAAACAAAAGCACATGCAAACCACAGGGAAGAATAACAACAATATTTCTGGAAAAAAAACTTTTCAGAGCACTGTTTGTTGAGTGCTTCCTTACTGTTGTAATTATCAACATGATGTGTAGCATTTATATGTAAAAAATAAAGATTAAATCCTCACTAAGAGAAAAAAAAACTCTGATCTTCTGTGAAGGAACAGAAAGTGCTTGGCTAGATTGTTACTACTTAAAAACAATTTTATTAATGTTTAGAGGTCAGTGAATATTTACATCCTTTGATTTTTCCTGGTGGCTTACTGGGTCAAGATAAGCTTATATTTTACATTTTTATTTATTGAGTCATTGTTCATTTTCCCATTAGTAGCAGCAGGATAAGTTCTGATTCCCTGGTGATAATTTCCTTATCTAATGTATTCAGTCCCTTTCAGCAAAACATTTGGGGTGAGGAGGAACTTTCAATCCCATATTAGCAACCCAAACAGTTCAGTCAACTCTTGCTAATCCTATGAAAATTCCTCAGTGTCTGGAAACAACAGCTGTGTATAAATCCTTAGAATATACCTGACTTCAATGTCAGGGAAGGTACCTATAAGCATGGTTTCCATGTGGTTTTCACATTGGGACTAGAAATGTGTCAACTAATGCAATGAAAATAGAGGAGCCATTGCAACTGCAGCTTCATCGTTGCATTTTAAACTGCGGAAAGCTGTGGTCAGGAGCCTGAGCAAACTCACACCATGCAGTAAAGTTCTCAAAGCACACACACACACAGGAGAGAGCAAAAGTATAGTTTACTCAGGGAGTTTTAAATAATGGGGTTTGTGCAAACTACCTGCCAGATGAACACCTCCGAACTGTGGGTGCTCGACAGGAAGCTTTCCTAATCCTCTGAGGCACAAACGGGCTCATCTTGACCTGGTTTTCATCTTGACCTGGCACAAGCCCATCTGCCTCCCTGCATCCACGCTCCAGGTACCTGCCTGAGCAAATTGGCAAGCCCACCTTAGGAAAACTCCTAGTTTTAGTTGTGTCCTTCCACATGGATATCCATGGAAATACCTTGCTTAGTGCCCATGCCGGTCAGCGGAAGCTGCAAGGCTGAAATGACCCATCAGTGTGGGCACAGGATGCTTCGTAACTTCAAGACAGCTCAGATCCAGACCCCTCAGGGAATCAGGGAGTGAAGCTTCGTGGGTCCAGAATGTTCAAGCAGCTTAACAAAACCCAAAATGTGCATCTCTATGTGCACGCGCATATGTTAAAATTCCTTGACTCTAACCCATGCTTATTAATATTAGCAGACAAATCTAAATGTTTTCATTAAAATTTAAAGTTTCAGAGTAAGAAGATCTCTCCCTGCCTCTGGAGACAGAAAGAAGGTTGTCTCCGAAGTGCTGAATATAACATGTGCAACTCCATTGCAGTGCATTTTTTTCTGGTTGTATTTGGAATTTAGTAGCATTCTGCTTTGGGAATTTTCAGTAAATAGGACATGTCAGTGTATTTATGTAAGGCAGTGGATGTTGGAGATGTATGGCCTGAAGAAGTGTTTTTGCAAGCTAGAAAGCAGTAAAATGTGAGTCTGGAGCACAATATTCACAGAAAAAATGAAGCTTAAAAAAGCATATGTAACCAGCTTTCCTCCTCATTGGGCAGAGCTCACAGTGGATGAGAATATTTTTCCTTATAAAGGGACATATTTTCCTCATTTTTCCAGCACCAGATTGGTTAGCAAAAATCCATTATTAAAATAAAATAAAAAAAATGCCCAGCTTTAGGTGAACAAGTTGTTTTCTTCAGGTACTTGGTTTATTTTGTTTGTTGATTTGGATTTTTTTGTTTTTTTTTTGTTTGTTTGTTTGGTCGGTTTGGTTTTGGTTTTGTTTTGTTGTTTTTTGTTTGTTTTTTGTGTGTGTGTGGTTTTTTGTTTTATTTTTTGTTTTTGTTTTTTTTTTTTTTTCTCTATAAAGAGGTATCAATTGCTTTATATTTCTGGTGACTTCATCAGTTGGACATGGTGGGAAAGAACACCTCCACGCTGCTGAAGGTGCCATGCAAGGGATAAAATTTAATTTTCCTAGAGCTATAAATTGAAATGTGGCTATTGTTTGAGACCTTGAGACAGCTCAGATTTCTGAACTGGAGGAAGATATCTGGAGAACTCAGCTAGGCTTAATGAAGAAATTAAAAAAAGTTCTAAGGAAGTTGAAAATTCAACTAATGTAACACATTCCTTCTTACCATTTAACCTCCTGCTTTGTGTATCATGTAGAAAATTGTTTACATTTAACCATGTAGTGGGTTTGATCCAAAAGAAGGATAGCAGAAGGATTCAACCTGATCTAGTTAAAGGTGTCCCTGTTCATTGCAGAGGGGTTGGACTAGATGGCCTTTAAAGATCCCTTCCAACCCAAACCATTCTAGGATTCTACTATTCTGCCTTTGCTTGCCTTTGATTTGTTTGATTCTTTTTTAAAAAAAGAAGAGAAAGAAAATTTCAGCTACCTAAAATTGTTCATTTGAGGATTGTTTGCTTGGCTTTCCCCAGTGTGCTGTCCCATACTTTGTGTTGACATAAACAAATTAATGGATACTAAATGAGACTACAATGATACTGTTCTTCTTAGCCTTGGATGGTGGGCTGTGGCACAATGCATATAGTGGGCTTTTACTACAACAAAATTATTCTTAGTGTCTGATACCTGTGTAGGTACACTTCTAGCTCCAGTTATAATGGTATAGACATACCCTTTTATTCAGTTTTTGTAATAACTGAATTTAAATATTTAATGGTGAGGTATTTTATATTTATATATATATATGGGGTGTGTGTGTGTATATATATATACACACATATAATGACATTGATTCTCAGCTTTGGCAGATCTATTGGGCACATACTGCTCACTCATTCATTACATACTGTATGTTTTATATGTGTGTGTTAAAATGTTTAAATGATAATATTTTATAATTTTTAAAAAATAGCTCAGGCACTAATAACATTTGTAGTCTCATTGAAATATCAGTGTGCAGGGGTTTTGAGCATTAAAAAAAATATATATTCAGAAATCTTCCAAGAATTGTTTTTGTTACTGCAGCAAGTTAGCTCACTACCCAATAGGAAATAATCACTCAGTCAAGCATAAGGCCATTAATAAGCAAATTAAATAAGCTGCTCATGAGTCAGTGTATATCTTACTCTTTTTTTTGTTTGTTTGTTTGTTTTTTAGCAAATCAGGTCTACAACTCTTAGTTGTATTGAATAGTGTAATTTGCGAGGTTAACTGAACGTGCATGTTTAATATGTGCATATGCAGCAGTAGATCGTGTAGGCAGTAGGACATCGTCTGCTATGGTAGGAGTGCAGCATGTCGACTTTACAGCTGACTGAGTAAAGAAATGTGCAAGACTTCAGGGCCTGATCTGTGCCAGCAGGACAGTTTTGCTAATGACTTAAATAGGAACAAAGTCTTACTTGAAGATAGTTAGTCTAGAATTACAGATAAATTTTGCACTAGTGCTAGCCAAATGATAGCAAACTTGATTCATTAGTCTTTAAATGGCTGAAAAGCATCTTCATTTTGCTACTATATGCATGGAGCACATTTGGTTTTTATCTATATTCAGGCTACAAAATACTATTGTTTTCTCAAACTGAAAGGTTTATTACTTGAAAAAAAAAAAAAAAAAAAACAAACAAACAAAAAACCAAGTAACATGTTAGTATCAGTATGTTCATACATTTAAAATTAATTAATGTGTTTTTTGACAGTTGCACTCCCGCAGGTAACAACTCAAAGTAAAATGCTGATGAGCAATCCTTAGATTAAAATCTGTTTGCATTTGGTGAGCACATACAAGTAATGCACGCTTATGTAGATAGAAAGGTCAGTTAAATAACAACTTCCTCCAAATGGGCCTCTGCTCACACTGGCTGTTAGGCCAGTGAGTACTTCAACCATCTTTGTCATATACCAGAGAAACTGCTTATTCCAGAACAAAAATTTACTACCTAACAACTAAACTTCTACACTTAAAAGATTCTTACTGAATATTTTGTGAATGAAGACAGTGTTTTATTTTCTCACTTCAGACTCTTGCTCAGTTTTGTAAACTTGTTAGTTATCAGAGACAAGATGAACTTGTCAGAAGCAGTTTCAGTTTATACCATAAACAGATACTTTATAAGTTGTGAAGTTTTTTGGGATCCAGTGTCCCAGGACATTCAGTACTTGCACTGCTGAAGGGCTGAGACACAAAGCTGTAACTGTTCAGTGTACCATGGAAGAGAAGGGCGAGCAGACAACTTTCCTCTCCTTCGGCTACATGGGCAAAATCTGTAACGATGTTCATGGGAGAGGGTGGAAAAAGAGTTTGGGAAATGTATTACAGAGTATCTGAAAAGAAATATGAAAGAAGACCTATGAGGTAGTACTGTTCTGGGGAAATGGCTTAGGTGGCAAAACCAAGTTACAATAGCTTAGCCCACCACTGAAAAAACCTGGGAAATTTCAGAGCCTACAGGCAGCCTGAGAAACTGAACAAAACCAGAGGAAGTTTGCTATGGAAGTGGTCTGCCAAATATTTCGGGCTTGTCCATGTGTTCCCATGGAAGTAATACTGGGTTTGCGTTGTGTAGTTCTTCTCGGATGTTCTCCTTATCAACGCTGACTTTGTTAGGCAGAAGATTTACACCCTTGTGTGTGTGTACCTGAAGCAGTTTGTAATCCAGCTGTAACTTAATTTCTTTCAAAACCCCGTGCTCATTGTTGAATCAAGGGCTGAGGAGGCTAGCACTCTGTGACTATGCTCTAGCATCTTATTTTAAACTCTTGTAAGCTCTGGGGGTTGATGTGTTCTGTTGTTTTAAAGCAGTCTTGAAGATCTGTCTAATGCAACACTCTGAGCGGTAATGACTTCTAAACCATTCCATGAGAAATACATCATTTATCCCCCACATAATTGTGCAATGACAATGCATGTCACTTTGGAATAAATCTGTGAGGGATACTATATGAGAGAACATCTTCGACAGCAACATCAACACAGGCAAGCTCCTACATTTCAGTATGATCTGGAACGATTTTCCAGGGTGCTCAGTGATCTGTGGACTAGCAGTAGCATTCAGTGCTCTGTGGATATCTCTTGGCATCTGGAGGTGTCTGCTCTGTGGTAATGCAGTCGTAATGTCATGCAAGAGTGCCTTAAGTATGCTGATATTCCTTGCCAAGGCATTAGCTCTGTTCCAAGGTCCTTTTAAGAGTTGGTGGCAGTGCCCTCAGCAGCAGCATGAGCCCTTGCACTTGTATTGTTGCGTTTTCTCTCAGCAGTGAAGGATGAACCTGAAACGATTTGGCCTTTGCTTGGCAAGAGCTCCTTATGGACAAACATGAACTCCTCCTGCTGACCCCTTCTTCTTTCTTGGACTCCACGGGTGGATTGGTGATGACACGGTATTATTTTTCTGGCTGTCAGCCTTTACCTTCACCATCCTGCTGAAGAAAGCCTTCGCATTTGTCAGCATGAGCCTTACACACGCAGCTGAAATAATTTGACTGAAGCATGTGCTGTCTCTGGGCCAGATGCAAAAAATATGGTCTTTTATTTATTTATTTATTTATTTCCACACACCCCCCACACCCCCCCCCCCCCCCCCCAGAAATCTGTACTCCAGGAATTCAGCAATCCTCTGAGACAGCCTCCTCCTGCCTCCTACAGACAGGCTTCCAGCAAAAGGATCACATCTATGGCCTGATCCCACTGTGGAGAGGTTGCTGGTGAGGGATTCGCTCTCTAAAACATCCCCTTGGCTGTGCTAGATTCAGGGGAAAACTGTCGGGATAATTCCTGACGGGATCAGAGTCCTGCTGGCCACTCACCATTGCAGAGGTTTGGTCTGAGCAGGATTAGGTGAATCAGAACAGCAATCTGCAACAACGCGGACTTACGCTTCATGGTGACATGAAGTTTTGCCAAAAGCTGTGTCTGGGAGCGTGGTGCTGTGCTTGCCTGTTGCCAGGGTGGGAATCAAGGAAGAAACAGCACCAAAACGGTGTCCTCTGAGGCGAAGCTGTGTCATCTGTGTGCAAGATGCAGAAGTAGGTTGGCTGGCACAGTGGCATCCGATTGCATTTTGAATTGCACCTCCTAGGAGATAAGGAAGCTGGTAGTTCGCATAGGTGACTTTTTGAGAGTGAAAGTACAGTTCTGTATGCAGACTTAACACTTTTCTTGAGGAATGAGGTGGGGAGATGGGGAAATTCATTAGAAAATATGCACCCATCACTGCTTTTGTCGTTGCTGTTGCTAGAGCCTGAGAAAATGACTGGTTATGAGCGCTTTATGAAGTTCATTGAAGAGTGGGAATTTGTTGAAATAGTCATTAAACGGTCACTTCCCAGTGAGCTCAAAATGTCACAGCGGCTTTCTTGTGTCTTTGCATCAATCGCCTATGCCAAATTGGTTTCTATTGTGATATAGATAACATATATAAAGTCTTCACGTGGCTTCAGAAGGGGTTTCTATATTTAAACATGTACTGTGATACTGGCTTCCACTATGCTGTAGGCAGGAGGGAGTTGAGCAGGCAGAGTGCTTGCTCAAAAGCCCTGTCTTTTGGGGCTTTTTGTTTGTGTTCAGAGAAACCTCTAGTCCCATGCCTTAGCAGACATCAGTGTTGAGTCATGCACAGCTTTTGTCTATACACCAGCATCATTGCTGCATATCAGCCTGATGCTTTGGCCAAACAGTCAATTCTTCCTTCATATCCTTTTTATTGGGTGTCAGTGTCAAAACAAAACTTGTTTTCTGTGAAAGGACAGGACCTTATGTCGTTCCTCATCTTCCCATAGTTTCCACATGATTTTTCCCCAAACAGTGAGGGAGGTTTCCTTTTGCAAGTTCTACCCCAGAACTGCCTTCACTGATGTGGATAGGCACTACCATGATGCAGATCATCACAGATCAAGGCTTACAGGGTTTAGTCACGAGTATGGGTTTTAGATCAGTAGATGAGCTTTTAGACTGATATATCCTATTACTTTCCACTCAAAATAGGGTTGTGCTACAGAATCATAAACTGTTATAGGGGGCTTAGCGTTAACTGATATCAGATCTTATATCAGACTAGGACCTTGATAAACACATTTATGCTTTGATTTAGGGCAAGATTTTGCTATTAGATCCCACACTTTAACAGAAATGGCATATGAAAATCCAACTTTCAAATTTTCTCTCCTGTAACCAACTTTTTGAAACAAGCCTCAACTTGCTTTTAGCTTTTTAAAAATAAACAAGACTAAAAGACAATTTTCTTCAGAAACACAAACCTGCAGGAGCTAAATTTTATTCTCAGTTATTACGGTTTTCTGCTGAAATAACAGTGAAGTTGTGTTGCATTTTTCCCAGCTTGGAGAGTAAAATCTGTCCCCAGAAGCTTAGAAAATGCCTACTTTTTCCAAACTGCTAGAAATGTCAATGTGGTTTGGTTTGGTTTTGTTTTGTGTTTGTTTGTTTGTTTTTTTTTTTCTTTTTCAACCTAAGGGAGGAGATAGTGGAAGAAAGGAATGGATTAATCTAGAATGGCTTATAGAAAACATGCACTGACCAGACCTGTTTAGTGTTCATTTAAATAGTTTAAATAGATGGTACCTCTCTTCTTAATCAACGGTATGAAATTATCCTCAACAGTGAAACAGTCTTGTAAGTGTTTGCCATACCCCCATCTCGGACAGTGCGTTTTATTTTGATCTTACCACATGAATCTATCTCTTTTTCAAAATGCTTGTTATAATAGCCCTCTTCTCCAGCATTTCCTGAGCATGGGATAGTCACTGTCTGACCCAGTCCCAGCCTGGCTGAGCCAGGAAGGTTATCAACCCTTTAACTTCATCTCCAGGGTGGCAGCCAGCTCAGCATCTACAGTTAGATTGTGGTCTCCCAAATGATTAATGAATAAAGCTCTGGAAAACTTAATTTGGGGGAGATGTCATCCATTTGATATATAAGGTAATTTTAGCACATTTCTTAATCTGGCTGCCCAAATTATTCTGATGGAAATGAAATAGCAAGCTTACCACATGGTGCTGCTCCACATGAAATGCCTTTTGTTATTTTCTGTAGTGGGTCATAATCTTTTCTGTCCCTGATTTGCTCTCCATATCGTGCAGATTCAATATTTCAGAAATGCCAAAGATGATCCAGAAAGTTTAAGGAAGAAAAATGAGATATTTTTGTTCTTTACCAAAACTCGAGAATCTAAATTTGAACACTATGTCAATCTTAGACTTTATGCAGCATTTAGAATAGAAATCTGAATATGTGGTGAATTATATGTTTACCACTAGTATATGATAATGTTATGTTCAAAAATTTTCCATATATCTTCTAAAACCCTTCCGTTTTGATATTTTTTTTAAAGAAGATAATTAGTGGAGTGTATTCTGGAATTTCTGCTGCCAACTTTACCACTTGCCAGAGACAGTCAGCCCCACTAAACCATAAGACAAAACTCACAAAGAGCTGAAGTCTCTGGGATACAAAGGTGTACCAGTCTGCTTTGATGCCTGAAAATTCACACAAGTTCCACTTCTGAATGGGGACCAGTGCTGCTACATATAAATGGGAGCAGAATCTGTTTTTCCCTTTCTATTTTTGATATACCATGGAAAAGAACCTTTTTTCGAAGTAAGAGATTCTCTTTCCCTATAGTCCTCACGGAAGGTACAGAAAAATATTTTATCAAGCGTCTGAATTATCCAAATTTGTGTAAGTGTCCCTATTTTATTTTGAGGTTGTAAAACTGCTCAGATATTGTCAGGCGATTATCGAGGTGCAACCATATTCCTGGAACCTTTACCTGAAAAGTAAAACCAACCTTCATATACCTTTTAATGGTCAGGGACAGCCTGGTTACTTCAAGTTTTCTGATAAATAGCAGATTATTTGCAGGTCAAAGGTGTTTTTTTCTTTAACACTTCTGACATGTTTTGTTGCCAGAACCTTGATAGTTGGGATTTGGCAAATTATCTCTTTACTGATTTTCCTGCCCTTGGAGGATTAAAACACCTTCAGCTCACCATGAAGCTAATGAGGATTGTGGGGTCTCTGTACCGGGGAGATGATCAGGCCACTGCTGTTTTCTAACTAGACTTTGCTGACTTTGAATAACAAAGCTTAACAAGAAAAATCAATACATTAAAGACTAAAACTACAAATGCTTTGCAATCATGCAACGTTAAGCAAACTTCAGGCAAACAAGCATGTGTGGTATTCAGATTTCCATTAGTCACTTAGAGTGGAAAAACTGACGTGATTGTCAATTAGTGGGATAGGAGACTCCGCTTATTTAACCAAGAAACCACAGTGCAGCATTAGGCTCCTTAGTTAAAACAAATGTCTCATTACTAAGGTACTTTGATATTTCTTGTGTTTATATAAGATCAGTCACCATTCAGGTACTGAAAAGCTATAAAATTAAATACATGTGGACTTTACCAGAAGTAGGTCCCACCCCTCCTTTTCAAGGTTTCATCACTTTTGACAAGCCTATACAGCACTGAAGGTTAATGATGAGCTAATACCTCCTCAAAGTGTCTATTTAAGAAATACAGAAAAAAACACTGAGCATCTCACTGCTGCTTCAGCACATGAGCTTTTTTTCCCTTTCTTGCTCAGATGAATGATTTGCTGCTTCCCAAACTGTGAGTCAAAATAGCTGCTTTTGCCTTTCTGCACTGTTGTTGCGTTGCCAGCATTTGGGAAACCAGTGTCAGCATGTCCCTTAGGCAAGCAGGGCTCAAAGGCCAGTGTATTCTCAATGGCAGCAAAGTCTTTTTCATTTTTGGGGGTGAGTTTGTTCAGAATTTTGTCAGGTTAGGGTCACTGTTTACACCCTTAGATGGTTTGCGTAGAAGCACATGGGAGAAAGCAAGTTCTGGCTAGAAGATATAATTCTAGATAGTTCTGTCCCTATGGTCTGCTCTAAGGAAATGGTGACTGAGGGTGCCTTAAGATTAAACAGCCTTTGTTTTCAAAAAGCTGCTAAGCACTAATTCATCAGAACCCTGGTAAGTTCTACTCCCTGTAACAGCATGCCACAGCAGCTTTTCTTAATTAGATTTTTATTCTTGTTATTATTTTACAGAGTCCCTATTCTTGCACCAGGTAGGATCAGGCTAGTACCTTCCTTAAGACACCAGTGGATGGAACATATTAAAATAGGTGCTTTTCCAGTTGCAGCTATGTCCTGCTTTGTCCTCTTTTTTTGTTTGCTCTGCTGCTGGACAAAGAATAGCTCAGATAGGAGACATATATTTCACTAAGAGGCCAGACGTGTTTAGTTTGAATGTGAAGGATCAGGATAAAGAACACTCTGACCTTGTGGAATTTTATCAAGGAAGGTGACTAACACTGTTGGAGTTTGCTGTGCCTGAGCCCATGCCGCTGGCAAGAGCTGTTCACATCCTTTTATCAGGATGGAGGCACCAGGGTGTTACTGGATGCTGCCCATAAATGATAGGCATGAGAAGTAATTCAGACATCTGGAGTTTATTTAACACCAGCTTCTCTCTGCATTGATGCTCTGACTCTGGGGAGAAACCTCCTTTGGGAGAAATGTGCTGGTGATTTCTGGGTGAAGTGGTCCCTCCTCTCTCCGCTCAGAGCTGGCAGCGAGCTGGGCAAGAGGCGACCTCTTATTGTAGAATCATACAATGGTTTGGGTTGGAAAGGACCTTAAAGCCCCCCCAGTCCCACCCCCCCCTGCCCCAGGCAGGGCCCCCTTCCCCCAGCCCAGGGGGCTCCCAGCCCCGTCCAACCTGGCCTTGAACCCTTCCAGGGAGGGGGCAGCCACAGCTGCTCTGGGCACCCTGGGCCAGCGCCTCACCCCGCACACAGGGAACAATTTCTGCCTTAGATCTCATCTAAATCTGCCCTCTCTCAGTTTAAACCCGTCACCCCTCATCCTATCCCTACACCCCCTGATCAAGAGCCCCTCCCCACCTCTCCTGTCCCCCCTTTAAGCCCTGGGAGGCCGCTCTCAGGGTCCCCCCGGAGCCTTCTCTTCTCCAGGCTGAACCCCCCCAACTCTCTCAGCCCAGCCCCCCAGGGGAGCTGCTCCAGCCCCCCCAGCATCTCCGTGGCCTCCTCTGGCCCCGCTCGAGCAGCTCCGGGTCCTTCTGCTGTTGGGGGCCCCCGAGCTGGCCCCAGCACTGCAGGGGGGTCTCAGAGAAACTCCAACTGCAAACAGCCAGGTCCGACCCCGCTGCTCATTTGGCATGGCTGGCATAATCTCCTGGACTGACAGGACTCTTCTTTAGCTTGTTTACAAATCACAAGTCCTGTTCCTGCCATGCATGGCCAGGAATTTGTTTTTGGAAGAGTGAACTTGGCAGCCACCCCTGGGGAATAATGCAAAGGTGACCACTTTTGGTGCACGGATAGCTTTCTTTTATCAAAAGCGCTGGACGTGACTGAGGAAAAGACGACGAGCTCCTATCATGAAGAAAGTTTTCAATTTTCTGCCAGCGTGCTCTGCCTTCATTTGGATTTGAAAAGGAACACTTGGAATCCTGGAAAGGATCTTGTGAGGCTGAGAGGTCAAGGAGAAGCCTACGGGAGCTCAAGGAGTCCTGGCTGATAGACAACTCTGAGAAGAGCACCGTCTGTCCCTTAGAAGTCTGAGGGCAAATATAGCTAATTATGGCATTTCTTCTCCATCAAACTCCTCTGCTTGAAAGCAGATGAAGATGGTTGTCTAATGATGAACAAAAAACAGGGCCAAATTAAACTGTTTTAATTCTTAATTTCCCTTCAGTGATTTCAGAGAAAAGATATTTTAACATAATCCATTTAGTGTACCAAAAGGAGACACACAGTATATTGTGATGCAGTTGATCATTTTTGGCAAAAAAAAACAAAGATCTGGGTAATAGTTTTTCATTGTTTTGTGCTATGGTTTTGGGTTGGGGTTTTTTTGTTTTCTTTTTTTTTTTTCTTACACTATCCAATGACTCAACACAAGTAGCGTGCAAAGATACTGGCCAATGCCTTCATATTACATCTGAAATACAAAATGGAGTTAATTGCCCATCTCCAGCAGTAGGATATGCCAATTATCTGCCAAACAGCTTGCATAGTTGAATGACTCCACATAATTTTGCTGACATCCTGTAAATAGGTGTTTGAGCAACAGCCCTTCAAACATGATGAAATTATATGCTGTCCCTCAAAGGTGGTGATATTTTGTTCTCTTGATTTTCTTAAAGACTATATGACAATCATTCAGTTTAAGAGTGGACTAAGTTTTGAGTGTAGCTGGTTCCTTCTCTTCTGTCAGCTTTTCCCTCTTCTACCAAGCTTTGCACGATCTGTCAGATCAGTTTGGACAGTCCTTTGAATCTCCTTCAAGAGGACCTCTGTTTATTTGCTGTGCAGTGATGTGGGTGTCTCCTTCCCCTTTTATCTCCTCTTCCTCCTAAGACACTTTACTCCTAGCAGCTGGCATAAGTTTACTACAGTTGGATCAGGTTTGCCCATTCAGCATCATTTGAGAACACCGAATTCCTGATTAGTTATATGCACTGTTATTATACAGAGAGCTGGTTTCCTTCTCAGCCAAACCATTTCTCTCAGTCTTGTGGAAATCAGGCTCCTCATCGATGTGGAAAGTCTGGGTAGGCAGAACTGATGTGAGAACACAGCTGGAAAATAGTTATTATAGTGGAGACAGACTGAACAGAGGAAAAAATTACTTGGAGAATTGGGGATTTATTTCTTTCGGTTGTATTAGAAAACTTTGGAGGAACAAGGTCCTCCCTCATTCAAAAGATTTTGTGTTCAGTTCTAATTGGTTGTAGTGGAATTAATTTTGGATTACATTATCTTCCCAGGTCTGCAAGTGAAGATAGGAGTTGGCATATTCCCACATGAAAAGAAACTCTAGTGTTTTCCTGTTGAATCCTCAATTAACTCCTTGCAGACATTGTTTAAGGAGGAATTTTGAATGGGATGACATTGGGCAGAGGATGAGAGCAGCTATTATATCTGGCCTTACATGTTGCTGAACAGTATCAGTTACTATAGACTTCTCTCCTATAAGAAGCGGTCACCCTATTTTTATTTATTTACTATTCCTTACCTTAAGTAGCACAGCATGGACTCTAAACAGCAGGAAAACTTGTACAATTACCTAACAAAAACTTACCGCTTGAGAAAGTCTGAAGAGTTGGCTCATAATCTTGTTTCTCCCCCCAGGCTTCTAAAAAGAGCAGATTGTGGGAAAGGATTTGATACTCTTACAAATTTTATCCATTTACATGGACTGTATGGCCACAACCATTCAAAAGAAAGACGGAGAATTCTGCCTAGTCAGGGCACGAAGAATGTGAATGAGATTTGCTTTGTGGTGATGACAGTGGGCTTTGAGTATATGGTTATGTTTATTAGTGACACGGAGAAAACGGGTGGTTTTTAAGGAGACAAGGACTGTGCAAGGCAGCAAGATCCAGCGTGGATCACTGTAGTGTGCAGTGCACTCACCAGCAACCTTGTGCTGGAGGGCAGAGTCCATCCTGAGGTGAGAAAACTGGCAGTCTTCAGTGTGGTCCAAGTGAAGTTGAAGGATCCTAACAGCATCGTTTGTGAATGATGTGGGGGGAGATCTTGGAATCTCTGTGACATTTACACCTACTTTTGAAAACCTATGGAGAATGGGAAAATTGATGGAAGGCTGAAAAATAAGAAAAACTTAATGACTGCCTTATTTAATTTTCGAAGAAGGAGAAAAAGGATAGATGGCAAACTGTCTCACACCTTACTAGAAAATTCTGCAGAAATGATGGACAAGTACAGTAGAGTTTTCAAGTATCTAGAAGAAAACATGGAGCTGAGAAACAGCCAACACAGATTTATCAAGAACAAATCATGTCTATCCAATTTAATTTTCGCCTTTGACAATAAGGAAGGCTTTCTTAACAGGTCGTTGTACTGTTTCACCTGACACTTTCTTGGTGAGGAAGTATGGTTAGCTGTATGTGCTAAAGTTTTGATGCAGTACTAGCTGGAAAACTATTCTCAGAACTCAGTGGCTTAAAGTCAGTGAATATGACCTGTGTGTGGCACTCATCAATACTTCGTACTAATGATTGGATGATGAAATAAGAGTAGAGTCATTAAATTTAGAGGTAACTTTTAGCTGGAAGAGAATGAGAATGTGTAGACAGGCTTAGCAATAAAATTGGTCTTGACAAGTTGGTAAATATGAGTCAACAAGGACAAGGGCAGGGCACTGCATCTCAGCAAGAACCATCATCTTTTCAAGCACGGAATGAAGGGCAACCGAGTTAGCAGCACTTTTGTAAAAAAGGACGCAGGAATGATTGTGGTCCACAGGTTGGATGAGTCAACAGTGCTGTTTGGTTGAGAAAGCAAACAATCCTCTGGGAGTGAAATTAGAAGACAGTCTGTGAGAGTAAGGTGGAATAACATTTCCCCTTCATCATCCAGTACTGCAAGGTTTCCATGATAGTGCTGTGTTTTAGATAGAGTGCATGGAGGAAAAGTGATTTGGAAAGAATCAAATAAGTAGCAACCTGGTCAAAGATGTAGAATAAAACATCTCCAGAGGAAAGATAAGAATTGTTCACATGTTTACATAACCAGGAGAAGGCAAACCTCCTAATACATAAAAAAGTTACAAAAGCCCAAGACAGTCTGTTTTCCCATGCAGATGAGAAACACATCAGAAAGCAGTGAGTTTAACTTGCAAAAAGGGAACTTTGATTGCTAGTTAAGGTTTCTCCTTAGGGATAAGGAAGTGCTGTGCAGGAAAGCTGTGGAGCACTGTTGGCATGTTGTAGTTGTGAAGAACAGGTTAGGAAAAGTTTGTTCAGGAATGAGAAGTGTGATTGATCCTGCTTCAGTCAGAAGGATGGAAGATGTCCTCATCAGATTTCTTCACATCTTCTAGCCTGTGGCATTGGCCAGTACTCAGGAAAATTTTAACCAGAGGTTCAAATTAACTTGCAAGCCTCAATGCAGGGATCAGGGATCAGGACTGGAGCAGCTGGGAGACATCTGTAAAATGAGCCTGAATTTTGGGTAAGACTGTGTTCTTTTCAACTTTTTCCTTTCTGGTCTCATTCATACAAGGCATCTTATCTCTTTTTGTGATTTAGTTAGTAGTCAAAACTCAACTGGACATACTGAATTAATGTGCACAGCAATATGAAATATTGGAATCTGGATGTAAAAGTACACACAACTATTGAATTAAGCTTTGACAGACTGGCAAGAGCAGCCTTTTTGTGTAAAAGTTGCCCCTTTTAAAAATAGCATGCTTTGGTTTAGCAGTAAGTGAGAAACAATTTTTTTTAAAATTATCATGGAATTGTTTACTTTAGATCAATCATCTATATTCAGATGATTCAACTACTTATTTCAGTATCTTGGTGGCAAGACTTTTTATAATTTTCAAATTGTATCTCTTTGTCTCTTGGAACACAAACAATGGCAATAGAAACTTGCTTAAGCTGTAATTATGAGCATCGCTATTTTCTGCACTTTATTCATTTCCCTAATAATTCTGAGTGTTTGCTGTCTCTGCAGATGAACAGATAAATGTGCACTAGTTTAACTGGAAAGCAACAGGATTTTGCTGTTTATGTCTGCATATATTTCTCTCAAGGTACTCTTCCCATAACAGACTAATATGCAGCTTATCAGATCTTCAAATAGAGATTGTATGCATGTATGAAAATGAAAACGCTACCGAAAAAAAGAACCATAGAGAATGCAAACAATGTCAGTGTAAAAGCTGGGATTGGAAGGATTCTGCTTCCCTTTGGTGTTATCCTCGCTGCCCATAAAAAGCCATATACATCTGACGTTCATGCTTCTTGCTAGCAGAAGTGTTTTGCACTTGCTTTCCTAAAGAATTAAGGGTCACAGCTGGGAACAAATGTTATCTTCTGAAATTCATTTAATGCAGAAATCTTGGTAGATAAATCACTAGAGAGAAAACAAGTAAGGAAAAACCTTTGTGTGCATGTGTGTTTAAAAATAAAGACTAAACCCTGCTTGAGTCAGTCAACCTAAGGTAGAATAGATCTAAAGAATTTGAGAAAACCATTACCACTATTAAAGTTGTCTCTTACGACTCTGATTTCCAGACTTTCTGCCTTGGCCAGACAGTCAGATGCAGCTAAATAAAAACTTCCCTTCCACAAGAAATTAACATAAGAGAGACTTGTATTTTCATAGAATATGGAATATTTTTGAATCTTAATTTTTCTGTGTAGCATTTTTTAAGAATTTGCACAACTGGCTTTTAGTTTTTAATGTTATGGTGTCAAGACAGCTGACAAATTGCTGTGGACTTATGAACACTGTGTTATGACATGCTAATATTACAATTTTTTTTTTTTCATGAAACTACAATACATAAAATATAATTAAGATTGTTAGAAATAACTTAAATTTGTTTCAACATTCTTTTACAAAACTGTAGCAGCTACAGTGTCCACCTGAAATTGCTGTACTATATTCTGAGGGGAAAATGAAGCCCATCTAATTTTTCCAAGATAAATTATTTGATGACATCAGAATTATTATTTTTATTCTGCTTTCCTTTGTCAGAAAATGCTGAAAATATTTGTGAAGAAAGTTTTGTAGTTTTACAACAAAAAACCTGAAAGAATACCAGTACATATTCTTCCCCGACTTGTACTGATGTTTTTTATCCAGAAGGCTCTGGAAAGAGTCTAGTGAAGTTACTTTCCCCATTCCTATATATCAGTTTGATTTAGTACAGTCATTGTATTAAAAAAAAATCACATTAAAGAACTGAGGTTGTATGTAGAAAATAATTGTGGTTTAGCTAAAACATGGTATCGTTTGTTTGTTTTCTAGCATGCTTCCTACATGTAAACTTTACGTTTGTCATCATGCTTACAGAAACATTGATGACATTTTCAAAACATTATTTTGTGAGATCACTTTATTTCAGGATTAGAAGATTTTTCGACTTAAAATGCAAAGGAATTGTGATTATATTGGAGTAGTTTACCAAAATGACACATGTTCATAGTGCTGCAACTTGGGATTTTCACTGATTTAATGACATCAGTTTTTCTGCTGACTTAATCTTATTGGCAGAAAACAGTTCATATACACAAATCTGTCTTGTGAGAGAAGTTCTCTTTCCTTCCCTTAGGTATCTATAGATGTCTGCGTTATAAACATAAATACATAATCCTTCTTGCCTCCAGCCGAGCTCTTAAATCCGATGGCATTTTGAGTTTTAGAGGCTGCACTTTGGAAGCAAATATTCTGTTACTAATTTAAAATTTGCTTTTCATTAGTGATATAATCAGGCCTAAAGTGCATCTTCCTTTTGAAGATTCCCAGAGCTGTGGGCATCCTTTCCCCCTCCCATCCCGCTGTACCCACGGCACGATCCTAAGCGGTGTGTCAGTGTTACAGCCACCACTGAGTTTTATTGGAAGGAAGGAATGGTCCACCCCATCTTCAAGGAGAGTTGCTGTTTTTGTGTGCTCTCTAGAAACGATTAATTCAGCGCTGTGAAATCAGAATGTGTTGAGAGACTGTTCCCAGGCAAACAGCCGCTGCGTTAGATTTTCATTGTCGTGGGACTGATGAGATTTACTTTGGGCTGCTTTTTTTTTTTTCCATTGCACTGCGCCCTGGTGATAAGAATTCTTGTCTTTCTGCTAGTTATATTTTAACCTACCTGTTGGTTTTCTTAATCGAGAAGTTAAATGCAGCAGACTTCGGGGAAAGGCCTGAAGTAACTTTACAGTACTAATTCAAAGACACCTCTGCTGTTGAACACCCACTCCCTTTGATGGTTATAGCACTCCAATGTATGTCAGTGCCTTACATAATGTAGAGAAATTAATTCACAGTCATTCTGGGTATTTTACTGACTGAAAGTGGACTCTCTCTGCAGATTCATAAATGCATGGTGGAACTCAGCGCTTTCCTCGCAAGCCAGGGCCAGGATCCTGGCAGTGGATGTATTAGCTGGTGCTGGGGAACTATTTTTAGACCTTCAGCTCCTTAGGTAATTGAAGATTTTTCCACTTTCAGCTAATGCACTCTCTGTTGTGTAACTCAGCTGGTGACCAGCCTGGTGCAAGGGACAGAGCGGCGGGAGGCCCCGGGCGTGCGCTGGGAGAGATAAAGAGCCGCTCTCAGGTTTGGGGATTTAGCTGTCGTCAAAACAAAGTATTATAATAAGTGCATGTGTAGGTTGAGGATTCGTTAAGTGACTCTGAAAGAGCTGGAACACTGGATCATGTTTACTTACAAGGCTGAAAATGGATTAGCGTTATTAATTTTCTGTGTACGGCGTGTTACAAGCACAGTCAGCGCTGCTGACCCGGGAGCACGTGAGCATCTAGAGGGGACCGCTTCCGTCTCCAAGTGTGAACGGCATTATTTCGGCAAGCCACCACCCCTAAGAAAAGGCCAGGTCCAAAACGAGAGCTGGATTCTCACCACGTCCGACATTCCTCTATGGATTTAACCTTGCTGGCCTTCAAATTTCCAGCCTGAATGCTAGGCATCTGTAAGAGACATCGTGTAGGGCTCAACTAGAATTCAGTGTTCCCCTGAAAATCTGTCCTAAGGAACATGATCCAAAAAGCACCTAACAAGATAAAGCTAGAAAATACAAAATTTTTAAGGATTTTTACTAAGTGCATTAACTACCGTGGATGTGCTATGCACACATTCAGTTCTCTCATCAGCATAGCTTTTAACTCCCATAGCGTCCCTTTGCATATCTTAATTCCTAACCTAGCTAAACTCTGTTCTCTCTTTTCCACAAACATAAAATATGTGAGCAGAACAGAATATTGAGTCGTAAAGGTTTCTTCAGAAAGTTTAAATGGTTTAGTAATCTAAATGGCATAGTTAACTTTTCTCTTGAAAGCTTAAAAAATTCACTTGAAATAAAGGAAAGTACATTTGTTGATGTAATATTTCCTTCAGCAGTTTATGTCCAAATCAGTAATTTTTTTTAGTGTCGTATTCTGGGCTTTGTGGAATGTGTGGAAGACAAAGCTCACATTTCTTAGAATTTCTTTGGGGTTATTAATAAAGTGATAATTAAAATTCCATAGCATATTCAGCTACCCTCTCCCCCAAAATCAATTGGCCAGAATCGACTAAATACATATCCAAAGTGTTCCACAGAGACATGGGTAGCCATTTAATAATTCAAGATGAAATAATATTTTTTTTCAATACTTTGGAAGGCAGTTTTAATTAGATTTTTCTTAATAGAGTTTTCAGTATATTCCATGCAGAAGGATCCTTTTATAATATTCAGATTAGACCATATATGTCCCAAGCATTAAAATAAAAGCCAAAAATACAAACTAAAATATGTAACTTGTCCCTTGCAAAACAAAGTCAAGTCTGTCACAATACTGACCTGTACAAATCTGTCTTCACTTAAAAAGAGGAAAAATATGTTTTTCAAAAAAAACTTGCCCAAAGAATTAATCACTAATAGCATTCTTGATGTAAAAGGTAGAGGGTTTTCAAAGACTTTTAAGTCTCCAGAGCAGGAAACTAGATGCTTATCCTTCCTTTTGCTCTAAAGCAGACATTCACTCCCTCTGAAAACTTTAATTACAATATTGATGTGGTAAGTCAGGGAGTGCCAGTTCAGCTCTGCTGGACATAAATCCAGAAATGACAGTGTTATTAGTGGTAAGTTTAGCTAGTGCTGAGTTTTGGAATCCCTCCTATGCTCCCTAAGTGTGCAAGTATGACTCACAAATCAGTCCATATGTTAATAATAAGCATGAATTCAGGTGCATGAGATGCTAATCTTAGCAAGGAAACCATCCTTCTGAAGTATAAATTCACAGTTACTATAAGGCTTGTCTAGGAAATTTGTTTTTGGCAGAAGAGAGAAGTGCAAATGTAATGCTGCATGGAAAAGCTCATCAGTTTTAAAATGAGGATGCAGAAGGGAATATATGAATCTGAGTATAGTAAGATGTTTTTCCTGATCCCTATTGTTTCTTTCCCTTCAATAATATCCTTCCAAGAAGCATATCCTGCTATTTGGAAAAAAAAAAAAGTGCAGAATATCTGTCCAAATTATATGATTTTCAGAAGAGGAAACAGCCAGACCTGGCAAGCACAGCTTTGGATGGACAGAAATGTCATAGCAGAACGTGTGCTTTTAGATGTGGGATTTAGAGCATGGATTTTGTAATTCAGTGCTTTCCACTTCTATACATTTTGGGAAGGAAGTGGAAAGGAGCAGTACGGCATCATATAGAGAAAGATGTCTTGAAGAAATGTATGCCATGAGACAATCGTCTTGGAAGATCATTTGTTACACCAATAGTGCCAAAATGTTATTACTGTCTAAAGAACTTTTGAATAAAGAAGGTCTTGTGGAAGATTTCATTTTAAAAGTACAAATTAAATTGCAAATTATGTAGATTTGTGACACTTTGTAAACTGGTGTGTTTCTTAGCTGAAACAATGAAAATACAAAAATGCTCTGTAAAACTTGCGAGCTCTCAGTTTGCTATTTTAAGAGAAAGCATGTAGATCCTTAGATAAAATTATTTTAATTCAAAATTTGCTTTTATTGGGAAACAATAACAAAGGTCAAATTTTAACACAAAACGGGGTTTTGACTCAGTACTGAAATGCAAAAACTCTATCAGCACAGCTTGATTTTTTTTTTTTTTTTTTTAAATTTTCTTTTTTTCCCTTTTAGGGACTTCAGCACAGTTCACAGTAACGAGCATCCCTCTTCAGCAAAACCACCCCGGGTTTCACAGTGCCAACACTTGGAACTCGCCCCACAGGCAGCGAGTGGGGAAGGACTGTTAATTCTGCCACAGTTTTGGGGTGGGAAAATTCCTTTGTCCTGCAGCAGTTCCTGAGCAATTCTATCCTGGGCTTCATGATGGATGGGCTGGTGAGAGCTAACAGAGCTGTGACTGTACCCCTTCCTCTATCTCTTTTTCTTAGAGAAAAAGGTGGTTTTTTTCTACCACACAGGCTTGCCCCCAGCCCTCCCCACCCCGTGCCAATGCATCGCACGTGGGCTGTTGAAACCGTCCTGTAAGGAGGAGAGAGCAAGAGGGCAACTTCTTGTCGGAGTCCCCTGAGGCAACAGCAGGAGCCTTGTGCAACTGCTGCCTTGCTCGTACTTTTTCCATGAGTTACTAAGGCTTGTCTGTAGCTTTCTTGCTCTTTCTTTATTTATTTATTTTTATTTATTTTACTTTTATTTTTTTTCTCTATGTAACTATTTTACAATGAAGGTCATGTGAGCCCCCAAAAAAACAACAATAAAATATGTATTTTCCCAGTATGTAGTTTCCCAGTAGTGATGACTTCTGGCAATGAGCTTCATATGTCCTAATCTGAAACAAAGGCAGCACAGGAAGAGAGAGTGACTCAGCCTCTGAGTCCCAGAAAGTAAACACTGTCTAACCAGTCTTATCTGGTTTTCAGGAGCTTGAATGAGGCATTTTGCTGGGCCTGGATTTCTTTTTACTTGGGGGTATGTGTTAGGGATGGATGCAGTCTGTGAACTCAGAAAATGGGTTGCTAAATGCTCTTTAGCTGGAGGATTTGATAGGTATGTAAGTGCTTCCCCTGGAAAAAAACGCCCCATGTTAGAAAAATTCAGTGCTTTGTTTTCTCCTGAACAGGTTCACCGGCACTTTTTAGGCTCGTTTGGGGAATGGGATTTTTATCGGGAAGGAAATTTAAGGTGCTGCTCACTCACTGTCCAAGTCAGAGCAAGTCATCTGCTGGGGGGGAAGCCACCTTACCTCCCTAGCAGTCCTGTTTCTCCTGAAGCCTACAAACCCCCCAGATGTCCAACAGTTCTCCTGCCAGGTGGGGCAGAGACAGGTGCCACCACCTCCACGTCACGGACTCTTCCTCACTGAGGGTTCTCGCACCTCGGGCTCATCCCTGTAGCTGTTCCTCAGTGGTGGCCGGGGAGGAGGAGGGCTTCACACCTGCAATCTGTGGAGCACATCCCTCGTGCCTTGCCATGCAGGAGTGTTCTCCCTTCTCCTCCCTCCTGCAAACACACGACCCAGCGTTCGGAGATGTATCCCCAGCGGGTGAGCCTCCATCTGCACTTCATCCGCCTGGAGGTCTGTGAAGCCGAGAGAACTGAAGGTGTGTTCCAGCTTCTAACAGCTGCTGCATCTTGGACAAGAGGAAATGGCCTCAAATTTCACCAGGGGAGGTTTAGGTTGGTTACTAGGAAAAATTTCTTCACTGCAAGGGTTGTTAAGCACTGGGACAGGCTGCCCAGGGAAGTGGTGGAGTCACCATCCCTGGGGATATTTAAAAGACGTGCAGATGGGGCACTTAGGGACGTGGTTTGATGGTGGACTTGGCAGTGTTAGCAGTTGGACTTGAGGATCTCAGAGGTCTTTTCCAGCCAAAATGATTCTATGATTCTGTGATTTGCTACTGGTGGAGGGATGACTAGAAAAACCAGTGCTGGCTGTGGTCCTCTTTGAACGTCCTTTGAAGTTCTGGGAGAACTGGTGCACCCTTGCCTGCTCAACTACTCTGTCCCTTTCTCCTCCTTCACGGGTCCTTCAGATCATATGTCCTCCCAGCAAAGCAGGTGGAGCAAGAGCAAACAACTGCCCTTCCAGCAGTGAAACAATGACCCCAAAAGAATGTGGCTGCACATACACAAACCAGTGCTGTGATTATATTTTAATAATGCACTGACATGACCTTTGAATGAGTTGTCCTTCCAGTCATCCCAGGAAGATGTTGGCAGTCAGTGTTTTGCACAGCACTTCTCAGTGCATGTTGGAAACCACTGTGGTGTTGACTCCATTTCACAGATGGAAAAATCGCCAAACAAGAAATCAAGTAACTTTTAACACTGTTAAAGTGGAAGTGCAAAGCCAGGAACTGTGGGCAGCTTTATCTGTCCCAGAAATTCAGGCCAGCGTTCTACAGGCATCAACATTCCATAGCAGCTAAGCATTTAGCACCGACACTCATGGATTTTCAGCCATTCTCAAATCAGTACCTTCCCAGATTAAGAAACTGAGCTATTAACAAGCATCTTGTTAAATTCTGTGCAAGTTATTTAAAAATCTAAAAGTAACCTGCACGACCAGTGTTCCCTTACGATGTTCAGGGAAACACTAGAGCTATTTCAGAGGACAAGATTTTATGAGAACACCAGAAATATTATCTACTTAGATAGCAATCTGAAGTAAATAAATGCAGCTCAATTGTAAAGCTAAAATGTCCTTTGTTGTTCTGTTTTGCCACTTAGTGCTAGCAGCTGGTGCCAAGTGCCAACTTGCTTTGCGTCACCACTATGGTCATTTTGCTCCAACACTAATTTTGAGATGTATAACAATGATAACGTTATAACTCTGGGGCTTACAGGGAGGCAAGGATGAAGAGAAGAAGGCATGAGCAATGTATAAAAAATTTTATTTTTTGCTGCAGGATGGATTGATGGAGACACTAACTGGCATGGAGGGGCTGACTACCTGTTACCTTTTGGCAGGTGCAAATGTGTGGGCATTTCAGCTCTTTGTATAAATCTTCAAAAGGGATGATAATAGAATTACGGAATCAGACTGGTTTGGGTTGGCAGGGCCCTCAAAGCCCCCCCAGCGCCCCCCCTGCCCCGGGCAGGGCCCCCTTCCCCCAGCCCAGGGGGCTCCCAGCCCCGTCCAACCTGGCCTTGAACCCTTCCAGGGAGGGGGCACCCACAGCTGCTCTGGGCACCCTGGGCCAGCACCTCACCTCCCGCACAGGGAACAATTTCTGCCTTACAAAGAATAATAACAATAAAAATTAAAATATAATATAATAACAATAATAATAACAATAACAGTAATAATAATAATAATAATAATAATAATAATAATAACACTAAATAATAAACAACAATGTTAAACAATAACAGCAAAACAATGATAATAAAACTTTAAAATTAAAATAATTAGTGAAATAATGAACAACTTAATGGAATAATAAAATAATAAAATAATTAAAAATTGAATAATTAAATAATAAAATTATGAAATAACAAAAAAGTAATTATACAATTTAAAATTAAATTTAAAAAAAGTAAAATAATTAAATAATACAAATGAAATAATAAAATAGTAAGATAAAGAAATAATAAAAAATGAAATAACAAAATGGTAAAACAAGGGAATGATAAAATATGAAATAAATAACCAGCCCAGTGTGCTGCCCCTGTGCGAGCAGGTCTGGGGCTGCTGGGGGTCCCGGGGGTGCCGCAGGCAGGGAGACACCCCGAGTCAGCGTTGAGGCACTGTCGCCCCCGGGCATCCCCTTAGTACCCCCCAGTACCCCCCCGGGCATCGCCCCCGGTACCCCCCCCCCCCCCCCCGTCTCAGCCCCCCGTCCCCTGCCCAGCCTGCTCCGCGGGGCCACCCCGGGGCGCTCAGCCGTGGGAAGCCGCCCCCCCCCCCCGCGCTCCGCGGCCGATGCGCTGGTTTCCCGCACGCTGGAGGGGCGGAGGATGTTCGCAAGCAATGTGTTTCCTCTGCTCCCAGCGCTGCTGCGTCAAAAGCAAACAAACGAGGGGGAAAAAAAAAAAAAAAACACAAAAAAAACCCCACACAACAAAAAAACAAACAAACAAACAAACAAACAAACAAAAACAAAAAAAAAATCCCCCCCCAAAAACACAATAAAACACACAAAAAAAAAAAAAAAAAACAAAAACAAAACCCACACAGAACAAAACCAAACAAAAGCCAAACAAACCTCCTGACCACCACCCCACCCCTCAGAACTGGCGCTGCTCTGCTCGTTTCATCCGTTCTTGGGTTTAAAGGGATTTTCAGAAGAACTCCTTTCAAGCTAAAAGCAAGCACTTTAATGTGCAACGTTTTTACACTTTTCAACAAGATTTAAAGTTTAGCGTCGGCGGTGAAGCGTGTTGAACCACCAAACTGAACTCCTCTCTTTGCTCCCCCACCACCCCCAAGACTCAAAATTGTATGCAGGATTTCTGATTAGGGTCGAAGCGTACCCCGACAGTTAAAATATGCTCGATTGCAGTATTAGTGAAGTACTCAAAACCCTTTGGTTTAGTTTGGAGAAGTTCCGGGTTTTGCCATCAGTTTTGTGTATTTTCTCATCCCGCAATTCCCCTTCTTACCGTAAAACCAGCTGCAGCTGGTTATCGCTGACTAAACTGGCGCTATCAGAGATTGGGACCTGTCTGATATCGTGGCAGGGGAACTCACTCATGTGCCGGGAGGTGAAAATGTTGATGGAAACTCCCTCGGAGACGGAAACTCGACTGCTGAGTCACGCACAGCTTTGTGAACTTCAGCTCCACGTATTGCAGAAAATCTTGGGTAAAAGCTGCTTAACTGGTGTGCTTCCAGCCTTCCACGGGCAAGGCCAGATCTTGAGCTGAGCTTTTTAGCATATCTCTAATTCTCCCAAGAGCTTTCTACCAAGCTTTCTAACTATCTGACTGTCTTTTGCATGCAGAGTTTGGGACGTCAGATATGCCTGTTGTTAATCTATACTGCAACACATGAGAAAATACGCATGCAAAATGATGTCAGCACAGGCCTACATCATAATTTTTATCTAAACAGTCTGAGGTGGGTTTCTTTTGTTAGGGAAAAGAGTTTCTGAAAATAACAGGTTGTTTTAAACTCTTTGATTTTTGGGTGCCCTGACTGAAACAACTGATTTCCGGAAAGCAGATATCAATACCTGAAGTGAGGTTCCTTTGGAGTAAGTAAATACAAACTAGACTTTTTTTTTTGGACAGGGGGTGCTAAGGCAATGACAAGGAATGTTTCACTTCGAATTTATATTGTACAACTTTTTTGAGGCGAAAAAATGATCCTTCTTTCAGGCTAACGGTAAAAAGAAAAAAAAGAAGAAATGTAACTTCAAGGTATTAAATTTCTCTCAAACTTTTTAAAAATTAGGCCAGTTTTAATATTTTAAAAAGTGCATTGGAAATGATCATTCGACCATTTTATTTTTTTACCTTAAAAACTCTCTGTGTTTTCAAAAAAATGTTGCAGATGCATTTCATTAAAACCACATTTTTTCAGCGAGTTTTCTCTGTAGATGAGTGTTAATCTGTCACTGCAATAAATCAAACATTCTTTGATGTTCAAAGTCAATGACTCCTAGATCCTTCTCCTCAATTGTTGGGCTTTTTTATCCGCCCAGCTTTTCTCTTATCTCCAACCAGGACTCTAATCTCCCTTCAAGGTCTGATTGTCCTCTTACATCTAGATGGCCTCACTCATCTGTCCTTGCCTTAGTCCTTCCAGCTGTAGTCATTCCTCTTGGACTTCACTGTCCATCTGCACCCGTTGAGATCACAAATACGGTGGCTACCACTTCAGATCTGAGGCTGTGAGAGGTGAGGCAAGAGTTTCTCAGCAGAAATGCTGATGAACTTGCCATGTAGGCTTGAGGCAAGATTGGTTTCAAGGGGAGGGGAAGGATGGAAACAAAGACTATTTGAAAGGCCAGCAAAGAGACTGATGAAAACATCTTGCTCATCTGATGAAGAAGACTGCAGACAGTAGTTAGAGGTAGAGTGATAGTAGAGAGCTATGCAGGCTTAAAGGAGAAAAAAAAAAAAAAAGTTTTTATGACTTGAATGACATGAAGTTCCCATAAACTCTGGTAGGAATGAGAAAACAAGCAGTGTGAGGGAGCTGTTGGGTTGGGATTCGTATGACATTAAAGGCCCATCCAAGCTCAGAATAGGGGACGTAGTGGGAAAAAGTCATCTCAAGGAACCACACAGACCTCCTGCCCTCTTTTTTGCAGCTGCAGAATACCCGTGCAGCACTAATGCCAGTGGGTGCAGTCAGTTCGGAGGCGCAGATAGACCGAATTCCTGCTCTCTTTCTTCCCCTTTGATTCAGCAGCTGGAAACAGGAGAGCCCGGCACACTGTGACCTCGTTTTTGCACTGTCCTTCAGGAACTTGACAGTGGTCCAAAAAGCATTCCTCAGATCACAGGCTGTTGACACAGTACCTCAATATGAACCGTGAGCAGGCTGGATTTGTTCTATATTTACTGCCTCTGGCAGCCACCAGGAACGGGGCTGTGCTTAAGGCAATTCTAGCATGCTCAGAGCTTGTAAGCCCCAGAAAATGAACGTTACACAACAAATTGGGTCCGACGTAACTGGGCTTAGGGTATCGTCAGGTGATGCCCCTTGAGCTGACCTGCTGAATATTAGCCATAGCACTGTGGTTCTCACCTCTCATGCTAACGGGTGAGCTATGCTGGCAGAAAACTGATTTTTTGTGCTTTTTTTTTTTTTTTTCGCCTGCCAGTTTAACTCCCTGAGCTGCCCTACTGTAAGGCCAGCTGAGCACCAGTGCCAGCACGAGGGAAAACAGCGAGTCAGATGCTTTAGTGCAAAAGAGTACAAGACTCATCACTGCCTTACTATCCCAAATAGAAATAACAAAGATTGGGAAAAGTACAAATGAGAGAAACCTGCTAAATGCGGGGTGAAAGGAAAATTTATTTAAATGTCTTTAACAGGACACCCCTTTTATGAAGAAGTAAAGGATATAATTAGTATGAATGTTTTTATTCTTTTAAAAGGAAAGTAATATTTCAGTTCTCTGAAAAGCAAATAAAAAGCTGACGATTGCTGATTTTTTCCCCCCCTTCTTTTTATACTATCTAATAGTCTGTGGTAACACTGTGCTTACCTAAGAAGCTAAAATCCTCAGAAGTAAGCATTTGAAAATGGGCTCAAATTCAAACAGTGTGTAAGCTTGCATGTGCACACAAGCTATATAGCTGTACAATCATGTGTGCAATTTTCTTATCATATCTTCATCAGTGAACTCTATGTACAGAAGATAGAGGGTGGTTTCTCTTCTCTGACTTCCCTTCAGTTAGCTGAAAAAAAAAATCTCTGACTCATGCTGAAATGTATTTTGTATGGGTTTACGATGGTTTTCACTTCCAGCCTCAGTTTCCACCTAATCCGGGCTAAAACAAAAGGAGACAGAACAGTAGCCTGAATGTGAACAGACCCTTCAGTCATGTGTTACGTACCCCTGGAAAGGAGAGGGGGGATAAGTCTTCTTAAAGTTTTTCAGTGCATACCAAGTAGAAAGTACAGCCTAGAAAAGAAGTATTCAAACCAAGATTTCTGCAAGTGATTCAGCTATTTCTTTTATCTTTTCTCCAGTAAGATAAATTTGCTATTGTTCCAATGCTGAGACTTCAGACTCTTTCAAACCAATAATCGTAACTGATGCAGAATCCTTGAGGGTTCATTTTCTAGCTTTTCAGATCTGGATAGGAAAGGATAGTTTTTAATTAATTTTCTTTTCCTTTTTTTTTTTTTTTTTTTTTTTTTTTTTTAAGTCATTGATTAAATTTGAAGCCGCTTGAGTCACTCTTGAATTTAAAGGCAGCAATTGTGCTGTTGCATATTTGCTGGCAAGGACTGGCATGGGAAGGGGGTGCTCAGAGAGAGAGTAAATTACCCTTTCCCAGGGTAAATGAACTAAGAATATTACAGAGGTGCTGCACTGCATTGCTGTGGTTACATGTCTATACCATATGGGGCCCATCACCCACTTTCACTATAATACTTTAAGAATACTGTAAAAAAACCCACTACCTCTGAAGAAACAGGAACACTTTGCAGAAATAGAAACTTATCTTGTGCAAAGCTCCTCTGAGCAGAAGTTTTGGGCAGTGTTGGTGGGTCAGCAGTTTGGGGTCAGCAGTAGCTTGCGTAAAGCAAAACTCATAAACAAGGCAGTGAGTCAAACTCATTTCCTTGACTAACAGGAATAAGATTTCATAAACATAGCAATCACTTTGTGCTCTCCAAACCGACTGTGAACTGTGTTAGCCGGTTTATGGAGCAAAGAAACGGGGGGCGGGCAGCTGTTTCCAGCAGCTCTTTTGGAAAGATTGTTAGAAAAGAGGCTCTTTTAGAAAACGTGCTATAGTTTAGACTTCGGGTAACAGGGGAGTAATTTTAGTAGGATTTGTGTAACTTGATAATACTGCCTTATTTCTGACCTGATCTGTGTTGAGCTAGTGCATTTTCTTTCATGTTTACTCTCTGTTATGTAGTGGTGGCTTTATGTTCCTACTTAATGTATTTGTGTAATTAGCTTGTGTTTAAAGAAAGACTCAGTGGGCAAGACCAATATAGTGAAGACCCCAGACTCATAAAATTCTCTGTATTTCTAGTCAGGCAGCAAGGACTTTCAACTCCTCTACTTCAGTGGAGATTCATATAGATCAGGCTTGTAAAGGAGTCAAGACCTCACTCATGCAAATACTTTACATTTTAAATTCAGAACACTGTTTTGCTCTCTCTTTTTTTTATTTTTTTTTTCATTATTTTCTACCAGCTTTTTAGAAATGTCGTGTTTCAGCTGATCAAGTAGAAAAACAAATTTTGTGTTCAGTTACAACTTTACTCCGAAGGATATATTTTAAAATATTTTAGTACACAAAAAGCTGACAATCTCTTCAGTCCCACTCATAAATATTCTGCCCTTGGTCCTCAGTGCAGCTGCAGACCAACTGCACACCATGAATACACTTCCATGGATGCTTCATGCCTGCAGTCATGCAAGAGGCTTGGGTGTGGGTCAGGGAATGCAAATAACATGCTGAGGCCCAAAGTCTGGTCCCAGTTGCCTATTGTGGACATCAATGTATCTTACACACACCCTCCTTCAGATTTCAGGCTCCGACAGGGTCTGCAAAAAAGTTTCTCCATTGTTCTGTGGGTGTAAAGAGCATCCCTGTTCTTTGTCATCAGTGATCCCATCTTAAATCTTTCATGGTGTTGACACTGACAAGGTATTGAAACATCACAATGTACTGCTAATCCTAAGGGTTTGGTAAATAAACCATAAACCCTGAAGGAGGGAGATGTGTTTGTCTCCTTATCTCCCTAACCTTTTCACCTTCTTCTTGTTTCTCAAAGAGATTTAGTCTTGCTGGAAGACCAGGATGCCATGCAGGTGCTTTGCTTTTTTTTTTTTTTTTTTTTTTTCCTGTGGAGGCTTTATCCTGGCATTCCCCCTTTCTCTGCATTGTGCTGTCACCCTGGTTCCCACCCTTGCCACCACTCTGCTTTCCACAGTCAAGGGGAGGAGCTGGGGACATGCCTTGATGTTGGTTCCTCCCAACCTCCAGAGCTGGAGCAGAGCAGTGGTGGGCTTCCTCCTCCTCTGTGTCAGCGAGCTGCTGGCAGACCCTGACGGAGAGGGTCTGGAATCATAGCAGGACACTCAAATCTGTCCGTCACCCATAATAAATGCCTCTCACACCACTCTGCTGTCCCGCCACCCAGGCAGTGTTCATACTGTCAAAATTTTGAAGCATGCTCTAGCCTTTAGAAATTAAGAGTGGTTGGTTGACACTAATTACGTTCAGTGTAATTAGACACTGGCAGTCTCCACCATTGCCAGTGGGGAGGAGAAGTATTTCTTCTGCTGGATTTGTATCATCATTTACCAAAATGTATGCCAAATTAAAACTAGCCATTTTTTTTTTCCAAAAGTAAGCTGTATCATGTTGCCAGAATCCTGTGTGATAAAGCCTAATTTACATGAACTGGAGAGCTGCATGTTATTATTTCTATGGGATCATCATGCATAGCAAGGGCTTCTTGTCTTCCTCTTTTTTTCCCCGCCCAGCCTCCCTGTGTGCCACTTGCTACTTGACCTGAATTCCAGGGACAAATCTCACATTTCTTGCCAAAAGTTTAATCCATATTTTTTACTTGCTTGGTGGCAAGGGTCTCTCTGTGTACTTCCTCTCCACCTCTCTGGGCTTTTATATATTTCTCCACTCATTTGTGCCTTTTTCCCAGTTCCCTTTTCCTCTTATGCCTCTGCCCTTTACTGTTCTCACTCCTTTCTTTCTCTTTCTCCTCCCCTTCTTTCAGGATGTGAGTGCTTTCAGAAGTATTAGAAAGTCAACAGAGCTGAAATAGAACAACTTCTTTGGAAAAAAGTCAAAGATTGCTAGAGTTTGAAGTTCTGATGATCACATTCCAGTATATTCATGTCTCCACCCTGCCGTGTTTCTGTTTTTCCCAATGACAGCAGTAGAGTTTTGCCCTTTTATTTTCCCTGAAACTTAAGAACTGATTGAGCACATGTGATGTTCGTAAGCTGTTGTGTAACTTCCAAATGGAGCAATATCTTCAAGTTGAGTACAAGACCCTGCAAGCTCAGTCAACAATAACAAGAAGTTGAACTGGATAAAATAATTTTGTCAGTTGGTGGTAGATTCTGAAGACCTGGCAGCATCTTCAGCCCTGGTGTTCAGGGGTCTAAGTGGGACAGGACAGAGTCCCTGGAGAGCACAGGCTATCTATAGACACAGAGCTTTGACAAACAAAACCCCACAAAACAGAAAACCCCGGAACTCTGAAATTTTGGAAATCAGATTACTTCTGACCAGTTGTTTGCCTTTTAGTTATGACTGTGTCTAAGTGAATGCAAACTGTGGAAGTGAAAGTTAACAAAAAACCCGGTTGGCTGGGAAACTGCTATGAATATTCATACAGTACTTTGCTATATTGTAATTATTTCAGCTGGAAAATAGAATGGCTGCAATGATTTTGGAAATATGTTTGGCAGAGAAACTTGGAATAGAAACACAATAAAGTTAATATTCCTTTTGACATATAATTATGCTGAAGTTGTAGATAAAGCCTTATTGTACATGGTATGTGTAACCCCATGTTATCATCTAGGATAAATCTGAGAAACGTTTAGGCTCCTCTGTGGAAGCAGAGAGATAAACCAATGTGCACCACTGCTGAAAGCAGACACACAGTGAGATAAAAGTTTAACCTTACAGACCAAGAGATTTCCTTGGCATGAGGCAGTAAATACAGGGACAGGAGCAATAACTGGCGGGGCTAAGGAGGGAGAAACTTTAGAAGCTGTTGCTGACAAGCAAGTGGCAAATAAATCTCAGAAACAACACAAGAAATCCTGATTAGACCTGAAGGAAAAATTTTATAATCATTGTAAGTTAGGCGCTGCTTTAGCTTAACAAGATCAGGTAGGAATGAGTGACATATACTAGTTTATATTAAGGTCAATTTATAGATGATTCCTATATATTCCTTGAGCAGGAATTTGTAATAGTGTTGGGAGTGTAATAAGAAACTTCCCTGCTAAAGAATACCTCCTACAGTAAATACTGAACTCTATTTCAGGCAACCCAGTATTCATATTTACATCAGGCTTTCCACATCTGTTTCATATCCAATTTATGTCAACAGTAATTGAAAGCTGTTACCATCTGGGTTTTGGGTGGGCTATATGGAATGAGTTATCATGAATTAAGTAAATTCTAGTATGGATTAAATATCATTTGAAGTCCTCTGGTGGGAGATGAACCCTGAATTGTACAGTCTTTGAAATTAAGGAACCAAATTTTACTGGAAGTAAGCAATAATGTCACCTTCGGTCTGGAGAATGATGGGTTTAAGGTATAGGACCTTCTATATGGTGATATTTGGTTATTTCACAGAAACTTTGAATAAGCACCACATGTCCACAAGCCTTTTACTTTGCAAAATCTATAAACTACTATTTTTGTTCTGTATCTGGTGCAAAATCTATTTCAACCTAACAACTCTACATTTATAAGCAAGAAATTGCTAAGCAAATAAAAGAGCTGGAACAGATGTTAACCTCTTCACTCTGGGGAAGCCAGATGTAAATTCACTGAAGGAGGCCAAATTCAGTAACTGGACTGCCTAACAAATTAGATACGTAGTGTGTGCTGTGATATGTGGAAGTTCTTTCTTTTTACACTATTACTCGTTTATCACTGAAATCTCCGTATTGCAAAACAAAGGTATTTCTTGTGATATTCATGGCTTCTATTCAGAAAAAAAAGAAAACCATAATGTGAGTCTTCGAGTAAAAAGTTAGTGTTACAGCCTTTGGCTTGGGTGCTACATTGATAGGTACATCAGATACAGACAGGTCAAGGGTTTGTTTTCTTAACCCCATCCTGCTTTTGGAGAAGTTAATGGGACTTTTACTACCAGCAATACTAAGGATTGGTTATAGACTACAAGAGAAGTTGTCAAAGGCAAGAGCTTCAGAATAGATGGGGAAAAGTAATCACGTAACTCTATGATAATGATTAAGAGAGAATGGGGTATGACTTTGGACCTCCAGAGGTCCCTTCCAATCTATATTCTTCAGTGTTTCAATGACTGTTTACAGTTCATTATTGGAGAGCTTCTGCTCTGAAGTACCTATTGTGTTGGTGATCCCCTCTGACCTGAGTAAATCCCATTTAAGTTTTAGCCTTGCTGTCTTTTTAATTTTCTGAAAATATCATAGTTTTAGGTCTGGGGAATAATGAATGACATGAGCAGTGGGAAAAATATCTGCCCAACATATTTCTCTTTGATTCCTCGGTTGAAGTGCTAGTTACATAGATGCTTCAGTTATCTCAGGCTCAAAAATTGCCTATTATCCTCATAGCACTCATGTTTTTGAGAGTCTAACCCTTCTATAGAGACCAATAAAGACAGCAGGACTTTTGATGAAATAACTGGCAAAAATACCAAACTTTCAGGAAGGACATCTGTAAAACAGAACATTAAATGACCATGCAAGTGTTAATTAATCACCAGAAATATCCATACAGGTTTCATCTTTGAAGAACCACCTTCTTCTGGAAGGCAGAGCTGTAGTGATGTTTCATGTCACAATTTCACGATGCCATTAGACAATTTTGGCCTAGGAAGCAGCATCTGTGCCTGTAGCTCATTTTTATTGTGTGGGAGCTCGGAGTTTCTTGTTTCAGTGCTCATAACTGTGGTTGTCCACCCCTTAGCGGCCACCGATGGAGCTGTGAGTATTCGTCTGCATGGAATAGGGGTAGGTAATTGTAACCATGATGTATGTTACGTCCTTCAAACATAGCCATCCTCTCTCCAGTCTCAGGGCCAAGCAGGGAATTTTCCTTCACCTGTGAGTCCTGGGCAATCATTCACTACTTGTTCATAACGCAATGTGCTCTCCAGCTATTTTGGCTTCCAAATGAATTACAGAAGAATGTAATTTCCCAGTAGGAGAAACCTACTGAGAAAACAGGATGAAAGTATGATTAACGCATTATTACATGGTGTTTAATGCCACGCTGTTAGATGGCTAACATCCCACCTTTCTTTGTTTTCATATGTGCACATATTGAGAGCTGGAGAAAGACGATAGCTGCTTCGTTGGCTGTAAGTGCCCTGTTCTTCAGTCTTGCCCCAGGGCACGTTGGGTTTATCGTCGTCAGTAAGACAGGACAGGAGTGAGTTTAGATTCAGTGGACTTCTACTCTTCTGTTGGTTAGAAATTATGGTACTGGTTGTTTGGTTGTTGGAGTTAATATCTCTAGCAAGGATAAACACAGGATGAAAGAAAATGGAGAGCAGCTGGCATAGACTCAGCAGACTCCTCCACCCTATCCCTTCAGAGAATATTTTCTTAGGCTTTGTAACTTGGTTCTCAGTCCTGTTAAGTTCCATTTAAGATGGATGTAGAAATACGTGGTATATATTTTTTGAAGTCAAAGCAAACACTGAAGAACAAATTGTGAAATTTCGTTTGGCAGAGGGAGGTTGCATCATTGGCTTTCCTCTCAGCCTCAGGAGGTTTCATAACATCTGAAGACATCATCATGAGTGTGAGAAAGTTGACATTTAAGAAAGAGTCTAAGAATGGGAAAAATTTTTAACCATTAGATGTCAAGGATGTGAAGGGATTGCACCAGTGATCACAGGCTGCTTAAGGAAGTAATGACCATGCACAAATTGAAATACGTACCCTCATGTCCTGTAAAAAAACATCCCTCATGTGCTTCCCATATGCTCCCCATGTTGGGGAGCCCCCACATGCACCTACATTTCAAGACTTCAGGAGCTTACACTGCCCGGACTCTTACCTGATGTTCTTGGAGGGCTACCCACAAGCAGAAGAGGGAAAACATAGATGATTTAGTGTGAGAAATTGGGATCATTTTCTTCCTATCAAAGATGAATTTATCTCATCGAATTTCATCTGCCACTTTGTTACTCAGTGGTGTAATTCCAAGAGATCCTCCTGTAGAACTTTATAACTGGCTTCATTCTGACTTTCCCAAATAGTTGTGTTGTCAGAGGCTGCAGTCATATCACCATTGATTCTTTCATCTAAATTGCTTATGAATATGTTGAACAACAGAGATCTTGCTGATATCTTTCTCCTATCATGAAAAATTACTTTACATCCCGAGTGTAAATCCCACTTGCCAATGTTTCTGATATAAAATTGAATATTACATAGAACACACCTTTCTAGCTTTTCTTTACATAGGTATGTGTATATATTTGTCTATGTAGTATTTATTTGTATATGTCTGTATATACTTTGTGTAGGCATGTGTGTATATATATGTATCTGTATATATGTGTGTGTATATATGTACATGCATGTTTACTTATTTTAAAGAGAAGTATCTGAATTTTCTTGTCAGTTTTACATTGTGTTGCTGTTTGAAAGGAAAAGCTGTGATAACTCTATTATAAATTCTATACATCCAGAAAATGATCTGCTAATGCTGATAACATATATAAATAACGACAGTATTGCTTAATTTGGCTGTGAAAATGTATACTTCTGGATTACCAGTACTGTAATATGAAGACTGTTTACTTTAGTTTGTGTGATGTTTGGCAGGGGTGTGGCATCTTTTTGCCAATGTTTTCTCTTTTATTGTCTTTAGAAAATTCACACAGTTTGTGAATTAGCTTTGGCACAGACCTGACTGAACCCAAGAAGCAGCAGATCTTCCTCTCATGATGCTGTGATACATTTTGAAAAGGCTGTCTGATTCAAGTTACACACTGCAAAAACACTCCTTAATTTTATCTGCAATAAGAATTCAAGCAGAAAAAAAAATGAATAAAATATTAATGAGACTGACTTGAGCACCTACTGTCCTTTTATGTAGACATGCAGCCATTCATGTGGGTTTTTTCCCCTTTTCTTTACCAATAGAAGTTTTATTTAGGGTGAGGAAAGCAAAATCAGGAAAACTGCCCTCTTTTCCATGACTTCCAGTCATAAATCTCGAACAAAAAATAAGACATCCCAGCAGTCCTCAGACCATCAGCAGATGTGCTGTGATTTGACAGTCTCAGGCACATGTTATTCTGGTATGGCTCGGAGAAATAATTTTCCATTAATGAGATGAAAGGATCCATTCAGGATAGTTCTTGAAAAATGCTCTGCTTAGATTGACAGTACACTTTATTATGATTTGACCAAAGTTCCAGTATTTTTATATTTCATACAAATGCATTCAGTTGTTCTAAGTCTGTGCATTGCTAGTGAAAAGTGAACTGAGTAACTGAATGATAGCAGAAATCTTCTGCATGAATAACTCATTTAGCCAAGACATTTATCTGTTTCTAAAAGATGCCCTTTACAAAGCGTTCTGTTTTCTAAAGATTTAAACAGAAGTTACTTTACCTACGTGCATACCCTAGCTGACTACAGCGTGACTACTTATATACATTGTATGTAGGCGTATGTTTACGTTTAGTCAGTTCTGGGGAATATACATGACATTATGTATGGCTTTGTCCTTTTCATTCACTTACTCATTTGCTGCTGGCAGTATTGCTCCCAGCTGGATCCCTCCAACTTGCAGAGGTTGGGACTCGTCACTTCTTCTGCGGAAGACCATTGGAGAAAACAAAATTGCTGCAGGATGTAGCCTGATGATTCATTCGCTAGATGCTCTTTCCCTTCTGAGTAACAACCGAATTACAGCAGATGCCAAGGGTGGAAAAGACTGCTTGTCATAAAAAGCCGTGGCTATTTTTAGCCCTGTCCTTATATCCTGGTCAATATTCCCTCCTTATAAGACTTTCTAATGTATGTCACACCCTGAAACTGCACTAGCAGGGCTGTGGGTAGAATTGGCGTGTTTTGTCACTCATGTCAGCTACTACAGAAAGGCTATCCTTGGTTCACAGTAAAGTTTATTTTAACTGAAACGAACTGATCTGTCAAGGTTTGCAGAGGTATGTATAAATCCCTAAAATCAATAGCATATTTTCTGGGGGAGGATAGGTGTCCCTGCAAGCTTGACCCAGAGATGATAAGGGAATTGTAGTGGAGTTTTTCCCCCATGTCTTTCCTTGCTATATCCAACACTGACCCAGTGAGAATGATACCCATTTATGATATTTCTTATGCCTTTTCTAAAACATAGGGCATTTGAAAGTTTTTTTGAAAGTTTCTGGAAGTTTTGGCATTTAATGGAATTCCCCTCATTTATATTTTGTACAATTCTTAAAGCTGTGAGGGGCTGGGATAATAGTGAAGTGAGAGGTGATGAAGGACAAATTACTTCATGCTAATATGGGAATAATTTTTCAGCTGAGATAGTTGATGCCTGAACATTGGAAATGGTGCTAATTGCTGGGTTTTCCCCAACATAAGGATGTGCTAGCTATGATGTAATGAAGTGCGGTTTTAGCTTTTTTATTAACTGTAGCACATAGATCAGTAAATAGTAAGTCTGTCTTCCTGTCTTATTTTAGGATCTCTCCAGTTCTGTTCATATATGTCTTTTGGGGACGAATAATGCATATTGTTATTGGCTTTTAAGGCCCCCTGAGTACTCCTCTCCAGCTCAGCGTCTTTGGGAACTAACTACATTGCATTCCTCAGCACATATGAGGCCATGCAGTGACAATCCACCATTAGTATGTATATTTTACATATCATAGTTTTTGAGACATTTTCCTCTCGTGGGAGAATTTGCTCCCAAAAGAGCTGTTTGTTAGTCACTGAGTGGCTATTTTTAAACATAAACTGAAAACCTTTTTTTTTTTTTTTTTTTTTCCCCTGACCTCTTGTAATTTATGTGTGTGGATTGTACAACCTAATTTTTTTTAAACATGGGGCATGGGGTAATGTATCCAATAAAATTTCTAACTAATCCTACTGGTACCACTTGCAGCAAATGGATAGTCCCAGTACTTCAGGGTGGGAAGAAAAAAAGAGATGATCATTTGAGTAAACTTACTACCTGAAGTCTTTTACACAGTAATGAGCTGCAGAAAACTGTATTGCCTATTTTTTTCCATTGAAGAAAACTTTCTCCTCCGCTTTCCCTGTATTGTTTCTACTGTTTTCTTCGATGACTGAATTTTTCCCATTTGCTGAGTAGGACAGAAGTGAACTGGCTCGTGGTTCATTTACTTCCTCATTTCTGTATAGAGATAATTAATGGTATAGTCTGTAATCTTGAGAATGGTACTGACTAATTCATTGGGCGCTAATGACGTGTTCATTTAAGTTGCCATCTTAAGAGGTAGGGCCAAATCCTGATGCTGTGTCTGAGATTTTACTCTGCCCCGTAATTACCCAGTACTTCATGAGGGCTTTTCATGAATAGAGGTGACATGAAAAATGAAAGCAGGTTGTCTGCTCACAAGGTAATACCTAGGAAGAGGGAGGAAAACTGCCTGAGGCTTCCCTTCTGTCCCAGTCCCACTGGGTCCTTCCTTCTGCTCCGCATCTTCTCACCTTCAGTGTTTCACACTGAGCTCCCCGAACTCCTCATCTCTTCTTCCTTTACCGTGGGAGCGGGTCCAAAACAAAGTAATCCTCATGCTTGCCCCACACCTTTTCTTTGTTTGGCGTTTGCACATTAATCTCTTGTTGCAAACATATTTCTCCCCCTCCGTATGGCTCAGAATAAGGTGGAGAGATAGGAGGAGAGCAGCAAAAGCCAACACACACAACACCAGGAGCAATGTTGGAGTTGTTGACAGTGAATGCCCGGGCTTTTTATGGCTTACTTCACAATGGGGGGGGTGGTGGTGGTGTTATGAAATTGTGAATCCCACAGAGAGTTTTACGAAAATTAATATCTGCTTTTGCATTTAGGTTTCACTTTAAATGAAAAAAATCCTACTGTGGAAGTTATAAAATGGGCTAAGCTTTATTTATCTAAGAGATAAGGAATTTTATTGCTTGCACGGTTATTTATGACATAAGTGAAGACAAACTGAAGGATGAAAGGAAAGATAACATTTTTTGTAAGTACCCAAGGGAATGTGTTCATGAACAGGGAGTTTAGTAAGTGCCCAGCCAATTGTTTTCTCCAGGAGTGGAGTTAGAGGGTCATTAGCATATGAAGATATGACCAGCATGTGCTACACTCTATTTTCGCCCATCATCTGAGAAAATCAATGGCAGCTGACAGTATCAATTAAATATTTTGGGCAAGTTGCACAATTTTAATGGTGAACTCATGGTGGGATAAAACTCTGGATTCTCTTCTTCCAGTTACATTCCCTGAATTCATACAAGAACATGGTCTTGCTGGGCTGGGGCAGGGCAGAGGCTTGTTGGGAACATGGGGGTCAGAAAAAAGACCAGCGTACTTGCTGACACTGAGCAGGATGAGTTCTTGGAGAGCAATGAGCTAAATTCAATTTTAGATTTAATTTTTGGTAAGATTTCAAATGTAATTCAGGGCATAGCCATCTGTCTGTTTGTTTGTTTGTTTATTTATGTATTTATCTTCCTTTCTCTGTGGCCTGAGTTTTTTCAGTTTGTTTATTCTTCCAGGTTTCACGCTTTTGTCACCCAAGCAAGGTGGTTAGAAACTTGCTACAGACAAAAGCCCAAGGCTCCCATGGGACTCATATTGCCTCACTCCAGGGCCTGGAGCTTTTGTGGAAGCACCAGGAGGCACACGATGAAATCACACCGGTGGGCACCTCTTGCTTGAAAAGGAAGAATAACCTCCCAGCAGGAGTTCCTGGGGCTGTGTTAATTCCACGGATGCCTCCACCATTGCAGAGGTGAAGGCTTGTCTGGTGAAGCCAGTTGGTCCTCTTTGTCTCTTTAGTCTCCTTCCCACCTTTCTTCATCGAACCTGCTTTAATGGGTGGGAGGGTCAGACCCAATCTCACAACCGGGGATTGAGAACAGCTGACAGTGAAAATGTATTCCTTATGTAAGAGACGTTTCGGAAATAATCCTGACCTTAGAAGCAAAATGTCTGCTGCCCTACAAAGCTAAGATGAGCTTAAAAATGAATAGGTGAAGAACTGAGAAAACAGTGACACGACACTTTGGATTCTTTCACCACACAGTGCTGCAACGTGGAGTTTTGAGAAGCATTTGAAGGAAAGGTGAACTTGCTGAACCCTACTCGATATTGAGTGTTAGGGGTGGCAGGTGTGGCAAGTCTTCTTACTGAAAGTTGAGCTTTTTATAGGTAGGAAGACTTTTCTCAAGAATAATGTGGGCCTCATCTGAAAGAGATGTCTGGTGGATGACCCAGCTCTGGGCAGCCATAGTGGTGTTGTCCCCGGGTGTTTGTAAACCATCTCGCTGAAGGATGCCGATGACACATCAAACCAATTCAGAATGAAGATTGGCAGAATTTTAATTAAAACACAGTCGGTACTGCTGAGGGCTCCAGCTGAAGCTGCCAGATGCACGGCTTCCCAGTGCAAACCACCTCTACTATTTTACATGTCTCTCTTGCACAGGGCCAGCTTTAAGGGCAGTTGAAAGAGAAAGCTACCTTAGGTAGCCATAGGTTAGGGAAGGTAAAAAAAAAAAAAAAGACATTATTTATTATTTGCCACTATTTTCTGATAAAATCAACAGTGGTGAGGAATATATATATTTTTTTTTTTTAATTGGGAAATTAAGTTAACAGCAAAAGGTGGCAAAATGTAATTTAAGAAAATAAGACAAGGCCAGTTCATCTCCTTTTATTTCACATTGGCTTCTCCACCTCCTTCTTTCTGTTCTTCCACTTAGCTGTTGCTGAATATTTCTCCTGAGCAGCAAATCTCATTGCTAGTTGTGCAGAAATTCCCACTTTTCTTCTGCTCATGGTTCTTGTGTGTGTCATAAAGTAATTAGTATTGCCAACTCCAGCCATTCAAAAGAAATGATAAGAATAGGATTTTCTTAAAAGGTGTAAGTTTGAAGTTGATGTGTATGCATGTGTCTAGCACTGTGAATGTCAGGTTTTTGATGTCAGTTTGCTCTGGTTGTGTCTTTAAATCTTCCTCAACAGTGAATTAGCCATTTTTTTTTTTTTTTATTAATGGGGATTCTCCTGTTATCAACTGTCTTGAAGCATGAGGTATTTAAAGCTCATTTATGACCAAAACCAAAAAGGAAAACTCAGAATGGTGTTCTGTGCTCTGGTAACAACATAGCAATTGAAATTATAAGTTTATTATTTTGCTTTTCAGGTTTGGGTTCTCTCTTTTTGTTGCTGATGTTGTTATGGTTCACTTATTTATTTATTTTTACTGAAGCATGGATAAAATATTGTGTATCTGCCTCACATCATTACTGCTTAAGACCAAAAAAAAAACAAAAAAACAACCAAACATCCCCCCCCCCCCACCAAAAAAAAATAAAAAGGAAAAAAAAAACCCACCACCCTGCCTTCCACCTTTGAAATTATTTCTTCTGCTGTAAGGTGCTGAAGCAACCCCCTGCAGCAGAGTGCAGCCCGTGCCGTTCCCCCTCCATCAGCAGCCTCTGCAGCGCTGACATATTCGCCTGGCAGAGAGTTATAGCAACTAAATATTTCTGATTTCTCCTGCGGGCAGTGGAATGAGCTTGCGGTGTGTCACTGGCTGCCCAGCTGCAACGTGAGGGTAAGTCAGTCCGCCGTTGATCTTTGAAGGCTCCGAGGGTGGGTTAATGAGTTAATCTAGGTTTAATCACAGCAGAGAGAGTAGGGTGCCCCGCTGCAATCGCGGTTACTTCTTCTTGCTGCTTCTCCTTGGAAAAAAAAAAAAAAAAAAAAAAAAAAAGACACAGCCTGCGAAAGAGGAGCTTTTGCTTAATGAAAGTGATGCTGTCGAGGTTTTCTGGATGCCTGAGCCCCCCTTCCCTTTTTCCTGCTAGTGTTTCTGAGGAGTTGTGGGTTCAGTCTTGCACGCTCTCAAGATGATTGCTATAAACAGCTGCTCTCCATCATCCGGGGGGGGGGGGGGGGGTATGGCAGGGCTGGATGAGATGACTCAGAAATAACAAAAACAGAAAAAAAAGAAAAAAAAAAAAAAAAAAAAGAAAAAAAAAAAAAAGGGGAGGGGGCGGGGGGAGAAACCAGGCATTGGTTTGCAAAAACATGAGTCAGCTTCTGTTAAGTAAGCCCTCTGTTCAAGCACGTCTCGTCAACTGATTACGCAGCACGTTTAACCGGGTATTTCACGTTTCTTTCCTGGCTTGTCTGCTCTGATTTCCTGTTTACAGTAGGCTAGGAAAAAAAAGTTGTCAGAATAGCATGAGAGCTGGACCCGGACTGCAGGGGCAGCTGTCAGAGCAGGTTTTGCTGCACTTAGGTTTAGAGCTGTCCTAGCGTTGTCCCAGTCTATAACAATAACCATGGTAATTTCGTTCAGGCAGCAGTTGTATGTTCTGGTATGCATACAACCAGCTGTCTTCCTTCAAATCATTTTCCAAGCCTGAATGCTTCGTAAATCAAAAATAGGCACGTGTCATTTACAAGGCCTTTCATTTTTAATGCACTTTTTTTTTTTCCCCCCAATGTATTATTTCCTTATTTCTAAATTTAACCTAACAAAATTATACATTTAATAACTGTGGCTTTTAAAAGCTTTTCAAACATATGAATTAAATGCGTATGAAGGAAACAGCAGTGAAAATATGGATGCATTTCATGTGAAAGTTTATTTTGATATTTATGGCACAAAACTTACCAGATACATGCCATACCTTTAGAAAGCAGATAATAAAATAAAGAGATATCCAAATCTGTTGAGCTTACATCCAAAATCACCTTTCATTTCTTTCATACATATCAGAGAATTTTGAGTGGTTAATACCTATAAGAAAGTCTGCAACAATAGACTAGTCCGTCAATTCTGTTTTCAGCGTTGATCCAAATGACATGCATGTATATGAAAACAGGAAACCAAGAAATTTCATATGCAGTCATGTACCCTGAGCTCTGAATCTTATGTTCTACCAGATTAGCTTCAATGCTCATTTAAAAAATATATCTGAATGCAAAATAAAGTGTAAAACAATTTTTTTGTAAGGAAATGAGTTTTAGTTTTAAGCCAGCAAGATTGTTTATTATAGTCATTAATAGGGAAAGAAGGAAAAGCGTGTTATATGTGAAAAGTAAATTGCTGATATCTTGTTTTTTTTGTAAAACATTTTTTAATCTGAAAATTAAATCTGTCAGATCTTTTTTTTTCTTGTCAAATCATTTGATGTAATCTTTTAGACTAGAATAGCTGGAATGTGTTGCTGATTATAGCAACTGCCTAGCCTTCCTTTACTTAAAAAGAAGCACATGGACTTGAAAAACCATAATGAAGGAAATCATTTGGGTAGCTCTCTCTGGCAAAGAATCCCTTCCCTTCTCTTTACAGAAAGTGCTGCTTGTGTGTTTTATGATTCATTCGCATGAAACCACATTCAAATCCAAAATTATCTGAGGCTTCACTTAACACTTTATGGTCATACTGCAAGATGTGGGACATGGAAAATATGTGGAATATACTGCTATTTAAAGTTTCTAAGCCTGCGCAGCTTTGAAGGTCTGAAGACTCTACTGAGATCATAGTGGAAAAAGTATATGAAGATGGGGAAGTGGTCTTCAAAATGCTTAATATGTTATTACAAAAACTGTAAAATGAGGTCACTATGATGGTTTTAAAATACTGAGTGTTCTGCATGCTGAGGCTTTTATGGCATAAGAATTACACTGGATTAATAAAAAAATCTATGCTTAAATTCCGTACTTAGTAAAAATGATCAAGGCTAAACTTTTGGTAGATGGTTGACCCAGCATATAGCTTCAGCAGTCAGAGTAGATAGCAGCACTGAAACTGCTTATCTGGCTATAAGGGTTTGCTTATAAATCCACTCTTCAAAGACACAGGTCACCAGGAGCAAATTCAGAGAGAAAATTAGAGATTTTGCTTTCCACCCCATGCTTATTTGTGCATACTTATTTATTAAATCCAGTGCACACTAAGTAGCCTCAGTAATAAATAAAAGCTTTCTTGAGCAAATATTTTCACTGAAAAGAAGGTTTCCAAGGGTTAACATAAATGTTGCATAGTTCTTGAAGCTTTGGCCCTGAGGATGAGCGAAAGGAGAAGATGGGCACCGATATGGTTATATTAAATGGAACACCAAAACAGTTGTTTATATTAGGTTAAAAAGGTGAGGTTATATTAGGTGATAAGGGTTAACCATAGTTAATCTTTCCTTGTGAGGTCATTAGGAGGTATGAGGATAGACACCATGTGCTTGGAAACGTCTTCTCTCTCAGTCATGGCTACTGCGCACCGTGTCCATGGCTCTGAAGAGAAAGATGCAAAAGGTATTATAAACATAGCAGTGTAGTTGTAAACTGTAAGATTTAGCTGTCTTAATTTGGTCTATGGCCACTGTTTTAGGTAACTCTTCAGATAGTCTCAGCACTTTGAGAGGCTAGGTTTCATGAACACAGGGCATACAGGACACTTGCTTCCCTTCCTTCGGCAGCCAGCCAGACAAGAGTGTCCTTCTGTGCACAGCACTGTCAGAGGGATGCAAGTAAATGGGATTTCAGATAATGGGTCTTCAAAAAGTGGCAATCCTCCGTGCTGCCTATGGCTTAGCTGCATTAAGCAGCATACTTTTGTTTATCCTCCGCAGGGAGTGGTGGACACCACTGCTGTCCTTCCAGAGTGACAGGACAAATAACTCGTCGGTGAGAGCACCAGTTGCTTTAGAGAGCAATGGAAATTAGAGCAGTGTTTATTAGGAAGTGATGTGGGTATCAGAAAACTCAGCGCAGGCTGGCTGGCAAGACTTGAGATTTCTGAATCACGCAGTGACTTAAAGAAAACATGTGCTATATATATATTTTTCAGTAATTGTTTAGTTTGCTTTGCTGTAAAAAAACAAACCCTCTTGGCATTACCTAATACGTTACTAATGAATTATAGGAGTTCCCCTGAGCCTGGCAGAGCATGGGCAGAATGAATCCATGTGCCCAATGACATAATCGATGTGCTGTCAGCCTGGGAGATGTTAGATGTGCCGTGGTAAGTATAGAGCAACTGTGGGTGTGCTGGGTGCACCACGCTGGATCCGTGACGCTGGCAAGTCCCATGGAGCGTTCTGCAGTTTTGGTAGCAGAATTCTCAGGTTTGGGCCAAAGAAATTGTGAAGTGAAACACAAGAACGCATCCAGTAAATTTGCCCTTAGCTGCACAAGCTTAGCTGTGTGTCTTAATTTTACAGTATACCTACCCTGTAGGATGCTGCATTCCTTTCAGTTCAGAATTAATATTTTAAATTTAATTTCCTTCATTCATACGCATCTTTAAACCATTTCCACCTTCTCATTCTATGGCAGTGAGATGTTCTGAAGGCTGATGCCACATTGTTGATGATTGTTCTCTGATTTGAGAGACAAGTCTCTTAGAACGTTTCCTTTTTTTAAAAAAAAAAAAAAAAAAGAATTTTTTGAAATACTGGTTTGATGAACTGAAAGAAACAAATGTCAGTTTTCCTATAAATAAAACAGCTTCCTGAAATAACATATCTGATTAAACAACAGGGTATTTATGCTTCTCTGTGTCCTACTCACTAGCTTACAGATTGAAAGTCACCACCAGAGTGTCATCATTGCCAGATTCTGCATCTGGATCTTTGATTTATTTGACAGACATGGAACTTTCAAAATATCTAGGCGTATCGCCAGTGACTGTTTAGATGTTGGTGTGGGGGAACACACGATGTTCTTCACAGCTCAGTGTCCAGTCATTCCCCCAGAACTGACTTTTTCTGGTTGTCTTGGTTTGTGCTGATCCTGTGTGTGGTTTGAGTGAAGCACTCCTCTATCAGTTTTCTTCCACGGAAGTAAATATGACTGGGAAAGCTGTAAACTTCTTTTTCTACAGATTTAGTAAGACAGTAGTCATGAATCAGAGCTAGAAGAAAATTAAGTTAAGGAGCCAAAAGTAAATCAAGTCAGTGAACTACAAGGAAATCGACAGAATGGAAGAAATTTTAGCTTTTTGACTGAGTAAACAAAGTCAGTGAGCTACAAATCCTACTTGTGATGACAATTTTTGCCTTTTCTTTGTAGTGTGTTTATGTAATATGATGCGCCCACCCCTCCCCCCCCCCCCAAAAAAAAAGCTAGCTATATGCACCATCATGTAGATGTGCAATTCATAAAAGTGATTGTGCAGAACTGAGCTTGTCATAATCCACATAAGCACACAAGATGTGAAAAGGCTGAGCCTGTTATTTCTGTTTCTTTAATAAGACCAGTTGCTTACATGCTATTTATTTAAATAATTGCAACCCTCTTCTTCCCCCACCCTTGCTTTTTCCTTTTGGAGGGAAAGAACTCCTAGAAATAACTAGTGTCAGCTGTGAATTCTGCAGGAGAAGCCAAGAATATAAAGCCGATGCAAGTGTGGACAGATCTGACCCTCCCGGGGAACGTGGTGACACGGTCCCTTTCCCCCACCCTGGACGGGGTGAGCAGGCTGTTGTCAGCAGCACCTTTTACAGAAGTTGCACAGGGAGCCAAGGGACTGATTTTCCCCTGCAGCTGCTCCTGAGAGTCAGCCAGCCCTTGATGCGGATGAGGGTGTGCTTCGGCTACCCCCGCTTCGAGGGGGATGGTGTTCGGAGCCTGCTGACAAGACACGGTGTTCCCGTAGCACCCCCTGCTAACGTGGGTGCCCTTGCTTACGTTGCCCGGTGGAGGATGCTCCCACGACTTGCGCTTTGCCGTTATAGCGGCGTCCCGGCAGCGGCCCCGTTTGCACAGCCTGCACAGCCCGTCCCTCGTTCGCTGCGCTGCGTTGCGCCCAACATTGCGGAGTGAACGTGGGACTAAACTGGAAGCAAACACACAGCACCCGTTTCCTCAGAGGAAATTAAGTAGAGGGCACCGAGACGAGGTTCCTTGCTACCTCGCACCGGCTACATCCGTGGCACACACTGCTGCCACTGGCAAATCTCAGTAGTTTTCATTTTCAACAAGCCACATCGCTCTTAGATATTTTTTTTTTTTTTTTTTTCCCCACTCTTCATCTTTTTGTAACAGCGCTTCTTGGGGGCCTGGGTTAAAATTTACACGTGTGAAGCTTTTTAAAGGTCACCAGAGCGCTTGCTCCTCCTGTCAACAACTTGCCTTGCACGAGGGCTGGAGAAAAGTGTTTGGTTTGGTTCCTGGGTATGATTCAGAGCACCCTCAAAGAACCCTATAACAGTGCTTTGAAACCCCTTATTAAAACTGTCACCATGTTTAGAAAGATCTATGGGCTGCAGAAACAGAACATCTTCTTATAAGGTTGGAGGATACAGCAGCGCATCCAAGTCCAAAATGTCCTTGTCTGAACTTGCGAGATCTCTGCTTTGTGTAACCAGTCAACGGGCTTCTGGATTGCATAAATCAAAGCTGTTCCCCATCCGCAGCCTGCTCAGCCCGTGCGTGCGCGTGTTTGGGGTGCGTGCACGCGTTATCCCCACTGACCCACGCGCGGGATGGAGGTGGTGCGGGTCAGCGGGGAATTTTGCTCCCTCCGATGTCGCCGGAGGGCTCTCACTGCATTCAGCAAGGGATTTTCCTGTTGCAATGCGCTCACAGACTGCAGACTGCACTATTGAGCTAAAGATATCCGAGCGTTCGCCAGGGGTGAGGAGCCTGGCTTCTCTCTCAGTGGCTGCCTGGGTGCCCTGGGTAGAGGGGACAGTCGCCAGTGCAAAATCTGGGCTTCTGCCTTCTCCCTGCGCTGCTCTTTACTCGCAGTGATAGCAACTGCTCGTCTACCCCTGCGGAGCTGCTCACAGCGAGCCCAGGAAAAAAGAAATGACTTGTTGGAGTATTTTGTTATTTATCAACTAGCTGCCAAGAGAGTAAGGTTTAACACAGCGGAGCTTGCCTTTTGCAGCAGAAAATAAATGGAAGAAACGTGCTGCTTGTACTCTGTTCCAACCCTAAGCATGCTCTCATGTGTATTTTTCCTTCTTTCTTCTGGTAGTGCCAGAAGCCTAGTTAGTATTAGGGCATGCAAAATCATGGAAGAGTACCAAATATATGCCAAAGAAATGAATGTATTTTAGAATGGCTTTCTAATTGCATATGGTAAGCAGAACGGATCAGCATGAGTGTAGGGTGATACAGTCTTCATTAGAACAGAGTTTCTATATGTTAGCTACATGAAAATGATGTTTATAAGGCATTTAAAGCTTAATTTTTTGGGTGGAGGGTAATTGTGAGAAAGTGGTACGATGTGTTATCTCAGAGGTAAAAAAGATAGGAATTCACTGCGGTGGACTCCAATATTTGTTGTTCCTGTGCATGCTTTTAAACTGTGACAAAATCACCTTCAAGGTAGGTCAGTTTACATTAATTGTCAGATACTTCAGGGTAATGGTGCTGAAATACCTCAAAATAGTTCCCATATGGCATCTGCATATTTAGTAGGTCATACCATGAATAAAAGCTAAGTTTTATAGTAGGAATTCACAAGTATTCTATCTAATCACTACTCTTGGTGTTTTTAAATAAAAAGGTGATTTTGGGGAGAAAATGTATAGTGGGTTTTCCAGTGTATTCTGGGAAGGTATTGCAGGTCAAAGAGGTAAATGAAAGGCATTTTCTTTGAGGAAATTCAGCTTTATTTGGCTTTTTTGGTGGCATATGATATAAGAACATATACAAGCACAAAAAGAAATATGATGTTTTGAAGCATTAAGAATTTTGAATAAAATACAGGAAAGGAAAGACAGCGAAGTGATTAAGAGAAGATTGTTATCTCCTTGGGATTACTTTAAATTATAAGGGGAAAAAAAAAAAAGAGGGAAACATTGGAGAAAAAAAGTAAGCACAGTCTTGTGGTTTGAAAGTTAATTTAAACTTTGTTGTTCTACTTCTGCACTGGCTAGGTATTGCTTTTTTCATTTGTTTTGTTTGGGAGGATAGCTTTATGTGGTACAACTGATGAATCGCTTTATTGCTTTAGAGGTGCGCAACTCTGTCACAATAAATGGTGTTTGATGCACTAAAAAAAAATAATGGGCAGCAGTAAAACTGTCTGTCCTGTCTTAGCCTGCTAAAAGATAGGTAAGAGGACCGTTTAGTCTAATTTATGGGAGATAATTAAATAGCTGTAAAACCCTGACGCAGGTTTCTCTTTGTTTATAACACATATTTAATACTGAAATAATTTTTGAAATTGGAGCTGAAGATGTTATGGTGATCTATCCTCTTAGCAATCCTAACCAGGAAAGATGGGCTTCTTGCAGAAGAGGTGGACCGGCGTTGACAGACTTCAACTGATTTAGGGTAGGCCCCAAAACAAGGGCGTAAATAATAAAAAGATCGTTTGTTAATCAGAAGTCATCACCCAGTGAATGCTTTACACCTTCTACAGAGCTACTGAACCACAGAGGGATTTGTTAAATTCAGTTTCTTAGCTGAGGGGCAACCATGGCAGATTTGCCTTGAATGTTGCTGCGACCATCTTTAGTGGGGAGTTTCTTTTTTGAGCCTAGGCAGTCCAATGTCAGCAAGGCCTTGCTTAGATCTGGGCAACTGCATTAATTTTCAGATAAAAATTAGTAAGATTAGGTTTTGCAATGATTTTCCCCCTCCTCCTACGTTCCCTCGGTGTATCCAGCTGAAAACTAAAGTATCTTTGAGAAAGACAGCATGGCACCACACCCATCAGTCCATTTCAGAAATAACATTTATCGAACCAATGGGTCCTGGCCTCCCCATCCCCAAGCATTTGGAGGAGAGTTGGCGGGTCAAAGGCACGCTGCAGCCTGGTGGTGCTCGAGACGGGGGGGCGAGAGTCCCTCGGCAGCGATGCGCGGGAGCGGCGGGGACCACTGTACACTTGGTTGTTCCTTCCAGTGTCCCCCGCTGGGAACCCCGCAGGGAGCTGCTCGTGGTAGGTAGGTGGAATGCACCATCTCAGAGAGATTTCGTTTTTTTCTCGTGTAAGACACCGGGCTCCACTGCTTGGAGTGGCAGAGAATGTATGTTTAGCGCCAGGCTCTGCACCTTGGTATTAGTTTCTCGATGTGCTTTATTTAAAAAAAAAAATTGTATATTCCTATCCCCCCCCCCCAAAATACACTTCCTAAATGACTCGATTTTTTATGTTCTATTTAAAGCTCTTGCCTTCTCTGTTCTAGGCTACCGTCTTTCATCCAGATATGACAAACATTCATCATAGCAAGGTGCCTGAAGCAAACTCAAAGCGCCGCATTCTTCTCAGCTCTGCACCTTCCCCATTTTGAGCTGGATTAGATGAGAGATACGCCGTTACACTCAGATTTCGTGGCAGCACCTGGCCTCTATTAAGAAGCTACTGCTCTGTCCTAATGTCCACTAGGTCAGGAGATAGGGAGATCCAGCTCTAAAAATAGCATGCTGTAGCTAGGTGGGGGAGTTCCAGGAGTAAATGACTGCCGGGAGAAGAAACAGGTTCATTTTCTCCTATTTCCGGGGTACGGTCTGGAGGGCAGGCGGAACATGCCTTTCACTAAAAAACCCCAAAATCTAGGAGCTAAAATCCACAGTAACGCTCAGACAGGGCAATTCCTGGTACACCCTCAGCTCTCTGTGGACCCGGGAAGGGGAGCGGGGCTCTGCTCGACGTTCACGGCCTGTGGGAAATCTGGACTCTGCGTCCTCGGGAGCAGCTGTCCTCCTGCAGCACTAGCCTCCTTGAAAAATCTGCGTTGGGCATTTGACTCTCTTGTAGAGTTGCCCGCAGCCGCGGACCTCGCGTCACAGGAGTTGGTTCGAACCGGCAGGATTCGCCCGGGCAAAGGCGTTTTCCCTTGGAAAAGCCGCTGTTGGGTGGACGCCCGGCTTCTGGAGGCCCCTTCCTGGAGTTCTGCAGCTGGGCTTCGCGCGTGCGGCCGTGCTGGGGAAAGCTAAGGTGGCCGGAGTTTATGGCAAGTTAGTGGTTTATTTCTGTCAAACGCAGAAAGGCTTCTATCTAAAAAGGGGTTAAAAACTGCCAGCTACATGTTGTAGCTCGGTAATCGCCAGAAAAAAAAGGTGTTGATCGATACTGCGAGGTTGCCTTGTGTCTCTCAGAAGCTCAAGTATTGCAACTTTCCACCTTTCCACACATTTTTATGGACAGCCGACTTGAAGAGCCATTAGTTTCACATCCTGGTGTTGCTCAGACTCGTATGTGCGTACAGGTATCTTAGTATTCAGAAATAGGAAGCATTCGAACTAAAAAAATCAGATCTCAAATAATAAAACTTTGGTAACTTCTAACTTTGTAATAATGCCGACAATAGACCTAAGCTTAAATTAATTGTTAAGTAGAGGTGCCGGTCTAAAAATGTGAGATTTCAAGGAAATGTTGCACAGAACTGCTAGAAGTGTGTGTCCCTGAAATGATGCTGATGCTAATTTAGATTCTAACACTGCCAGAGAGCATTAGAAACTTGTTTACTAAGAAGGGTTGGGTTGGCAATAGAGGAAGATATTCTCATTGTCACTCCGCTATGGAGGAGCTCCGAGTGGATGAGCAAAATGAGAAACAAGCTTTTTCATGTTTCCTAACGGTTTGAACCAGAACTTGGGCAAAAATGATTAACGGTGTTGTTAAAAGGGGGGGGGGGGGGGGGGGGGAAAGGCAAAATAAAAAGTCTACTTGGATTGTTCATCATGAGCAAACTCAGTATTAAGCTGAAAAGGTCTGTTTCACAGGGGGAAGTCCTTCCTATGTAGGGTGTTTGATCGCTGGGGGTGTCCCCATCGGCGCTACAGAGCCGAGGGGGTGGCACTGGGGGAGCGCAGCGGCCCCCGGGACGGTGACGGGGAGGAAGAGGAGCAAGCCCCTCGCCTGCTGAACCTTCCCTTAGGCCAAACCCATCCCGAGGGATGACGACTGCCCCGCTTTGCCTCTCAGCAGCCGCTTACACCGGGCTTAGCCCCAGCCGCCACGTCCCAGCTGCCAACTAGACCCTTTCAGGCACTTCTTCCCCAATTTTCCTCCCAGCTCCACCGAAATAGGTGTTGCCCTCTCCCAGCCCCGGGCCACCACACTGCAGCGTGTCCTGGAAAGGCACCCACGTCCCACCTGTGACCGGCGTTTCCCCACGGAGGAAGCTGCAGTTTCCCCCGAAGTCACCAACATAAATAAAAGGGGCTGGGGGTGCTGAAGCCGGGCTGTCAGCGTCCTCAGCCACGTCGTTCTAGAAACAGTTTTTCCCTACATCCCTTGAGAGGTACTGTATGTATTCCTGTACTAAGTTCCTGAGTTGTGTGATCCTTGTGGTTATTATACTGTATGTAGACATGTTCTGAATATTTAGGTCACATATCGAAAGTTACAACATCTAGCTTTTTTTAACAAAAGTTTATTTTCCACAAGGAAGAGCAATAGGAAAAATTAAAATGTTTTCCACATATCGTTTTCTTGAAACAGAGTCTACAAGGACATATTCAGCACCAAAACTAAAAACAAAAAAAGTACAAACAGCCATAGAATAAAATCTATAAAGCAAACATTTAATATTGCACTTTGTTTCTCTAATGTTTGGATTTTACTTACTTTTTCCTAATTCAGATCAGAATTCTATATCAAATACTGGGCTACAGCTGTGAACCTCACGTTTTATAATGCTGAGAATTGACCAATACTTGTTGAAGAGTAATGCCTCTGAACAACTGACAAAGTAATTTAAACTGAAAGTCTTTATTTGATGAAGATACAGAATTTTTCACTCTCATGAGAAAGGCTGCGATGCCATGTCAATTACTAGGATATTGGTCAATCCTGTTTCATATGCAGTTTTCCATTATATTGTGATAAGTACTTTAATGCTATGTAGATCAGCAATTGTTCCCTAGTCCGTAGAAGTAACAAAAAAGGAAAAAAAAGTAAAACCACCAAATGCCCTTTTATGCCAACGATCCCATCAGCTTTCAAAATTGTCTGGTTAGAGAGGGTAGAGGGATGGGACATTCACAAAATTGGCCTAATAACGTAAGACATCACCCAATTTCCTTCTCATCCAATATTCTTGCTCAAAGCCCATGCCTTTTAACTGAATCACTTAAAACGCGACTCATTTTATCACCCTGTTGTCATTTTTGAAACATGAATTATCGTTCATGTTCTCATAAAGGCCACTTATGGAAAAGCCTATTTTGTCGCATTTATGAAGCCTTAAAAACAGGGCAGAGGTTTTTAAGAACAAGCACCACGCAGCAACATCAGCCTCCCCTCTCCTGCTCCCTTCTGAGCTGTTTTATTGCACAAGGAGATCAATACTTGATGGATTGGCTCTTGATTTAAGTCGCCAACACCAGAGGCGTGCGTGTCCCTTTGTCAATGGCCTGTGTTACGTGGTTTCTGAAAAGGAAAGTTGCCTTGTGTTGTAAATCTCTAGCATGTAAGTGCTGTTATTTCGTCTAACCGCTCCACTGCACTCTCTTCTTCCTTGGGGCACACTCCAGGGCGAGTGCTCTTCCCCTATCACTTCTTGCATTCTGAATGAGTGTATGCTGAAATTCACCATTTTTTGTTTTAAAGCTCTTGAGAGTACCACAGAAGAAACAATCATGGAAGCAAGTCAACTGAGTATGGCTGGTAACACTGATCTTGCCCAGTTTAATTATACTTCTAGTCTTACTATTTTTACAGTATCATAAACCCTGAAGATAATACAAAGTGCACAAACTGAGCTCTTAGCATAGTCCAAGCTTTTCCTGCAGTTTGAAATATACTTTCTACTAGAGACTCACTACATATAGAATTTTTGGTGAATAGGTAACTACATATAAAAATAAATTTACTTTCCCTTCCCATCCCTACTAGAGATACCGATCTGTCTATGAAACCTAGACAGCGTATGACTATTTCCTTTGAAAATTCTTTTGAGGCTGAGCTGGTGTCTGCTGGTGCTGCTTTCATTTGTGCCTTTTTTTTTTTTTTTTTAAAGCTTCACAACTTCAACTTTTGTAACATAGAAAAAGAAATGGGAATGAGGGTGGGTTCTATAACTTTTGTGTATGTCCCTATTCCAGATCCCCCTCTCAAGTAAAGAATCAAAACAAACACAAACACAAAACAAAAAAAGAAGTAACTCAACAGTGCAACGTAACAAAACAAATAGCATTCCAACAGTTTGGCAAGTGATGAGTTCACCTGAGATTAAGTGATTTTTAGGCAGTCTGTAACAAAATGCTGCTTTGCGATAATAGTAGAAAGGCAACAAATTCTTAAAAGAAATCAAGAAGATATACAATCTTGATGAAGTCTATTAGTTTCTTTCTATGAACTCTCCACCCCCCACCCAGCCCCACATCTGTTGCTTATCTACTACAGTAGGCTGCAAAACATACAGCAAGAAGGATTGGCTTGAAGGCATTTGATGTTTGTAAATAAATCCACAATAGGATCCAAGCTGAAGAGGTGATACATGATCAGCCTACTAGGACAATTCTGAGCATGTGCATATGCAGGTAAAGTCCAGGCTACATTAAATTAAAAAAAAAAAAAAGTCAGTGCATTTGTCAAAGTCTGTTGCTGTTGTTTTTTTGCCAAAGCTTTCCTTTGCTCCTTATTGTGCGGACCACAAACAAATTAAGAGGGGGTAACAACAGTCTGACATAAAGGATAAAAAGCTGTAGTGACACTGAACCGCACAACGTAAGCAATGAGCATGTGCAAATTTCCAAATTATAAGAGGAAGACATCCCTCTCTTACAATGTGGTTTGAGTGTTTTGACACACATGACTGTAGGTTAGTAAGGCTGCTCCTAGTATGTGCCAGTATTTAAGGGGGTAAAAAAAATCAAAAATAAAAGCTCAGGTCTTCAAGCATGTGGAGCAGTCCTACGAAGTTACTGTAGGCTTCAAAGCACAATCACAGGTTGTTTTCATGTATTCACCATACAGGCAAGAGCAAAACCACTTCCTTTGAAAGTGTGTCTCCACGATGACGCCTTGACCTTCAACATGGCAGGTATGATTCAAATCCCCAAGTGAAGTCAGCTCTTTATGGATTCCTTCAACGAGAGGGGCAAGATGGTCTGTCATCTGTGGGCTGATCAGGGTTTGGATCAATCTAGCCAAAAGAAGGGGAGAAAAAAAAAAAAAAAAAAAAAAGAACAAACAACCCAGGACATTTTTAGAGTCAGCTGCTACAAATAAACCAATCCAAACAAAACCCCACCAGAACTGACAAGTTTAAAGGCAATCATAGTGATAAATGGCATTCCAAATCCAAGGGTTATTCAAGTGACTAAAAAAACCTCTGGTCAATTAAACAAAACTTTGAGTGAAAAATCAGCAACCAAGTATAATGGAAAATTATGAACTATAGGTTGATTGTAATTTAAGGATATGCACAAAGAGCTAATAAACTTGGAAGTCTGCTTTAGTAACACAGGCATCTTCTGAATTATGGTACACCAAAAAGACAACTTTACTCCAACACTAAAAAATGTAACCTGAAAAATGTTTTATTTCGGAAGATGTTTTGCTTCTGAAGGCACAAAGTTATCAGTAAGAAGTCATTCTATGTTTAATTTACAAGTAATTAATCCTCAAACACTCCATGAAATGTCTTCTAAGTTTGTTTGTTCCACACCTTATCTCTTCCTTTCTACAAAAGGAAGAAGGGGAACAACCTGCCAACTTAGGTCTCCAAAACTGGATATAGTAAGAACAGTTTAAGTGTACATAGTTCAGTCAACATTCTTAGCCATTAATTTCATACAACTGTTTTTTGATGACAAAAAAGGCCTTCCTTCTCAATCTTTAAGTACCTAAAATGAAAAGGACTTGAGTTGTGTGCTAGGGTTAAGCTACTGAAGAGACCTCAGAGAGGCCTCCAGCACACAAAAACCATGCCCTTGTATGACCACATAGCAGATTACTGTTTCAAGACAAAAAGAGAAAAAAATCAACAGTGGGTGAATTCAGGGAAGATTCAGCCAAAAGGACACTATTTTACCTTTATCTTTTTGGAAAAAAAAAAACTTAACTTTTTGACCACTGCTTTTTCCTGAACAATACAAACATGGAAAGCTCTGGAACTTATGCCACAGTTACTGAACAACAGCTTTCACAGAAATAAAAATGCAGCCAGGAATGCTGAAGAACTGAGAAACCCAAGTCAGAATACTTTTCTAAATTCTTTACATGGAACTTCTGAAAGCACTACAAACACAGAAGCAAATCCACACAGTAGGTTTAGAACAAAGTAGAGCTGAAAAACATTAACACGTTGTGCATTTGGAGACCCAGAACATTGGTGTTGGCCAGTGCAATTTATTATGTAATGCAAGGTTTTTATCAAGTTGCTAAGAGAGTACACGACAGTTTAGAATTGTGAATAATTCTGAGAACTCTCACAGTGCAGGTGGATTGCATGAAAATTAAATCGCCTTATCCCTTATTATTTTCATGATTTCTCCCGATTTTTAGGCAGGAGAAACAACTTCCTATATTTATTCCACATGACAGAATTCAAAAAAACAGTGAATTAATCACCATATTCTGCCTGAGGTACTTACTTCTGAATAGAGGGGTGGAGGCAGAAAACGGAACTCCTGGATGTATGCAAACAATGGTCCTGGAAGCGCTCTCTCAAAGTCATCACAAGCACCTATGGGTGCAAGGCTGGACTGTCTTTGTTCCTCTGTGACCACTTCTGCATAGCTAGGAGGTGCTGCAGGGAAAAGGCACACGCAGTTCCACCAACAAGTTCTTACGCATGTCAAAATATATAACATGATATATGTTAAACTTCTGTCATTGTAAAACGCACCAGCAGACAGGTAAATTACTTTAGTGACTTTTTAACAGTCGAACATGAAAAAGAATGTAAGCTGTTTTAAGATTACGCTCATATACAAGAACAGACTGAGCACTGCCTTATTGTGGCTTAATTATCCCCTTGAAATTTAAAGCGTACCCAGAACACTGAATTTCTGTATAGGTCAAAGTGACAGAACATTGCATTCCTCTAGACTCCACAAATCCAAGTCTGGGATTTGTACATGAAAAAGTGAAGTTTATTAGGTATGTGGTAACACAGCAAAGGAGATAAAGTTTCTCCTCTCACAAGAGATTTCCCATTGAAATTAATTACACTTTTCACAATGCCTTGGCTACTGGGGCTGGTAAAGCACACCATAAATTGCTCTTACGACAGGTTACAACGCTTTATAACCAAGGATGCAACTGGGATACTGGAGGCAGAATTAATTTTGCACCGGTACAATGGCACCCTGTGCTTTCACTTGTGCCAGCATACAAGCAGCTGTATTTCACTGCTCATCCTTGAGGGGAGAAAGCAGGGAGGGAACTCTGTTCTACAGAGAGCAAGCAGGTTTGGACAAGGAAACATACACAAGGGATCTCTTGTGGGCTTTATTATGGAGCATGTAATTTGGGTCCGTTTGCAGGACAGGAATGAATAAAGCAGATAAAAATGGAAACAGACTAGCAAATTGACTGGAATTGGTGTTGTCAAGTTACCTTCCGGCCTTTCGGGCAGAGTCAGACCAAGCCAATTCATGTTCATGCTACACTGGCTGCTCACACTTGATGTTCTGCTACCAAAAGGGTGTAGAGGAATGGTACCAACAACCAGTGGTAAGTTAAGAAATAAATCCATGGCGCCTGGAATATCAACATATACCTAAAGAACAGCAACAAATAAACATTTGATTAAAATGTTGGTTCTTATAAGGACTTCATAATTATTAGACTAAGTTCTCTGTCCATGAATTTTCCATGAGGAATTTCAGTTTCTTATTGTCCATTTTAGAGCCAATGACCCTACAGAGACAAAAACCTCTCAAACTGAAAAGCAGCTCAGGACTCTTAACATGAGCCCTCATGTAGAAATGTTGCCTGCTTGTAACGTATCTGCTTAGCTGAACACCACAACTGTTTTAAGAACATGCATGATTTAAACTGTATTTATTTATAGAACTCTGGGCAGGACACTAATACTAGGGTATGTATTTATTTTGTAACTCATTAGTACAGAATCCTTTGTTAATAATTGCAAGGAATGATGGAAACTGCACGCAAGTGAAGCAGACCAACCAGCATACCATCAGTGAATACTCCACACGGATTATACTACAGTCAAGGATTGAAGGAGAAACAGGTGGAATTTTCAACTGTTTGCCATTCCAGGTTTCTGTTTTGCCAGATGACAAGGATTCCCCACGCAGGTTGGCAACAAGCTGTTTGACTTCCTTCATTTTCCCTTTGGCATAAAATGCCTGTGTTTGGTAAATGGCTGCCTTTGGCACCACCACACGGGAAGAGCAGTTCTCAATCTCAGCAAAGATCTGAATTGATTCACCTGAAATAAAACAGAATTTCATGATCTGTTTACATTTATAAGACAGCTTATGCAAATCACCACATTCTGTGTAGTGTTATAATGCACTGGGTACTGCTGACAATGCTACATCTTGAAAAACATCCAGTGACACTAATAAGAGTAGGATCACCAGCAGCTAAATCTACAAGAAAAATGCACAAATCTAATAGAAGCAGGTGTCCTTTGACAATCTGGAGACACAGCTAGCATTAGTGAGCAAAATTAATTGCAGTTAAGAAAATATCAAGACAACTGCTGAATGCAGACTGAGGTGTTAAGAATAATTTAAATATTTCATTTATATAAAAGTAGTAAGTACAAACTGTCATTTGAAAAAAAGGAAGGAAAAACATTTCCTATAGTTACTTCTGTTACGTACCTGGGGTGTAGCCCTTCCTTTCGATTTTGGCACTTAAGGATATTGGGCCTGAGGTACAAAACCAACAACAAAGAGTCTTTTCTTTTGTGCCTGCTTGGGGTGACTGTAAGAAAAGAACATTGCCCATTTAATTAAAGGTTCTATTAATCTCTTCATCTATTTGAATCAACACAAAAAATTATTTTCATAATGTACTTATGTATTCTGATAAATATACAGTTCTATTTAAAGGAAAAAACCCTCAAGCAATCTGAATGGTGCTATGCAGGTATAAGGTTTATTCTAATGCCATTACTCATTAACACTGCTTTTTCTGCTGCTTTTTAGACTACAGTCTTAACACTTAAAACAACTTTTATACTTAAACACAGCATGACTTGAGAAAAGGCTTTATAGCCTACATATCCCAACATACTGTTGTCGGAGCATTTAATTTGTCGCTGAAGTAGAACATCTTTCCAATACACTGTATTTCAGAAACAGTAACTAAGCTAAAGTACGGTAACCTTGACTCCTGCTATTTCCTCTGTTTCAGAATGATCCTGTTTCATCTATATTAAACAGTTTGTTATTTTACACAGTATTGGGATTTAGGACTTGATCCAAAGACCATTAAAGTCAAACAGGAGTCCTTTGATTTTAATGGAATTTGCGCAAGGCCAACATCCCCTTGCAAGTCTGATTTTTCACCCATTCACACAAGAAACCTATTTCAATGGACTTTGAGTTTGTTGGGGTTTTTTCCGCCCTCTATAGACTAGAATTTGAGGAAGAGGAGGAAGAAAAAAAAAGAATTTTAGGCCAGATTGAAATCAAATCCTCATTGAAAGCAGTTGTGATACTAGAATTATTTCACTGAAATGACATTTCAGAAAAAGATTCTACAGAATTGCGATAATTTCTCCCCATTGGTAGAAAAACATCCATATGGAAATTATCGATTATGCACATCAGTACATTTTTTACTTTGCATTTTTAAGTTAGCAGTCTCTTGCCATAATAGTCTTAAGTTTCACTGTTCCTTACACAGATTCTTCTTTAGTCAAAAGCAAACAGGAACAGTTACTAAGATTTTCCTTCTTAGTGACATTTTATAATTTAGTATTATCAATTTAATTTGACAAAGCCATTTTACGTATCTTAAAAGCAAAGCAACTCCAAGTACAGGAAAACGTAGCTTTCAAAACAACAGTAGTTACAGAGTTGCTGAACTGAGGTAATACTTGGAAGATCAGCTGTAACTAAACTAGTGAATAAATATTAGGTAAAATTAGATGTGGATGTTGTTTCAGTTATTAAGCTTCATTATTTTTATGCCAGAAACAAAGAATGAGTAATTCTGTCAATTCTTACCAGTAATGAAGGAGTGTTGATATCTATATGTTCAAAGACTGTAAATTCCTTCTTTAATTTTACTGGTAGAAACCAAGGCCTATGCAATTCGGCTTTCACCCAATAGCGCACACTGCCATGTCTGCCTTCGAATGAGGTAGCAAGTGGTCTGTGCAGGACACAAATGTCAAAATTGAGTAAAGTCCTTCTGTCTAGTAATGATACAGTTGATCAGATCAGGGATTAGTATGCAGAACTGCACTTATAATGCGTTGTAGTATTTAATGCAGCGTAACTTATTTGCAAAGTTTCCGTATCTCAGAAAAATTCAAGGTTAAAGGCGGGAGAAAAAATCATCTCCAATTCATCCTACTATAGTTTTGCATATATTTTTAAGAATCAATTAAAGAATTGTACTAGAAAATGCCAGGAGAGTACACATTTCCTTTAAACTTAAGAGGCCACTTTCACATATAGAGTAAAGCATGCCCTTTCAAGGCCAAATTAAGACTACCAACTTAAAACCAGCATTAGTCTAAACCAATGATTGTTTTGGACATCACACTTTGTAAATCATCATCTATTGTTTACTTGGCTGGTATCTGGAGTGTCACATCAATCTTAGCTTTAACTCAGCACTTCTGCAGTTTTGCCTTAAGCAGAGTAAGTATTTCAATTTAGAGTTCTAAAGAGAGAAGCTATTTTGAGTACCTTCTCATTTTCTTCTACCCTGATGAGAGCAGCTTAAAACATTTATATCATATCAAGATGCACACATATAAGCATCTGTATGTAAAATCCTCAAGACTATTCTGCTCTGAAATTCATCAGATGAAATTTGAAGTCCTTTTTGGGAGCTGGAAGAAATCCCACATGGAAAGCTCTCCAAAACTTTCAGCATCACCTTTTTATCCTGTAACAGCATAAACTGAAAGACGAAAGATCTTTATATTCCAGTTGTTTCCAATTAGAAGTAGTTTTCTGTAACTTATTTTCTTGGTTTTATGCAAGTACTTTTTTTCTATTTTACTAGCTTTTGAACACACTGTAATGTATCACTTAAATTATTGGCAAAACTTCCGTATCTTCCACAGGGAATAATACAAGCCATACTAGTACATTACGAGAATGACTCTTTCAGTTACAGGTTTGACTTCTCTATTTGCACATCTGAAATGTTTACTTTCCCCCCCAAATAATCAATATTAAAGGATTTTCTGATAGGTCTCCAACGGTTCATCTCACCCCGTATTTTCAGAGCAAAACATCAGTGAAGCCTAAGTGTGTGTCTCCCTTTTTTTCACTGTTGCTCTGCAGTTTAAGTAAATTTTTGAAGCATTTTATGGACACAAAATAAGTAGGCAGTGTATAACTTCAGGCTTTTAGTAACAGCTTTTGTTTTTCCAGTATTACCAAGAGCTAGTTTCACAGTTATTCCTTCATGTCACTTAAAAAGAACATGTGTTTTAACCAACACTTGTGATATTTTGCTGGCTATAATCTTCATCTCAAGCTAAGCGTTTCATGTTCATATATGATGTTTTGTTTTTTCGTATTTGTATGTCCCAACTCAAAAGAAGGATCAGTATGAGCCTTATTTTTTAGTGGAAATTTTTACAGAATGGTAAGTTATCTTTAAAATGTCCACATGCACAGTTCTCCACTGTTCCAGTAAGATTTACTGTAAAGTCCTGTGCTGTTCACTGTGAAACAGACCTGTGAAAGTGTTTATCATCTGCAAGTTCTGCTAAAACCAGCACCTCTAATAAACAGATGGTTTATTAGCTTTAATATTAGGTACTGAGCTACTTCACATAACACTGCCAAACTTTTTCACCCTTAATGACTTCACTACTTGTCTTTTATAGCAAAAGGCTCCTTTTTCCATTCATGTCAAGACTCCCTCTGTTCCTGTGTATTTAATTTTATTGCAACTTGTATTTTTAGCTGATTTTCATATTGGTAGCGTTTCTATGTACAAATCCTCCAGTCACAATGTCTACATTACACATCTCAGACTCAGGGGGTGGGGGAATAATCTTTATCTTAACTCTTCTGCTCTCATTCTTGCTTCACCTCTCCTTTATGAAACAAACAGGATTAGGTACAGGAATTTTTCTTACTTCATCCATCCATCCTTCTGCTTATTTCTATCCAGGGTTTCTGCAGAGAGGCCAGCCTGGGTGCATACATCCTATTAAAGGAGAACAACCTCCTCTTTTGTTCAAACACAGCTGAACTTGCCACATCTGTTCCAGACTGAGCCCAGACAATTCAGCTGTGATTTCATCTCTTGTTCTGCTGGTCTGCATGGCCCCAGTAAACTGTTGTTTGGGTTAGAAGCTATCTCCAGACACTCTGCAGTACTCCAATGAAGGTTGAAATTCCTCTCCCTCCTCTTGGGAAGGGGTAAAATACTCAGAAGACCTAATGAGTCGGCTGGACTTAGTCAAAAGAAAGTGAGCAACTGGGCAGCAACATGCTCCAGTTTTGTGGAAATGGAAAAAAAAAAAAAAAGAAAAATGGAAGTGTCTATCAGTTTAAAAGCAACCTCTTCAGTTTAATGAGATTATGTCCTCCACTGCATGTGGGAGCACAATTCCAACTACCATTGAAAAGGTTTCCCCTCCACCCACAGCAGGAGTTTGGCTCAGGCGGGTGGGCAGCAGGGCCCGAGGACTGTGTGCGGGCACTTACGTCTGTGGAAGCTCGAAGCTGAATGCATATTCATGCCTTCCCGAATGGATGGTGTGAAGGCCTTCTTCTGAATTGTCATCGTCTATGAGGGGAAAGAAAAAAAAAAAAAACACAACACGCTATTCCACATGCACAGGTTTCATACATTACGTGGGCTTCGCTTCCAGAATAAAAGGGATTTAACACACTCCTAAGAACCCAGTGTCTCAGAAACAAGCACCTCTGCTGTATCATTACTACCTGCTCGACACAGGGACAAATCTTACCTACAGAAGGCTAGGCAAGATTGCTAGATGTACCTTACAGAGAAGCAGAGGTTAATTTGCCTTAACTTACAATCCCACCTCTGAGCACTGACACAGTTGCAACTGCTGCCATTTCAAGGCCTGCCTGCCAGACCTGTAATGGAAATCATGCTTTCCACTGTGATTCCTCATTAAAATTAAACAGAGATGGCTCTTTAACAGCATAAGCGATCTGCACAAAGTCTGCTGTGTAAGATTAAATTTAGTAATTCAGCTTCTTATCTCTTGCCTGGCAACGGTGTCCAGAAATTAATCACCAGAAAAAGAAGGGGGAGAAAAAAAAACATGTTCAAGCACCACCTGGAAAGTACAAGACAAATTCAGGGGCACAGAAAATGGCAAGCTGCCCAGCTAATGCTGTCTAGACCTAAACTTTTTATTTTTTTGATAAGTTCATTCAATCCTGCTTGGACAGCAAGACCTAAATATTTGCTGGCTCTAACAAGAAAGCCAAGCTTTGTTTTTGGTCAAGATTTCTTGTACAACTTTAAGTGCTGCAAGAAATTCAGTTTATTCTGGTGTAATGACTGTAAACCCAAAGAAACACTGACTCCATCAAAAGAGAAAGTTGAGAGGAAAGTAACTGAGCATGGCACACATAAGAAGGGCTGCTATAATAAAAGGGTATGTAGTGAGACAATGCTAAAGGCGACCACTTATATTTAATGGTCTGAAGTGTTAATGCAGGCACACAAGAATTTTAGTTCCCACTGTCCTACAGAAACACCGGTGCTCCCCTTCCTGCAGCGCGCTGCAAACACCGAAAATCTTTAAAAAAAAAAAAAAAAAAGAAAAAAACAAGCCAAAAAGAACAAAAAAGCCCCCAGCAGCACGCTACCGACACCTACGCACCTTCAGCACGCAGCATCACAAAATAAACGCCGGCAATATGCACAGAAAGGGCGAGAGAACGCGTATCAGCGCGAGGGTGTTTTTTTTCTTAAATCTTTTGCCCTCTTTTTATTTTGAGGGGGTGTGTGTGTGAGAGAGGAGGGGGAGCACTGCTTCTGGCGGCGCCTCATTTCCCAACACGGCGATCTCCTCCTCACAAAGTTCCCGTCCTTCCTTCCTTCCCCCCCCCCCCCCCCCCAACCCCAACCCCCCCCCCGCCCTTTTCTGCCAGCTCAGCAGTCCCGCCGCGCCGAAGCTGTGGTAAACAAGTGCTGAGCTGTCAATCAGCGGCCAGGCTGGAGCAGGAGCCGACCGGCCTAAACCGGTGCGAGCGGATTCCGCCCCCCCCCCCCCCCCCCCCCCGCCAACAGCCAGCCGCTCATATACATACGGTATACGTTACACCCGTCGCATTCGCTCGGCAGATCCGCTCCCCGCCGGCTGAGGGAGGGGGGAAAGGCGGGGCGGCGCCCGCCCCTCGCTTTCCGCCGGGACCCCTCGGGGTGTGTGTGGGGGATCTAACCCCCGCGCTCCCCGCCGCCACAGCCCCTCGGGGAAGCGTGTGTGCGTGGGGTGGGGGGGTGTCCGTCTGTCCCTCCCCGCCTCGGAGTTTGGGGGGGGGGGGGGGGGGGGGGGGAGGAGGGAGGGGGGGGTGCTGCCGGCGCACGGCGGGCAGGGGAACCTGCTCCCTCAACTGCAGCCCGTCCAATCAGCGCCTGGCATCGCCTTAGCAACAGGGCAACAAACGCCGGGCGGCCAATCAGGGCGCGGAGGGGGGGGCGTGGCCTACTGAGGGCGAAAGGGGGGGGGTGCAGTCATTGGAACTGGGGTCCACGGGCAGCGCGGCCCGTTTCCCTTAACTCCCACCACACGCGCACCCCTCCCCACTCGTGGGTATGACACACACACACCCCCCCCCCCCCCAAACACACGCACCCCGATGTGGGAGACGGGTGTCACCCGCGACGCGATTCCACCAAAATAAAAACAAATTGGGGGGTGGGGGGGGCTGTTTTTTGAGCCGCGAGTCCGCTCGTTAGCGCGCTGGGCACGCGGTGCTAATTACAAGATGAAAATTAAAAGCCCCCTCCGCCGCCCTGCTACAGCGTTCATTTCAGAAATGCTTGGTAATGGGCTCGGTGCCGCCCGTTCTTCGAAAAGCGTTTTAATACCCCCACCCCAGAAAAGAAGGGGAAATATCCCACCCCTGCAGAAAATGTAATGCGTATTTAAAAAAAAAAAAAAAAAAGAGGAAGCATGCACCACCAAAAATTACATAACCCGTTTTTAACATTATTTTCTTGTGCTAAGGAATTAAGTCATCGCCACCACCTGACGCGTGCGGCCAATCTGCGTGGAGCAGCCCCCCCCCTCCTCCCCCCCCCCCCCCCGGACCGGTCCCAAACAGGATTGAACCGCTTCGAACAAAGGCTGCGAACTTCAGGAAATAAAAAAAAAAAAAAAAAAAAAAAAAAAAAAAGAAGAAAAAAACAAGACACCCAAAAACCCCCAACCAACACACATCCCCCCCCCTCCTCCCACCCCGGTCCTCTCACCGGCGTGGGGGGATTTGCACACCCTGAGACGTGGGGGGACCCCCCCCCCAGCAGCCCATGGAGGGGAGGGGGGGAGAAGGAGGTGGTCTCCTCCCCATTTTTGGGAGGGATGCTCCCATTAAGCAACAAATCTCCCCCCCCCAACTTAGTCCCCATTGGGGCTTTTCGGACATATATTTACAACGGGGAGTCCTGTCCCCCCCCCCAAAAAATTTAAGGGAGTGGGGGTTTAAAAAAGGCAAAAAGATTACACGTGGGGTGGAGATAGCGTATGGCAAAATAAGCCACGGGGATTATCTGCCAATAAAGAGCCAGCCGTAAAAAAAAAAATCATCACATTATCGGCCTGAAAAGTAAAACCCCGATGTGTCAAAAAGTCTGGTTTTATGCTTTCATTGTGTTTCAGGGTTTGCTAGGATGGTGGTGATGAAGCCGTTTACTGCCTCTCTGGCTTTGATTTTTATAGCAGCTTTCCCCAAACAGGGACAAATCCCGACAGCATTAAGAGAAAAAAAATAAAATCATGTGTTTTAAAAAAAAATAAATATATTGATAAATGGCTGCGTTGGAAGGACAGGTAGTTGAGCAGAGCCCTGCTTGCAGGCGCTTTGCAGACCCATCTCCCTGCAGCTTTAACATCAAGGTCCATCACCCCGGCAGGACCCTCGGCACGTCCCCCTTTTCGACTGCCAAGTGCATCCATTTTTAAAGCGAAAAAAAAAAAAAAAAAAGACGATGCAAACGTGCGTCCTTTTCCCATTAAAAAAATTAAAAAAAAAGCAACGAAACCACAAGAAGCACGATTAAAGGGTTACCTCTCTCGTGGCCGACCAGGATGTCCTTATGATTGAAATACTCTACTTCTTCAGTGTAGTTCTGTGTGTAGGCAGTGTTGGATCCGGCGTTTCTCGATTCAGTCCAACGCACTTTCGCGTGCCCCCCTGCGTGGATTTTAAGAGATTTTACTCTTATTTCCCCAGTTACTTCTAAATTGACCCTTCCTGAGACTGTGTCCCCGCTGGAGTAGACGGGGACATTGCTGTCATTCAGACAGTCAAAGCTTATTGTCAAACTCTTCACCTTCCCCAGCACCATGGTTTTATAGCAAAGTGTAGAAAAATATATTGCTAAAAAAAAAAAAAAAAAAAAAAAAAAAAAAAAAAAAAAAAAGGCAAAACAAACCGAACCCGAACCCACACCAAACCCCCCCTCAGGCAAAGGGGAGATGGCGCTTTCCCTACAAGCGGCTCATGGGGACGGCGGGGAGCCCCGGCCCCGGCCCGGGGGCAGCGCTGGTGCCGCCGCTGCGATCCCCACAAAGACGCTGCCGTGGGGTGAAGAACGGCCGCCGCCCCCTTATAAGCCCGGTGACAAACAATCCCCACTGCGCATGCCCGGCCCCGCCCCTCATGCCCCGCCCCCCCGGGCACACCACGCCCCCTTTCTGACCACGCCCTTCTTGAGCGGCTCAAGGCGGCGGGGACATTACCCCCCTCTCAACTTTTCCCCCAACTTTTGGGGACAAAACGTTCGTCAGCGCAGCCAAACACCAGCACCCCGCGCCCCTCCCTCCGGTTTTGGGGGGTGTGTGTGTGTTTCTTTTCCTCTTTTTTTTTTTTTTTTTTTTTTTTTTTTTTTTTTTGTGATGCCATTTTTTGGAGGGGTGGGGGGAGGTAAAAGCACTGGCTTTTCGGTCCATGTAAGAATTCTCGCCGATCCTTCCCCTAGCGACTCCAGTTTTCCCGTGGGAGGTGGTGGTGGTGGTGGTGAGCCTTCCCCAAGCCCGGTAAAACTTCAACCCAACGCTTAAGTTTTCAAAGCGTGTATCTACCACTTTTCTCAAAAAAAAAAAAAAAAAAACCAAACCCCAAACCCTCAAAAAACCACCCCAGACCCCCCAAAAAACCCAAAAAACTTAATTCCTATTTCCTTTGACCTGACACCTGGTGGAGATTCTCACGCTTTTTCATGACCGAAGATGTTCGGCTGTGTCCTGCGAGTGGGTTCGGACTTTTTATGTTTTTGCACCATCTTGTGGTAAGCATTCATATTTCCTCAAAAAACCGAATCACTTAGATTGGAAAGGACCTTTAAGCTCATAGACACAACTTGCAAGAGAGTCAGAGGTGTTTTAGTTCCTCTCCTACCAATGCTTTCCCTGTTGCCCTCGTGTCTTCAGATGCAGTTGGTCTCATGCGCGTGTTGATCTACATGTTTCTCCTCTTTTCTACAGTTCGGAAGATAACTGTGTCCCTCGTGGATCACAGACACCACAGCTCTGTGGTCTGCAGTTGCTGCAGGACATGTGAAAGCTGGCAGCTGGGCCACAGCTCCTGTCCTCCCAGTTCTGGCTTGGTGACACCATCCACCTCTCTCTGGGCAAATCTGCAGAGATGGTGATGACCACAGCAATTGCCTTTTCCAGGAAGTTGAAGACCAAAGTCTTTCTAGACCAGCGGTTGTTCATGTGTGTATATATATATATATATATATATATATATATATATATATATATATATATATTTATCTATGTAGATAGGGAAGGTGACCTTCCAACACATCTGGAGTAGAGTGCATGCTCATCTATCTTTTGGTAACATTTGATGTGTACTGTATACTGATGGCATTTGCCCACTCCAGTCTCACTGGAGAAAGATTAAATACATTGCTAAGCTGCTGTAAACCCTCCCCTCTGTATCATCTGCAGTCTTTTTGTAGCCCTGTCTTGCCTCCCCTCTCACCAGGATTCCTGCCTTTCGCCAGTCCGTTTCTGGAGACATGACTTGAGAATACCATGGGGGCCATCGGGACGTGGGATGAGCGCCGAGCATTCCGTGCGAGCAGGCTCTTGGGAAGACCACGCCATTTGTGAGCTTGTGGGTCATCTTCTAGGGCTCCAGGTTTTGCCAATTTTCAGACACTTACGAGTCTTGACCATACATCATACTGAGCAGCGGACAGCTCTTTCCTGCTCCTGGGTTGATGTCAGGAGGAAAACGCAGTGCATGGTAACCCTGCTTCTCAAGGCATACAGGACGTGTTGAGAACACCGCTGATAAATCTTATTTTTTATTGCAACGGTGAGCCGGCTGCAATTTGGAGCAACCTTTGAGGGCTGCAGGCATGGTCAAGCCTTCATTTTCCAAACACATAGAACTGAGTCCACTGAAATTAGTGGGACATTTGGATGCCCGTGCAATGCAAAATCCCACAGCCTTTGAAGCTCTCTAATTTCCATACATTGGTATGCTGTTGTTCTTAGCTAATTACAAAACATCCTGAGTGATCAGATGTGCTGATTTACATGAAAGTTGACCTAGTTTTCAAGACTAATTCTAAATTCCTGGTAAAGCTCGGCTGGAAAAAAAAAGATGATACTCCACGCTAAGTACATAAATACACCCAAAGCATCTGAGCTGAGATCTGCTCTCTTTGAAATAATGACCCTCGTTTTCCTTGTGCTCCAGTCAGGAAACTTTCTTCTGGTTTTTTGTTTGTTTTTTTTTTTTTTTTTTTTTTTTTTTTTTTCTTTTTGTTTTTTTGTTTTTTAATTCTTCCCTATTAACTCTTCCCTAAATCACGAGTCTCCTCCCTGCAGCCCTTAACCTCCATGTCCTTTGGGTAAGGAGAATGGATTTGGAACAGCATTTTCCGTGTTGCATCCTGTTCATTATCACGAGCACAGCTATAAACTCCCAGATCACAACATTTTGTTATGAATCTGGCAGTATTAGGTTTGTTAACTTGAAGTCTCAGATTCAGGCAAGGTAAGAAGCTCGTCTCTAGCAGACACTTTTAGACCTGATGGGTTGAGCTTTGAGTTCACCAGAACAGCTCAGAAATCACCACACGAATGAAACAATCCGTATCTTCATTTCTGGTATAATGTAAATGTATTTACCCCAAAATCTCCCTTTATATCTGCCTTTTGCCCACTCGGCCTGCCCTCCTGCCTGTCTCTCAGCCTCTCACCCACCTCCTTCCCCTGTCCGTGTCTAACTGGGAGCAATTCAGCTGGGATGGGTGCCCGTAGCTCAGCCCTTTTCCCTTCTGACCGCCCCCCTCCTCTTCCACGGATTGTCATGACTTTTCTGAGCGCTTTTCCCACCAAAACAGCTGCCCACCATCTCTTTGCTGCTCTTCTTTCTGGTCCCATGCCGGCTTGTTTCCAGCCACCCTCTAGATTACTGCAACATTATACATGGTTGTATATGGTTAATTTAAACCTGGAGCACTAAACAGGCTGACATGATTTGGTTAAGCGTGCGTTACGAATAACGACAATTCTGCAGAATATTGATGTATGTTCATGTATTCCACACGTATTCCACACAGAATAATGATGTATGTGCATTTTCCACATCCTGCCAAAGGTCACACATACATTCATATATTCGGTCTCTGCAGCTTTGTTTTTTTCTTTTTGGTATTTTTTTTTTTTTTTTTTTTAATATAGTTCTGATGGCATGCTCTTAATTTTATTTTCGACCTCATTATTTGTATGTTTCTTGCCATCTTGTGGCAAACAGGGTGAACTGCCTGCACTGCCCTTTGTCAGCCTCTTGCCTGTGCGTTCCTGCAAACCTGACATCCACTGGTAAAGCCCTTGTGTCAAAATCAAATACTTTTTAAAACAAATTAATTTTTCTTTTATTTAAATGGAGAACATGCTATTAAGTGTAACTAAGAGGTATATAGCAGTTATTTTCAGACCTTTAGTTAACTGCAAATATTAATTAATTTTCAGGAGTTAAGTTTTTGGTTTTTCAAATGAACTGTTCTTTAGTGAAATATTAAAAGTTGTATAGATCCTGAAACAGGATTTTAAAAATTGAATGCAAAGATGATCAAGTCTTGTCATCTTAGATCAACAATAGGCAGCGAAGACTTAGTTTGTATACACTTAGAGTGGTCATTTTTTGTCAGGAGTCTCTAATAACTTTTTTCAGGCCTTGTGCATGATAGACTCCACACAGAGGTCTGCATAAAATTTAAAAAAAATGAAGTTGATATCTCTTTTTTTTTTTTTTTTTCCTGGCTGTAAATAACCCATGAAGGTGAAGCTCCATCTATTCTTGGAGTCAGTAGCTCCAAGGAAGATGGCAATTTTCCAGCCTCTATAAAGAGATAGAGATTAAACCTCACTTAACGAACCATTTCCTGAATCTGGCAAGCTCTCCCTTGTATGTCTTGTCTTTTTTTTTTTTTTTTTTTTTTTTGATGGAAAGAGAGGAAGGAGGAGAGGAAAGTTTGTTAGAAAATTATGGAAAGAAAGAAAAAAATATCCTGGCCTGCTCAGTAACACAGGTTGCATTGCCTGAGAATCTTCCCTGGAAACCACTGAAAATTAGGAGTGATTGATCTGAACTTAACTACTCCAGTATTGATGACTTCATGGTGTCAGTACACTCTGCTCTGTTTCTGAGAGGTCAGTAGGGTTCCAATCTTAGCCTGAGGGTTTAGGCAACCTAGAGATAATTCTTTCTGTTGCAGACTGCTGTGCAGGCTGAGATCCAGTAGAAAGATGTGGATGCAGAAATGGCCAGAATTTAGGTCACCAAGCACAAAATCAATACTGTAAAAAAATTTTATGAGCTTTCACCCAGCCTTGGAGGGTTTTTTTTGTTTGTTTGTTTTATTTATTTTTTTTTTTTTCACTTTGAAGTTTGTTGGGTGCCTAGATTTGCAGTTCTGTACAGATCTGTCCCAGCCTCGATGTACCGAGCCGTACATTCATGCTGAAAACCACTCAAAATCCAGAAGCTAGGAATTATTCTGCTCTGGTCCTATTAGTGTCTTTAATCTGACCTCTCACCGTACATTTGATAAAACTTCAAGGATGGGTGTGATGCAAGATGATTTTGAGAACAGTCAATTACTTTTTCTAAAAGCAAATCCAGAAAAGCTTGCAATGGTCTTCTGACTCATTAATCAATAAACCAGCGTTAATAATAAGATCCAGGTTCTCCTCCCATCTCCTTAGACACCATTCTGATATATTATCTGGTTTGGGTTGCAGACAGCGTTTGCCCCTCCTTTTGAAGGGGCAGCAGAGAATGCTCTGGAGTGTCAGAGCACATGCTACCTGTTTTCTGGTGGTTAAGGTGTTTGTATCCAAGGGAGAATCCTGGAAAGAAAAAGCCTGCTCCAGGATGGTTTCTGTATTTCACACAGTGAATGAATAGAGAATGTGAAACATACTTAGGAAGTTCCCTTAATGGACCCATTTCAGGTCATCCTTTGTTGTATCTGATCCTCAACCCATCCATAAAAATAGGATGAATAAAATTTCCCCTCCTTATGCCTGTTATGAGGCTACATTGGTGAAATACCATCACATTAAGGTGTGTAACAGCGTCATGTTATAGTGTGAAGGATCTATGCACTGCAGTGCTGCTTCCAAAACTCCTAAAGCAGAGGGATGTCTACAGACCTTCCTTTAGTTACCATCTGCACTGGAATGGCTGTTCAGCTGTTAGTGCCGTGGTAGAGAAAAGAGAAAGTTTTACCAAGTAAGCTTATTTGGAGTTTGATTTTATAATGGGGAATGCTATCCTCAATGATGTAAATAAACCTGGAATTTGTGAAACTAGTTCCTGAATTTGAAGGAATCAGGGGCTAGGAGCAACTTTCTGCGGTCATATCTGTATCTTTGCAGAATAGTATTTATTAGTGAGAAAGAATGTGCACAAAAAAGAGCTGTATTTCTGATCATTCTCTTTTCAGAAGGCATGTAGTATTGTGGGGGACCTCAGCTGGACTGAGGCCCTGGGGAAGGATGACTTCGACCTCGAAAGGGTTCTAATCTACCCCTGAGAGAGCAATCAAGAACAGGAGGAGCTGCAAGATGAGCAAGCTTATCGACTGCAGTAAGAGAGCGTAACAACTGTGAAACAATAAGAGACACATCAGAAGAACTGATAGCCCCGTACTTGGAACTAGTTTGGGGTGGATAAAGACACCAGAAATCTTGGGAGCCTGAACTCTTGAACTTTTCATCTTACTACACTTGTGTGATGAGTTCATGCATATTAACTTCTCTGCCCTGGCAAGGGCCAAGGTTCATTTCTGTGAACATGCGATGTATGAACACATACATGAAGGGGCATGTCAGTAGGTAGTCCGGAAAGTCTGTACACCCTGTAGAAAAAAGTATAAAGGAACAAAGGAGGAGAGCAATAAAGGGACTTCTGGTGTTAACTTGCTTTAAAGAAGAATCTGTCTTGTAGTTTTGTTTGTCTCGACCGTAGTTTTGTCTGTTTCGACTGCGGCATAGTATAAGTAAGGAAAGTATTCAAACTGAAATTTTTTGTTTGCAATTTTTAGGTTGTTTTTTTTTTTTTTTTTTTTTAACCTCTAAAGATTTGCTAAGTAATTACTTAGAGTAACTTGAGTTGTGAGATTTACTTATTATTAAAAACATAACTTGAGTTGTGTGTTAATCATGTTTGCAAGTTTTGGTTTGAGAAAATAATTGCTAGTGCTGTTAAATTGAGGAAACAAACAGTTAAACACATATTTATACTAATCTCTCCTGGAAAACACAATCGAAGGACAAGCTTACAGTGGCAGTCAGTAATATATAAGCATGTGCTTGAAATGCCTACTTCAGAGATGATGATGAACAGTCTAGCAGGAGCCAGAGCTAGAATACTAAACATAGTTTAGAAGGGACGTGGCCGTGTTCTGCACTGGGTTGGGTTGTCCCTGTTGTTGCTCCCTGCTCCCTCCAAGGCGTTTCCCCCTTCTTGCCTTGCAGCTACTTCATCCGTAGGCTCCTGCCAACTCCTCCACCTCCTACCAAAAGGGCTGGCACCGTGACTAAACTGGGGAGTGCGTCTGATCCAGTCTGGGTCCATTCAGAGCTGTTGGGTATTTCAGCAGGGCGCTCCCTCTTCGGAAAGCGTGCTGCAACGGTACCCGAGCCGCTGCTGCGGAGAGCCGGCACTGGTTCAGCAGAGCTTGGACTCTAGGATTTTTCTCACACCTATTTTATCCTTACGCAGGCTCCCCGTTATGCTGAAACCACCTCTCTGGCTCTCTGCGCCACAGCTGCAGAGCCTCTATCCCTGGCTCAGGCTCATGGCTGTGTATAAAAAACATATGAAGGTGTGTTCCTTGAAAAGTGTGAGATAACCACTGTTCCTCAGTGGCGTTGTTTTAATGAAAACTTCCTAGAAGATCTTTGTCAAGGATATAAGAAAAGGCAGGATTATGAAATCCAAATGACGTAGGAGCAATCAAGCTACAAAGTAAAGAAGATCACAAACCATAATGGGAGCCCAGGAGGCTAAACATGTTCCACACCCTTTCTGGTGAGGTTTGACCATGTGCTGCCAGAGAATGCAGGACTTGGCTTCACTCTTGGGTCGTGGTGGTACTAAGGACTGTGCTCCACCATTCACTCATTAGTACTGCTTTTGCATCCTCTCTTTCCATTTTCATCTCTTCTTCTTGATAGTTTGACTTGTAATAGATGCGGATAAACAAATTCCCTGGGTTTTTTTGTTTGTGTATCTGTTAGGATCTTTCTCAACACCTAGCAAAGGCAGAAGAAAGATTTTAAAAATATTTGGACTGGAGCTTTTTAAGAACACTAAGAATTTTTTAAATTCCCCTTTCTGTTGGTTCATTGTCCTGGCTTGGGCTGGAATAGTTAATGTTCTTTCTCAGTAGCTAGGATAGTGCTGTGCTTTGGACTGGGTATGGGATGTGATATGAGAAGAACGCTGATAGCACACTGAAGTTTTCAGTTGTTGCTGAGATTTCAAGGACTCTCCACCTCCCCACGTCCTGCCCCTGCGTGGGTGCACAAGAAGATGGGGGGGGGAGCACGGCCAGAGCACCGGCCCCAAACTGGGCAGTGAAATAATCCAAATCATGTAACGTCATGCTCAGCATATAGAGGAGGGGCGGCCGGGAAGGGGGGGGGTTCTCGCTCACTTCTGGGATTATGGTTTTGGGATCTTGTTATTTCAGGATCGCTGGCTGGGAACAGGCTGGGTATCAGTCAGCGAATGGTGAGCAATTGCATTGTGCATTGCCTGTTTATACTTTCTATTATTTTATTACCATAATTAAACTGTTTTTATCTAAACCTACAAGTCTCCCTTTACCCTTCCAATTCCCTGCCCCAATCCCCCGTGGGGGGAGGATGAGTGAGCGGCTGCGTGATACTGGGCTGCCGGCTGGATTCAAACCATGACATTCATCTGTCAGCTTTGTGTTTCAAAATGGAAAGTTATATACTGTGATTTTATCTCCAGAAATAAGCTGTTATGCTTTTTGGTGAGCGAGGATTGTAGGAGAGGTAATATCTTTTATTAGACCAATTTATAGTCTGGAAAAAGAGCAGACCAGCTTGCAGCGCACCAGCTCCTCCTTAGCTTAGTTTCAGACCTTTAGTAAGGTAATATTTTTAGAATGAAAGAGACCCTGAGGCAAGCTGAGTTCTGTTTTAGACCATCTATTTTACTTCAACTTTCTGAGCTAAACTAATAAACGCATCCACGCTGCCTTTATTAGTGAGATAAACATTTCAGCAACAAGAGCGGTTGTTATCACTGTTGGGGAAGCCATGCTACTCTCTTCATTTATGGCCCCTTAAGCGATGTGGAGGTAATGCCTCTCTCCTTTTTTGCTGGGGAGTGCTATGAAAAAGTGAAGACACGGATGCTGTGTACCCCTTGTTGGCTCAGCAGTTCTCCGAGGAAGGTTTCCAAGGTGTGCAGAAATATACATGGTGCTCAGCACTGCGAGGCAGCCTTCACTCCCACGCTGAAACCAAAATGGGAGGGGGGTGATGGCTGTGGGGGTGTGACAGCCGTCCGTGGCTTTGTGCCGGAACCTCAGGGTGTGAAGATGCTCAGGCAGGAAAGGACAGTGCAAGAGCGTAGTGATGCGGGATGGTCTGCTGAGCACAGGCGTTTTAAGGGGTTTTGGTATCTTTTAGTGCTAGTGGGAAGAGTGGTCACAGTGAAGTGATTGTGCGCTGGGGAGGAGTAAAGAGGAAATTACAGGAGAGGGGGCTGTTGGCAGCAGTGCCTCAAGGACGAGCAGGGCATATGTCTCACAATCAACTCCTTGGCGCATCTTGTGTTCCGCAGGGTGGGCCAAGTTTGAATGAAGGAAAGAATTTAGGCATTCCAAGTTGAGCTTCAGCAGAACCAGGATCATGGGAAAATCGCTGATGGATTCCTGTCTGTCCTTTGAGACACTCTGTTTCAGAGGCACCTCCAAGGCTTATTAGAAAGTTTTGCATGTCTCATGTTTGCCAGAGTTGAACAGCTTGGTCTTCCTCTCATTCCAGATGACCAGGATCCAGAAACTGGATGTTTGTTGGCTACCAACCCTAAGGGACACGACCTGAAAACATATCACAATTATGCCATGATGTCATTCTGGTCGTATGACAGGTATGTCCGTGGGCACACTCATGTCAAATTTGTTAGGGACAGTTTGCAAGGCAAGGCTACTCATCTTCTCTGCTCTGCTTTGTCGTGCTGCGTTGTCCCACGGGACGCAGCCCCCGGCACTGTGTACGCTCGTGGGGTTCAGGCATCACCACGGAGTGGTGTGCCGTAGGGTCCCCAAAAGTGACTCTAGCATACCGTGTCTGAACACTTGTATGTCTGCAGGCTGTTGTAGTTGATAGCGTTGCGTCTGAGTTCCTCTCAGGTACTCAGGTTTTAAAAAACAGGGGACTGGCCTTTATAGTTCTCTTGGGTTTTTTGATAGTTCATTTTGTTTGCTTGGTTTTTATGGACTGGGTTTTTTTCATGTAAAAGCCGTGTAAAAGCAGGAGGAGGTATCTAGGCTAATAAGTAAAATTGTACCAAATGTAATTTGTGGAGGGAAATCTGTATTCTTCCATTTGTGTGGCACAGTGTTTGTGCAACTCATCTTTTCATGCTACCTGACATGCCAGAAAGTGCACTTTTTTTTTTTTTTTTTTTTTGGTAACTCATCTGAAGTTTTCCTCTCTCCAGACTGTGGATCCCGAGCAAGCAGATTAATTTCTCTGCTACCCCAACTCAACAGCTATGCAACAGCGAGATAAGACTGATCTGTATCCTCAAGACATATCTGTGGGCCATGACAGATAGCTGTGAATTCAGCGTAATGTGGCTTATGAGTCTCATTCTCAGATGCTTAATTCTCCATACATACTGTGTTTGGACCCAGGAGAAGTGCCTGGGTTCAATTCTGGAGCTAGGTATTTAAGTGAAATATGAAGTTCAAGTTTCTCTCCAACTTTCCAGGAACCACCAGCTCTAGCAATGGCATTCTTCATTTTACTGGACTGTGAATTTCTTGTTCATGCTCTTTTACTACTCTGCTGGGTGAAGTATGAATGTGAGTGATAATTTGTTTTTTTTTTTTTTTTTTTTTTTTTAACCTGAACCATGCTTTTGTCAGATGAACATCATTTTTGTGAATACCCAGGATGATCTGAGCAACACTGATCTAGGTGAACTCACACACTGAAGCCAGTAGCATTAGTGTTTTATCCTTCGCCCCATTTTTATCTGTGATAATGACATGGTTACTAAGGAATGAAAGAAACACTTCAGGCTTTCCTTTTACTCCAACAGATTAAACCTTTCTTCCAGATGTACTCACATATGTTTCACTAAAGTTGCCAACACATTAGAATACAAAACATGGAAATTACAAAGAAGTGAAATATTAAGTGACAAAACTTGCAATGCCATTCATATGTTCAGATCAATGTAAGTGTTTCAGCTTGTTTTTTTTTTTTTTTTTGCCTGAGGTGCCTATAAAAATGGGTAACCTCATTTGACAAGTAAATTGTTAACGCATATGGGTTTAAGTGTCTTCCACAAATTAATCCTGCACCCTGTGAAGATTTCAAAAAGAAGAGTCCTTTTCAGCAGAATGTCAAAACTGTATTGAGAAAAAAATTTAGCTGAACAGGTCTGAAGATAGTGCTCTGCTCAGACCATTAATTGTTATTTTGTTGGCCTGCTGGGGATGCTTAAAATCACCTTCACACTGAAGACAGAAACTAACATACCACCTGTTTGAAACATCTCAAGAGGACCATGATGTGTAGCATCGTGTTATGCTTAATTTCTGACACCTCCGTGGCTAAATCCAAATCACAGGTCTGCTACCTAATGCCTTTTCACCCGACATGGCTAAGCATTAAAAGGAAGTGTAAAAAGAATGAAAATAGACCTTAAGTTTTAATGACCCATTGTCCTTGCTGAGAACTTGACCAAGAAAAATTCTCCATGCTCTGGTGAAGGGATATATTTCTTGGATTGATTGTGACTGTTGCACAGAAGGAGTCCCAAAAGATGTAATGCTTCACTGATAGAGGTGTTGATTTATCCTTCAACAACATCTTAGAAATTTTTGCAACTTCTCTGCTTGAATAAATCAGTCAAGGAAGGAGCTTGCTACTGTACAACATACGGAATTGTCAGTAGTTTTTATCTTTGAAACTGCTATTAATATCTTATGGGAAAAGAGTCACACAAAGAAGGCATCAGAACAGTAACATTAAGTAGGGACTGATTAAAGGGACATTAAGGGCCTTATTAAGTGCTGCAGTGCAGGGAAGGGTTATGCTGAGCAGCTAAATTATGGAAATATGATAAATATTGCTGTCACATATTTCTATTCATTAGGGCCAAACAACTCTCAGACCTTCAAGCCTATGCTCCAGGGTTTGCTGGTGAGCCTCGTGTGGCTTCAAGTAAAGTGGTTTAACAAATTAATTGTTGCAGCAACCTCAGCAGTGATCCTCAGGAGAGGTTGCAAAGGGAGAAAGTCCCATTTTCCTGATGAGGAAACAGAGGAGCACAAAGAATCCCAAATCACCCAACAGTTTCACATCTCCTACTATTAGAGATGACAAGATAGTTTAGCATTTTTTCCACCTTTTTCTTCTTTTTAATTTTTTTTTAAATTTTATTTTAATTGGATAAGGAGCAAAACTCCTTCAGCATTGTGCTGTTACATGAGGAGATGAAGAATTAGCTGAGCAGAAGATCCAAGTGGCCTGAACTAATGAAGCATTAGAAAAGTGAACCAGCTTGATTAATGTAATATACAGTTGGGTAGTTCAGCATAATGCCCTTCCCAGAAGACAATGTAATTATTACAAAACTAATCCTTGAGTGATAAAATGCTTAAGAAATATTCTTTGGAAAAGCTGCTGAAGAACAAGAAGTCCCAGAGTAAGGTCTTTGGCAGGTATGCACTGGCAAAGTTCATATGATGCATCTATCAGTTGCAGAGAAAATACTAAGAGGATAAATGAGGATATGGTAGAAACTGGGAATACTGTGAAAAGTTTTTATGGCAATTCAGGGGAGCTATGCTGAATACTTAGTATTTCTGGGCCGTATTGGAGGACAATTAAACTACTGTCTTACTAAACCCTCTCATGTTGGTGTAAAATGTAAATGCTGCCAGTGTTCATTTCAGTTGTTTATGAATTATGAGTAACATTTAAATTATGAGAGTGGATTTTTTTCTGAATATCCAGTAGCCGTGAGAAATGAAGGAAACTATTAAGGAGCGATTTTGAACATTGTGTAAAGCCAGACTTTTGCTCACTAGCTGACTTTTATTGCCATCTGGTGGCTGCTTTTGTGTATTTCAGAAAGAGCTATTGAACACATTTTGTATGTTGGTATTCATATAATTTCAAAAAGAAAGCATAAAATCAGCAGCTGTACAAACAGTGTTGAGTGTATTTAGGAAATACTCTGATATTATATATAATAATCTACATAGCATTAGATATAATACCCTATACTAACACATGGGTTTTAAATACTATGAGATAGGGATACATGGGACTGAATGCAGCCTAAAAGTCCTGTTGACCTCAGCAGTAATTCAAATACAAAGTGCTATGCAACATCGGGTGTTTGCAGTTCTCTAGAATTGTAACATAAGGGCCAAAAGAAAATTTCAACCATCAGAAAATGAAAGAAGACACCCAGCATCTCAAGGTGTTCTTTGAATTAGGTCCTTTTTTTTTTTTTTTTTTATGTGAGGAAATATATGATACGGTATTCCTGAAACTCAGCTTGCATTTCTACTTCAGCATGTTTGGTTGCTATCCTGTCTGCTACACTTGAGTGCTAATAATAGATGCTATTTGTTAATCTCATTGACATATTTCTGTGTTTTACTTTGTCATGTAGTTTCATACATAGTTGTATTTTTATCAGAAATGTACATTTCAGTGTAAATAAAGGGCTCACCTTGAAATTTCAGTTTCATTCTTCATAGGCAGAAATAAGTGCCACTCTTGTGTAATGCTTGTGATTTTTTTTTGATGGCTTGTTAAAAGCATCCATTAATGGCTTCTCTGTAGTCCACCTTATTTATTCCACATGTTGGTAAGAGAAAATCCTTCAGGAAAATGTTTAGATCAGCACCCTGATCACGTTTTATGGAAGTATGTTTTAGACAGGGAGAGGAAAAGATGTTTGTTTCAACACAAACCAGGAAGAAAGTTGTGCCTATGTTTATATCTATGGACACAACTTTTGTATGGAGATTTAACGTGATCCCTGATCTAACAACAAGGTAAGCATCCTAACAGGAAGATAAAGAAAGAGGAAGACTCTTTTTGAGGTGACAAATCTAAATGTAGGTTTAAAGTATAACTTCTATGTTTTTTAGTGCCCTATGCCTGTGCCATGACATATCTGTGTGTGAATAGTATGAACTAAATGAAAACCTCATTGCCGATGCCATGGCTGTTGTCCTTGCCATGCTCTTGCTTTGGTTTGTGACACTGTTTTATTGGGCTGTTCTCTCCCAGCACTGACACTGAAGTTATTATCTGCCACGTTTTCCTTGATGCAAACTCTTTATTTCTGCTGCTGTCCGAACTGCTTGGTACTTTAAGCCTCATTTGCTACAGCCTTTTTTTATCCTCCAGACTGTCATCCATATTTCTTCATTATATACTGGAAAAAAAATTACCCACTATGTCTGATATTGTTATTAAATCAAATCCTTTAAAAATACATATATCTTGGTGTTCTCTAATAATTCATTACCAGAACCGTGAAACATTTCAAAACAGTCCTCTTCTTGCTAATTTTGAAAAAATATTCCTTCCTACCACAGAATACTACCAGAAAATGTGCTCTCCACTTCTCTACTATGAACTTCCTCTTAGGCCGTCTCATTCTAGTCATAAAGAAGATGTCATTGAAGGTGTCTGCAGTTCTCTGAGTGTTGTGAGCATCACTGTTTCAAAGCCTAGCCTCCTGCCCCTGTATGTTTTACAGGAAAGTCAGCATCTTGTAACTTCCAAGAGAAACACCTTCCAGGCAGCCAGCTCAGCCGAGCGGTTGAAATGGGTGGCAGTTGGGTGTGGGGCCGTTGCCAGGATTGCCTCTTCCAGACCCATTTCATATGACTCTGCCCTTCCTCGCCCTGGCAGCTGGGGAGGTCGGTTTGCACCTTGGGACTTGTGGACCTTGTTGCAAAACCTCCTTATACTGCCTGATGAAACACTTCTGGGCTCCTATTTTTACTTTTAGAGGAAGCTGCAGGGCTGTTGATGGTTATGGTCCTTCCACATTTAAACTAAAGTCGGTCCCTTTTTCTACTGAAAATACAGAAATGTGCAAAATGCCCTTGAACTTCAGCTCTTACCTGGAAGGTGTCCTGGCCAAAACCAGGAGCGGTGCTGAGTACCTGCAATGTTGGCTTTGAGAGTCAGGGTCTGTATTTCTCTTTCCAGATCCTGCCCTAAGGGAGGAGTGAGTAATTGTAACGAGTCATTAGCGGGGGGTGGAATAACAGGGAGTAGTATGAGATAAAAAATTATCAGAGCAGGTAGGGCAAAGTAAACTTCATGTAATACATTATATAAATCTTGGAGCTGATGCCTGAAGTGGCGCATTAGGATAAAGATAATTAGTCCATCACTGAGTATTGCAGTGTATGTAATACATAAATCTTTAATGCTTTAATTTACCTGTTGGTCCTTAACAAGAGGGTAGACGTGTACCTCATGGCTCGATATTGTAGGTCCATGCAAGTGCCTTTTTCCAGCCCATCGGGAGCTAAAGCAGTACCCTTTTTCATCCTGCTTAGCATCGCGCTGGAGAGCGAGCATTTCATGCTGCTGTAATCTTTGATATATAGAGGTCATGCAGCTGCTCAGCAGAGGAACTGGCTCAGACACCTCCAGCCAGCTGGTAGAGCATTTGTAGGAGCATTAATGCCAGCAGACACACTTTGTACAAAATATGTAAGGCTTTGCTTGCCATTTGTAAGCTAGCTTCTTCTAAGTTTCCTTCGGGGGAACAAAGAGGATATGTTGATTTGCTCACACTGTTCTGTGTCCGTTTATATTACTGGTGGCTATGGGAGTGTTGCCTAAGCGAGGATGGCAGAAGCTTTGGATTTTAAAGAGGTTGCCAAACAGCAGCATGATGAGATGCAGTGGCCCTGCTTGACCCTGATAACCAGAGGAAGCTTCCTGATTCCATTGTTTGTTCAGGCATTAGAAAACATGTGTGTGGACTGAAAAGTCAATCAAGAATCTTATTAAAACTGGCTGCCTGAGGAAGTACTGCTGTCCTCACAGGAATGGGTGGTAGCCTGAAGCTAGATGGGAAGGGGGAGTTTGAGTATTAGTTTATGTAAGACCCTTAATTTTTGGTACTTGCAGACTAATATTGAAGGAAAAAGATTTCTTAGATAATCAGAGGTGCTATGAAACATTTTTCCAGTGCCACTTCTGTTCAAGGAACAGTCTTGAGAAACTGTTTTTACTGTAGGTGACAAAACTACTTGCTGCAGAGTATCAGTAAGGAGATCATAGCAGGATTAAAATGGCTTATTTAATAATTTATTATCAATTGATCTCTGTTTTTAAGATAAGAAAAGATTAAAATACCAATAGACTAAAATTCTACTGGAATCAAAGCTTCTAGTGATTGGCTATCCAAAATAGCCAAATGTCCAGTATGCTGTGGTATTATGGAAATATTCTGATTTACCAAGAAGCATGAAACAGAAGCCTTAATCGCAGGTCTTCTCCTAACAATCTCATAAACTAACCAGAAGCAAATTTCTCTGTAGTCAACATATTCCATCATATTTCATGAATTCCTCTCCCCCTACTTTTCTTCAAGGCACATTTTTTCCAATTTGTCTGCAGAAACACATAGAGGGCAAAAGACAATCTTGTCCTTCCTGTGCTACTTGAATTTATTTTCTTTATTTCATTAGATGATCTGGTAGCTTTGTCACACTGTTATTCGCTTAGTTCTCCAGAGGCATTTCATATAGATACAATGTAGAGAATGAAACTAAACTTCTAAATTCTCTTGATAAGAAAAACATGTGGTTGCCTTTGACAACACTTTAAAGCACCTAAAGTAGATTTCTCAATAAGACATTGTAGTGAAAAATACATGAATATGAAACAGGAGCCTATGATATATACTATTAAAACCCAAAACTGTATCAGTTTTTCTAGCCTTCTAGATACATTAAATGGGCAAGAAATTAGCTCACCACAAAACTTGGCAGATTTTTCCAGGCCACCACACTTCTGGACAACAATACTCTAGCCACGGTAGGAACAGCAAAACCTTGTGTATAATGCCAAGCTTTCTTTTCGGCGCTTCTTGTACCTTTTCTTTTATAAGCTCTAAATGCTGGCTGTCAGTGGTGGGACCTGTGGCTGTAATGAAATATGTTTGTAAAGCACACCATGTCCTTTGCGTGAAAGCCATAATAGAAATGCAAAAGTAAATAAAGGCCTGTGATAGGACCAATAATTCAAGTGAAACACGTGTTTGTAAAGCTCATTGTGTCCTTTGAATGGAAGTTATAATATATAGGCAAAACCCAAACACCTGTTTTTTGAGCAAAACAGCAAACACCTGTTTTTTGAGTTCTAGACTGCATCAAAGCCCAAAGCATGCAACAAGTTTTAGTTACCTTTTAGCCCAAAGCTGGCAGGGCTCTCTCTAAACAGTTTGTGCCTGTACACTGTACTGTTAAGAATCAGTAACTACAGAGGCCAAAACCACTTTTTGTCCTCTCCAGGGACTTAGTTTTCTGCATGGTCTTTCAGTAACCATTTCAGGAGCTGATTTCTCTCTTGTTGTGCAAATGGCATCTCCACGACCGTTCCTTATCAACTTGTCTGGCCAGTCCTCTTTCCTTCTGAAGAATCTTCAGCCAAATGTTTCAATATACATTACTTGCGTCCTCTTGATTGTGCACTTGTCCCTATTGTGTTGGTCTGGGACAATTATCCAGGTTTACCAAAACGGGCTTATAAGGATCGTAACAGGAAAACTACCATACAAAAACAAACCGGATTCTGTCTTGATCAGTCAAGGTTGTCCCTTATTTGATTATAAGGATGATTTTTGACAATATAATGTAAATGGACCCAAATAAGTTTTATTTTTTGACAGCTTTATGCATTGGAGTAGGTCTTTACTAAAAATTACATCTATATTTTTACTACAATTAAGGAAGTGGGTACCCTCCTCATTTTAAACTAGTGTCATATGCTTCTCTGAAATGGATGCTATAGTTTGCTGATTTTTAAATGCTCTGCCCCTAAAAGCTAATGCGTGAGTAGCAGCTTAATTTGTACTAGTGTGAAGGAAACAGCTAGATGTTTGTATTTAGGTACCCAAATTTATTGGCATGTATCTTTAATGTATGCAAACCCTTCGTGCCCCTATGTGTTGCATTCATAGGCAGCAGCAGTTGTGTAGCCAGTACCACAAAGTACAGGGATTTTTGTATGCTTAGTTACCTTTTCTGTTTTGTGATTTCTATGCATTTATTTGATTATGGTTTCAGACACTATGCCTGCTGTGGTTACATTGGTTTACATGTGCTTTCAAGATGTACTGTTATTGAGCTTAACCTGAAGGCAATCCCTCAAGCCCTACTCCTGAAAAGTAGAGGAGCAGGTTGATGGTTGCTTTTCCAAGCAAACACTCTCTGAACAAGTTCCCCTGTCAATTTTGATTTGCTACAACTATTTATGGCACACTTGTGTTGTGAAGATAACTGTTCTTAGGAAGTTCAAGTACTTGCACTGAAATATCTCCATAATTTATTAACTAGAGATCGATTTAAATACCAAGATACATTGAGTGCAAATTTTCATCGTTGTTTAGGTTCAATAAAATACAGTGTTTATAACAGAACTTACCACCTGTGAGCCAGATGAAAGATAAAAAGGAGTGTATGTCAAGAAGGTCCTTGGTTAGGGTTTGAACTTATATCCTCAATTTTTCATGGATAAAACAACAAAACAAGCTTTTTAAAGAGAGATAAGAGGTACAACAGAGGTTGTGATAAATTAGACACTGTCATAGAAGAGAAAACATAAGAGGAAATACAGCATCAGGTTGCCGCTTGGTCTAATTAAGGTTTTGGATGTTACCTGCAGAGACAGGACTTTTTTGCATCTAAGAAAATTTTAAAATGCTGCCTTTGGATTGTTGAAACACATGAGCTGGAACTGTGGAGGGTTAGTTTTTGGGTGGAACGGACTAAAACCCTCTTCTCCAGCAGCAAGACCTTGCTGAGCGGGTCCTTGCAGAAGCACTGCATCTGGCTGCTGGGTTTATATGTGCTCACAAGGCAGGGAGGAAAAGGGTAAGAAATACCAAGGTGCCAAAGCTTCAGTACAGTCTGTAACGATAGTATTAAATACTCAGATCGGCAGTGATGGGAGCGTGTGTGTGTGTATCCTACAGAAGAAGGCAGGAAAACAGATCCCATTTTATTGCTAACCACAGTTTTCTTTTTGACAAGTTATGCTTCTTTCATGTTAATTAAACCAAAACTCATCAGAGGAAGAGGCTGTGATTCATCTTGTATGTACACAGCTTAGGGCTGTGCATCTCGTTCTAGACGGGAGAATGGAAGAGGAATACGTGTCTTGGTGTGTGTGTAATTTTTATTTTACAGCTAACAAAATTCAAGAATTCATTCACCTGTCAGCCTCATTTTCTCTTCAATGATTTTTCTTCCCTGTTTTCCTGGTTTTGGATGTAATGTTTTCTGTCTAGGTTGTCCCCTGGGACACGTTGCTGTCTCTACGTATCTTTCTTGATATAGTATAATTTTCTGTTTCTTTCCCATTCACTTTTCTCCTTTGTTTATTCCTGAGGTGGGATCTCCTGTGTGGCTTTTCTCTTCCGCCGTCGCTGTACTTCTGTATTTTATTCACCTTTTGTCTTCATCTTTTCCCTTTCCTGCCATCTCAACACTATAGTCTATCTCTCTGCTCATTATACATCTGCTGCCATTCTTCATCTCCCCATATGTTTTTTCTGGACTAAATCCAAAAAAGTTGCTGTGGTGTCCCAGCAGCGAGAGCTGCAATGCTTAACTTCTGTGCGCCTGATATGGGACATCAAGAGGGATCCTTTATTAAGCTCAGGAGAGTAGATCAACTGCCCAGGAAGGACCCAGACCTCTAAAATTTTTAGCTGCTTGCAGCAACTTAGTAAGGAAGGACTGACATAAGAAGGGGTAGGATTTCAGACACGGCATACATAGTAAAATCTACTTTGGAATTTTGTATATGTGTTTTGGAAGCACAACAGAGTTGTGTAGTTTTTTCACCTATTTAATTGCCTTCTTACAGCACACACCACTTGGCTTTGCTGCAGTTCCCTCATCACCCTAAAATGCTAAATCTTGCAGCTCTCCCCTTGGCAGGAATAAGGCTCCATTTACCCATTACTGTGAGATGGGGTTGCTTTTTGCTCCCTTTTATCACCTGTGCATGAAATAATTCAAGATTTGTTGGGCCAAAGAAGTTAGTACAAATCAATAATGTAGGGAAGGAGATCTGATTCCTTCTCCAGTAATGGCTGAAGTAGTGTATGGATAAAAAGATCATGGGTTTAGATTGTGAAGGAGAATGGTTTCTGTCATGAGCAGGCAGGAGAGAACATGTGGCATGCTGCATTTACATACATGATTTTTCTTCTTCTCCCAGCCACCGCTCTTGGTGTCACAATAGCAAAAGTTTCAAAATATAGCCTTCAATTTACACATTATGCTTGTGCACAGGCTGTGATGCTTATAGAGTCACGCCTGTACTGAAATCTGGATCCAAACATGATGCATCAAGCTTACATAAAAGAGCTCTGTTTTTTTTTTTGTTTTTTTTTTTTTTTTTTTTGTTTTGGTTTGGTTTGGTTTTTACCCCCCCTTTTTTTTCCTCAGCAAGAAACAACTGCAGTCAGCTGTTCACAGTCCCTTCATCCATTTGATTACAGAGGCAGGTATGTCATTCTTCACCAACAACAAAGTGTGCAATGGGCATTGGTATTCAGGAACCATCTGTGCCACCAGCGAAGGTTCAGCAGAGGGCACCCAAATTACTATGAGTCGGAGTCTTGGTTTCTTTTATGTAGAACAGGGTAGGTCATACTGATACCAGACACACACACGTACTGTTCCCCACAGGACCAGACAAAGAGCCAAAGATTTAAATTATTTACAAAATCAGCAATTCTTTATTCTCGCCTTAAAGATTTGAGGGGATGTGGGAATGCAATAGCCAACTGTGCGACAGTCATGCCTCCTACGTCTCCGAGATAGGTCCTGTTCAAACCCTCAAAGCAAACTCCCATCCCTTATGCTGAAGGTCAGGGTTGACAAACATGCCAATGGAGTCTGCTACAAGGCATTTAATTTCTATTAACTTTCATAAAAATTTGGTACTCCTTATGACAAAGTGAATCATTAGTCTATTTTTTTTTTTTTTTTTTTAATAAGTTGAAAGTAACACTTTATATGTGTGGTGTTTGATGACTTGGGTACGGTGTAAGCAGAATTTCAGCATAGCAGTATAACCTCCTAAGAATTCTTCTCATTAAAAACATTTTTAATCTTACAGTACTGTAAGCTATAAATGATTTTGAAATATTTAAGATTTTAAAACGAACAATTCCCTTTCTGTTGACTGCAGAGTTACACTGCTGTGTTTCTAGTTGGAGTTTAAAAACAAAACAGTCACTGATTATCCAACTTCTATCACTAGCTCTTTGAAGTGTCGGAGTGTGTAGTGTTTTTTCTTAACATTGTAAGTTAAAATGCAACCTCTTTGACAGAAATTGAAAATACACCTAGTGTATTACAAAATATACATTCAGTGCAACATTATTCCATGGCTAAAATTTCTCAGGGTAAGGTGGTATATATGTAAGATTAACCATCCCTTTAAGTGGCTATGGTTGCAATGTGGTATGCCCCAGAGAGTCTGGATTAATCAGCTTTAATTATCAGTTGTCAATTACTCAGTCAACCTTGCAGAGAAACTTAAATCTCCGCTCTTATCATTTTTTTCCTCTAATATTAGCATTAGCATCTAACAGTCCTCATGAAATGGTGTTTTCAGTTGTAACCTCATTAATTGTTAGCATATGATACTAGAAAAAAAAAAAAAAGTAGAACCAGAAAATGGTAGCTAAAAATTGCAGAGAACGTGAAAAAGCCCAAATTCTGTAAGTGTGTTGCAGATCATTTAATTAACTCTGAATAAGAATTTTTTTTTTTTTTTATGAAACCAAGTGGTGTTAACAAAGAGGATTGGGATCAAAAGGTATTTAAGTTTTTGAAAAGTTCTAAGTAAATTATCTGTGTTTTCTTAGCAGTATACATTTAAGCAAGGGAAAGCAGGCCAGTTAATAGACCTAGTTTAAGAAGCCAGAGCAATTTTGAAGTGGTAGAACTGCTCTCAACACAGTCCTTTTGAGTTCTGGTATTGATCTCACTCAAGAGGGAAAGACTTTTAAGGCATTTATAGCATATGTAATGTTGCTAAGACAATATATAAGACCTGTGGATCTTTTTTTTTAAAACATGGTTGAAATTATGATCATAGATACAAGAAAAATAAAAAAAATAATATTAAGAAAAAGAATATTAAAAGTTCCTAAATAAAATTTGTGGGAGGTGGGGAAAGGCTAGAGGAAAGTGTGAACAAGTTACTAGACTTTCATAAGAATAAAATATTCATAAAAATAAAAATAGACTAGATTTGGAGAGGAAATAAGACAGTGCCATGCTGGACTGCAAATGTCACACCCATAGGAATGCGCTAGAAAAAGCAAAATCTGAGACTTCAGATGAGTCTGGAGAATGTAGATGAAATTTGTTTTCAAGTAGCAGCATGAAGAACTCTACCCAGAGCAGAAAGCCATGTGTTTGTGCAGAGATGCAAGATACACAGGAAACAGGAGCATTTTGTAAACGTTCATAGTCAGGTATTTTGTGTGCCTAAAAAGAAACTATTGATACCTGAAGAAATATGTATCCAGTGAAAAAGACAGTAACTGCAATACAGATGAAGGAACAATCCTTGTGGGAACTCTCCAAAGATCAGGTGGGAGTGTTAACCTGAATGTGAATATCACCCTTATTATTTATAGCTTGGGTATTGATATAGAACTTAATTTTGCAACTGAAGATTCAGCATAAGGTTGTTAAAGAAAAAAGCATGTTGAATACAAATAAATAAAGATCAGGCAATAGGAAAATTTCTTATATCATAAATTTATCAAAACTGTATATAAAAATTTACAAGTCTTGAAAATATAATTTTTCAATATTTCATGAAACAAAGCACTTGAGTACAAGGCAGCTGGACACTAGATTTTCCTGGGAGTCAGTAACTCCCACCACAGCACGTGGGAAGCTGGTTGTATCTCAAAGGTACAATTGTAGGCATGAGAAAGGAGAGGCCACTTTTGCAGCAGGAAGAGAAATCTATTTCAATATTACCAAGAGTCTTTGTCTTATTTTCTTGACTGCATGACAAACAAAAGGTAAAACAATGACTAGCACTTGATTTATACGCAATGTATGTAGATCTTTTAACACTCAGCCTGAAATTCTTGTAGTGTTATATTTGTTGGGAACATTGAATGTTGCTTCTGAAATATAATTAATGAAATTAAAAACTACATCATTAGAGAATTAGGTGATAAATATGTTTTCATAGGAATCAAACTGATATTAGGTAGTCTTGCATGCTACTAACTGTATTAACAGAAAATAGGCTACAGCTTTTGATTTATTGTGATTTTGAGTATTTTGTAAGAAGGTATTTATTTCAAGCATGTTACTTAGAGTTCAGGCAATCCACTACCTTGTTCTGCTGTGGAAAATGGTGATACAGGTACTTGCAAATGTCCAACATAACCAGATTTGTGTTTCATCTTAATGAATAGTGGGACAGCACCATTTAAAAGGAATTTCATCAACTCCATTTTGGATAAGTGAAAATCTTTGGATGTAACTGCTTGGCAAATTTTTAAGAATATGAGTATTGTAAAGTATTTTGCCATTAAAAATTTAAGGCTGTTCATTCTCACAGGACAAGACCTAGAGCCTTTGCAACTGTGAATTGTAGAAAGGCATGCAAAGTAGGAGAAAAAAGTTAAGGTGTCTCATAAAGTTGCTGCTTCTTCCTTAAAAGGGTTAGTAAAATAAAAAATGACCTGGAAGTGAATTAGCTGATATTTACAGCTTCTTCTACAAAAAATAAAAAAAGGGAGAAAAGAGTTGGATATTGGACCTGTTGAGTTCTCAAGATACAAACAGTCAAGGAAGAGTCATTAATTGACACAGTGTTAATTATAAGTACTAAAGTGGACTAGGGACAAATCCTAAAGAAAAAATTAATTCTGTTCTACAAGACAAAGGAGATGAGCTCCCAAGGATTCATGACAGTTCCTGAAATATTCATACCTTATATTTCTTTTCCTCTGAGGAAGGATGACCTATTCTTTAGAAGGATTTGCCTTAAATGTGGCATTCGTGGGCACGTTCCTTCTCTGAGCAGCAGTTATTTTAATTAGTGTTTGGGACCTGAGTAGTAAATCTACGGATGCCTTTCCCTTCCTCTGTCCTCACGTGCTTAGTAAATTAAATTTTCTTTTTTAATAGGGGTATCTGTTTAATTCTTTCATTCTTTCTATAAACTCCAATTTGGAATTTGAAATAACTATCAACAGTAGTTATCAGCATGGATAAGAGAGTTAAAGAATTTGAATTCACTGGAAGATACTCACCTACCTACTTTATCCATTGGTACAACCTACCTGTGGATAAAGCCATAAGCAGTCCTAGGTGATACCTTTCTTTAGAGCTACATAATGTGGCTGCAGTCTTAGGGGAAGAGAGGAAACAGGGAGGAAAAATGTGAAAAAATGTGTAAACTGTGCAGACAATCTTTAGCAGAGGAAGTATTACAAAATCATTTGTCACATAAAAGTAAAAGTTGATGAAAAAGAAATTATGAGTAATCAACAAGAGAAAAAATGTTGACATAGTTCTCAAGATTTGAAAGAAAAATGCAAGTTGCAGCACAGAGAGATAAGAAATCTTTTCCTTGTGATAGGAGCTATAGCATAAAAAGGTTTCACATCGATAACAGTAAGAATGGATGAAAAGGATGATAATTCAGCCCTAGTCAGAGATTTATAATCTCATACTCTTCCCATTAGATAGAACGAGTGCAACAAGATTGGAAACAAATGAGGAAGAAGTTGAGGTCTATGAAATTGGGGGCTTTGTGGTTATGTTTTTTGTAGTCAGAAAAAAGACTAAGCAGCAGTAAAATTTGTTTTAATTTGTGATCTTTTAAAAAAATTAGTTCAATATTTCAGAGGGATATTGAAGACACAACACTGTTTCAGAACAAGTGGAATGTGGAGTGATTTTACGTGCATACATTTTTGCAGAAATCCATACCAGAAAAACTGTATTGTGAATATGAGAGAGAATCAGAATCCAATGCAATACCAAGAATAACTTTTATTTCAGTGAAAGAAACATATCACAGATGAATTTAATTCTTTTAAATGAAAATGACTTTTTAAACGATAGGAAAAAAACAGGAAAAAATTGTTGAAATTGTGAAAAATATATTTTTTAAAATGTTTTAAGATTTATTTTCAGAGATGATTGAGTTTTCACATATTGAAGACCAGTTAATTTCTTATAGATATGCATACGTATGTATCTGTTGCCACTTGTATAAGCAAAAATGTACTCTCTAATATCTAGGATAGAAAATTTTAAAGAAAATTGGAATGGGAGAACTTCTGCCTACTGGTTGAACCAAGATAGTTAGATTAAAAGTCTGCTACATCTTCCAGTTTGAGATTAAAAGATTTAGGGAAATTTATGAAACTTTAAAATGTATTTTTGACATTTCATGATTAATCTGGTGGGGAAGAGGATTAAGTTCTCATCTCATATGTTTTTGCAATGAAAGTTAGAAATGCTCTACCAAATCTCCCCTCTTCTTCTACTTCTGTTAAAATTACATGAATTTACGCAAAAATTATTCTGAAATCCCGTCTCAAATGCTATTCAATGTTCCATAGCCTGGGAATAACATTGAGAGAGTATTTTGTCATGGGTAGCTGTGAAACTGGAGTACTGCCTGCTCCTCCAGGAAAGGCTTCTGATGAGTGAAGAGGATGGAGACTCCTCTATTATTGGCAGGGTAGTGTGTAAAGGAAGGAGACTTCTTCCTCTCACAACCTGAATTTTGTGTCCCTCATTCCAAAATGTGAGGAAATACTAATGACATGGTCCGTTGAAACCAGGAAGCAGAGTCTGCAGAACACAGGAAGGCATCTTGCATTTTAGACAAAATTACTCAACAATGGAAAAATACGTGAAATAGAACTGACTGGAGGTATGACAAAGTGCTAATAACATGAAATAAAGACAACAGAAGTAAACAATAATGAAAATGATTCACCTTGGAAGGGACCACTGGCAGCTATTGGGTTCAACCTCCTTTTCTACTTCAACAGTAGATCAGGTCGTTTTCTCCAGTTTTGAACATGCCCAGGGATGAGGACTCTGCAGCCACCCTGGGCAACCTGTTGCAGGGCTTAACCACTTACAAGGGGAAGATTTTTTTACCCTTATGTACAACTTGAATTCCTTCTGCTGCAACCTGCAGCTGTTGCCTCTTGTCCTTTTTCTGTGCACTTCTGAGAAGGATTCATCTTCTCTGTAAATCCACTTTTGGTTGTGGAACACTGCAGTAAGCCCCTTAAACCTTCTGCAGTGTAAGCAATCCCAGTTCCTTTAGCCTTTACTCATGGCTGCTGTGCTCCAGCTCTCTATCTTAGTGGCCCTCCCTCCTCCAGACTTTTTCCAAAATGTGGAGAATGTGGGTCTCTGTCTTGTACTTGGAGGTACAAAAGATGATGCAACATTTCAGATGCAGCCAGATCAACCCATGCCTCCACCTTGATAACATAGCCCAGCAAGTGGTCTTGTCTGCCACAACAGCAGATTGATGGCTTGGTTCAGCTTGCTCGCCCAGTCCTCAGGTTCTTTTCAAATCACTTTGCTTCATGTCTAGGAGTTCGTATTTTCCATTGCTTTAAAAATCTAGAATGAAGCTCTTTGACCTTGTTAAAGTCAAGTTCTTCAATCAAAATTACTGTGGTTTCCAGCACTGGTTATTTAAAATCAATTCACAGGACATTTATTTTTATGTGATTTGTCATAAAAGTGATGTTGTAAAATAAAAGAAGACTCAGATATGTAGTGATGAAGTATAGAAGCAAGATTTTGTGAGACACTCAGGGTCCTCTGTATGAATATTGCAGGTGTTATAGACAGCTTTGATGGTGGTTTGTTCTTATGACAATATGGCTCAGGTATAAGATGCTTCTTTCTTAACACAAAGTCTGTGTTAGGTAACCTCTGCAACTATCTACTTTTTCAGCGAAAACAGCATGAGAAAATACTGGTTAGTCCACTGGTTACAAAGAGAATAAAAATGTAGAGAGTTGTGCAAGAGATATCTCTTTCTGGATTTAAGAGAGGATTCAGGGCCACAACCAGAAGGAGAGCTTGTAAAATGGGAATTATTAGCATTATAACTTTTGATCTGCACCTGTGAAGGACATTACCTGGGCCATCGTGCAAATGACCTGATGTGAGATTCACAGAATCATGGAATATATCAAGTTGGAAGGTCCATAATGACCATCATGTCCAGCTCCCTGCTACTTGCAGGACTACCTAAAACTAAACCCTATGACTAAGAGCATCATCCAGATGCTCCTTGATGAATCAATGGTACTGCTGAAAGAATAGGTGGTGGCAGCTGTTGAAGTCATGTTCCTTTAGTGGGATTTGGTCAGCAGAGCTCTGAAAATTCCTGTTTCCACAATACTCTTTAATCCTCTGACTGATCAAGGGCTTGTTTTCTTGCAACATGGAGATGGAACAGATTTGGGACTTTGTAGCAGGACGGCTGGGAAGAAGAACTGAGAGTGCTGTACAGCTAGAGAACGATGAGGACATCTTCACCTTGGTGGGCCAGAAGCCTTGGGAGCAGCAAACAGGAATGTAGAAAAACAAGATAAGGATGCTGAGCTTTGAAGAAAACATGCCAGGCGACAGTTAAAGGAAAACATCTGGCCGTTTCTTAAACAGTGGAAAGTTTTCTACCTTGAGCTAAAAGTGTATAAGGTGTTGTGCTTGTGCTTGTAAGATTTAACTAACCAATAGGCTTAGGATAGCAGTAACTAACTTGTAGCCAATGAGTGGTGTATTATGGACAGAGGGTAATGACCAGTTAAATGTTGACAAGTATTGTTAGAGACTGTATAATTGTTGGAGAATTGCTGACAATAAACGACTTCGGCAACGACTTCGGTCACGACTTTGATCTCGGCTTTGACTTCAACTCCAAACTCTCAAACTCTTACTTACACCCATCTGGAGTCCCGTCTCTCAATCACCCTCAGGACTTGTCATAGATAGGTGCTTCCATGTGGAGTACAGTGTGGATTTGGCCTTAAAGTACTCACATCTTCAATCAGAAATTCAGCAAATGTAGGCTGTCATATAATGGGTATGTCTATTCTAAATAAATATCGTCCTTTCTGAGAGCTGGATTGTCTCACCTCCGCCATGGAAGCATGTGACTGTGCTTTGAATTCATCTCACCTAACTTCAAATCAGGTAATCACTACAGATCATGTGATGAGAAGCCACTCTACTGACTCCCCTTTATAATTAATGGAGAAAGACATATTTTCTTTCGATCTTAAGATCAGGAGCTGCAGTGCATTACTTCCTGCTGATACCTGCCTCTCACCACTGATGGTGCTGAGCTCCTATGACAGCTAACTTGGGCTGCATAATTAATGTTTGGATGACTGCAGCTGGGTGCACTGAATCCCACTCTGAGCTAACCTCTGCTCTCTGAAAGACAGGGCAAAACGGTTACGCTGAAGTTCCTCGGTCAAGAAGTTGGTTGGTGGAGGAGGAGACGTTGATTCCTGGTATGAGAAAGGTGTTGATGCAATGACCTCAAGAGGCTCAGGGAGAAGCATTATTCCCCAGAGCGGAAACTCTGTTTTCTGACCAGCTCCATTTAGCAGCTCATTAAAAAGGGCAAAATTCAGCTTCTTGTCCATATATAACAACCATGTAGTATGTGTGACTGAGTGGGCTCCCGCTCCACCTGGATTTCAGATCTTTGCAGGAGTCAACTTGCTCAAACGTAGGTTCTGTAGTTATATTAGTTTGCAGCCTCCTGGATGCAGAATTGTCTATGTACGTGTCACTCTCAGTGCCTTAGTCCTCACTTTTTCCCTATATTTTTTTTTTTTTCATATGGTAGTTGGAAGTAACTAGAACACTGTCTGAGGGCGTTTCTTCTTCTGTTGCTGTTCCTGGATATTTCACATCTCAAGTCCTTGATGCATCATTTAAAACATACACCAACTGCTTTTGGGTAAGCTCCTGGGTTTAAAAGTAAATTACAGTAAATCACAAATAATTGGTATTCAGCACTCAAATAGCAATTTCACACTATGGCTTATCCCTGTGACACTTCTCCCTAAGGGTCTTGAGTACCTCAGAATATTTATCCCATCAAGTTAATGCAAACTATTTAAAATTACTCCATTTGTAGCTATTATTAAGTGTTGTGACATGCTATGATTTTTCTCTGCAATTTTTTTTCTTTTAATATTTCCCATGGGAACTAAACAGTCAGAAGTCCCTTCAAGCTTAAGAAAGGGTGGATTTTAATGAACTGCCCAGAGAATGGCTGTTTGTGCTCAAGTGGAGTTAATAGGTTTCAACAGCAACCTCACAATGGCCTGAAACAATGAGGTGTTTGAGTCTAAATGGATTTTACAGTATTGTACATGAATGTGATTTTAAAATTCATGTAAAAACTTTCCCATATCATGTTTGTGCATATTTCATGCATATTTTATTATTGCATCTTTTGCTTCAGTATGCTATTTCTGACAGAGCTGAAGCACTTGCTGGAGCTGTAGGTACTGTTGATTACTACTGACATAGTAATAAAAAACTGGAGTGATGAAGATACATATAGTTCCTGATTTTAGTGCATGGCCTTCATATACATTATGATGGTAAATGAGAACATATGTTGGCAGGCATTGTAATTATTATTATTTTTTTTTTTTAAAATAAATTGCTTAATCCAGATATGAAACAGATATCAACACACATTTTTTTTTCTGAGAGGATAAATGTAAGGAGCACCTCTGCATATCCACTACCATATCTCTCTACTCTACTACCAACTCCACCCCTTCCACCAACCTAAGCCTTATCTTGTCTCAACAGTATTATTGTTTTTTTTTTTTTTTGGTACACGATCACCATTCTTTCAGATTCATTTGGAGCACAAAGTCTGAATACTATCCGTCTGATGGGATTTCCAGCGGATAGTATTTCTTTCCTGATTTTTGTTTTTCTGGGACATTTCCTAGCACAAGTTTGCATGCTCAGAACATCTAAACAGCTAGCAAACAAACTGTTGCTAGTGTGACTTCTTTGTCACTTGCTTCCATTTTCTGATCGATTTATACTACGTGTGAATTTGCTTATTTGCAAATTTATGTACTCTATTTTTTTTTACTTTGACTTGCATTAGATAATGATAAATGGCTCCTTCATTCATTATAGCTCTCTAACTGTGCTACATTTTACAACTCTTCATTTTTTTTATAAACGGTGGAAAATGGTTCTTAACAAAGTTAACGGTGACGCAGAGCGTCAGCTTCAGTGGTGGGATTATTTTGCACGGGCTGGGAGTCATTATTAAAACGGATGGTTGGCGAAAAAGGAGTCATTGTCCCATTAGCTCTCTTCCCCGTATTTCGTCCCCATCTAAGTCGTCATCACTGTTGGTAAACAAAGGACGGTTCACCGCGGCGAAGGCTCTCGGCGAACGGCCGTGCGTTCTGACAGCTCTGAAGATGAAAGGTCCCCACCGGCACTTGCTGTAGCTGTGCTTGATCGAATCTGGCGACTGTTTTCCTTCGCCGCTCGGCGGGAAGGTGGCTGCGTACCTCGTGTCTCCAGCCTGCATCGCCAGGGAGCTCTGGCGTCTTTCCAGCATCTTCAGCATTTGTATAATGTTCCGCGGCAGGAGATCATCTTTTATCTACAGCTCAGTCGCTTTCTTCTTGCTACCCTACAAGATTATCTCCTACCACAGGCGACAGACCTTGAATCCCTTTTCCTCAGATTAATGTCTGTAAAAGGATTTGTTTTGAAATGTTGCCGCCTGTTTCGTCGCAAGAACTCTCATGCTTCTTAGGAGCGGGAGAAATGGTTTGAGAAGCGGGTTGCAAAATATCTGGTGGTAAAGATGGTGGCCCTCCTTGCTGGTTGGAAATACATATTTTCATAGTTAGTTAATATTTTGCTTCCTATAGCCCTTGCTAATGCTGTAGGCAAAACATGTTTGCAAAAAATGGAAGTTACCTCCTGTGACCTGGGAATATCTTGGGTTCCCTTTATTTTTATGGTGCTTTTTCACAGCCACATGTGGGTTGGATGTCAGCGGACAGGACAGGACATTGATACCTTGGCCTTGCCTTTAAGAGGTTCATTGTGGTTATCACCACGTGACATACTTTAGCCTGGTCAGCATGCGTATAGTGCATGTGTTTAGTTCCACAGAAAATGGGAAATTTAAAAGCCAACAACTAGGTAAACTTGTTACATCCTGTAGTAGTTTTTTAGAAGAGATGTGATGTTTTCCATACTGTGACCTAAAAGAGAAGGTTCTCTTCTCTGAGTTGATACTAAATAGTGGTAGAATCTGGCTGATTATTTTGAGTTTGCTTTTAGATTTTATTTCTCAAGTTTACTTTTTTTTTTTTTTTTGATATTTAAATTTGTGTTCTCAATCATCTTAATTCTTCAAAGACTGGAAAGGAAAGCTATTTTCTATTTTAAGGAGATTTTTACTCTTAGTTAACTAGTTAAACTTTTATTTGTGCCTTTAAAATTGGCAATAGTATAGAAGAATGAAATTGTAGCTGTATGCAAAAAAATAAAATAAAAAAAAAAACAACAAACAGCTGTCAACATGTTGTAAGGAGTTGGACTGTTTAGCAAGAACATAAAACATAAAATCTGTTTTTAAAATCCATTATCCATTTGAACTGTTTTTTTCCCCAAGGAGTGTTATTCTTTCAAGTTTTGAAAAGAAGCCACTGATAGTAGTTTCAGCAAGAGAATTTTGCACAGCTGCTAAGTAAGTGAGTAAGTACAAAAAAAACCTACTGTCTTTATATTTGTCTCTATGTTTTTTTCCAGTTTCGATTACAGTGAGACTTTTCATATGGATAGGAATGTAACTGAATCAGGCCCTCAGTTTATTTGTTAATGTTTGCAAATCAAACAAAAATATTTCATACATCATTTCTATGGAAAATACTACTTTAAACCTCATGTTTATGTCTGGTTCATTTATTAAAGCAAATGTGAGCTTCCATTAGCTCAGACAAGCTAGCTGACGTTCACGTTCTTTGAAACCCAGGCTGCACCGCTACAAGTTGCTTCATATTCCACCGAAGCTTCTTTTTTGTGAGGTGGCTAAAAGCTTGAAGAGCAGGCTTCGTTCTGACACACGCAACTGGAAGCCCAACTGCACGTCAGTTTTACCCAGCCATAAAGTGGATCGTGCTTTCACTGCTGCCAAAAAAATAACGACTGCCAGCTGAGGCAAGCTTTGCGCCGCTACTCAGCCTGGTGGGACCAGGTGGAAAACGGGGTGCTCAAGCACCACGGAGCTCCGGGGTTGGATCTGCGTGATGCGGCGTGCAACCGAGCACGGACACCGAGCCAGCCCTGTGCGTCCCGCCGGCTGGGCTGCCAGCAGCAAACTCCATTCCTGCACTCAACTGGTGGCCAACGGGGGCTGCACCCAGCTCGCTGATCACAATTATGCAAGTTTATTTTGCAATAACATCACCTTTTTTTTTTTTTTTTCTTTTTTCTTTTTTTTTTTTTTTCTTTTTTAATCCCTTAGAGACCTATAAGTGTTCATTATCTCTTCTTGACTCATAATTCATAAAAGGCTTCCAGAAGATCAGACCTACAAGTAAGCTTTTAGCTCCTTCTTGAGTCTGATTGTATTAAAGTTTGAGATCAATGATGTGATCTTGCTTTGAACTCTTGCAGTAAATAAACCTGAAAAAAAAAATAATCTCACTATAATTAGGTTTTCCCTTACCCATAACATTGACTGCAGGATTAGGGTTCAATCTAGCAATTTACTGAGTACTTATGCAAGTTGCTGAGCACTCTGAGCTCCCACAGATGTCAGATGGATTTGAATACTGATGGCTGAATTAAGTGCCACAAGAATATTAAAAGTAGGGTTTATAAATCACTCTTTCCCTTATTACTGATAGTGGTTATTGCTACTTATCATACTGAGTATTTCTTTCTTTAACCTCAAATTGCCACTGAATACACAGGCAGATTTAGATCTGGCATTATGTTAATAAAGAGCAGCTCTCTTATGAAAAGCCCTGTAAACCATCCGTACAACTCCTTTTAGATGGAAGAACAAAGGAATGAGGTAAACTATTCCTTAATTTTGGAATAAAAATGCCCTCTTGAAAAATTGATGGAGAAGAGAAGACACTTCAGTAATTTGTCATGGGTATTGTAAGGAAAGTTTACTTTTTGTCTTTTTTTTTTTTTTAGTGTTATCTAGGAAGGAAATAAGTGTTACTGGTAAAAAATGTGAAATATAGTTAGAAATAGTTTATACACATACTTATATGCACATATTTTTTTCATTTTAATGAGAAAAAACTGCAATTCCACAATATTGTAGCAATTTGAACGTGTTGTTTTTTTGAAAAAAAGGTTTGATTTAAAATTTTCAATTGGTTGATCTAAGGCATGCTAATTATATTCATAAGAGAAATAAAAATTTTGAGCCTGAATTCTAAAGCAACTATATGTAAACACCTAATGTGGTGTTTGACATGTTTACTTTTAAGTGGTGACTGCAGCTAGAATATTTCAGAGGTTGTTTGGTTGTTCAGCCCAGACAGAGAGACGGGAAGGAGCAAAAAGGGGAAATATTTGACAGTCTGTTCATTGTAGTTTATTTTACTGATGCTTAAAATGTGAGACTTATGGAGTATATTATTAGCTGCAGTGATAAACAACCTTTAGCAGAGGTGAATTTAGCAGAAACCAGAGGGGGTAAACAACAAGAGAGAAAAGAAATCATCTCAAACTTTGATATTGCAGAATTTCAGCGTGACACTCCCAAGAGCCCGGGAAAGCACTCCCTCCCACCATCTCCTCCCCACCCATCGCTGGTCGACAACACTTTCATATATCTTATTCATGAATTACGAGCGGAAATATATTGGGCTGTGACTCTTTAGCAGATGCAAATTAGCAGGGTGTCATGGAGGTTCATTGCCTCTGGATCATTCTTAGGATCTGGCCTTGTGTCTGCTTGCTTGCCTTGTAGCTAGACTTCAGTGGAAAATGCAAAAAACCCCACAAACAAACCCCGAAACAAAACAACACCCCCACAAAAACCTGGGCCCCCCTTAGTCCCACACAAATATTTATGTGCATGTTAAAACACATGCTACTCCTTTTTTATATTTTCTTTCAGTAGATGGCGTTAGACTTGCTGGCCAGAGATTGAGAAAAGCAAGTATCGGTCACATGTATGAATAGTTATAGGAGCTACATCTTGAGCTCTCCCGCACCCGTACTCATCTGGAAAGTGCTTGCTTATGCAGAGAAAAGCAGACAATACTCCATTACCAGTTCAAGCTCAACAGCAAGGCTTGATCAATATTAATATGTGATAAATTCACAGAACAAGTAATTAAAAAGAGTAACTATGAATACTGAGCATAGCTGAGGACACTTTGTTGAACCTGCAACCATTTTTTCTTTATTATGAAGTTATATGAATCGATTAAATTCTTTCTTCTAATTTTTACAATAATTGGTAAAATGTACTTCTCAGTGGAACTGATGTAATGTCCATAAAAGACGCAGTTTGTGGGAAGGCATGCAAAGATATTGATTGATTTCAGTGAATCTGGGGTTTGTCTGTAATCAGTTTTCAATAGACAAGATGAATTATTACCTGAAATGCAATAAAAAAATGAAAATGTTGAAGTATGTGGAAAACCACTACTGTTATATATACGAACACATGGACTGGAATAATCTATTTTATGCAGTCAGTTTTCAAATAAGAGAAATGATGTTGCAAAATGGTATTCATACCTCAGTAGCAGATGTTGATGACACTCACTTGTGCTTACAAGTCCTCTGATCTGTAGATGCAAAAATTAACGGTACAGGTTGGAAATTTCTTAGTCGACTGTTTGCAAATAATTATCTCTTATAACCCTTTTGACTTGCAGCTTGAGATGTAGGTTTCAACATTTCAGTAACTCAAGACCCTAGGTCACTAATTAAAATAAAAACACTTGTTCTATGAGTTTAAAGAAAACTTCACCAAATACATCTAACTCAATTTATCGGATGACTTTTGAGTATACAGCATTTTCTGACAGCTAATTGAAAAACATCTGTGGACACAGACTTGGCAAAAAACTGTTGCTGCCTTCTGTGCAACAATTTTAGGGTTGACAGAGTACTTGTAACACTTGAAGGTTACGCCTACATTAATTGTTTCTTCAACAGGTTCCTCTAGCATACTGTAAGTTAATATTCTCACTGATGGTGGATATACTGATTTATAAATACACTTTTCATCATAGCTAATAATCTTATTAGCTTTTGCACAAGATAATCAGCATTGCAGCAAAAAATTCATGAATTTTATGAGATTGTTGGATTCCTTACTGTCATGGGAGCTGCAGACTGCATGCACTTGGTAATGCATGCATCACCACATGATGACTAATGAGGCAAGGTAAAGAAATCGAAAATTTTTTCATTCCCTCAACATGTATCTGGTGTGTGATGCCAGATGTAAAATCATTGATGTACTTGCCAAGTTTCCAGGATCATGTCATGATTTATTTAAACTTAGACAATCAGGATTAGGTCAATCTTTTGAAAATGGTCAAATTCAAGGAGACTGGTTAATAGATAAGTAGGAGCATTGCTTGTAAATAAAACATTGAATATATATTAAAAATGAAATTATTATTTACAACTTGCGTTTTTTAGGTCACAGTTGTTCTCCTCTGAAGAAACAGCTAATGACTACAGTTCTTAATCCCCAAACTCCATCAGAATGACTTTATAATGAGACACATAAATTCATAAGAGCTATAATTGAAAGAAGGGTGGCATTCTGAGAAAGTAATACAAATGCGTCTCCCAATGTGCAGTGTATTTTATATGAAACAACTGTTTGAATATTTGTGAATCTTCCCTTGTGTTCTGCATACAACGCAATCAGACTGACTGATGTATAATTAATATCTGAGGGAGAGAATGAGATAGCATATCAAAATATAAAGGTATGCTTAGATAATTAAAGTGAGTCTAGTAATATGACTTTCCAGCTTGTTGATACATAGCCAGAAACATTTAGAATGATTGTCTATCATTATAAGAAATCCGGTTTGTTGTCAGTGCATTAAATTTCTTCTCAGAAGATACATATATTTTCTATCAAGTGTATTTTTAAAGATATGTTTCTCACAAAAATGCTTTTTTATGACTATAGCCTTTGGAGACTCAGTACTTACATGATGACATTCTTGTACCCTACATGCAGAGGCATTTGGCTTGCTGAAATAAGAGCAGAAGAATTTATTATCTTTTTAGATGAGATTATGCTTTGACAAATTACTTGATGGGTCATTAACTGGAAGAGACATCTAAGTTGCCATCACCAATTAAAGCAAATTTAGGAATTTCCTGCAAGTTTGTTCTTTTTCCACCAGCTCCTTTATAGCAAGAAGCCATTGAATTCCCTCCAAGGTATTTTTTCTTGCATGATTACAAAGAAGCATTAAAACTGAGATTGACCGCCTTTCACAGAATCACGGAATCACAGAATGGTTGTGATTGGAAGGCACCTCTGGAGGTTATTCTACCCAACCCCACAGCTCAAGCAGGGACACCTAGATCTGGTTGCCCAGGGCCATGTGTAAGGGCTTTTGTGTACCTCCAAGGCTGGGGACTCCACAGCCTCCCTGGTCAACCTGTGCCAGTTCTTGGCCACCCTCACAGTGAAAGAGTATTTCCTGGTGTTCAGATGGAACCTCCTGTGCTTCAGTTTGTGCCAATGCCTCTGGTCCTGTCCCTGAGCACCACGGAAACCACCACCTGGGTCCCTCCTCTGTGCACCCTCCCTTCAGGTGTTTATACACATTAATAAGATTCTCCATGATCCTTCTCTTCTCCAGGCTGAACAGTCCCAGCACTCTCAGCCTTTCCTGACAGGAGAGATGCTCCATCCCTTAATCATCCTCATGGCCCTCTACTGCACTCTCCAGTATGTCCCTGTCTCTCTTGTGCTGGGGACCTCAGAACTGGGCACAGGACTCCAGGTGTGGCCTCACCAGTGCTGGGTAGAGGAGAAGGATCATCTCCCTCAGCCTGCTGGAAATGTTTTGCCTGATTCAGCCTAGAATACCTTTCTTTGCAGTGAGGGCACATTGATGGCTCATGTATGTTGCACCTCTGGAGTTGTTATAACGCTTATCCAAAACATCAGAGAACTGGAGTTAATGAAACTCGTGTTAAAAACATGTCAGTAAATAATATTTCATTGTAACACCTGCACAAGTAAGACTTAGTTTGGGATATCTGGTTGGTTTGGGTGGAGTTCATCTGTTTTCCCACATTCAGGCTGCCCACTGTGTTTGAGGAGACTCCTCAGTTTTTTGACCTTGATATGTTTCAAAGGTCCCAACCACTGCTATTCATTCTTCCTTCTCAGATAAGACACTGTCAAATAAGATTTCCTCACTAGCTTTCTCACTAACTTTATGTGTCTGAATCCACTTATAGTGTCACTGTTGAATCCTCAAATGTAGGAGATTGGCTCTATTTCCTCACCATATTTAGGCTTGTGTAATTAAATTATACATATTTTTCAAAAACCCAAAACCTATAGTGGCTGTATTATATTTATTTTCTTAACAGAGCACAACTGATATGGAGATCCTTTCACGAAATCGAGAATTCAAGCTTACAAGGAGTTGGTTATCATGTTTAAATATTTATAAAATAAATCTATGAAAAAGGTGAGAAACAGGAGCTGTCATTAACACTGTCCACTAAGAAGCGAAACTTACACAGTATCATTTCATGAATCAGTTTCTCCCATTTTTTTTTCCCTTCCATAACAAAGGATGCTTGCATACCTTGGCCATCTTCAAAGAAACCAGGAAGAGTCTCAGCTGTGAAGAGGGGAAGGGGTTTCATTGACCTTCCACTGCTAAATAAACTTAACTCCTACTAGACCTCAAACAAATCCGGTGTCAAGACACCACAAAATCCACTACAAACCAGCCTTTCTGCTTAGGGAGTTCTCTTTTTTTTCAGTGAGGGAGTGAGTTGCAGGGACTCCTAGATTGGATGCGACCTGATCTAGTTGAAGATGTCCATGCTCATTGCTGGGTGACTGGACTAGATGACCTTTAAAGGTCCCTTCCAACCCAAACCACTCTGTAATTCCATGCTCCCCACTTCCAGGGGACCCTTCACTCAGAAGACGTGCTCAGATAGCCTTGTCTGTGCTTCTTTAACAAATGTTTCACTTCAGCACCATCTGTGTAAAAGTCCTGCTAAAACCTTTTTCTCTGGGAGATGAACAGGCAGAAACACTTAAAGTCTCAGAAGAGCTTTGCATAGGTTTTCAGAAATATGAATTGTTCTGCCAATTGTTCTGTCCTATAATTGACTGAATGAGACTAATATCTGTGAGAATGGTGGGGATGAAGAGGGTTGCTTTCCTATTCCTAACACAAGGGGTAGCTTTTCCTTTTTCAGTTACACTGGGTTATGTAAACAGTAAGAAAAGAAAGGGATATATTACTGTAGAAAAAAGCTGTGCAGATGGAACAAGATAGATGAGCCAGCATTTGTATTAAGGGGTGACTGGTCTTTTCAGCTGTTTCTGAATCTTGCCCATTTCTTTTATTTCACAGAGTTTTTCTGTTTTCCATTGGCTTGGGTCAATTCTTGCCATTCATAAATGAGACACTGTTTATAGCCTAACTAGGCTACCCATCTGTAATATGTGGTGTTTGTTAGTATTTTTTTTAATTCACAAACCTTATTTTTCTGTCCTTTCTTTTGATTTGTGTAAGCCAGATAGAAATATCATCTGGTTTAGCTGGTCAGATGTGCATTGGAAACAACTAAGAGCAGAAGAAGTAAAATGATGTTTGTGAAGATCCTATAGCTATGTGTTTATGCCCTCATTACTAATTAATGATAGAATAGAACATGATAGAATAGAGTAGTATAGTTCAACTGGAAGGCACCTACAATGATCATCTAGTCCAACTGTCTATGATGAATATGATATATATATATATATATGATATATATAGTCAAGAGTGGTTGACTTTGCAACCAGACAATTTTCCTATTTACTTGTAATAATAACTTGACTGGTTCTCTTTATAAGCATGGAGTCCTTTCATGAACTTGAAGTCCTTTTGTGAACTCACAGTAAGGTTTTGGCATCTCACAAAACTCAATAGTCATGCTCATTCACATGTAATAAAAATACCTGCTATATTAATGTGGAATTTTCCTTGACTGGCTGTGATTGTGTGAAACATTTTATAGCATGAAATATATTTGTGTATAGATGCTGAAAACTAGAGGAGCACTTTGTTTGAACTCTTGTTACTGTTACAGAAATGTTTAATTAACCTTTGCAGTTAATGTCAATGTTTTTATTACATTCTTCAGCTCCCCCTGGTGCCTAGTGAAAATTCTTGATTTCCTTCACTAAAGAGACTGTGTGAAAAAATGAGGAGTAAGGCAGCTGGCCTTATAGGGTTTCCCCCCACTCAGTGGTAGACAAACAGACCCCAATTTTTAACATTTTGTATAAATAGTACCATCTGTGGTGGACTGGAGTTGCTTTCTGCTGCTTTTGTTTAACTGTCTGCCCCCTCCCTCATGTAAAAGCTATTTTACCCATACTCTGGTCTGTCACTCTCTCTACTGAAGACTATTGCAGTCACAAAAAGCATATTTGTACAGCAATAATTCATAAAAAATTAGAAGAGTCATCATTTAAAAGACATTACCTAAAGTAAATGGAAAGACAGTCTTCAGCTTTGAAATGAACGGCTCCCTTCTCTCTTCCTTCCCCTATTCATTGCACATTCTCCCCAGACCTCATCTTTGGGTTTATTCATGATTTTGTAAATTAATCGGACCAGAGATTCCTATTTTTTTTAAAGAAAAAAACTGGCATGTTTTCTGGCTACATAGAGGACCTAACTTGGATAGTTATAATAGGCTCAATAGATAAAATAGGCTGAATAATTAAAAGAAAAGAGTACAGACACTTGATGACTCTGTAGACTCCTAGCCTGATATTATGTCAAGCTATTGTTTCAAGACCCACTCAGTAATGTTCATAGTTCGTTACTTTTTATTGGTTTTATGAATTGCTTATTGATTTAGGTTCCTGTTTGTATATTGGTGTTAAAAGGTAAAACTATATCACCGGCGCAGCTGCTAGGCTTCATTGGAGTCTCTTCAAAGCTACAGATTAACTGCAGTAGGGGTTCTAATTTGACCTTAAATTAGTCTTGGATAGCTGCATTTCTTCCCCAATGTTCATAGCCTGTGCTTTGACTTGCTCTGTGTACCACCTTCCTACCTTTTCTCTGGATAAAGATACGGAGTCAGGCTGGCATGTTTCATAAAGCACACCTATCACTAAAATAAGGGAAAAGGTAGAACTTATTTTGTATTCTACTTCAATACAAAATGTTATAAAGCATCACCTGCAATCGTAAGTCATGTTTCTGTTTGTATATACATATATTTATAGAAAGAAGTGGGGTTTTATAGCTTTGAAATTGGCTTTGGAAGAGTTGATGTAATACCTGTCCTGCTAACCTTACATAAAGACAGAGTAACCACAAGAACATACAACTTTTAAATTTATGGCACCTTTCAAAACTTAGGAATTCACACTTACCTTTCTTTTTAATATAAAGAAATTTTTAAAAGTCTATGTACCATGCATTTCTAGAAGAATCTCAGAACAAGAACATAAACCTGAGTAAGATATACATAGCTTTATATTAGAGCTAGACTTTTACTGTGCAGTCTGTGCTTTTTCTACTCAGTTCCTAGGACATGGAGACTGATGTTTTTACACATCTCCTCACAAAGAGTACATACTATTAATTTTCATTTGGTGTAAAATTCATATCTACACAGAGTGTGCAAAACAGAATTACTGACTAATGCTGTTAATTACATCTGTAGGTACAAACAAAGTTTACAAGTATTCAGCAGCAGCAGAAAGTTCAATAACTGTTCATAACGACTGAAAGTTGTTTTAAAATATCAGAACATTTTTGCGTATTAATTGAAGATGGTAAGAACTTCAAACAATTTTAGTATTTATATGTCAACTTCATACATTTCTGAACATTTATTCCTTTTCGTATTCCTAGTATAAACATTTTTTTCCACAGAGAAGGAGCATGCATACTTGCTCTGGAAATTTCTCATCTGAGGAATCTCCTCTGAGGACATTCTTTTCACAGCTTCAAACAGTATCAACAAGGGAATCAAGGAAGATAAAATTCAGGAGACAGAGTTTTGTTAAATGGCTGCTGAGATGCATGTATGCGTATAAAACAATTGCTTTCTGAAAACAGAAAAAATGAGCAATAGTCTTTCTGGGTTTTATTTATTGAAATAGTAAGAAGTAGACTTAAGCCTCAAAAAGCAACTAGAAAAGACTAGGTGATTTGTGTAGTTCAAAGGGCAATGCCATGGTTTTTCTTAGAAAATCAGGTGATGGTGATTTTGTGAAAACTCTTAATATTTGTATCAATTCACTTTGGCCTCTAACATTCAAAAAACCAAGGTTATGGTTTTTTTGTTTTCTTGTTTGTTTGTTTTTGTTCATTTGTTTGAGTTTATTTGTGGTTTTTTTGTTTGTTTGGTTGGTTTTTTTTAGTTTTTTCTTCATTAGATCAGTTTGCCAAGTGTTCATGCAGTGTTTCCAGCCCAATATTTACTTAAGTGAGACAAAAATTCAGAGAAAAATTCAACCTGAATTTTTCTTACTTGCTTGAACCATCCATTGCTTTTCAGCTTCATTCACTGAGCTGAGTTTGTGATTTCAGATTTCTGAATACCTGCCACACAACACAATGAATTACAGGTGAATTATATATAGCAGGATGCCAGCAATTTAAAATGAGATACTCAATTCTTAATTAAATGCCTCTTCATAATTTTTTGGAAGTTTGGCATTAAGGAACCAAATACCTTGCCACCCAAAGTAAAAAAAAACCAACAAACCAACCAACCAACCAAACAAACAAAAAACCCAACAACAACAACAAAAAACCCCACGAACAAACAAACAAACAAAAAAACCAACCAAACAAACAAAAAAAAAATCAAAAGCAAAAACAAAAACCAAAAAACCAAAACCCTGGCCATTTTTCCCTCCTGTAATGTGCCCCTGAAACAGAAATCAAAATTCATAATGTCTAATACAGTCAGGGATTAACTGCATTTTTTTAACAGGAATCTGCACTGTTTCACCAACATATCTTCAACTGTTGAGTATTTAAATTACTTGCTAATTAAATTCTATTTTTGAGATGGCTAAACCAAATTTATTTGTATTATAATGAATGCATTGTTTGGCATTTTAGCCCACTGTTTTTAATCAATAACTTTAATACTTACAAGCACAAGTAAGAAGAATAGTATGATAAACATATTTTTGATGCTGTAGGGTACATTTTAAATGTCTAAATAGTAATCAATACTAAGAAATTAGGTATTGACTAAAATACTTTTGTAATAAGTAATTATTGGTTTGCTCTTTTGAAAATTAGACATTTTCACTGTGGGAATAAAGAGTAAATATATGGTCATGAAATTAGACTGTGACCTTTTGATGCAACTTTCTTCTTTCTATGAAATCAGTAGGTTTAAATATGGTTGCACAGCTGTATTATGCTCTAAACATCAATTTTTAATTATTATAAGGTCAAGATTGTAATGTATGTGATTAGCACAACCCTTTGGCATGCTTCTGTTTTTGTTACAGAACCTTCAGCTTTTTCAGGTTACACTCCCAATACTGCTGACTTTCACAACCTGGTGGCATTTTTGGTCACTGTTTCCCAAAGCATTCAATAGCTGTCCAAATGACCTTTTATTAATACCTTTAGTAAAACTTCCAGGGGCTTCAGAAGGAGCTGAGTCTGGTCAGCAATGAACAGTGCTGAAAACTGCCACTGGAAATCACCATTATCATTTTGGGTGTTCTGGCCACTGATTTTGTCCACAGTGCACCACCAGTCCCAGCTGACAGCACTACAGAGGTCTCAGCCTTGAAACTTGCAGCATACAAGCTTACACTATTTTCTGTTTTTTTCTTGCTACTTTTTTAGTTTTCATAGTCAAAATTTATACTTTTTGATAAAAAAGTACCCCTATTTTTATATTAAACTATAGATCTTTTACACTCACACAAAAAAATAGCCATAGGAATATAGGGAATTACTTGGGATATTATCTTTGTTGCTTTTCATTAGTTTTCTAGTGGTAAGAGTTTATCATATCATGACAAGATGTCCCATGTACATTGCCAGAAAAGCAATAAAATGGCTTCTTAGAGCTACTGTGTGCCAACACTTCAGAAACAATCCTCGAATGCACGCTTTGGTGGTGTAGTTCTATCAAGTTTTGCACCGTCAGCTCATTTGGCAAGGAGACCAGGACCACAGTGTGTGGCAAGTGGTAGGCTCAACCTTTCGGCTTTGTCAGAAATTCAGGTGATACGAGAAATACAATGGCATTGGTTTCAAGAAAAGATTCAAATATGTTTTTAACAGAAACATGCCTTTCCCAACACTCCAAAATAATTGAAATGAATGGGACCGAAGTGTTGTGGCAAGAAGTAAGTTAAAAAAAATTAATTATTTTTATTTTTTTTTCCCCCTTATTCCTCCAGCACAGTGTATAACTATGGGAGCTGTACTGAGTTCCTGTAGGACCCACCGATTGCCCTGAGGGCAATACGTGTAGCACGTTTGGTGCCACGATCTGGGGACCTTGCTGGGGATACAGGATTCATCTTTTGTGTAGGACAGCTGGGACAGACAGGGATGGTCAAGGAGAAAGAGGTGTCAGAAGCTGAGCCGACTCCTGTAGCAGCAGCTTTATACTTTTTTAAGAAGAATCAAGGGAATATGGTAATTTCCTTAAACACTTAAAACATGGAATAAGTGTTAGCCTAAAGAATTTATTACTTTTACTGGTTTCAAATATGAAGAAGTATTAGAGTGGCGCTGGTGTATACACTGACCTTCCTTAAATCTGTATTTTTTCACCAGGTTTCTCAGTCCCTGATCAGAATGCCCTAGCGCAGGATGCATCTGACTCTAAACATGTGCATTGTCCATTATGTAATACTGAAATTAATGTCACTTTATTGTCATCTATATAATTAGAGCACTGGTGACTTTGTTTTGGGTAAAATCCAGTGCTTGAAACTCATAACTTCCAATTTTTTTTTTTTTTTGTATGGGGTGATTCCTGTCAAACATGAGTAGCTCAGAGAAGGTAATACATGCTGAGTATGTTGCATTCATAAGTAATGTAAAAACTTGAATTCACAATTCCTACTTAAATGTCACAGCTTACTGCCAGACGATAACCATACTAAAGCTAAATCTCAGCTACCTCTAATGGCTTGCACCAGCATTCATTCTTTATAACTTACAGTGAGCATTTCCATACCAGTTTTTAACAAATTTGAACAAATATGTCAGCCTGGCTTGATGTAATCACAGACAAAATTTTAATGCACAGTGTGGATGTAATTCTCTGCAACACTGCTGACACTGGAGTCAAAAGAGTTACACTTTTTTAACAAGGACCTAGTTCCATTTTTTACAGGGTAAAATTTACAGCAGGCTGTCTCAGCTTCTGTAACATCTATGCGGAGCATATGTGGAGCAAGTTAATTCAGTGTATATACAGTGTGCATCAAAACAAACCCCAGCCTCTCTTTTTCCTCCCCACTCTCTACCGACACCCAAATAAAACCTGAAACCAAATTGCTACCTATTAGGTGACCAGCTTTTAAAAGTTTCTCAAAAGGCTGTGCATCTACTTCTGTGGGCTTGATCAGCACTTTTTGGAAGTGTTTTGTAACAAGGAAATGAAATAGTGAATATAGGCTTTTGCTCTGCATACTTGTACACTGCATCTATCTTGACACTTTTGTGTAAAAAAATCTCTGAATGAGTTACAAATGTAAAAAACCAAAAATCAATCAAGCAATAACAAGTTAGTGATAGCTCGATTTCATACCTAAGAAGGTGCTTTCTGCTGGAGCAGTGTCTGTTAACAAGTTCAGTGTTTCATTTATGCTTCTGTACCGTTTTGAGCTGAACACAAGCAGAAGAGCAGCTGCAGCATAATTCAATAAAGAAACTAATTTACTGAAGAGAGTATACTTGGAAGTGCTGCTGGATGTCATACAGTGCTGTGGTGTATGTACCAAGCAGTCATTGTCCACTATTTCATTTTGTTCAATGTAAGCAGAGAAAATATAAGATGATATTGTAAGATACTGTATTGTATTTACAGAAAGGCAGCCTGAGGGACAACTACAGCCGCCTGCACTATATTTGCCAGCCTTCTATGAAATCCATTTTGCATAATCTAACTTGTATATTATTTTAGATATTTGCAGAGTTAATGTTATGCTTTATTAGCTGTCAATTCAGAATTTATTTTCACTTTTTTAAGAATTAAAGGCATATGAAGTTATTTTGTTTCTGCACTGATAAGACTATTATTTAACTCAGTGGGATCCGTGTCTTTTTGCAGATACAGATGGTCAAAGGATGTATCATGTGAGGCTGTGGCCTTATCACCCTTTTGGAAATGTCTTATAGGCTGCGTACCTTTGAAGAAATATTATCATTATGTTGCCTAAAGAAATGAGAGTTGCATGTGTTGGGATACAGGTTATGAACTTGCATATTCTGCGTGTTTTAAAGCTGAGATATAAACTTAAGCTTTTCGGACTTTTTTTCTCAAAAGGGTATTCTTATAAGGTGCAGGGAACAAACAGGATCACCTTCTGTGATTTCACGGATATGAATAGAGATATTTTTATTTCTAACAAAATTGAGCCCATTCAAACTGGTTCTGAATTAGAATAATCCGATTAAAGTATTTTGCCTGTTACTTTAATTGTCTGTTTATCACAAACAAGTCCCAAACCTGCACTGAAGAAGCAGTGATGTGTGCATGGGAGATGCAATTCCTGAACATTATTGTCCAGAGGACACTGGCCAGATATTGACTGAGATAATGTTATTTTTTTCTTCAGTCTGGGTATGGTTGTAGCTGTCAAACCAAGTCTGATGGCACAGAACCAAACTTGCTCTTTCCATTCAGGACTGAAACCCTTTCTCTGGGAGGGCAGAAAGAGATTAAACTTTATTTATTCGTAAAAGGTGACTTTCTGGTGGCTGTAAAGGAATCTAGTGGAAAGAAATATGACCTTAGCAACTAGCCTGGATGTCTGTAATCCAGTATAAAGCAAACTGTTTTCTGTAGTTTCCAGCAGTCCAATTTTAGCAGGGAAGGATACATTGAAAACCAATATCAACCTGTCATGGTTATCAACCTGATCTTGGCTAAATAGATGAAACCCTCCTTGTGTCATTTGATTTGTGTGAGCTGAAGTGCTTTGCATGGAGAATTGTTTTCTGTTAGTGGTAATTTTGACTTGCAGAATTGCTATACAATGTTATTGAAGAAAGCAGTGTTGCATACTCATCTAAATTTTCCAGGTTAATCTTGAAGCTACATATCAATCACCTGATCTGCAGATGTTGTACGACAGCTGGAGCAACAGGTTTAGAGTAAGGGTTTCTGGTTTCTTTTTTTTTTTTTTTTTTTTTTTTTCCCTTTCTATCACTGGAGCATTAAATGACCTTCCACTAGCCCCAGTACTGCATTATGCAGTGCTCTAGAAATTAGGTGCTTTCCATCCTCACAGAAGCACCAACGCAGCTCACCAGGTATGGCTTCACATAAAGGTATGGCTTGCTTTTCCTCCCATACTTGTCTCCATCTGGCACTCGGGAAATACTTTCTCAATTAAAGAGTTAAGGCAAACATGGGAAGAAAATAATTAAAAGTTTCTGTAGCCGCTAGTAGTCAGTTCGGATTGTTTACTTGCAGGAATCTAAACCTTACCTTGACTTTGGGGATCTGGAGAAATCCAGAAACTAAAAAACACCATTTCAGCAAAATTTCATCAAGAAAAATGGGTTACAACATCAATCTTCCAAGGGACAGGGCTCCTTCACCTCCAAACTGGCACTCTGAAAAGAAATTTATGTGAGTCTGCTCCTGCCCTAATTGTATTTTAAAAATGGTAACAGAACTTTTGGGCTTCATCTTCTAATACTTAAGGTTGTAGCTCTCAATTCAGATTGTGCTGCAGCAAGACAAAGTCTCCATGCCAGCCACAGGTAACACAGAACACGGTCTGTTTCTTTGTGGACATAAAGACTAGATCGAACAGATTATTTATAATCCTATTTTCCCACTGATATGAATATAGGAGCCAGTGTATGGGTTGTCAGCTAGATCTAGCTCTAACACTTTTAATTACATTAGCCATTTTAAAGCACTTTTATTATGTAACATGTAAGAAAAATCCTTGGATCAAAGAATTATAGAAAAAAGGTAGAAAGACTAAGCTTATTTGAGCTCTTCATAAGGGCGAAGATCCAAAGGTTTATTAAAATGGAATTAAAATCTACTGTTTACTGTTGTTTTTTTTTTTTTATTTTTTTTTAATGTAATAAAAATATTATCCACTTGCAGAGGAAATAATCTGCTATTTTTCTTCTGATGTGTATTTATGATTCCAGGGGGTTATGGCTGAACAAGGTGTCTACAAATTAGGCCAAGCTCCTCTTCCAAAGCAAATATTTCTAAAAGAAAGTATACTAAGATGAATAACCCCCAAAATGAAAAGTGTTACAATGAGATAATAATAACAAGGAAGAAGACTGTCAAATTATCACAACACATTTCAGATTTGAAACTTGCATAAAATCAATGAAAGCTTGGATATGACATACAGTATCTTCTCCCATTTAACCAGGAGAAGGTGTTTTGGAAATTGTGATGTGGAAGTGTGTCCTCTATAAACTGTCAGTATTGTACTGAATTGCATCAAAGGTCCCTTTAGTTGTGAGTGCTACAGACTAATTGCAATGTATTGAGCTGAAGTGTAGGTGTCAGAAATGTTTTAAATCAAAATTTGCAGTAGGCACCTTTCTTGAACAAATGCCGAGTGATAGAGGCAGTAGATTTATCCCTAAGGTCAAGGGAGAAGGGATTGGCTTCTGCCTTCCCTAGTTAGATCTAGTCATTAGGTCTGAGATACGGCACCATGCGGTTTGTGGTAGGAATTGCTGTACCAGACCAGACTTCTGTCATGACTGAGGCTGTGGGTATACTAGAGACTTTGGAGAAAGATGGAACAAGTCCACTATGGAAAATTAGAAAATAGCCTGATCACATAAAAAAATCTTTTCTTACTTAAGTTGACACTATATATTTTTTTTTTGTTTTGTTTTCCTACATGGTGGATAGCTAGAAGTATGTCTATGGAGAAATAGGAGTTAAGTGGTTCCTACTGTGAAATACACTCAGTCTAAAAGGACAAGAAAAACAAAGAATTAATGAAGGAGATACTCCCCAAGCCTATGGTACAGCTTGTCTTTTTTTCCAATTTTTTTTTTTTTCCAGAGGCAGCTGTCCGAGCTATTTGAGCATCAAATAGCAATATCCTATGCAGCGTGTTCTGGTGAGTGTGAAGGGCATCAATGTGCTGCAAGTCAGGGCGTCCTTCACAGGAATACCCTACACTCAGGGGGGTCCAGGTACAAATTATACTTGTCTGGTACAAATTATACTTGTCTGCAGCAGCTGTGAATTATCGCTTGACTGTATGTTTGACTACAAAAATAGTTCAGTCTTCTCAAGTTTAATACTTTAAAATTTCCCATTATTTTCATATTTCCCATTATTGTCCTCCAACATTGCCGTATCAATTAATTTACTCTAGGCTCCCACATTTAGGCCATTTTGAAGCTGAATATGACTTTATTCCCCATATAAAACTACGTCACAAGAGGCATAAAATACATAAGAAAAAGGTGAATTTGTGTTCATCAGGGTTTAATCATGGTGCTTGCTGTTCTTGTTCAATGTTGTTTGCTTCCAGCACATACGAACTGACTCTGTTGCATCTGAAGGCCACTGTGACCCCACAGATGAGTTTCTTTCCAGCACCAAGGTTGCAGGGAACTTGGAGACTGCAGGAAGAAGTCAAGGTGGTTATTCACAAAGGCCAGAGCAAGCAGTTAAAAAGCAGTAAGACTCCTTTGACACGGAGTATTTTAAGGACAGTGAAAAAAAAAAAAAGGCAAACCATAATGGTATTCAATGTAATGTCCCTTTGTGCTGGAAGACAAATGTTGTTTTCCCATAAAAGAAGTGAACTAAGACCTAAAAACTTCTCTGTAGAGTTTCCCTGCACTAGGGAAAATATGATTCTGGTAATTTGCAACGAGTTTTTGTCACTTTGGTTGCGATTTCTTATAAGGAGAATAAAAAACCAGTGGGGATTATGAAGGAATTCTGTGGTCTCCAAACACTGTCAAAATAAATCGAATTTCTGCATTGCACACTAAGGCACAGCTGGGACTCTACTCTTTACTGGCAGCTCTCACTATTTTTTTTTTTTTTTTTTTAGTTATTGTTCTAAAAATGTAGTGTCCTAAGTCGAGTAACTTAGATCATATGTTTAGAAGAAAAAAGAGTTTATGATACAAGGAAAAGTGCACTGAAAAGGGAAAATGTTTTACATGTTCCTTACTGTGAAAAATTAGCTTTATGGGAAAAAACCCCATCCTAAATATTTTTGCTCTTTCACAGAAAAAAGGGTGTTTTAATTTCTATGATTCTCAGTAGAGTTTTGAGTATGTACCCATTCCTGACCTGATGAAAGAGCCTTCCTGTCTTCTTGATTATTTGTATGATCTGTGAAGCAACTTAAAATGTGTCATGTCACTTTCCCTTGTGAACACTATTTGTCACACCCTTTGTCTTACCTTTGTTTCTTTATCTGTCACTAAGAGTGGGCTAATTGTTCCTGAAGAATGAAAATAATTAATGTCAGCTGCTCTATGCAAAGGCCCTTTTAACTTTCCATAGGAAGACTGGTGTCCCCTCAGCCCCTTGCTTGTTGGATCAACACCATAAATCTGTTGATTTAAAAATTGCTGGCAGCAAATCTAGGAGACCAACCCGCAGTTCTCCTCCAAAGAAGGTAGGTGTGGAGCACTGGTGTTCACTTCTCCTTGGGCTGACAGTGTACATGGTGGAGATTTAACCCTTCTCCTGCCCCAGAGACATGAGTACTCACAGTCTTGAAAACCCAGGTCAACAGTCCTTGACCTGCCCAGTGGTATGTGTTTGTGCTTATAGAACTGTTTACTTCAGCAGAGTTTTACATGTAAATGCTACTTAACAGGAATGAAAATTGACAGATTGAAACTTCTAAAATCCTTAATCGAAGCAAGAAAGGATTTTGTTGTCCCTTTCCTTTTCACTTTGCAGTATATTTATTCAGTCTGGAGTGATTTTATTACTTTAAATTTACGTCTTATGTGTTGTCAAACATTAACTGACTGAAGAACTTGTTGCCTTGAAATCTAACAATTTCCACCTAATACTTTGTTACCTGCGCACCTGCACTCTTCCATGTGTAAGTGTATAGTCTTTCTGGTATTCAGCAAGAGAATGGAAAAGCAAAATTTTAATGTTAAACTTATTGGTTTATTATTCTTTGATAGCTTTAAGCATCTATGCTTTGCTGCAGCCTAATGTAAAGACAAGTTTTAATGTAGGTTGGTTATTCCAATCATGTATTGGATAGTGTTTGAAAGAGCTTTACAAGCACAAATTGTTTTTCTTGCAATTGTCTAAGAAATAAATGCAGTAGTTTTCTGTGAATAATAAATAAAAAAGACTATATAATATACAGAGGAAAATAATGAAAAGAGCTTCTTTGCTTAGAGAAGCCTGCTGTGCAGTTCAGATTGTTTTAAAAGCAAATTGTGGAGCTCAGCAATTGCATTATCCAATTAGGGATGCCTGTGTCCATCTCAGTATACCAAAGACAGAAAAAACTGCTCCTGCTTGTGCAGTACTGTTTTTAGTGAGGAATTTTCCTCCAATTTCTTTATTTCGCAATATTTACTTGTATTTCTTCCCCCCCCCAGGCATCTTTAACTTGTGGTAGAAATTATTTTGTATCTTCCAGTTGCTTTCCACAACAATTAGTTCTCTGGTAGTACCTAAAATGATGCTTGTTTGCTAATTCCAGTGGTGTCTGAAGGAGGCAAGAATGGCCTTCTGAGCTGTTAGACTTTGAAATGAAATAGTAAATCAACTGCTGATAAGACATATATATCATATTAAACACAGGGAATCCACCAGAAAATCATTACACTAAAAAGCGACAATTTTGATTGATTAAAATGGTATGGGCTGGATAGTGTTAAATCATAGTGAGTGATGTGACATTACAATTTTACATATCATATTTCTGTCAAGACAATGAAGGTAAAAGGCATTGTCATCAGATGATAGCGGACAATAAGGGGAATCCTGATGTTAGATTTATTACTTGGTTTAGATTTAGAAAGAAGTAATTCTTGTCTTGTGCCACTTATCAAATGACTGTAAATTTAGTGATGATGTAAAATTCGAAGGCAGAGCCACTTATAGTTTTGACAAAGTGCCAGCTATAAAGTATTTACTGTTCTCAGTGGTTCTGCCTTGCACACTTAAATATTTATCAGAAACATGAACTCTTCTGATAAATGTTTCTGATCTTTGCTGTGGATTTTTTTTAACATTTAGATTTTTCATCACAAGCTGATCTCCCGTATTTCACAATAGTAACAATCTTTTGCCTTGTTTTATATTAAAAGGACAAAAATACATTATTTTTTGGTAAAGCACATTCTCAGCATATTTATTTCTTAGAATATGAAGTGCATAATATTTACAAGACTGCATTCCTTTCGGTTTTGATGACCATTTATAGAGATAATTGGTGTCATGAATCCTAAGGACAGTCATAACTCATGTGTGCTTTTCGATGCAGCAGTCACAGAGCCTTGTCACTGCTCGTGTGCTCCTATTGCCTCCCGCTGATAGGTTAAACTTTTTATCATATTGTTATTCTGTTGACTATCTATATTTGTGGCTGGAAGGCCACCGTCACACCTGTATTTGTCACCTGTGGCTCTTATCCTCTACTGAACTGGCTGCCCCAAGGAGCTCACAAAGCAAGAGACGTGGTGGGCAAGTGGTGGTTGTGTGTGTCTGATGGAGCCCCTCGAGGCTTTGCTTGCTTTTAATATCATTACTTCGGAGTTAGAGGAGTGAGACGAGGTGAAAACAACCCAGATATTGAATATCACTGCAGACCCCTGGTCAACGGCAGAAATGCATAAAAAGAAGCAAGGGCAAAAGCTGAAAATGTTTGCCATCACACCTGCCTTCTCAAGTTCCGCCTGTGTCTTGCGCTGCTGAGTGGAACGCCGTGCATTAAATTATGCTAACTCCCAAATTGGTTTGGGGTACGAAAAGCAATGGCCTAATTTTGGCTTCATTGTGGTGGCGATCTCCCTCCTCCACCTCCCCCTCTCCCCAACCCCCTTCCCCCCCCCCCCGCCTCCCCTTTCAAGATTTCATTACTGGTTTAGCGCAGGATATAAGTGACAGACCATTGCCTTTTATACCAAATGACTACAAAAGTATTTAGCTGCAGAGGATTAATTTTTTCACATTCATGGTCAGGGAATGTGAGACTGACTTACATTAAATTTCCCATGCCATTTGGCTTTCTGAGGCCTGTGCAGTGAAAATAAAAAAGTTTCCATGGCCTGGATGAATTTCTGATGAATAGATAAGGCTGGGTGCGGAGCAGAGATCTGTGACCCTCTGCAGCTTGCAGTCAGCCACTCCACAGCTTCTTTGACATCAAAGGTTGCAGATTGTTGTGAATGAATAGAGCCCTTGCAAATCGCGTCTGCTAAACACAGAAGAGCTGGGTAGCCGTCATCTTAAAAAACTAAGAGTTTGTGAATTGGGGCAGATTATTAAGGCCTTCTTAAGGTACCTCGGCAGCCTAAATCCGTGGAAACTCTAGCCGAACGTTAGCTCCTCTCTTACAGGCTTCTTTTCTTTCCTCAGACATCCAGTGGACGCAGATAGACACGCACTTCATTAAAAGGGAAAACAATAAGGGCACCTCATAATTAAAACTACTGAGCTTTGCAATCTACAGAGTGCTGGAGAAACATTCAAATTTCCTGTAGGAGCCGCAAAATTTTAAAATGACAACCGCACCTCCAGATATTTTTATTTTTGAAAGTAGTTTTAGAAAGCTAGCATTTTCTGTTGCTTCATAGAAGTTTTCTTTTCCTCCTGTGTTGTCTGATTACTCTTAAAAGCTTGTTTGTCACAAACATGCTTCAAGGTTGTTACAGGCCTATCCTTGGAGGGCTATAATTGAGGTCTTTGTGACCCTGTAGCAAGAATTTAAGGGTTTTTGAGCATTCTGGTGGCCTGCCTGTACTTTGCCTATTCTGACCGGTACGTTTTGGATTCAAACAGAACACTCATTCTGTCACCAATGTGAATGAAGATATTCCTGAATTTAAAAAAAAAAAAAAAAAAAAAAAGTGTATTTTCTATAATAGACTGTCATGAAGTTTTTTATTCCATTCCTGACTATTTTATGCAGAACCACATGAAAAAAAAAAAAAAAAGAAGAAAAACAAATCAAAATGAATGTGCTTCTTTTGCTACGATCAGTGCCAGTTCTTCCAAAGTTTTAAATGGGGAAGAAGTTGGGTCTTTTTGCTCATGAACATGCACTCTGAAAGTTCTCATTTCTGATTAGTTGCTCAAAGCAAATGCTCTTCGCTCAGCTCCATGCTGTTGTATGAATTGCATCTGATCTCGGGTGCATCGCCTATGCCAGTTTGCAGTTCTGACAGCTTTTTAGAGGAAAAAAAAAAAAAAAAAAAAAAGAATACACACTGGCACCCCGTCCTCCTCCACCCTTCTTCCGAGGATGAAAATCCGGCTGTTGGGATGCAACTACCGCTGCCGGAGCCGGCTGTCCCGGTGCTCGACGCTGGATGTCACTGCAGGACCGGGGACGTGGCGGGGCCCGGGCTGCCCGCACGCAGCGTGGAAGTGGCGTGGATTTTCCTGCCTTGGAGCTGCTGAATTCCAGGACACGCCAAACGCAACAAAAAGCATTCTTTCCTATAGAAACAATCTTCCTGATTTGCACTGTAAGAGAACTGCTTTCTTTAGGTCCCGGAGCCTTTTAGAGCGGTCGCTCAGGTAAAATCAAAAGTACAAATTATGGGATGCTAGTGTGTTTATTTACTATTGTGTTCCATACAGTCAAATACAAGATTTGGGGCTTCGTTAATTTTTAAACTTCATCTACAGTTTTTTACCAAAAGTAAAATAAGCAGAACTCAGCTTGGAACATTTATTTTAATTTTAATATTTTATTTTATTTTATTATTTTATTTTATTTTATTTTATTTTATTTTATTTTATTTTATTTTATTTTTAATTTTTTTATTTATTTTATTTTTTATTTTAAATTTTTTTTCCCCCACATATTCTCCACTTTTCACGCCTTCATGCATCTTTTCTATCTATATTTCTCATCACCAAAACTCACTTTCACTCACTTTTTAGGCACTTTTTCAGTATTGAAAAAACCTTCTTCACCCTTTTCTACTTTCCTAACTCTTCCCTTTTCTCCTCATGTTCTGTTTCTGGATGCAACATGACCTTTAGACTTTGTTTGTTTTTTTTTTTTTTTTTTTTTTAAGCCAGATTCTCTTTTCTGTCATGTTCCTCTTCACTCTGTTGTGTTAAACATTTTACTCTGCCCACCTTTTTCCATGGTTCATCCAACTGCAATCTCCCTTCCTCTTCCTCCCCCCTCGCTTTTCTTTTCCTATCTTAGTCCCGCTTTTTGTTCTGCCTGAATGTCATCTTTTCTCATTATTTTTCTTACCTGTTTTGTCCCTTTATTCTTCTGTCTCGGTCAGTTGAACTCTCCCCATCCTTACTGCACACCTCTTTGAAAAAGTACATGTGTACTTTTGGACTCTTTATTTTTCTCATCAGTTCAGGGACAAGGGGAAAAGGACATGCAATGACAGACCACTGCCTGGCTAACAATTTTTGCCACTGCATCTAGATCTGACTTTGGCTGCAGTTAGGTACTGCAAAGTTGTGGTTTCAAGTATAGGTGGTAGAATAATGTATAACAACTGGAACTGTGAATTCAGTCTCCTTTGCTTACTGGCTTCCTTTCTAAGCTGATTCTGGCTTTCTGTCAAATACTTTTTTATTCCTTGTTTTAAACTGTGGAGTTTATATAGGAACATATATCATGTATGCACCAAATGAATTAATTCAATTTAGGTGGTTGAAACTGAATACTCAGTAGGCATCAGAGTGAACATATGACACACAGACAGGTGATAAGGGCAGGGACATGCAGTTATGAGTGGAAAAATGCTTCTTCAAAAGATTTCATACCACTCTCAGAACTGATTTCTCAGTTCTGAGCCTCATTTAAGAAATATAAAGTACCTTCAAAAGACCTAAGCCTGGAAGCTGAAATTTCAAACTCAAATGGAGGCTAACAGTGTGTAAGTAAACACGAACCTTGGCTTTACAGCCTCTTACCTATGTTCCAATGATCTCTTCCCTTGCTAACACCTTTCTATGCTGCAAGTGCTAACCAGTTCTCTTTCAAGCTGATTAATCAGTGTTATAGTCAAGAGTCTAAACTAATAAAAATTATTTCTAATATCTGCTCAGCATGGATTTTATTGTTTCTCATGATATCTGGTAGAGAAAGTTCAAGCCTGAAAGCTAGCACATTATTTCCAAACATACCAAATCATTAGGCCAAATCCCCCTACAACCTTGGTTATCTTCATTTTAGACCATCATTGCTACAATACCACTAATATTTTCTAATTTCTAACTTCACATAGAAGAGTTTGGACATAATCTTTTATGACTACAGGCTCTTTGCTGAATTTTTCATTTTAGCTATTTGTTCTTTATTAATTGGGTTTGCTGATTAGCCTCTAGCACAAGGCATTGTTTTTGCTCACCCGCCAGACAACCGATCAGACAATGAAAGATAATGCGCACAAATAATTCAGCAGTGCTCATAGAGCGGGCGAGTGAGTTGCACCACATAACGGTACGGCTCCATTCCCATCCCGTTTGAAGACTTAATGGGTGAACACCTCCTTCTCTTCCTTTGTCGTGCCCCTCAATGAAAAGCATTGCAGCTCTTCGGCTTCTTGTCATTCATGTAAATGTTTTTAGCTCAAAGGAGAAGTTTTTTTTTGGCATTGACAGAGTGTATCAGAAGAGCCTTTGTTAGGGTGGGGATACTGGACCAGACAGAAGCTACAGTCGTCTGTATGAGAGTATGAACTGCAGTATGGAATAAATTGCCCACTCAAGCTGAAATAGTCAATGCTAAGCTTGTGTCCTGAAACCCAATGCTTTTCCTCCTTCCAGCAATCTTTCCCTTAATGTGTATTATGGTGGCCCTTGATGGTTTTATAAACCATTTAAATATTAACTTTTTCAACTCCTGGCAACATCATCTGCCACTATTCAATCAGCCCTATCTTCCAGGTGGGTTGTCCTTGAAGTTTGGTGGTACAGATGTGACAGCTGTCTACCATTGAACTACATTTTTTGGGCACTCTAGCAACCACCCCACGTCGAGCACTGCTGCATGGCGAACGGTGTACACGCTCAACTGAATGTTAAATGAAATTAAGGTTCCGTATTTTAAGTGTTTCTGATTAGCGCCATGATGTAGCCCAAAGAGTCTCAAAGGCAGTTGCCAGTGAAGTAAACCTATCTTAATTAATATATTGCAGGTAGACCAACTGCAAATTTGGATTACACTGGGAGCATACTTTTTGATGTACTAGACTCATAAAACGTTAATGGGACTATGCAGGGGCTGGCGTATTCCCACCTGCTGCTCTCTCTCTTCTCTCAGCAGGCTGCTAGCCACCCGTAATTAAGGCAAATAAACTCCACTTTCTATGGCATTGTTTTAGGTGTGTTTGTTGCTGCTGAAGCAGCGTGGTGTGGTTGGGTGGGACTCGGCGGAGAAACCGGATCAGGCACTGCAAGACATAAGGATGGAAGACATAGCTTACCCTTAGCTCAGGACACCTTGACGCGCAACTACGAGGCAAATTCAGAAGAGAGGTTAAAAGGACATGACAAGCCTCCTCTAGCTGTGAAGCAGCCCCCTTTCCTCTTCCCCCCCACCTCTTTTTCTTTCTTTCTCTCCCTCCCTCCCTCCCTCTTGCTCTGGCTCCCCTCCCCAGCCTGCAGCTGGTAACAGTTTATGGGGCACGTTGCTGTGTTAATACCTTGTTAAGGCTGTTTCAGCTGCTGGGTCTTTGCGAGGTCAGTGTCAGGACTGTTTTACCGTGAACCCTTGATGTGCAGGGTAAAGCCGGGGACAGGTAGAGCTTCCCCCCTCTCACACCGCGGGGAGCCGAGCTGCCGCAGGCACCCCCTCCCGCAGCGCCGCGCCGCTGGCAGCGCGAGCAATAAAAAATAATATGTTTCTGGTCAAAAGTAATTAGGGCAACTTAAAGAAGCACTTATATTAATGGACTAGACATAACATCACCCAGCATTGCCGGGTATTTCTCAATTCAGCTTGGTAAGGCTGCAGGTGTTAAAGAGCTGTTGAATGCTGTTGTCTGTGCAATTCTGGCATGTAGCAAAAATCATTCTGCAGCTCGTAAAGTAAAAGTGAAAATAGGAGCATGTGATTAAAAATGTAGAATGTTAGTATAGTTGGACTTCTGGCATTACCTCACTGGTGTCTGAGTCTGCCGGGCTTCTCGCACAAACAGGTAGTATTAGGGGTATGCCAATAGCTGGGTTTGAAAAGGCAGGATTGAGGTGCCATTTCTCAGTTTAAGAAAATATTTTCTATTTTGTAATAGAAGTTGTTCGAAAAAATATATATTGCTTAGACGGTGACAAAGAAAGAAAAGAAAAATCTACTTAAGAGGCCAAATGCAAAAAACGCTCCACTTTGCATTCGTAGTATTTCTAGCACAGAGGGGAAAAAAAGGTGACTCAAAGCACAGCATTTTCCGTTCTTTCTTTTTCTGGTTAGTTTTAACACGCAGGTTGAGTGGTCAATTTTTGCACTCAATTGGTTGCGAGGTTAATCATAGGCCAGCCGTATTTATGATTTTGTAATACCAGCTTTATTCACTGGCTCTGCCTACATTTTTTAAGGAAAAATTTTTAAGGAAAATTAATTTTCATTAGTTATTCATTAACGAGGAATACATGAGAAGCAGTGTAACATTTATATCCTGTTCAGTGTATGCACACATATCCTGAAAGATACAAATGCAACCAATACCCAAAAGTAGGGAACAGGATCTCTGAAAGTTTTCTACTGGATCTATTTTTAATTGTCATATGAATCAGTATTTGACTTTCAGAAATGGAACTGGGAATATAGCTCAGATATAGTCACATATTTTACAAATTTATATTTCCCTCTCAGTTTCCTAACTTCATGTTTGTTTATTGAAGCTGCTTTATTTCATCACGAGTGTCCCAGCTATGCATATCATAGGTTCATGAGAACAGAAAGGTGTAATTGCCTTTAATATGAACATAATGTAATCCTTCACTTTCTGCTAAATACACGTGAGATGTAAGTTAAATTTGGCAGCAAAAATACAATCCTGACCTAGACCCTGTGAGGAAAAGGCAAATTCTGAAAGATAAGCCTGGCAGTGTCCTCTGAACCCCTGCAGATGTCGGCTTAAATGCTCTGTAATCAAAATATATTCTGCTTCTAGGGATGGGCAAACAAAATGCTGAAATTTGCTGAACAGCATGAACATCAGCAGTACTGGGCAATCTCAACTAGAAAGCATTTGGTTACTGGATATCTCAAGCACGCACGCCAAAACAAGGTTACAGGAGGTTTTAAGTCTCATGAATCTCATCGGAAATTAACAGGGGAAAATCATTATTTTCGTGGTATCAAGAAGCTAGGAATTGCACTAAATTCTAGTGCTCCCTATGATAGTCCATTCGGAGATGTAAGAGGGGGGATTAGGCAGAGAAATCCTGCTAGTTTTTCTCCTTGTTGATCGAATTGTTAGCACAGGAAGAATGGAAGAGAAACACATATGCCTCAGTAGTACATATTTGACAGGTTGCAGTAAAAATTGATGCTTTCATTCTTCTCTGAGAGTCCATTCAAGCTGTGGTGTTGCTGCTGAACCTAGCTTTCTGTAAATTTAGACATTTGGTACATGTTTTTTTAAAGGAATTTCAGAAGCATGAAGCAAAGCTGTAAATAAAACTTGCATCCCATTTGCAGTGGATCAAGTACCTGCTGCAGATCAAGTAGGTGAATGTGCAAATGATTTGCATTTAGAAGCCTTTTTGGTTATTTATTCATGCCTTTGTATGATTGATACGTGCAAACTAGGCTCATAACTGTACAATTACATTTTTGCAAAGCTGTCTTCTGTCTCTGCCTCTTCTGTGGTTTGGAAGTTAGGGCTTGATGCTATTGTTAGTTACGGTTCAAAAAGACAGGTTTTCTCGTGTTCTGCTTTAGAAAGTGTATATCAGAACAGTGACAAAATACTTCCTTGTACAGTTAGTCTCATCCTGGTGGTCTTTTGTGTATCGCCAGCAGTCTTCCATATCCTTCTCTTGCCAATTCCTCTTCCAGTATTTCTTCTATTGCATGAACATGACCCCATCCGGAGCTATTTAGAACAGTGTGTGGTCCCTCCCTTGTCTATTATCTCTGTACCAGACATGATACTGGATGGGATGAGTGGGAGTAGCTGAAATGGATGAGGATAAAAACTACAGCCAAACACCACAGCACTTTTTGAGACTGGAAATTTAGACTGAAAGAAATGAGGAAGGAGCAAAGTGATGTTCAGAGACCCTCTTTTGTATTTTGGAAGAAAAATTTAAGCCAGCAGCAACTAAAAAGGTAATGCAGAAAGGTGATGAGGAATAAAGTTGATTAAGACCTTAGTAGGCCAAAACGAGTGTCGCTGTTGCCTAAAGTGCTCATCCTTCCCAACCTTCTCATTCAATCAGCAGAGAAGACAGAACTATAGATAACCTCGGTAATAACATCTGTTCAGGATGGATGTCAAAGAATATTAACTGGAGGAGCTGCAAATGCTAAAATAGCTGAGTCCTGCTGGAGGTATGCCAACAAATGATAATGTGGTAGTCTCTTCAAGAATTAATATTCTTCAGGCACTAAGCTGTCCTTGTCTTGTGTATCAGGTCCAGTGGCTAAGATGCTCTATCTCCCAAGACAAGACTGCATCAAGCAGATAGCATGGATGTGGCCAGAGAGGTCAAATAATCACTTTCTGTGCCTTCTCATCAACTTGCTTTCTCTCCTGAATCTGGCAATTAAATATATATATATATATATATATATATATTTAATCTCAGGAATGATCATTTTTATGTTTATTCACTCAGTTGAAATCAGTGATTTTTAGCACAGTTTGAGCATGGTACTTTGGTTACAAACTGGAATGATGCCAATGATATGCTATATTTTTTAACCATGAGCAGAGGAAATGGTTGCTGTTTACCTTCTTTACTGTTATGAAAATTTTACTGGGAAAATTTTGAACTGTTACTAGAATTTGCTTCCTCTGAAACTGATGTAGTGGCACTGACAAAGTTATGATGGTCTTAGGTGATATTAGGAAAGCTCTGGAAAATTATTCGGAACACAAAGGAAGTACAAGAGGTGGACTACTTTTTGAGCATAAAACCGGGAATTGTATGCTTGACTTCTGATTTATTCTCTTTCTACTTTAGAAAATACATTAAAGGATTAGACGTTAAGTCAGTGAGCCTAGATTTCTCTAGAAAGGAGAATGTGTACTGACTAGAGCTAAACAGACACTGGAATTCCTATCCTCTGGAAATTAAAAATAGTACTGTTCAGAACTGCAACAAAAATGACATTTTGAAATTTTCCATGTAATGAAAATTCTGACATTTTGCTTAGAGAAGGTCAGAGTGACATTTCATTGTGAAATACTGAGATTTTTTTCTGAGGCTTTTTGGGTCATCTCCAATCGCCTGCCAGGTAGAAGCCTGATGATCTGGGGGTCCTCTGTAGCACAATGCTACTGGGGTGCCGAGGGCCAAGAGCTTGGATGCGTGGTGTCTGCAGCAGCCTGCCACAAGGCCAGATGGGCCGGGTGGCGGGATGCCAGGCAGATTCTTCTGAGTTTAGCTGGGATTTAGAAACAATCAATGTAATCTCACCAAACATTTTGATTTGGATAAATCAGTATTTTAGAAAATCAGGAAGAAACCCCTAACTGCTTACGTTAGTAAAGGGCTTTGCTATCTGTGAGTAAACAATCTTGTAAACCAGCTAAAGATCCTTATCCTGTCTCATTTCCTGACCATGTTAAACATTATAGAGTCATCATAGAGCGTCTTGGGTTGGAAGGGACCTTAAAGATCACCTAGTTCCACCTCCCTAACCATGGGCAGGGGCACCTTCCACTAGAAGAATATAGCATTGTTTTCTTAAGACAAATAAAGAAGCATGGGCTTTATAATATTTTTACTTTCAAACTGTAGGGTGACTTTCCACTGGCTGAGTCATTCTGTGGCTGAATTATCTCCTCTTGGGCCCTCCATTACCTGTCTTACCCTTTTTTTTTTTTTTTTTTTTTTTTTTTTTGCCAGTTGTGGCATGCAGTATATTTGGGATAATTCCAGAGGTTTAAGAGCCTCTCTTCCCATCTGCTTTCTTGAAACTGTGCAGTCTGAATCAGTACTGCCATCTGGGTAGGAATATGATCTTCTGATGGAATGGAATAATTTTATGTAAAATACAGTGAATACATTATATGAATGGGAGATGGAGATGTCAATGAAAATCTAGCCCCGCCCTTTGATTGGAGGAATCTTTCCTTGGCTAGATCAGCTAAACCATTTCCCATTCAGGTTGTTGGGTATTAAATCAAGCTCTTCCAGTGAGCTGTGCTTTAACTTAGAGTCCTGGAAACTATGAGATGGAAGTTATAAGTGTACAAGAACTGCAGACACGATCTATTTCTGGTGGACTTATACATGCAACATCTCATCAGAGGCAATGTGGTGGTTGCTAGGTGTTACATCCTCTCCAGGACACTGATATCAAATCCCTGATGCTGGTATACAGTAGAATTCTGTTCTGATATGACGCTGAAGTTTTCTGTCTTTTTTGGCACCCTTTTCTTGTCTTTTTGTAAATTGCACTGGAGAAGACTAACTGAATATCCATGTTCTGCCCTCAGAAGCAGTCCCAGAGAACTTCATGCCAGTATATTTTGTGTTGTGTTCCTACCTTTCCTTCCTGCCAGGTAAGGAACCGTGGATGTAGGGCACACTTGATCCCCATAGTACTTGATTCTTCTAGTCCCATGGCAGAAATGTGCCTAACATTTCCAAGAACCAAGTTACATTTTAGCCCATGAGTGAAGATGAAATGTATGGAAACAAATGCTTGTTCTGGTCCAGACCTTTGATAGTCCAGGAGACTGATCTCAGTGTACCTGATTTAGACTATCATACAACAGCTAAGCTTCACTAGGAGGACCAGGTATCTTTGTGAACAAAATGAATACTTCCATTCTCCAACTTCCATGATTTTTTGGGGGTGAAATTAATGCTAATAAAGGTCTTCTAAATTATTTTGGTAAAAAACATTATAATATAGATAAGCTCCAGAGAAGTATTTAATAGCAAATTAAACCCCTAGTTTTTTGCTGAAATAATTTTTTTATGTTTCTATTATCTATATACATTCTAAAACTGTCTCTGTTATATTGTGGTACTTCAACGTTTTCAAAATTCTTTGTTATTTCATATATATAACACGTCTTATATAAAATTAGATTTATTGATGGGGAGATTAATTGGCAATAGTTTAGCTTGATTACCCTAGTCTGGCAAGTAACAGTCTCTTCTGGCTATTGATTATATAATGACCCAAATAATCTTATTTAGGTATTTCTTTTGCTTCTAAGGATATGTAACTCAAGGGACATCTGCAGTAATTTTGCAGATTGTGACTTTGCTGTCTTCATAGAATATGCTTTAAGAAGTTCTGAGTCAAACCACTGGAGAAATTTTAAGGAATTGCAAAGTTATGTGATAAAAAATTTTTCTTTCTTTAACCAGCCTTATTTAAATTAACTGAAGAATAAGAATTGAAAATAAATCATGGAGGAGAAGTAAGATAGAGCTAACAAAAATATTATGAGTGGAAAATAAGGGATGGTGGGGAGACATCCCCTCCCCTCCAATTATGTCAAAATAGTTATTTACACTGGCCTTTTATATTTTCACAATGAAATTAGTAGCACTTACCCAGAAAACTGAAGGAGAACTCAGCTCGTTACCAAAAACCAAAATAGCTTTGCATTCATTTGTGCATCACTTTCTACTTAAGAGAGATGTAAGAATGCTTCTGGAGTTGTAATATAGTCATTTTGTTTTCTGTCACCCTGCCTAAAAATACACCAGACTATTCTTCAACAAAAAATAAATCAAGCAAACAAATGAAAAAAATCCCATTGCCGTTTTCAGAGAAGCCTCATTGATTAGTTTTAGGTATCTCTGAAGCAAAGAGATCTTGCACAAACGTTACCTCATTGTGCCTATGGGCTGGCTATTCAAGTAGAACAAGGTAAAACAAGAAAACAAAACAATTTACAGTGCAGGAATTGATTTCTGGAACTGCACACATGCATTCCCTTGTGCTTCCTGGGGAAGAGGTGAGAAGTCTCCTTTGGTAACTCAAAGACCTGTGCGTAGGCTGCTTTGATAGCACTACTGACTTTGGTGAATCGGGATCCACAGAAACCTCAGCTCCCTTTCAACTCCCTTGAGCTGCAGAAACCTGTTGGGTAGTTCTGCTGGAGCACATTTGCTCTATGATATCTGCGAAAGCTATTTAGAGCTACAAGGGAAATTACAGCTGGTGACTAGAGGTTTGAAGGAGAAAGTGTCTGTTACCCAGATATATAAATCCTTCTTCCATTCTCGCAGAGGAGGTGACTTTCTGACCAGGAACTGGAGCAGCTGTTCCCCGTCCAGTTACAGCATGGGAAGAGCAGCCTTGTGAGGGTGCCCAGGATTCCTGGAGAGTGACTTCAGAGCTGGCTGGCTCCGAGCTGAGCATCTGCCCAAAGAGTCCCAAAAGCTGGAGCGCTGTAATCTGCTTCTCACTTACAAACCCAGTTAATCCTTCATCAACCTTCCTTTAGTCAAGCAACATTGCTATGCTCCAGAGCATTTAAATAAAAATTTAAATAAAAATCCTGACTGCTTAGTAATTTCATTAACCCATTTACCCTCCTGCGAGGGATGTGAGGGGGTTGATAGAAGAAGGGAGAAGAGGATGCTGCTGTTGCTCCTGGAGATTATAATTTATAGGCAGTACAGAATGAGCCCGTAATTAAAATAGGGTAAATTCTGCGGGTGTCAGATTAATGGTTTTGAACATGTAATACGATAGATGGTGAACCATGGAGGTGTGTGCTTTGTGGTGGGATGTCTGCCCAAAATCACTCACTCCTGGAATCCATTATGGGACTTCAACAAAAAATAACCAAAACCCAGGAACCATAGAATCACAGAATGGTTTATGTTGAGATGGGTCTTAAAGTCCCTCCCGTGCCCCCCCCTGCCCCAGGCAGGGCCCCCTTCCCCCAGCCCAGGGGGCTCCCAGCCCCGTCCAACCTGGCCTTGAACCCTTCCAGGGAGGGGGCAGCCACAGCTGCTCTGGGCAACTTCTTCCAGTGTAATGGGCAGATGTGCAACAGAACCCTCTCATGAGTTTCAGTCCTCTCTTCTGCTTGTAATCACATTTTAGAGAGAGTGGGAGTTAAAAAAATATAGCAGGTTGGCCACCTCAATTTTATTTTCCTCTTCCCGAGTGTTTTCTGAAGGTAATGGTTCTGTCTTACTCTCTTTGAAGAAATCACAATGTAGAGGAGATTTTACTGAAAGTATTTGAAGTTAGTCTGACCTTCTCGTGAAGGAGTTTCATATTTGAAGACTGGCTGGCTGTTCTTGGAGTGATCTGGGAGTGTAATCTGGAGCAGCTTCCATCTGTTGTTGCTGCTAATGTTCAGTAACTATTAGAAAAATCTTTCTTCTTGACCGAAAACGCCACCATTGTTTACTTGACATTGGACACAATAAATGGCCACCAAGTGAATACCCATGGTGATTCAGTAAGGAATATTAAAGCTGCTATTTTAGCATTGTTTTTTATTCTGATGGCAAAAGCAAATATGAATATTTTCAGTGCTGAGACATCACTAGTGATCTAAAGGCTACAGGACTTTTATTTGCTCTCTATGACAGCCTAGAAAGGGTCAGATTTAGTAGGAGTAGGAGTTAAAAAAAAGTGTGGAAGAGGGAGAGAAAATTGCATGAACTCCAAATGGCTATCATTCAAATTATTTTGACAGTAACCCAGACTGGGTAGAAGATACGCAAAAGAAAAGACTTCCTTACACAGAGGAGCTGATTTCTTGCAGAGAACAGATTACATGATTCCTAGAAGGTTTGAATTATGATAATTCACCATCAGACAAAATATCTGAAGTTCTTTTTAGTGTTATAAAGAATTCTGCACAAAAGCATAAAACTTAAAATGGAAGAAATTTGCCTTCTGTTTCCAAGATAAGAATGTTCCTGAAAAGCTTATATTATATATTTATTAGCAGAGAGTTCACAGATGGCTTGCCTAGCAGTTCACTTTGCAGACACACATTGCTGACTTCATGAGCTAATAGAAAGAAAACCCTTTTTCTGCATACCTAGCCTATAGTGGTTAGATTTACTAGAGAATGATGCACATAATCCCCATATATAAACCAGTCAAGGGATATTTTCTGCAAGCTTAAGTGCCTCATATGATTTTTCTTTCTTTTTTCTTTCCCCAACCGAAGGGTAGTAACTTTGGCTTAGAAGATTACTGAGCTTTGTGTTCTAGTTCTTGCCATTAATTCATTCCAGAACTGGTAAAATGCAGGGTGCTGGTATGTATTTTTCTCTCCAAGTCTTCAGTGAATGAATGTCCTCTTCTCTACATCAGAAGCTATAGTCTCAGCAAGGATGTTCCTCATCGCACTGGGAGAAGTAAATACTGGAGTACATGATTTAGTTTGTCATACTTCCCTGTTTGTCTGAAAAAAGCAGAGGCATCCATGCTGTATTTTAGGGCCAGATCACCAGCTGGAATAAATCAGCATAGCTCTGGTGCCTTCACGTGGTTTCAAATGACACAAGTGGTAGTCCTTGAAACAAACAGAAACCGGATTTGTTGCACATCAATTCTATAGTACTGAGAGAAAATAATAGATGCAGAAGGTAATATGCTGATGAGGAGACAAAAGAAAGGTCTTTAAGTTTGCATGGTTATCTTAGGAGCTATCAGACACATCTGATGCAGAACCATTTTTTGAGTAGTATGAGTTTTTCACTTTAACTGGAGCTATTATTTGCAGACAAAAGTTTTGCTAATGGAGGAGGGGAAAAAGGTGTGATGTGTCATATCAGAAGGAGATAAGGACCTTTATAAAAGAAAGCATAGAAGGACAGAAGCATAATTAAACTGGTCTGACTGTGGAGGTCATGATAGAATAACAGGTATCAAAGGATGCAAAAGCAGAGAAGCGTTGGCATGGTGACTGGAAGGCACTTTAGTATTAAATATAGTACATTTCAGATGAAAACAGAATAGCAGTCTGATCACAAATAGTGCTGGATTCTCACAATACCAAAATATAAATGAAAACCTTGGTCTTCTGCTGTACTAAATAAAAATTTTGTTTTCAGCTCGATATAACTTTTTGTAATTTTATAGGTTTTGAGGCTTATAGTGACTACTGTTACCTCTTGTATATCACAGGGCATTGCTTTTCACCAGTTTACTCTTACTGGTTTCACTTACGGTTGTTTTAAAAGGTAGACACCTGTTTTCTTTTAAACCATCCTGATTGTTATTGTCATATTGTTGTGCCTAGTTAGAAGATGCTGTGCTCCATCCTCCAATTTGTATGGTATTTCAGTGATCTCTGAAGACCAGTGAGCAGTTAGGTAAAAAAACAAACTTTAGTACAAATGTTTTATATCCTGGTTTTCGTTGTTTCTAAACAGTATTTTGAAAATAGTTGTTTATAGCTCTGATGACTTTGAAAGCTTTGTTTTCTTAAAGGACATGCATGATGAAATAGAGAACTGTTCATCCATCTGTGAACCATAAAAAAGAAAATTGGCAAAACGAGAAAATCTCTCTCTTACCTGATATCCGTTCTCAATGGTCTTCATAAATTTACTGAAAGTCTGGTTGGGAGCCAAAGCCTGTGATGTGTTATCTGCACCAAACTGTTTTATTTCAAACCAGGACCGCCTAGTCAATCAAGTTTAGGAGTGCATTTTAAGTGAGTGGGCACTCAAGCTACCCAGGTGTTCACTGACTATTGTTACAGTAAAGTTCAGCTATAAAAAAAGTAGTCTTATCTAGGCAGATTTTGGGATCCTTGTGTGTGTTATTGATACTTAATCTGTATTTGCATTCTGCTGAGTTAAGCTGTGGCCGTCTTGTGTTCTTCGTAGATAAGGCAAAATTCATAGGCTCTGTAGGTTTAGCAGCGTGTTACTTGTGCACCCAGAGGAATCCCATTGCAGTTGACTCCTTAGAACTGTAGTGCGTTGTTGAAAATACAGTCAATCAAGATTTTAGCTCTGGAGGTACTGTAAGAGTGGTATTTCAGTGTAAATTTCTGCTGTCATTTTTCATCTTCCTTCTGGACAGCCAGAAAAGATTCCATGTTGCTTTTACAAAAGATTATATCCCTCATAATTTAATTTTCCTTGTGCATGGATGCGTGTGTTCGCCTGGATGTGCATCCATGAGAAATCTGTCCAAATAGCTCTGTAATGCCTTTTTCACACCGGTGTTCTTTATCAGGACAGTCCCTTGATGATTTGAAGCGGTGCTCATTCAACCAAAGCTGTGGCAGAGATTGTTGTAACCAGCTGTATTGGGTTTGCACGGGCCGGTGTTGGTAGCAAGGGGGGCTGCACCCACGGAGCTCACGGGGGAGCAGATGCCCACCTGCAGCCCCCACGCCGGGGCAGGGGGGTGTCCGAAGGGGACTGTGACCCCGTGGGGAGCTCCACGCCGGAGCAGGCTCCTGGCAGGACCCGTGGGCCCGTGGAGAGAGGAGCCCACGCTGGAGCAGGTTTGCTGGCAGCACTCGTGACCCCGGGGGGGACCCACGCTGGGGCAGCCTGTGCCTGAAGGGTGCACCCCGTGGGACGGACCCGCGCTGGAGCGGTTCCTGGAGAGCTGCAGCCCGTGGGCAGGACCCACCTCGGAGAAGTTCGTGGAGGGCTGTCTCCCGTGGGAGGGAGCCCGAGCCGGAGCAGGGGAGGAGTGTGAGGAGTCCTCCCCCTGAGGAGGAAGGAGCGGCAGGGACGAAGGGTGATGGACTGACCACAGCCCCCACTCCCCGTGCCCCTGCGCTGCTGGGAGGGGAGGGAGAGAGAGAAGAAATCAGTAATGAAGCTGAGCCCAGGAAGAAGGGAGGGGTGGGAGAGGGAAGGTGTTTTAAGATTTGGTTGTATTTCTTATTACTCTGCTCTGATTTTATTCGTAATAAATTAAACGAATTTCCCCAAGTCAAGTCTGGTTTGCCCGTGATGGTAATTGGTGAGTGATGTCTCCATGTCCTTATCTCAACCCATGAGCCTTTTGTGATATTCTCTCTCCCCTGTCCATCTGAGGAGTGGAGTGACAGAGTGGCTTTGGAGGGTCACCTGGAGTCCAGCCAGGGTCAGCCAACAACACTAATATCAGGTAAGCTCGATCTGTTTAGATTTGAAAGGCAGCCACTTCATTTCACACTTACAAATTTTTAACAAGGCCTGTGCTTAGCTTCCAAGCTCACTTGGGATGTCTCTATATCCTGTCTCTGTGCCTAGTTTCTCCTTCTTAGCTTTTGCTTTGCCCAGATGAGTTTGATTAAACCCGTAACTTCTGTGATATAAATATTAAAGCATTTAACTTTCAAATATTCTCCATTTAGATGTTTCCTCAAAAAAGTCCCACAAAATTCTGATCCAATCTTCTCTTTCTTTTTTACTTTTAAAGTACACTTTTTTTCTCTCCTTCAATGTGCAGATGTTGTTTTTCTTATCGTATCATGTGTGATAATGACATTTTCAGCTCTAGAGTACACAAGTGTGGGGCTTATGCAAGTGTGTTTACATTCGATAGGGAAGAGAATTCCATGTAACTGAAGTATTGTAAAATTGATTTCACTCTGTCTCCAGATACCCTTCTTCTCTTTTTAAAGCTAACTTACTCTCTGATGCTAAACCAGTTTGTAGGCACAAAATCTGACAGCAGAAGGCTTTAATATAGTAATATATACATGTATTTTGTGTCTAAATAGACAGCTAAATTAGGTGTCTATCTAATCTATCTGGGTAGGTATGTTGTGAAGGTGGTTTTGTCCTTTTTTACATTTGTAACCATGAAATGGTTATTTTCTTACAAGTTTATGGGATAATTCAGGTTGGAAGAGATCTTAAGAAGTCATCTGCTCCAACCTCTTGTTCAGAAAACCAGCTGTATGGTCAAAAGTGCTGGGGGCTTTATCTAGTCATGTCTTGAAAACCTCCAAGGATGGAAACCACACAACCTCTTTGGGACATCTGTTACACTGCTTGATCATCCATGTGGTGCAAGATATTTCCTTATGTCCAGATGGAACCTCTCTTGCTTCAATTTATACCCACTGCCTCTCATCCTCCTACCATGGACCATTCCTTGATAACATCCATGATTCTTCTGATAACCTCCATAGAAGTACTGGAAGACTGCTATTAGGCCCCTCCAAGCCCACACTCTTCTTCTTCCTGAATAAGCCCAATTCCCTCAGTCTGTCCTCACAGGACATGTGCTCCATCCAGCCCTGATTATCTCAGTAGTCCTCCACTGAATGCACTCCACTTTAACCAACGCTATCCTTTCATTGTGTTGCACAAAGCTGGGTGTAATATTCCAGATGTGGCCTAACAAGTGCCGAGTAAACAGTAATTTCCTTGATCTATTTGCTATGCTGCTGTGAACACTGCACAGGAGACAGTAGGCTTGCTTTGTTGCTGGGGCACACTGCTGACTCGCATTCAGCTTGCTGTTTACCAGAATCCCCAGATCCTTCTCATCAGAGCTGCTTGCCAGCCAATCAATCCCCAGCCTCTACTGGTACAAGGCATTATACCTTTCCACATGCAGGACTTCGCATTTATCCTTGCTGAATTTCATAGATTTCTATAGATTGTTGACTCCATCCTGTCTTAAGTGTCCTAATCCTCAAATTTATCATCTGGTCCCACCAATTTGGTGTCATCTGCAGCTTGAAGAGGGTGCGGTCCACTGTTTCCTCCAGGTCATTGATAGAGGTGTTGAACAAGATAGGTCGCAGAAGATAGCACTGCAGTACTCCTTTTGTTATTAACATCCAGGTAGAACATAACCCATTAATGAATACTGTCTGAGCCCAACTGTACAAACTTCTGATTTTCCACCTTCTCAGACCATAACATCCTAACTTGGAATGCAAGTGTGCTGGGGGAGACAGAGTTGAAAGCCTTCTAAAGCTGAGGTGAGTGACATCTACTGCCCTCTTGTCCTCTGTGGATCCAGTCACTTTGTCATAGAAAACAATCACATTGGACTGGCATGAATTACCCTTGGTAAATCCATGTTGTTTTTCCCAGTCACCTTATTCTCTGTAGCAGGACCAAAAATGTGTTCCAAGAGATTTTGTTCAAGGATTTTCCTGACTGATTGAGGCTGACTGGCCCTGAAGGTTTCCCTTTTCTGAAGATGGCTGTGATGTTTGTCCATTTCCAGTTGTCAGGGGTATCCCCTGATCTCCATCACCTTTCAAAGATGACAGAGAGTGGCCTTGCAAAGACATCAGACAGTTCTCTCCACTTTTGGATGCATCCTGTCTAGACCTGTGAATTTTTATGGATCAGCTTCTCTCCAGTAATATCTTACTCGACCCTCATCCACTGCTCTTACTTCTCCTTGAACCCTGCCTCTAATCATGGAGGCCTGGGTGACCTTGATGGTGATAACTGAGGCAAAGATGGCATCTGCTCTTAGAAACCACTCACCCCGTTCTGCAATGTCCCCTCTTTTCCCTTGTTCAGCTGTTTACTTCTGATATAAAGTAGAAGTTTTTCTTTTTGCCTTTGACACTCCTTTTAAGTCTCCAGTTAAAATGGGGTTTTCCCAACAATATCCTAATACTGTGACAAGGTAACATTTCTAAATTTCTTCTTAGTAACCAGTACCTGCTTCTTCCTTCTGTATGCTGCACCTTTGCGCTGGAGCTGTGACGTGAGTTACCCACCAAGGTAGGCTGGTCTCCTTACTTGTCTACTTCTTTTCTGGAGTATTGGGTTAGATTGTTCTTGTACTTGAGGGTTTGTGTCCTTAAAGACCTACATCTTCCCTGAGATTTTTTTCTTTCTTTTTCCCAGGACCGACATATCCAATAACACTGCTGACATTTCTTGTTGCAGACCCGCAATGGGATTTGTGGTATACCTTATTGAGCAACTGACTTTTTCCTTGTTCACAGCTGATCTCCTGTATTACTTGTTATGTGAATGTCAAGTTTTAAAATGTAATAATCACTTAACATCATTTGAACCTTAATATTCCCTGGCTGAGAAGGCACTGAAGCTACGTGCAAATAAAATGTGTTCATGCTGCCTAATTCCTATCAGAGTTACGGCACTGTTCCACAGTATCTCTGCTGGATGAACCAGAACTGGCACATCCATTGATTTCTACCAGCTGTTTTCTGCCAATTCCAGTTCCTGACAGGTAGCAAGCTGTGTAGCTGGCAGCAAAGAATCTCAAACAGTTCAAATATGCCCCAGGGAGGGCAATTGCTTACCCTAAGCCCATCAAGGAATCGCTATTATGCTTCACAAGATACATATACATTCACCACATCTGTCTCCTATTATTTGTACTCTGAACTGACAAAGGACTGAGATAAACATGTGCCTTTGTAATACTGTGCAAGAACAAGGTGCTTGTAAAAGACAAACGTTGTAGACATCTCAGTGAATAATTTCATAATGAAACTTCTTTTGTATATTCTGTGAAATGTTTCTGTAGCTGATCTATACTTTAACTATAAAAGACCAAATCATCCATTTAAATACCAAGACAGATTATTCAAGTACTTTAAATCTAAATTTGTTCATTTTCATCTGGTGCTTTGACAGTCTCACAACATAGTACAAGCAGCCTTAATCTGGGGACCTGCTGCCTTCTTCAGTTCCTTTTAGATTTCTCCGAGAGCTATCCTCACAAAGATTGAACCAACCAGAGGATGCTGTATAAATTCTTTCTGAAACATTAATGGATTTGGAACAAGCCACCAAAGCTTGACAATCTACCTCTCCTCAAATGAACCATGCAATTGACCATGGTCAGGATCCTTAGCTCCTTTCATGTGGATAGAGCTTTGCATTGCTTTTGTTTTTGTAATGAGGTAAACCCATCCATGTTATTAGTTAATGCATGTCAGATGAGAAGTGGTAAATTTTTAAGCCATGACAATATAGTTGCTTGTGACTCCCTGTTCTCTGTGTTGCTTCAGGTAAAAGTGAGGTAATAAACTCGGAAGGTGTTTAGTGCCCACAGCTATTTTGGAAGTGAATAGGAGATGAAGGATGAATAGTATTTTACAAACTGAGCTTTATTAGTCAAAGAAGAGACATGTTCTGGTGGAAATATTAATATGTGTCTGTGGGAGAACTTATTTTGGTAGTAGTCTTACAGGTCTTAAAACCTGTCCAATGAGTGCATTTTTAAGATCTTGAATCAGTTGACAGTCATTAGTATAAATTTCCATTTTGTCTCCAATCCAAAATTACAGTACAAGATCAGGCATTTGAAGTAGAAATGTGCAGGTGCCTTCTATCTAATAAGATGGTGCTGGATCTAGCAGGTCAATATCTGGTATTATGCAGAAGGAAGACATTTAGGAAGCTGCCTGTTGTCTTCATTTAGAGCTGTTCATGTTCAGACGCCCAGCATTTGTAAGTAATGTGTTTTATTTTTTCTTTTTCTTTTTTTTTTTTTTTTTTTTTTTTTATTCTTTTTTTCTTGAAGGCTAAGCAGAGAGTACAGATGCTCACTTTGTAAATGATTTGGAGTGACAGGGGTTTAGTGTAGCCCTGCAGTTACTGACCCGAAGCATTCATGATTCTGTGCCTTAAGCAAGAAGGAATAAATTATTCTACTACCCTTCACTGTCATTTTAAATCTGTAAAGGAACTGTGCAGTATAAAAACTTTAAGACTGTGATTCTATTGTTAACATATGATTTCTTTAAATGAGCTGTCAAAGATTAAAACAAGCTGTTGCCCAGTGCAAGTGTTGTTATTATTTTTTCAATCAGAAACCAATAAAACATTTTATAATGGGATTCTAAAGAGTATTTGTTAATTACAGTGATCATATAGTCTTTCAAATGCTAATGGTCTGACTCAAATTTCACTTTGTTTAGTTGTGTTAGAAGTTATGATTAAAGAATGGTATAGCTTTATAGTTGTTTTACTGCCATCTGTGTGCACCAGGCAATAACTATGTACAGATGGCTGTGATTCAGAGACAGGTTGCCACATGCAAAAAAAGTATGTTTCAGTTATTTTAATAAGATTTATTGCAGCAGTCACAGTTAAATGCTTGAACCTTAATGATAATTGCTACTAATCCTTCAAGAAAAATGATCAGAGTTCAGTAAACCACAAGGAGCAGATTTTGCTGTAAACTTCAGAAACATCTCACTGCAAAGGTATGCCTCATGTTTTCATTTTGTATTTGCTCCCCCTCCTCTTTCTTTCACGATCATTTATTCTTATACCTTTGGCCTTGCAGCATTTGGTATGGAAAGGGAAGAGACCATTCCCTCATTCTCTCTTTTCCTTCCCAGGTATCAATAATTATTTATGTTGAAATAGTTGGAGACTCCCAAAGTAATTTAAATAAACAGGAACAAATCTGATAGTAACCCAGATGATATTGCATAGATCTCTCAGTTCCTTTGTACTAGTGACAGGGCCACGTTCAAACCACTAACATGGCCTTTTGCATCTATTTCCATGACGGAAGCAGTGATTAGGATACTGTGTTTGGCATGACATCTTACACCCGCACTTGACTTCTGCACTCAGCAGTCTCGTCTTAATTATGATAGTCCAGGCTAAGACTTAGAGAACCGAGGTATTAAGTAGTACCCTAAGGATCTGCAGACTGATATCATTTGTGAACTGACAAGCTGAAGAAAGTCCTGTGTGTGTCCTCACAAGAGTAGAATACGATCTTGTGCCTAAGAGGTTTCTTCAGCCTAAACACACCACTGCTCTAAGAGGTCCAGTTCTTTCCCTTGTTTTTTAGTTTAGATTATTCTTTACCTTCTATTGGATGGTGAGTTTTTCAGCTAAATGGATGTATATGTGATGATGCATGAATCGTGTGTGTGTGCACGCGCAGGGGTGTGTGTGCAAATATATAGGTATTCATCTGCATATATGTAACGTATATATATAATATGCCATCCTAATAACAGATGGACCTAAATAGTAATTTGTTTTTAGAAACCATTCTTGAGTTCTTCTTTCAATATGATTCCTCAGTTGGTTTTAATTTAGACTGGTATATTTTTTTTCGTGACTGGGACAAGATCTGACATAAAACTGATAGAGAGAAACATTTGAGAGCCAGAAAAGGTCAGGAGTCCAGGAAAGTTATGCCAATTTATTTTTATATCCCTGACATAGTTCAGTTTTCACCTCTGATAGTACAGAAATTTGGAATTATATTGCATACATGTATGATGGAAAAAGTGGTGTATATACTAGTCACACGTCTTGAAGGTTTCAGGAAGAAATATGATCACTGTGACATGATTTTTCTGCTCTCTGTTGGTGTTGAGTTTGTTCTGTTAACTCTTATCACCCTCTATACCGTGAATTGCCATAAGCAGTAACAGAGAAACCACAGCTACTAGGGCCCTATTTTTCATTAGGATCTGCAATACCCTTAGTATCAAGTGGTTCAGTATTGATCTATTTTGCAAAGTAGTGTTTTTGTTAGCATCGACACTCTAATATAATGAAAAGAATTGGAATAGCATGTAAAAGAAGGATGTTTTCCTTTTCCTTCTTCTTGTGTGTGACCTCTTTTTCTTTTGTAAGACTCTTGCTTTGCGGATGAATTTCAGGACTAGAAATAAAAATAAAGAAAAAAAAAAAAGAAAAAAATTAGGGCAGCAAAAAAATGACCTTTTCTCTCATCTTTCTGTATCTTGTGAAATACAGTTTTTCAGTGCCCGTAGGTGAGGAAGGTTGTCACTTTTTGTCTGTGTGCATTATTGTTCTCTGCCACCATGAAGTTGCATTTAAGGGGAAGGTGCTAAATCCTATTTTCGCTCAAGGCTGTGATGAAACAGACTGAGAAGTCACCTCAGTTTCTGGATTGTTGACTTCTTTTCTGCTGGTTAAAAAACCCAATTACTAAAGTGTTCTGTCAGCTTAGAAAATTAAATGTTTACAGGTACTTTGGGCTCCAGAATAATTCTTCTGAAATTCTCAGTTTCATTAAGGTAGTAAACATTTTATGCTTCTTCTTCAGACTGAGAGTATTTAAAAGGGAGTAACTTAATGATGGTTATTGAAACCACTTAGACAATGGTTTCCTAGGCATTTTAATACTGTACACCTTTTTTTATTAAAGATTATCCCCTGGTTGAAAACTTAATGCATTTTTTCCCTGATACTGTGACTGTTTAAATTAAAAAGCAGTATTAAGAAAGAGTTTAAACACTCTTCAAACCCTCTGAAGGCATAGCTGAAGAAGCTGGTGGATGAAGCAGCCTCAGGTAAAGGATGGCAGAGTGCAGATCAGTTTTAGGGCTGCCTTACGGTCTTTGTCACCTGCCAGCATCTTCCGAAGGCTACTCCTGTAGTTAATGAGAGGTTTGAGTTTCCAGCCTGGAGAGGTGTGGAGGAAGAGAAGAATGCTGACCCTGCCAAGATTACCAAGTGCCCATGAATTATATGATTTTTATGGCTGCTTCAGACCATTGAGCTACGCAGGAAAGCTGGAAGATGCCAAAGAAATGGCTTTGAGCGCTCTTGGGAGTGCACGGTAAAATTGTGCCGTGTTTCCCTGGCCTTCTCTGCATGACGTGCAGCAGAACAGCAGATCTGGTGGTAGCAACCGCGCGGAGCAGGCTACGCTTTGCACTAGGGCTAGCTGTGCCGTCAGGAGACAGCAGACCTGTTAGCAGAGAGTTGCGGAAACACTGGCTGTCCGACTGGACATTTCCAGCCATACTGGTGATTGATCTGAAAGTCATCTTCTAACCAGGAATATTTAAGCAGTTTTAAATGAGCACACAGGGGCTCCAGAGAAGAACTGCATCCCTTTCTGTCCTAGCCTTACCTGCTGTGTGTCTGTCTCTATGTACAATAGTCTATAAATATGTGTGAGCATCTGTTACTGTATTCCTTCCCGTCTTCCTTCCACAAGCCAAGATTTCCATAGTCTGCTGCCATGGCACTTGTGTATGACATTTTGAATGCATGAAGTGCAAAAGCATGACATTTTGAATTAGAAATTAATTTAACAAACGTGTCTGTGGAAAAACGTTTGGATCCTCAAAATTTGTCAAATGATATTTTGAAAAGTTAAAAAGAAATTTCACAAAATGAACTGAGGAAAGTTTAATGCAAAAGTTAAGGGGAAAAACGTTAATCGCTTGAGAGGCATCATGAGCCTATCAGAGAGGACACGGATCTGATGGACGACATTAAGCAAGGCACTACTTAGTGCTGCTGTTTCATTTCTGTTCTTCCTTTCCTGTTTAAACACTTTTTGGGCAGACGTTCACAGTAGGGAATTGCCAGTGGTAGTCCAGTCTCAGCTGCAAACCTGTTTGCAGTGGTCCCTGCAAACTAAGGTAGTATAAGTAATAATTATTTACCATTTCTGAGTTTCTGTGGCAAGTTAAAAATAAGTTAGTTGAGGACGGGCAAAGTTGTCAAATTATGTAAGTATGCAGATGGAAATGATTTGCAAATTCAATTGGCTTGCAACAAAAATCGATGCAAATAAGTACATATATTTAGTTATACCACATGTCACATAGAAGCTCAAGACTGGTGACCTTGGTTATTAGATTGGCCTGTTCTAGACTGAATAAAAATTAAGACATCCCTGCATGCTATTTTAAGTGTTAATTTTTTGCACTTTTTGAAAAAGAAATTTTGGAAGGGACTAGATTATATGAACAAGTTCAAAGCTCAAAAATGGGTGCCAGTCCTGTTTTCAGATCCAGAAAAATAGAGACTAATATTGTGCTAAGGCCTAATTAAGACCATCAAACTTCCTGCTGCTTGCGGGATTGGGGCCAAATAGTGGCAGCAGATAAGGAAACAGATAAAGAGCTTACATGTTAGGTGGTACCAGAGGTTTTTCTTCACATCTTGAAAGCAGACAGTATTTCTGCCCCTTCCTGGGACTGTCAATGTGTCCCACTCTAAGAAGCTCTCTTACTGCCATGGGATAGCAATGAATGGGTTTGGCTTCTTCATTACTGAAAACATAAGGAAGCAGTTCTCTGAGAGTTAGAAAGCATCCCTGTTTCTCTCCCTCTAAGGGGCAGAGATCAGGAAGAATAAGATCTATTGTGTATCTAATCTTTTGATCCTTTTTTCTTTCTGTAACTTGAGATTTCACAATATGTTTTAGAATAAAGAGTTCCGATGAGATTGTTAGGGTGATTCCACATTGGGTTACTTCAGTGGAGGTCTTCTGCTAGGCTTCTGCACATTCCTCTGCATTGATATGAATTGCTCTGTCACACCATGATCTGACATTTGGTGCACGTGTGACATCAACATCCCTCATTATTGCACAATGTACAGTGGAAAAATATATTCTTGTTTATTAATTTAAAATCTCATTTGCTATGAGCAGTAATATCACTTAGCTACAGTCATTTTCCACTTCATTTGGTATCCTACTAATTTTAACTGCATGAGGCTATTTGCCAGTCTGGCAGCTAAACCTTATTTCTTTTTTGTTTCTTTTAATTAAAATAATCTTTGTTAAAAGTACTGATGGAAGCATATAAGATTTTAATATCTGATCCTTTTGAGATCTCCTAATTTTAGCACAAACATTTGTTTTGTTTCTGTACACAAAGCCTGTGTACTTCACAGACTATGCACCTTTTCTGTGGGAGCTCTGCAGGTCCTTTTTAGTTTCCTTTGACATCCAAATTCCCTCTTTATCTTCCCGCTCCCAGCCTCAGTCACAGAATCACAGAGTGGTTGAGGTTGGAAGGGACTTCTGGAGATCACCTGATCCAAGTCCCCTGCGCAAGCAGGACCACCCGTATCTGATTGCCCAGGACTATGTCCAGGTGGCCTTTGAATAGCTCCAAGGATGTTGACTCCATGACCTCCCTGGGAAATCTATTCCAGTGCTTGGTCACCCTCACAGTGAAGAAGTGTTTCCTGATGCTCAGTTGGAGTCTCATGTGCTTCAGTGTGTGCCCATTGCCACTGGTCCTGTCCTTGGGCACTGCTGAAAAGAGCCTGGCCCTGTCCTCTTTACACCCTCCCTTCAGGGACTTCTACATATAGAAAAAATCTCCCTGAGCCTTCTGGACAGTCCCAGCTCTCACAGGAGAGATGACCCTTATTCATCTTGGTGGCCATTCATTGGACTTTGTCCAGTCTGTCTATGTCTCTCTCGTACTGGAGAGACCAGAGCTGGACACAGCGCTCCTGCCCAGCCACCAGTGTACCCCGGTTCCTCTGTACTTTTGTTACTGTCCTTTTGTATTTTTGTTGCTTTTGTTGCCTTCAAACTATTTTCTGTTTCTTCTAAGCAAACCATACAGTAAATGAGATTGGAGGAGTCTGGAAGTCTTTTAGAGCCTGTGACATGGTCACTAGAAATTGACATGCGGGTGGGAAGCAAAAGAAAGGCCAAGAAAACCTTTATAGAGACAGAGGAATGTTTTTTTCATAGGACAAGCAAGCGATTTTAGTACATGGGATGTTAAGAAAATACATATGCCAATGCAAATTGCAAAATGTATACAGAAATTTTCAAATTTTTCTTCTTTTTTTTACTCACCAAGTTCTTTTCATCTCTGCTTTTACCCACCAGCCTAGCGCTTATCCTTATGTCATCAAGTGAAAGTTTATGCTTGTACCACAATTAAGCACTTTTGAAACATTTTAAATGCCAGTATTTCAACGTATTTGACAATTGAGTGTTTTTAGCTTCACAAACAATCTCACTAGAGGAGGAAGTGTTCATTTTTAAAAATGGTATCAGAGGCAAAAGTAAACTCCATGTTGCTGAAAGTTAAAACAGTAAGTCTATGACAAAGAATTGCAAATAATCTACAGCTCTGAATTCTTCTGAGCCAAAAAATTATATGATTATTTTTTGCCAAACTTATTAGAGGTAAATATCCTGACTTCTGTTCAAAAAATAAGTACTTAAACAGGGTCACACAGAGATTGAAAAGCAAGCTCATTAAGTGTGGAAACTGGAGCAGCTTGCTCTGCATGTTCAGGATGTACAAGCATTCCAGAAAGGTACAAATTCATACAACCTCTCCATGTAACAGTTACCCAGAGAGTCCTGATATTTCTTGTTTTCATTCTTCTTCTATACTGCATCTCTGTAGGATGGTGATAGCTTTTCTGAATGCAGCTCTTGTCCAGGATTTGCAAATTTTTTCTCTTCCTCAGGTTTTTTTCTTTTTGCCCAATCCCATTTGTCTGGTTCTCTCTCATCCTTTTTCTGTATATTCACAAACAGGATCAAGGTCAAATTTGGTGTGTTAAAGCTGAATATCTGCATAGATATAATTACCAAGGCCTTTTTATTCCTAAAGATGGCATTAATGAAAATTTGCTATGGTTGTTTTTGCTGTCTTGGAGGAGTTGAAGTTTTTCTGATTTTTCCTTGGTGAGTCCCTTTGTAAATCCACCTACTACTGCCTTTGTAATCAAAATATTATTTGGGTTCAGCCATTTTTTCCACAGGATACTATGTCCCCATCTTCTCTATTGTTGATGCTGTCTTCTTCCAATTCATCAGAAGTCTCCTTTTACTGACATTCCTATATCATGCCATCTTCCAGTTCTTTTTTTGACTTTGCACTGTGTATTTTAAAAGTGTCTGCACAGTTGTGTTTGGACCAACCTATCAGATATTATTGCTCAGCCTTTATTTCTAGGTTCCCTTAATTTTTCCATATCTTAATTGGGTCCTTGGAGGTTTCTTTAAAGTTATCTATAAATGCCTTTCTGTTGTAACAGTTGTCACTCTTTCTGGACTTCTCAGAAATCTTTTTGTAATAGATCTACCTTAATGAATTTTTGTCACATCACAGAACTCATTTAGCAAATTTGGGTTTTAGGAAAAAAACACTGAAATTCTACTATGTGAAAATGACTTTTCAGCAGTTGAAACAGCCATTTATTCTCAAAAAGGCAGTTACTATAAGCATAGGGACAAAAAATTGGAAGGGACCACCTCCTTGTTCTTATATATTTCCACACATTTTTCTTGTGCCTTATTTTGTAATTCATTAGCATAACCATCTATGGTGATGTACAAAAGATAGCCAGGGATATAGGTGTGATCTGTGATAGTGTAGACCCATGAACTGATGGTGTTAAGAAGCACTCTGTTATCTTGAATCCTGAGTGAAAAGATGGATCGAGCCATTCTGTATTTTCATTGTTTGAACCTGCCATGGTAGACTGAATGTCTGGCTCCTTAAAGTAAATTTGTTTATCTTTCAGATAGATGGTCATCCTCAGTGCTGTTTTAGAGGTAATGTTTCAGTGAGAGGTAAAAGGTGTATAAAAACAATATCATGGACTCTACTAAAGGTAGACTAAAGATAGTGAGTGCCACGGCTCTGAAGGTGGCTCTGAAGTGGTTCCTGCTTCTATCAGTGAAAGCAAAACATGCTGTCAGAAATCCATCTGGGAAGTCAAAAAGGCCATTTCAACATGTATTTTTTGGGCACTGGGTTTCAGAAAGTGCTGCCAACAATCCAGAAAAAAAGGGAGAGAAGAGAGGAAGAAGGAAATTTGAGGCAACTATCCATAATTTTAGGAGAGTCATTCTTTTTTTTTAATGGAAAAAATTATTACATTATACTATCTTAAATGAATGCTCTGTTAAATCCTTCCTTCATAGTAATTCCTGTTTTCCACATACTCTGTATTTTTTGATAAGGTTTCTCCTACTTTACTTGGGTGCATTTATTCATTTTAGGGTGATTAAAGACATTTTCATTGTTGTGAACAACTGGTTGAAAAAGTCATATTTAGTAGAAAATATACTAGAACTACAAGTGGCTGCTTTTTTCTTCCACAAAACTGAAATAAAAGTTTTACCCGATTCCTGATTGATGATTCAAAATTATGTATTTCAGAGCAAACTATGGTAATTGAAAAACCTGGTATTTAAAAGGAATGTGGACAGAGTTTCAAATTAACAGGTAAAATGTGTGCAACTTCTGTGACAGGGTTTCACTGAGTGCCCTATAAAACTCAGTGTGCTGGTTACCTGAAGTGGCTGCCAAAGGTGTCATGACTTTCAATGGAACGCCATGTCTCAGGTGATGCTTCCAGAGAGGGTCAGTTCAGTGGCAATGATACTAATTTTAGGAGCTGTAGTATTATTTTTAAGAGTGAGGAGGTATGATTTAATCTGCTTTGATTTATAGTCTAATCTATTAAATATGAAAATATTCAAATATCTTCAAATGGAAATAAAAATTATCAAAAGGCAGGCTTGTGGCTGGCCAACTGGATGGTTAAATATTTGGACATTTTATGGGAACCTGTTCTTTGTATCTTTCCACTGCAAATACATTCAGTGTGGACTGATGTTGAATTTCTAAGGGAAGGGAGCCTTAAGCATTTTAAAGTATATGCAGTGCCATTGTGTATCTGTAGTTAAATTACACTGCAAGTAGTAAAGCTGATACTTAATATTGGCTTTATTCCAACTTCTGAGAGAAAAATCAAGGGAGATTACATCCTTAAATTCTAAATTACAATTTTTTTGCTATTTTTCTTATTTTCTTTTTTTTTTTTTTTTTTTTTTTTTTTTTTGTTTTTCCTGTGTGCTTGCATACACACGTATTCTAAAGGATAAGTTTATGAAATAATTTATACTGATAAAGTAACCCAAGAGGCTTGAGTACTCTTAATAAGCTTTATGTGTTGGTATGCATTATATTACACAAAGCATCCAAATCTTTTAGCTGTTACAACTGAAACACACATTCTGCTTAGAATATTTCTGTTTAAAAGGTTTATGGATCTTTCTCTTTCTTCCCCTCCTCCCATCCCTTTTCTCATTTATACTCTGTGCTTGAGGCTTCTTAAGGCAAGCTGAGAGAATAATCTGCTCACTTCTAATTAATTTCAATGGGAACTGTGTGGCTAAATCCCTTAGTTTGAAAATATCAACCAGTTTTCCACCTGCACAGGCCTTCCTCTGTAGTTAAAGAGACTTAATTTGCTTTTGCCCTAACCTTGCACCTACACTGTACTTGTGTAAGTAACTCCACAAGGCAAAGAGCAACAAGAAACAGGGCCAAAGGGACCTGAGGAGATTAAGATTTTTACGGGTAGAATAGATGTTTTTGCAGTTTAAGCGTTTTATCTATGTGCGGTTGCACTGCTTGACTTTTCTCTACAGCACTTCTATTCTGGAAGTTACTAGGAGGAAATAAACATTTGGGGTTTTTGACATGTTTTGAACAATGGAAGGAAGGTCAGAACAGATTGTTGTTTATTTAGATATTTTTAAAACAAAAAAAGCACACGACAAAATATGATCCAATTATGCAGAAATACAGCACATTTAGTAATTTTTCAGTTATTTTCATAGTCATTGTGCTTTTTTTTTTTTCCTCTTTACCAATCTCTCTTTTTTTTTTTTTTTTTTTTTTATTTATCCCCATCTTCAAGTCTAAAAATAAAACAGTATGGTTCTGATCCATGCTCCTTCAACATTCAGTGGGAGGGAGAAGGATCATCAGCCATCAAAAGTAAAGTCCCCAAACAACTCACATTCTGGGGGACAGTCTTTATCTGAGTGACAGAAATAGGGAAGGTTTTGCATTGGCTTGGTAGGCTTTTTTGCTGTGTCATTTCTGGTATAAACCACTCTTACATCTTGAAACTACCTCTCTGAGAAGACTCTTGCAGCTTGGAGCTAAGATTGTAATTTTCTCATCTGATGAATGGATTCATTTTTTTTCCTTTTATGGGAAAAAATTTCAAAAAGTGTCTGAACAATGTAGAAGCCTAAAACCCATCGAATGTCACTTGGAATAAAATTATCAAAAGCTCTTTTATTCTTAGAGCTTATACTTGTCAGATGCACAATCTGCCATGGCTGTCACAAATCATCTCTTCTAGACCCATTTTCACTTCTAATTTCCTAATAAAAAAAAAAAAAAAAAAGAGTAACTTAAAAGATCAGAGCAGCAGAATATAGTCCATCTTATTTAATGCAGGGGTAAGCTGGGTAGGAAATAGTATGTTTTGCTAGGTAGACCCCACACAGCTATTCAGCTCTAACACGTTAAAAGATATTCTTTTGGACCACTTGACCTTTTTGTTATGCAGATATTCTTGCAAGAGTATTGTGGCAAATTGAATTTGCCTTGACACTCCTGCTCCATTCTGGCAAAATGACACAAAATCCATACTGTACCCATTAATGTCAGACTAACACATACTTGTTGCTGCAGGTTTTACTGTTATTGCTATTCCCTCAGCTCTCCTTCGCACCCCAAGGTACGTGCCTAAAAATATGTGCACTTTTATGAGTCATAAGATATATTTGGTCTGCTCGTAGACACGAGTAAACAGGTAGAAAGGAAAATGGTGGTTGAAATGGCCTGCATTGGCACGCCTGCAGAACATCATGCCAGTGACCCGTGTCTGCTCCTCTGCGACACCCAAGAGGTGCCACAACCATCACCTCCTCTCTGCAGGGGCTGCCACCTTCCCTTTCAGGGTGGATAACAACTGCACAGCCAGTAGTTTAAGAGCAAATTTCCCACTTTCGTGTTGCAACAAATACATGTTGAACCCAGGGTATCTTCCAAACTGGTAAAAACCTACTTTCTCTGGAGAAATTCATTTCCTCAGATACAGATAAACTAGTAAATTCAAAGTGCTCTAGATAACGTGCAACCATTTACTGTGAGATTAATCTGTCACATTCATAGTTAGAATTTGATTGTTAAAGTGTTGTGAGAAAATTTTCTGGTTCTTCTTGTTTATTGGATGCAAAGTCTGATTTCTAAATATATCTTTATTTTTTTTTGGTCGATATTCTGAAGCTTATCTGCTTAACATTGCCCAGCAAAAATAACTGCCTGCATGTTTTTATTGATAACATAATGTAATGAATGTTTATTTATCAGCTCAGTCTCCTAATACAGACAAATGCTTTATCTGTATTGCTTATTATTCCATTTTCTTTACATTATCTTCAATTTCTGTAGATTTGGGCAGAAGTAAGTCTGTGCAGAAGCTTTACTGGGAAGATTTGATGTCTCAGGGTTTTCAGAAAAGGTGATATAAAACATAGAAAATGTTTTATAAAGGGATTAAGAAAGAACTCCTAATACTCCAGAAAGTATTGCAGAATCGGAATTCTTACCTCTGCAGCTGAGACATTTCAAAACAAAAACTTTAATATAGTTTCTTAATAATTTGTTAGCTATTATTTGTGAAACAAGTCATTTTACATTAGTAGAGAAAGATAATTTACAAAATAATGAGCTAAAGCTGATGACTGTTTTCACCATTGCTTACAGGGAGTTAATAGTACTGCTTTTCAGTATCACTGAAGTGATAGATCATGAACATTTATGTGCACCAAATAACTAAATGCATGTATTCAAATGAATGAATGCCAACAGGCAGAGGACTAGCTAAGCATCTGGTTACTTTATGTGCAAGTCTAATTTCTGCACACAAACATGCTGATTTTTGGGGGGATTTTTTTAATGTAGAAACCAAGCAAACTAGTTTAGAAATATAGTCCCTAACCTTTCTGTGCTATATGGGCATATACTACTTTCTTAGTCAATAAAAATGTCAATGTCTTTCAATTTTTTCATATGAATATAAATATTTCTAAGATTTCTGTGGATTGGTTAAACAGTGAAAGAGGCGGACTGATCCTGGGAACATCCTGTTAGAATTTGCCGCATATTTTTCAGATTTTGGTTTATCAGTAGACCTATATACTTGATTCCAAACCACAAATTCTTCTTTCCAGTACACCCTCCTAAATTGCTTTTGACATTCAGGGTAACAATAAAGATACTCCATTACGATTAACACAGTGCAGTAATTATTTCTTCCCCAGAAACAATATATTTAAACAGGACCACCTAAAAATCTGTGTGAACTGGTCTATGCTTGAGAGCACAGCCAGAAATCACTTAGAGAAATTTAGTAATTTAAATTCTTTTTTTAAGTGTTTAGTTAACATATTATTAATATTTAGTTTAAATCTAAATTAAAGAGAGTTTAGATTATACTGTCTCAACCTCAGTATTCCTCTTCTGGACAGGAATGGACAGGAACAATTTGAAGTTGATCTCCTCAACTGATCTGACAGAAGAAAGAGATGTATATGAAATTATAACAACTCCAGATTGTATTATAACTCCACCAAGACGTATTTACAGCAGTGCATACTGTACATCTGGAATAAAAATTCAGCTTTTCATCTATGCCAGGGAGAAAATTTTCTAATATTTGTAGGTTTGCTAAAAAATCAAAACACCGCAAAGCCAACCTAACAAAAAAACACCTGGGGCATGTGATAAAGCATGTGCTAGTGTATGCACATAGCATTTTCCTGTTGATTAAGCTGGTGTAAACCTGGGCATGAAGGAAGCACGATAAAACGGGAATAACTTGGCTGCCCCACTAATGTAGTCAACAGCACATTAAATACAGCATGTGTTTTACAGAGCTGTGCCTGCGCTGCCAGCTTACCCTGGCCAGTATGTAACCCACCCAGCAGGTACCCGGTAAAAAATGGGGGAACATGCAGAAGTTCTTCCCCACAATACATAACAGAGTGCTCAACGAATGCGGCGGGCTGCGTGGGATTCTGTGGCACGTGGAGGCTGATCCCAGAGCAGCCGAGGTGAGGAAGAGCAGATGGCTCTTCGGTATTAGAAGGCGGCAGGTTTAGAACAGACGAAAAAAAGCATTTTTTCTCACATGATTAAGTTGTAGAGCTCATTTTCTCATACAGTGGAGAAAAACATTATAAATGGCTTCTAAACTGTGTTAGATACCTCCTTGGATATATGCACATGGAGATGTGGATGTAAATGTCTCCTGAGGACATGTGGCAGCGTCCAGCTGCCAGCAGCTGGAAGGCTTTCTGGCAGCAGCAACAGGTAGGGCACTACCACCCCGTCTCTTCATCTGCCCTTCCCAAAGCCTCTGGTCACCATAAGAGACAGGACCCTGGGCTGAATGGACCCTCTCTTGACCATTTTTATGCTCAACTCTGTTGTTTAAAACTGGTAAGTGGCTCAGCGGCTCCATGAGAAATGACACGTAAGGCAGGACGTGCTGCTGCAGCCAGATGTTGTACAGCAGCCATGGGACAACACAGCCCCCTGGTCTAACTCTGCCTCTCTGTTCCCATGCTGAAGTGCCTTGTAAAAGTCTCCTTTCAGAGCCATCTTTCAGGAGGGATCATAATCTGACCCTTGCTGATGGCTGTTGGTTGCCAGTCTACATGTGCTTTTTTACTTTTAGAACTTTTTCAGGCCGCACAGTTGTAAAATCTTGGACCTGTTTTTGTTCTAACACCTGACAACTGCATTTCTTCAGAGAGGGAACAAAGTACAGCATACCATTTGCCAGCTCATGGATTTTCTTCCAAATCCTACCAATCCCTCTTTTCCTGAAAAACTTTTGTCTCTCTGTTACTAGGGTGCATGTTGTGTTTTGACAAAACTTTGTCTGGACATGGATAACAAATTGAGTAAAATGCACACACAGTGTTATGCATGAAATAAACTAATTTAGGTAGGCGTTATGCTAATATATTCATTTAATGCTGTTGTGACATTAGTAAAGAAAGTTCTGAACTTTCATTTTTGGAAATTAATTTATTTTCTTTATCAACCCTCCCCCCTTATTTGCACGCTCTTTTTTCAGAATGCTTACTCTGAGCTGTGAACGTTATTTTCTGACTGTTGCAGGGTAACTGTTGCTTCCTGAGACTTTATTTATTTTTTTTTTTTAGTTGCTGTTGTTCTCCTTTATTTTCTATACACTATTTTTCTATTACACTATATATTAACATTGTGAGGAATGCCACTTGACAACCTAACTTTATCTATCTGCGGAATAGCTTCTCTGGTAAGGAAACATCTGATGTAGAAACAATAACCACTGTGACTGACAGGGTCAGTTTCAACTCAGTTTAGGTTTTGTTTCTCATATAATAGAGTATATTTTATTTTTATGGTGTATCTTCCAAATAAGCCTTGTTACCTTGTAGTATAGCAGGATGGGTGACACTTATGCTTCTTTAGTCCTGAATTTGACAGAGTTTTTTTTACAGTATATAATCGTATTCTGATGAAGTACTTTGGACCTGGAATAGCGCATGTCGTCATGTAACCACCAGGTAAAGTAACTACTCCTTTCTTGTCCTTGATTTTCTTCTTGCACTTTCCCATTAGTTTGAAGATGGCTATTTTCTCATGCCTATAGTAAACCTACGACCTTGTCACTTTTTCCTTCCCATAGTTCTGTCATTATCCATCTAGGTCCAGAAATAAGTGTAACCAGAGCTGGGCTGCAGTTGAGTTTTACCGCACTAGCCTTTCACCTCCAAGACCCAATTTCACATACAGGTGTCAATTAGAGATAATTTTGCTCTCCCTCTTGCCCCATTTGTCCACAAAATGAAAGCCGCCGCGCAGCCTGACAGAGCTCTCCATCGTCGCTTAGAGTCTCAGGGGTTGGGATGACAGAGGTGCTGCCAGAGGTGTGTCTGGAGCGAAGTGTTGTACCCAAGGTTTGAGGGGACACTTCACTACGAGTGCCATGCTGTGCGCTGCCCTTTTTCATACTTATCAGCACAAAATTCACTCCCTAGCTGGAAAGCAGTTCCACTGGAACTAGACGAGTTCAAGTCCTGTAGCAATTCACTGTGTCTGCAAAGTTTTAATGCACTTAGTCTTCCCCTCCGCCACCCTGTCCGTTTGTTTTTAAAGCCTCCTTGTTGTGTTGTGGTGTATTATTACTGATCTGGATGCTGACAGTCCCTGGGCAACAGGAACACAACACAAAACCTCTATTGCAAGTCTGCTGCTGTACTAGCAACTGCGGGGTGATTACTGTTCCACAGCCAGCAAGTAGGTGTATAAGAAACAATTATTTGCAGTTTCACTGTGTTCCTTCTGGGGTTTTTATTGTAAGAAATAATCAGGTAGCAGGCTGAAAATGAACAAAAAGGAAGTACTTTTTCCTACAACTCTTAGTGTGTTGGGCAACTTGTTGCCATGGGGTATCGTGGAGGCAAAGGGGATAAATAGGTTAAATTTAGTTAACTTCATGAATGATAAATCCAATCATGGCTACTAAAAATGATTGGAATGCAAACCATACCCAGGTTGTATATACCAGGATTTGTGTGTTGGTATACCAGCATTTCTCCATGCATCTCCTGTTTTATATACACCTCCTCCTCTAGATGTTGCTGGGGACATGTTACTGTATTAGATAGACCTTTGGTCTGACCTGTTATAGCAATTATTTTGTTTTTATGTCTTCTGAGATTTATTTTTTTAATCATAGCTGTTATGATCAATTGTATAAAGTAAAGGTTCTGATAGTTCCCAGGAAATGCGGGATCTGTCTCAGGAATTAATTTAGAATGGAAAGAGTTCATTCAGAGATGTTAAAAGTTTATGACGATAATAAACATAAAGGTGATAAGATCATTTCCTGTTGTTCTGGATGGGTTTTGATATCATAATACGCTTAGGTATTTTCATAACATTTTGCTGCTTTGTTTGTTTTCTGATTATGTCTCTTCTCAGTGTCACAAGCCCTGCATGTTGTCTCCTGAAAGCAGTAAACCGGTGTTAGAGAAGGTTGTCAAACAACTGGTTCTAGTCTTAATATACAAGTTATGGTTTGATATATTTGATACTTATTCCTATTTAACCCTTTAACATTTTTTTTTTTTTCTTTACATAGATCTGAAGAGAAACAACCCCAGATGAATAATTTAAAAAGTGGCCTTGTTAAAGGCATGTTTGACGTGCAGGCAGCCTGCCTTTTCACAGTTTTACCTATGCTAATTTTAATTTCTTTCATGATAGTCACTGACTCATGCCAGTGCATTAAGTTTCCTCAAAACTATTATTGCCAGATTGTCTAAAAGTCTTTATTCAGTTTTTAAAATGATGCAGAGTAAAGTGATATTGTCTAAAAGGCTTTATTACTTCAGTTTTTAAAATGATGTAAAGTGATATGATCTCAAAGTTGTTCAACCAGTTACACATTACAGCTTTTGTTATCAATGACTTACAATGTACAATGTCATCAATTCATTACACATAATTTTACTCCTTGTTTGACTGTAAGCTTAGAGCTATAAGAGTCTGTATTGGCCAATTTAAGAAACCCAGTTTACTAGTTACAAAATTGCAATTTTTTTTCAATACAAATTAGGATTTTATCTTTCTCAGTGTATTTGGTTTAAGGTCTTTAAATTGCTTACTGGTTTATGCAATTTTCCATCCCCTCTAAGCAGTAATTACAGCAAATGTATATGTATCCCCCTGCTAAATAAGACAGGGAACCAGAGACAGCTGACATGGAGAAGCCTGAGGTACTTAACAGTGTTTTGCCTCAGTGTTCAACAGTAATCTCTCTTCCCACATCTCTCAAACACTTGAACCTCAAGGCAGGAACTTGAGGAATTAAGTCCCCCGTATCGTAAGTGGGTTTAGGTTCCAGACTGCCTGAGGAACCTGGACATACATAAGCCCATGGGACCTGATGAGATGCCTCTCAGGGTCCTGAGAAAACTGGCTAATGTAGTTGTATCCTGGTTTGAGCTCAGAGGGCAAGTGAGCACCGCAGAGCTGCTCACTCCCCCTCCCCCCCCCAGCGCTAAGAAGGCTAAAATAAACAAAGGCTTAGGATTTAGGATAGGACAGGGAGGGATGAATCACCCATTACAGTGACAGGCAAAAGACAGACTCAGAAGAATTGAAAAAAGAACATAAATTTAATACAGACACTAACAACAACACTTAACAGACAGAGTAGGACAGTGAGAATCATTACGACATCTTGAAAACACCTACCTCCATGCCTCCCTTCTTCTCAGGCTCAGCTTTGCTCTGACATCTCTGCCTCATCCCCCAGCGTCTAAGGGGCAGGGAGTGGGAAGAGCAGTCAGTGCTGCCACTTCTTCCATCTTCAGGGTGAAGAGAGCTTCGGAAACTTCTTCCCCCTGCTCCAGTGTGGTTCCCCTCTCACAGGAGACAGTCCTCCACAACTTCTTCCAACCTGAGTCCTCCCCACGGCATGCAGCCCTTCCTGAGCTGCTCTGGCGTGGGACACCCCCGCATGCTGCAATCCTCCCAGCGCTGAACTACAACAGCAGGGGCTGCTTCTTCCCACAGGATCCCGGCCTCCTTTGGGCACAGTCACCTGAGATGGCATGCCAGTGTCTGCTCCACTGTAGATCTTCATGGGTGGCAGGGAGGGGCTGCCCTGCCGTCTCCCCACAGGATACAGGGGGGTCTCTGCTCCGGCACACCTCCCCCCTCCTTTCTTCCCCCATTCCTCCACGGAACTTGGTGTTCACATAGATGTTGCAGCTCCCCTTCACAAGTCCCCACCCTCTCCCAGGTCCCCTTCTTAATTACATTATCTCAGAGGCACAGTCATGGTTGCTAATTGGCTTGGCCCTGGCCCAAGGTGGATCTGACTTGGAGCCAGGGGAGCTCTGAGAAGCTTCTCGCAGGGGCCACGGCTGTAGCCCCCTCCCCTGCTACCAAAAATCCCACTACTCACTTAAAGCCAGGACAAGTTTCCCAGCCACTCTTCTTCATATTTGAAAACTCGTGGCAGTCAGGTGATGTCCCCAGTGACTGAACAAAGGGAATCATTATGTTCATTTTTAAAACGAGTGAAAAGGAGGACTCTGGGAACTGCTGACCAGTCAGACTCTGTGTCTGGTAAGACCATGGCATAGATCCTCCTGGAAGACATGTCAAAACATATGGAAGACAAGGAGGTGAAAAAGAGACAGCCAACATGGCTTCACCAAGGGCAAGTTGTGCCTGACTAATCTAGTGGCTTTCTAAAATGGAGTGACTGCATCAGTGGACAACACTATTTATTATCTTCATCAATGACATAGGCAGTGAGATTGAATGCCCCCTCAGCAAGTCTGCAGATGACACCAAGATGACTGGTGTGGCTGATAAGCTTGAGGGAAGGGATGTCAGCCAGGGGGACCTTGACAGGCTGAAGAAGTGCCCCGTGTGAATCTCATGAAGTTCAACAAGACCAAGTGCAAGGTCCTGCATCTGTGTCTAGGCAGCCTCCAGTATCAGTGCAAATTGAATGAAGAATTGATTCAGAGCAGCCCTGCAGAGAAAGACTTGGGGATAGTGGTGGATGAAAAATGTCATGAGCTGTCAGTGTGTACACACAGCACAGAAAAACCCACCATATCCTGGGACGCATAAGAAAGAAGTATGGCCAGAAGGTCAAGGGAGGAGATTCTGTCCTTCTACTCTGCTCTGGTGAGACCCTCCCTGCAGTGCTGTGTCCAGCTCTGGGGTCCCCAACATCAGAAGGACATGGACCTGCTCAAGCAGGTCCAGAGGAGGGTCACAAAAATGATCTGAGGGATGGAACACATCTCCCATGGAGAAAGGCTGAGAGAGTTGAGATTGTTCACCCTGGAGAAGAGAAGGCTCCAGGGACACCTTCTTGTGGTCTTTCAATATATAAAGGTGGCTTATAAGAAAGATGGAGACTTTTTACCAGGACCTGTATGACAGGACAAGGGGCAAGGGTTTTATATTGAAATTGGGTAGATTTAGGTGAGATCTGAGGCAGAAATTGTTCCCTGTGTGTGGGGTGAGGCGCTGGCCCAGGGTGCCCAGAGCAGCTGTGGGTGCCCCCTCCCTGGAAGGGTTCAAGGCCAGGTTGGACGGGGCTGGGAGCCCCCTGGGCTGGGGGAAGGGGGCCCTGCCCGGGGCAGGGGGGTGGGACTGGGGGGGCTTTGAGGTCCTTGCCAACCCAAACCAGACTCTGATTCCTAAAAAGGCTCTTTAAAAGCAAGATGAAATGTTAGATGTACTGAAACAAGCAATATTTCCCTTTTCACAGAAAGATGTGTCTTTTATCAGTGTGGAAGGTTCAGATAGATATGAGAACAAGGACAACATAAGATGATCCATAGCAAAATCCTAGGCATTTTTGAATTACCTATTTTGGGGTCTTTGGGCCAGCCAAGATTAGAAGATAGTGATTTTTCCTCTTGCAAGAACCACTGTAAATACAGAGAAGTTAATCAAGTTATTTTTGGGTCTACCTTAATAAAACTGAAAGGAGAATAGATCTTTCTTTGAGATTTGTGTGTTGTGGTGTGTAGTATGTAATTACTTTTAAACATCATTATTATATTTACCATGATATTATTGTTACTTTTATTAGTAATAATATTGTGGGTTGTTTGTATTACAAATAGACAAAGATCACACATAAAAGCAATACATTGTATCTTTCCAGAAGCATTATGAAGGATATGAGAAGGGCAAGGTTTTATTTAACAGGGTCATGGAAGATGATGTCTCAGTAATCAGGATGTAAGTTGGTTTAGCTATGAGGATGAATAGATAAGACAGTATATTGGAGATTTTTGCTTACACGTGAAAACCAGCAGTCTTAGCTAAAGCCTAGAATTGAAGCCTTAGGAAGAGGACCTGACCAAAAATATGCCCAAAATATCAGTGTGTGTAACCGGGATGTTTTCCACAGTCACTGAGAAGACAATGATAAATCTGAGAGTCTGAATACGGGCACATATAATGTTTGTGGCTTGTTGTTGTTTGATGTTTGTTGTTTTTGAATAAATAAATTAAGATTGAGATTGAGGCCTGGATCAAAATTATAAACTTCAAGTATCTGATAAGAATAACAACTCTATTAGTTCAGTCTTTGCAATAAACAACAGCCACTAAATCCTGGAATTCTGATTTTTTGAGAAAATTCCAATGTTTTAGTGTTTTTGTTGGCCTTGTATGTGTAAATAATGGGACATGTGAGTGGACAGAGAATTAGGAGTTTTCTTTGACCATGTTAACGTGACAGTGAGAACTGGACATCTAGAAGGTTGCAACTACACCTAGCCCCATACTCTCTGAGTGCTTTTAGAATCCATTTGTGCTTGACAGTATTCTGAGACAAAGATTGCATCTGCTTATTTGCATAATACGTTTGGTTCCTTTTATTTGTGCTAAACCTGCTTCTCTGAATGCCTGTTAGTTCTCAGGCTGAAATAACTAGTAATTATTCTCTAAACACCCCACTGTACCCTTAATGATTGTACAGATCTTTGCTGTATCATCCTGCTCTTTGTTATGTCTACTTTCTTTTCCCCCAGTAGATTCCTAACCTATTGTAAGTTTCCTCATAGAAAATTGGTCCCTGCATTGGATCATTCTTTTGTCCATTTATGTGCCATAATCCTACCTTGCTCTATGATATTCTTCTGAGTTGGAGTGACTAGATTTGAAGTAATATTCAAGATATGAGTTTATTCACGAGTTCATAAAATAATTTTCTGCTATGTGACACATATTCTGTTTGATTCTGAAGTCCATTCTTAATTTTTAACATTACATTTGACTTTTGTAATGCTTTCTGCCATTTGCAGAGAGCTCTTTTCCAAGAAGTACTAATGTAGAGCCAAGGAGTAGAGATGTTTATGAGGAATAGCTTTTTCCCCATGTGATGAGTCACAGAAATGATAGGGCAAAAGAGATTGTGCCATTGATGGCATTAAAGATATTTACAGTGTGAAGAGGAATAAGGATGAACAGGAAAAGGTCATTAAAGACTAACAGAGCTCTTGCCAAGGTGGAAGTAGGATTGGGACCATCAAGGTTGGATTCAGAGAAGATTAATGTCATCACACAATGAATGTAAAAATCTCATTAAATTACCTTCAGATAGAAACAGAGGGGAGAGAGAGTGTACTGACTATCAGAAGAAATAAAGGAAATGGGATTCTGAAGTTTACTTAAATGCAGAAACTAAGGTAAGTAAATTGTACCATCCTAATCAAACTACCATACTGTCTGTTGGCTTTCCATTGAACATAGATCCATTCAAACTTGTGAACTGCAAGTCCTGGTATGGGACTAGTCCTCACACCAGCAGGAACTTTTCCCAAACACAGCCTTCCATTGCAGTCCTCTATTGTAACAATAAAATTACCTGACAATAAGGGACTCTCAATACTGTCAGAGCCCAAAACTTCAAAGCAGTCACATCCAAACTGTCTGGAACCCAATAATGGGGGAGGGAGAGCAAAAGGACCAGACAGATGAAAAACAGCCACCAAAAATGTTATTTCTGCTATATTCAGGGCTAGATGCAAAGTCTGCTTTATGCTGAAACATTCTTATACTAGCACACTGTACCTGCTTCAACATTTTTTACCCTTACAGCCAATAATATATTCATTAAAAATATTTCTAAAATATGTGTTGCTAGTGGGGAAGAGGGATCTGGCTGTCATTGTTCCTTTTACGAGAGCTTCAGTTGTAGCAGTAAAAAATAATATATTTATCTAGAAATATGAGTTCATCATTATACTTCTGCTATATTATGTAGTGGGATTTCATCCTTTTGCTTCCTTCTCTACAGAGCATAGCAATGTCAGAAATGCCAGAGTACAATTGGTTAATTAATAAATTTATAGACTACTTTTATCCCATTTTGGTAATGAAAACATGAGGTGCCTAATTAAGTAGTATTAAGACACTGATTTTTTTTTTTTTTTCTAATATGACATGAATGCCCTGAAGAAAATCAGTATTTACTGCAGTAATTATAATTTCCTGCTGGGCTGTTTTAAAACTGATCTCAAACACTTTAGTTCTAAAGTTAAGCAATTTGTGTTAAGCAGTGCCATCTGTATGTACAGCTACTGTGGATGCTAGATAAGCAGACTGACAGGTAAGGTATTATACAGTATCACATTTAAACTAGGTGGTTATATTATTAGTATTAGTACTTTCTGAAATTGCATGCCTTTTTAAAATAAAATGGATTATACTATTACTTGTCCTCTTTTAGCAGATGTATTTAACGTTTTAGTTATGAAATATTTGATGGGAAAACTCACTGGGGAGATTCTTGGCACTTGAAATCAAGTTCACTTGTAAGGTGGAGAAAGAATTTTAATAATTGCAGCAAAGGTAATTTGATACATTCTTAGCAATAAGTAAGCCTATGACAGCATACTTATTGCCACAAATCAGACTAAAGGCTCTATTCATGAATGAATCATGTCCCGTTTACCCTCCATTTTTATGTAGTGTAAGTTTAATGGAAATATCTTGTCATGTGTCTTTGTGTAACGTGTTTCAACATTGCATTCCGTCCTCTGTGGTTTAAACATGTAACAATACCTTTTCTAAAACTGTGAAAAAAAGAAAAAGGAAAGGAGGTGCTAAGCATGAATAAAATGGAGAGAAAACTTTAAATGAGTTTGTAAAACTTTTTTTTTTGCTGAAGATCACTGAGTTACAAGTCTACTTTATGATTTTCAATTCCCAGCATTAATTTAGCACAGGAAACTAGGAGAAAACTTGCGTGATATTGGGCAGGTGCAGGATCTGCACAGACTGAAAAAGGTGGAGGAGGAAAGGCATCCTCTTTCTTTAGATACCTTTTCATATCTCATTCTTCATCATCTTTGTCTTTCTATTTTTTTCTAAACTTATTTTCATGGCACTTTAGATTAAGGATAAGGTGACTGTAAAAATATCCAATGCATCTAGCCTGTTACTGGGTAAAGGTATGAATTAGACCAGGATTTGGGTTAGGCAAACAAACCGACATAGAATTATATAGTTCCTTTTGTCTGACTCCTGGTCGTGATATTTTTTTTTTTTTTTAATATTATGTCCTGATTTTAATTCTTTTTTTTTTTTTTTTTTTTTTTTCAGAGTTCACTTTCATACTTGTTGAACTTGTAATCTGGGGCAATGCACTGGTTTCAATCCGGAATATGTACAGAATAACAACATTTTCATAGCATGAACACAATGGGACTTTGTGAACCCACAACAGAGGATTTTCTAGGCAGCAAGTCACCTCCATATGTGGCTTTATCCTCCCCATTTCCATATCAGCTCTTTTATCCTCCATGTTGCTTTTCTTTTGTGTTCTTTCCAGACTGGACCCCTCCTGCCCCAGAGGGGTCCTCTACCTGCCATTTGCATCTGGACCATAAATATTTTATATAGCCCACAATGCTTTATGCATATTTTAACTGAACAATACCCATTTTGTAAATTGTCTGTCAGTATGATGTATGCTTGGTTATGGCCATGAAAAATGCGTTCAGTATTGCTATAATATCAAAATATCAATTGTCCCTCCAAATTTGGTCAATTTTCCTGTCAGTGTTAACAAAGTAAAAACAGTCTGAAATTTCTGAACCTGGCTTCTGAGGAGATGTGACAAACTGTGTCAGTTTCCAGGAGTCTGCATAAATATGCATGGCTGTTCTGCAGAGTCTTACTGGCAACCAGACCAGGTGGGTCTCATTAGCTCCAACTCAGGAGGATAAAAGGTAGATGTCCAAAATGAACTTGTGTCTGTTTGCTGTGATGAGAGGTTTAAAAACTCAGCCTGTGTTTAATGTTTGTAAGCAATGCTCCAGGAAGCAGCGTACACTATCATACAAAAAAAAAAAAAAACAAAACAAAAAACAACAAAAACAAAACAAAAAAAATCAATTCTTTCATAGCTATTTAGCAATTCATATGTCTGTATAACTATGTTGTATTTTAAGTACCACAGTTCTTTGCACAATTCTACTTTAAGATCTAGTAAAATCATGTTAAACACGCTTATGTCATTGAAAATAAATGGCCTGCTGGTTTGAGAGGCATCGGGTATTACTAAACATTTCAGTCATGCATCAGTAAACAGTTTTTCATACAGTCACTGGCACTGTGTGAATGCATGCCCATTTCTGAAATAAGCGGTGGATATGGTAGGACCTGAGGACCTGAATTGTATCTTTTATGAAGCAAATAAAAGACAAGGCTCTCAATCAGGTTTTTACTATGCATCCTAGCTTTGGAAGCAGTTCTGGTAGTGTAGTGTACTTTTCCACTGTTTCATTTGGAGAAATATTTGTGCAAGTTGTGAAAGGGACAACTTGATAAACCAAGGCCAGGGCCATACGGAAATCTCTACTTTTATTTTAAAAAATCTTCTAGAAAACATCCACGAGGAATGAATCCCTGGTATTACTTGCTCCTTAAAAACATTCCCTTCACCCAGTAAAACAAATAACTCCCCCCAAACTGCTCAGAAAAGGAACAAAATAAAAAATCCTTGTTCTGATTGTTCATGTAAATTGTTCTGCCCTCAATCTTATGAGTATGATTGTGATTTTTTTTTTTTTTTTTTAATGTTATGTGTGATTTTTAATATTTATAAGCAGACCCTTGTAAAAACCCTCCTCATTCCTTTCAAAGTGGCTTCACTGGTTTTAGAGGAATTTCACATAGCGCTGTGGCTACACCAACAGTCAGTTGATAGAGAATTTTTACTGTAGTTATAAACCTCAAAAAAACTTGCCAATAAGCTGAAAAGCATTATCTTTCTCCTGCCTGAATGCGATGTCCTTCTTATATTGCTGTGTTTAAAACAGATATGATAGCAAAATAATTTTATATGCTGTACTTTTACTACACAACACATACCTGTGTTGTTCTTGGTACTAAATTTGTGGTGAAAAGTCACTGAGTTGTTATGTGGGTGTTCATAGTGCATTTTTATGTGCATTGATTAATTTTACATTCTTTATACCATAAATCAAGGTAATAAGGAGAATTTTCAAATGTGCCACTGCAAATATATCTTTCACATTGCCTTTGTTCTATTTATAACCTTGTTTTTCTGTACATAAAGTGTTCTTATATACTGTAGAGTAGCTGATGTATAGTAATGGGTGTAGAGCTGTAAAAGTCTCTCTTGGCACTCTTAACATGGTCAGATTATTACTGTGTTCTCCGATTCAGCTAGATGTGTTCAAGGATCTTCTCTGGTCTGAAAGGTCAGCTGCTTTTAGTTGTGCACTGGTAGAATACTAATACTGTCCTTATTCAAATTACCTGCTACAGTACTTATTAAATTGATGGCCTTGTGCTCTAATTTAATACTGTCGTCGTTCAGAGGCAGGTCGCAGCTGCACTCTGCGCTGAATTAGGTGGTGCTGAGGCAAAGTTCAAGCAGAAACCATAGTTTTGGGCTGCATTTTTCCACTAAATTAGCAGTCAGATGCAGTGTATAATTAATTAGCACAAACCAGGGAAAGCTTGTCATTTAATAAGCCTTTTTTATTTCCACATTACACAAACAGTGGGAATTGATCCATTAAGTGCCTAGCTATTAATGCTGTTTAATGTATGTCTGGTTGTTAAATTGAGATGTCTAGTTACATACGTTCAGTATTTAAGAGCTCCTCATAGATTGTTCGGTGTTTGCTGAGATTTTGAGTCACGTTCCACAAATCAATAATGGCTTCATTAATGAATTTGAACATTGCTGGTTCAGATAAACGTATCTGAACTGCATAGAAAAAAACGGTGTCTGTTACTGCGGTAGCCAAGACAGTGTGATAATTATTTTGTTCCCCTAAATATTAAATATTCTGCTTATACCATGCCTCTTATATTCTACATTACAGACTTCTTTTTCCCCGTTATCCGGGCTCATAATTGCCTAAGGCATTGTATAACTTTATCTCCTCAGAGTTCTATGTGGTATTAAATGTGCAGAATAACACATTTCAGCAACCCCTTCAAGATGTCTGCAGGAGCACAGAAGATTGTTGTCCTTAAGAAAAAGGGCAGTATTTGAATCACCCTTATTTCTTGACAACTACATTTCTGTACTGGAAATAGCTGTGTTCAGCTTAGTCTTATAATATTCTAGAATGTAAAGGTTTTAACACTCCATACATACTATAAGCAATGTGTTTCTAGAAGAAATGTATATTGGCAATGAGTCATTAGACTAACTGCCAAATATAATATGAAATCTTGTCTGTTTTGCTCCTGTATGTTTATTCCATGTGGGAAGTGGGGAAACATGATATTTCGTATTGGGGTTCTGTAGGCAGAACACAGTGATCTGGCTTATTTGAAATAAATGACTAGGAATGAACCTAAACTAAAGGCTCAAAACCAGGCAATACTCTCCAACATTTCTGCCTGATGAAGGCAACACACTTGCCACAGCAGAGATAAATACTGTACTCTCTTCACAGTCTCTCTCCTCTGCATCTTGGTTGATTCTGCAGTTTCTCCAACAGATCCTTCAGTCTGTTTTGTCTGGGTCTGTCATTAGCATTTCAAATATTCCTTTGCTGCTGTAGCAGAGTTAGCCCATTTAACATGAAATCTCTAATTGTAACCAAGACGAAAACGTCCAAGCAGGTAAAACTCAAAGAGCAACTTTTTCTCATGAAAAGCGGAGAATTCTGTCGCGTGTGCAAGACCCAGATTACGTGTGTTTTTAGACACCAGTGGAAGAATACAGAGTTCAGTGGCAGACCTGCAGGCTGATGATTCACCACCACGTCTGCTCCTATGTGTGTCAACAGTGATAGAGGTCTGCGGAGAGGGAGGAGAGCACAACATCAGGGGAGAGAGCCAAAGGATATGTCTGTGTGCCTGAAGTAAACGAAATGGGCTTGAAGTTTGCACATTTATACATTTTTGTTTGCAAAACCCCCAAAATTAGATTAACTGGGGACACAGACACACACATTTCCTAAAAAATATTTTATCTTAAGTTCATTAATGTTAAATGCACTTGTTTGGACAAAGTAACTTATTTTAAATCGTGGTGATTGTTGTTGGAAATTATTAGCTATCATTTCCCAGTTATTGTAACCATGGATTTCTCATTCTTTAAGTGGTAAGAGCGACATCTTCCACTCACTTTTACCATGCTGCAGAGACCATACTCAGGTGTTTTCTGGACTGTGGGTTGGCAGCGTGGTCACCAGGCAAGGAAGGGGAGTGCATAGCTATGAACAGACAAATGGACCCAATATGCTCCAGAATGCTCATCATCCCACTTAGTACATTAGGCAAGCTTCTGCTTTGTACATCAACCTCTCCGGAATACCTGTTTGATGGGATAAATTAAGCCTGGTATGTAGGATTAGGTCACATCCTCAGAAAATTTCAAGGCTTCCAAGCAGAATAAAAACTGAAAAAGAATAACATTCTTTATGCCTGTATATAATAAAAGCTTTATCTTCAAATGAGATAAATCGAAGGAGCTGACAATGCTGTTGGTGCTCTATTGTTTTCATTTGGCTACAAAACAAACAAGACAGCAATACATTGATATACAGGGTGAAGGCCTATATGCTGAGCTAGAGACTTCATTTTTTTAAACAAAAAGAAAGTATACATATTTCATATGTCCCGGTTTTAAAGCTTTTTGCAATGTTTGTGATAAAATGTACTGCAGATTTGCATGTTCAAAAACATCCTTGACAGCTATGGAAATTGTGTAGTTTGACAACTCCTCATCTTAGCTAAGGCAAACAAACAAGGCCAAGTTGACTGAAATTTAAAATCTTTCCTAATCCTGGGGATGTGATGGCAGCTTGTTTGCACTGGCATCCAAAAGCTACAGTATTGTCAGAAAATTTAACAAAGCTGAGGTAGCTTTGACTGAACTGACCTCAAATATGATGTGAACAGCTGTGTGGAGAGGGATGGGAGGTGGTGGAGGGATGCTGTCTACACGCTCGTTTGATCTTCAGACAGCATTGTGTGTAAGCACAGTATTTAAATGCCTGAGAAGATGATCAGTCATCAGTTATGAAAGGAAGTAAGAGCATTCTGTATTTTTATACTGTCTATTTGCTCCAGCGATGGATGAGGGTCTCACTGTGGTGGGCACTGTGCAAAGGCAGAACAAATAATGTGCATGTAAAGATTAAAGACTTCTTTATTCAGGCTAGACAAACCATAATGTCTTTGATTGACTCAAAGAGAGTTCTGGTTCCTCTTGTCATCTAGTTTAACTATGTGTTATTTAATAATCACACTCAAGAAATGAAGTGGCAAGGCCTCATTCATAGGAAAGACATAGGTATGTCATACGTAAAAATGGTATTTCCTGGCAAACTATGCACTTTGTACCAAAGAGGTCATGTGCTTGCACAACAGATCTTGCGTCTGCAGGCCAATGAGACGCTTATTTGCAGAATGTGATCTGTCAATCCCAGTTTCCAGCAGTAACACGAGGTTTATCACGGCAGCTAGCCAGTGTATTTTTTCAGTCTGGGGATCACAGTTCAGTGTTTCCGTGCTTGGTGACAGCAGATGGAGATCTGGTTTGGAGTATTTGTGTTATGTAGCACCCAGATCAATGTAACCCAACTGATGTGCTGCAGTGGCATCACTCTTAAGATGAAGAATGCTTACATTTGCTTTCCTTGAGCAAAAGCTACTGCCTCTGTCACTTGATCTCCCCATTACACCCCAGACACAAGTTTCTTTTTAATGATAGTATTAGCATTTATTTGGCTTTTGTCATAAAGAATGACATATTTATATAACATTTCAGTTCAGCAACTGAAGCGAAGAGATTAAAAACAGACTAATGCAGCACGGTAAAACAGCTGCCTTTGACATATTCTCCCCCGTTTGCTTCACAGGTGTGGTAAATTTGCAAGGCTGCTGAATACGCCCCGAGTCAAGATCCAGGATGCTGGGCTCTCAGGTGAGCCCCGTGTATCGCGACATATGACAGAGAGGGGACAGCCAGAGGAGCCATGCCCATGAGGGCTGCTTGGCCAAGCCTAGCAGGATGGAGGGAGGACAGCAAGTGAAATTACAGGCAGCCGAGCAAGAGCTGGGGTGCAGGGTGTAGCTACTTCTGGGTATTTTCTTGAGGCACATCATATTATAACTATGAGCAAAGGCAGAGATTTGGCTTATGGGTCCATAATGACGGATTTAATTTCCTGTTTTAGAGACACTGTGGGTAGTGAACACAGTGCAGAGAATGAGGGCACTTTACAAATAGTATGAGAGTTTTGAGGAAAGATGGAGTTTTTCATTAGAATTTAAAGTAAAGGGAAACATTTTTCTCCTAGAGTGTCCCTCATGGTGACCTGCACTTCCAGAATAAATAGCTGCTTGAAGAAATTCTTGAGAGAAAGAAAATGAGAAGGTAAGCAACATGCATTGTTTGCTAGTCTTCTGAATTTTTTTTTAGGCTTGGTGAACTCTTTTGGTTTTCATTCTTCTGACTGAACTGACTATAGTGTGATATCATCTGAGTAATTTCTGAAAGCTTGTTTATTTATTTCAGTTTGATGTGGTGTCCATCGCAACACATACTGATATGAAAAGCCACATTTACTCTACTCTTGTGCAGCTGGGAGCATACAGTAAGTGTCTTGTCTTTCCAAAGCCACTCTGTGGGTTCAGTTAGGATGCCAGCCTTGTTCAGCACGCTGGCAGTAGCTGTTTAATCTTCTAGGTCAGTGGAAACCAACCTTTAACAGTTGGAGACTTCAGATCGAAATTTTTAAGAGATTTGAGATGCACGTATGCATTCCCAACAGGTTGCACCTGAGTTCATGAAATCCACTGCACACCTCGGTGAAGGAACAGAAGCAATTCTAGAAGGAAAGATTGCATCTCAAGGTTTGGTGATAGCCTCATTTCAGCAAGGATATTTTTGTGTAAATTTTCTACAAATCAGGGTTCCAGTCCTGCAGGACACAGTCTCCTGTAAGAGCCCTCAGCCTAGTCAGGGTCCTTTTGTCATCCAGTGAGTTGCAGAAACACCAGCTGTTGGAGTACAGTTCAGATTACTATGGGTGTTTTTTTTAATTATGCATGTATTTTGTACCACTAGGTAAACTGCTGTTTCAAAAAAATAACTGACCTAAAACTGAATTAACTCAAACAATATGTTATTTTTCATAAAACTAAGCAAAATTAACTTTTTCATTATTTTGACCATCTTTAGCAGGTTGCCTAGTAATATCAAATCAACACTTCTGTTTTCTAACAATTAAATTCTTAAATACTTTTGTTTTATTCATTTATAATATTCAGAAAAAGATTTTTTTTTTAAATATTTTAATTTATTTTGTATTCTAATAATGTTACACAGCTAAAACTCAACTGCAATCCAGCCAAACCCTGAAGTCATACACAACAGAAGATTAAGGAAAAGAAAATTAAAAAAATGGAACTAAACAGTAGACAGGAGTATAAATCAGAACTAAGTAACAGAGTTGTAATAAACACTTTATTAATGATTGATTCAAATGTTCATTCATATCACATATGACTTGTACATGAACAGAGATCCAAATTCAGTCTGTATCACTCAGTGTATAAAAGGCAGCTAAATCTGCCTGTATAAATCTCACTGATGTTGCACTCTGTCACAAAGCAAGTATTTTGCATAATTAGCCTGGATACTCAGCCACATTTTTCAGGAGCCAGCTAGTTCACTGCCCTCACTGCAATAGGATGACACCCACTATAATAGGAGCTCCTGGCTGCTTAGCAGTCTTCGTAATTAGGCCTTTTATTTAATTGCCTAAGTATGGATTCAGAAGCCTAATTTTAGGCATGTCTTTTTTTCCTTTTTTATTCTTGGTATCCTATTAGGTATTACAGTGATGTTGATCTGAATAGCCTTTCTCTTCTCCCTACAACTTATTCTTTTTCAGTACTTCATTTCCAAAATACCTGCTGTACTAGAATTCCACTGCAGTGTGCAAAAAAGAAAGAAGTAATATACAGTCCAGCTGTTAGATTAAAGATGAAATATTTGAATCATTAGATCATACAGTTACACTAAATTGTCTAGGAACAGCATTTGGCCCAAAATTGCAATCTTCAGGTTTCCTGGCTGTTTATTCCACTAAGTACGGCAAACAGTCCAGTTATTTACCACGATCTTGGGATATTGCTGATATACAGCTACTCCTGTTTGGAGTGAAATTGAGTATTGCACATACTTTGGGCCTGTATGTAGTAATGAGAAAATTAATTAGTGTTAAGACGGACTGTGCTTTCTACACAACTGGTGAAGATCTGACAACAAATATTCTCTAATATGGATTTATGCAGAAAAAAAGTGGGATTAATAAAGTTCCTGCTTCAAGGCTGATACACTCAATGGGGTCAGAAAGAATATGTCTTTTTCCTTGGGTGTTCCTGTTGTCTGACACATTGGGCACTGGCTGGGGCTGCAGGCAAGATTCTCAACTTAATGGTGCAGTGGCTTGATTTAGTGTGACAAAGTCTTTGTTATCGTAAACTGAGATCATCCAAGGCATTCTGGTTTTAAATAAATTAAAGAAAGCATCTTGTTCAAGTAAAAAGACAAACTTTCCTTCTTAAGACAAAGGATTCTATTTTTTAAACTTCCATCAGTTTTAAATAGGCAAACTTTTTTTCTTTTTTTTTTCCAGATGTCTTTGGAAATGGTCTCAGATACCTCTGAAGTATGTTAGCTACTGATGCCTAAATTTCTGTATGAAATGTTAACTAGAAATGTGGTGGTGTTTTATATTTCAGACTGCGACTTTGAAACCTTGTTGGGAGAGGGAGAAATCAACAGATGTCAGATAGCATGAATCTGTTGTCTGGAGCTGTGAACTATTTAGAGCTTTTAAAATCTATAAAATTAAGCACAGAGTCTTGGTGGTTATGGTTTTGGTCTTTAACAATACTGTTTCACTATCATTCATAACCTTTACTGATATTTTTGACATTTCCTATTCAAAGAGTAGTCAAAGAGTGGAAAGACAAATTCACTCACTAAACATTTCACAATATCAGTAACATTTTATTACATCAAAGACAGTAAACTGTTAGCTTTACAGTGTAGAATTCTTTCACAATAACTGGTCCATCTCTTAGTAAATACAATGTTGAACATTTTGCCTTTTTTTTGCACTGATTAATCTTTTTTGTAAGAGAACATAGTATCTTACCAATGTAAGAATGCAGGTTTTATTTTTTTCCTTTAACTCAAATTAAAATGCCTTTCTTCTATATCTGCTGTAGTGTTATAGAAAATATGACATCGTCATTTAAAACAAGTCAGAAGAAATTTCTAAATATCTGTAATTGGGGGGAGAGAAGGATGCTGAAAATTCACATAAAGGATTTTTGCATACTTAGAACCTAAAATAAGGAGTAATTAACTGTTCCAAATATCCTCCCACTTATAATAATAGGATGTCTTCAGTCAAATTTGCAGAATTTATTTTATTTCGCTAATTGATTGGTATATTCATCATTCAATGATATATTAGGTAGAGCTGGATTCTAAATTACTTTTCTCTGATAAGCCTTCCAATTAATTCTTCTCACACTATTTTCCTGGTGACATCTGAACTTCTTTCATTATATAAAACACATCTTGAATAAGACATTGCTGAATAATAATCAGGGATCCTAACATGTTCAAAATTAGAACCCCTGACAAAGTCAAATGCATTCTGATTTAGACAATGACCTCACCTAATGTCATTTTCAGTGTATCGTATTGAAGAGCATTATATAGCTTTCCCCTTTTTGCATACCTACCCTTAAGTTAGAAATTTTAAAGAAAAAAACAGAAAAGCAATTGTAAATACTATAGGTTATGTGGTCTTACATATTAAAACCTGGTTAGAACATAGAGTGTCTGTGATTGTTATATTTTTATTCTACATTATCTGACAATTTTCGCCCTCTTTTGTCTTATTAATCTGTCTTAGAACAGTATTACTTTATTTGGGCAAGTAGACAAGGAAATAAGTTATTCTTTAAAATGTATGTTAAATGATGTACTGTATTACATTTGCTTGCAATTTGCATTTTTCTTAATACATCCACCAGATTTCTTTTGCATAGATAGCATTTCATAAACCAGAGAACACTGATAATATCTGATTTAACTGACTTGCTAATACAAGGAGCAGATCATTTTAAATGGACCTTACATCTTTATAGGATGTTAGAAATGAAGACATTACTTCAAAATGTAGGTAATTATTGCCTCCTCTTTTATCAGTGCTATTTTCTGAGGTATTATCATAAGATAGCACTTTAGTATTAAGCAGGGCCTTAGAGTGGCAATAAATCAGTCCAACTGAGTCATCATTGTCCAAGGCATCTGAACTACTGAAATGTTGTGGATCCTACAGAGAGTGTGAAATCACTTGACCCTTGGCATTAACCTTTACTGAATGAATAGACACTGCTTTCCACATCGTGGAACAAAAGCAGAATAGTATTGATTAAACACCACATTCACTTGATATTAAATACTGGCTGAACTCACTTCTTGCTTTCCAGCTCCAGTGGGAGAAACCCAGAGAGTTGCTGGGTCTCAGGAGAATGCGTGTTTGTAATTCAGAGCAATGTTTTTCCTGCAAAGTTTTCTTTTTTTTCCCTTCTTTGGATCAATAACTGGCAGCCATGATCAGCCATGAGTATGTATTGTCAATTCTGACCTGTGTACTTTATCACTTGGGGTGAGAGGTCACAGTGCTGTGACTAATAATGCAGTCATCCCAGGCATGAATTGTTTCCTGGCTGTAATGCAAGCATTTATATCTATACATAAAAAATACATATATATATGTATTTTAACTCTCTGCTTTATTATAGCTCTTGTTTACCAAACCCCTCAGCTATTTGCTCTGAAAGTCTGATTAATCTGCTGGATGGCATCCTATTTACAAAAGCTCTTAGAGATTTACTAAATGGTTTTTGCTCTTGGCAGGAATGTGAGTTCCCAGGAACTTGGAAGTATCAAAGTGGGAATCTTGGGAATTAACTCTCTACTGATGTTATGGAAGAAAGCTGTTGCTTCATTTCATAAGTAAGGAAACGGAAGAAATAATACCAGGAGAAGGATAAACAAAAGGATTCTTTCAGTAAATTCTCCCGTGCTGCATCTTAGGACAGATTCTGCTCTCATGTGCATAACTGTAAGCCCAGAGTGTCTCCAAAACTTGCTCCTGTAGTACGTACTCCATGGCACTGTTGATTCAATGCATAAAAGGTTGACAGTGAAGAAAACATGAAATACAGCATAATGAACAGAAGCAGCTGCAGCAGTATCGCTGTGTCTACAAGCAGATGACCATTCCTGCCTGAAACTGCACTGCAAAAACTTGCTGAATTTAATTCATTTTAAAAACTGAAAGAATTTGGAATTTACATCCATAAATAGTTATATATTTTAGAAGCAGGTTTTAGACAATGTGGAGTGCTTTTGGGAAATCTCATCACAACTAATGGTCCACATATACAAGTCTAGCATTGTGTCTTTTCCTAGTTCAAAAGATTTTGTAATATTGGAAGCCAGAGGTATTGCATAACTTTTCACAATTATTTTCTTCACCAGGGTCTTGATGGGTGTATGTTCTGCCTGTAGATTCCTAGCTGTGTAAGTTGTGATGGTAACCCTTGTAGCTTTTTAGCTAGGTGTCAGCATTCAGTCTGTGGTGTATACTTTAGGTACATAAGACTCCATGCATATGGATAAGATTTTTGAAAAATAATATTGAAAGATGGAAGAAAAAGGACCACAGGATCATGTAAATAGCAAAATTTTCAGCTACAAAATCTCCCACAAATTCAACAAGGAGCAAAATGGAAAATCCATAGTCTGGTTCAACCCATATAGAAATGTCAATTTATTTCTCAGAAAATAGCGACATTGAACTGTTTAATAACAATAACAACAATGACAACAACATCACCAATAATAATAATTCAACTTGTTTTGGAATCTTATAAGAAACCTTAAGAGCAGAAAAGAAAGAAAATTTCTGGAGAAGAATACACATCAACATTCCTTTAATTCAGCAGGCTGCTACTTTAGGACGTTACAGAGAATTAGCATGATGCAGTTTCATTGTGCTTCTCAGTGCTTGTTCCTAAGTCAGAGACTTTTCAGCTGAGTAGCAAACATCCTGCTGTATAGGTTTATATTCAAAAGCTAAAATGGAGATCTGGGAAGAAACTGTGCAACTGTTTTTTCCCACCAGCAGGAAGGACTTCAGCTGTTCTATGGAATTGCAGCACAAACATTTCGTTTTGTTTCAGGTCTCTGTTATTCTTTGTCTTGCAGCTATTTTTTTTTTTTTCTTGTTGACCCAAACCACATTAAAAAAACAAAACAAAACAAAAAAGCTGGAGTCCAACGTATTCCTTACACTAAGGCCATTTTGCCTTTGCTCTGGTGCTGAAAAAAATGTCATGGATACACCGAAAACTAAGTGGTCCTCAGCTAATAAAAGCTAAACTCTCTACCTCAAAGTGGCTTCTCTTCAGACTGTATAATGCTGTTCTTTATGTACCCAAAGGGAGTTTCAAGGAGTGGACATCGTTCTCATATTTTTCTTGACCTGCCTGTTTATGAAGCCTGTGTGTAAAGGCTATTCCTTGTCCAAAGTGACCTCCAGCTACGCAGCAAATATTTTGCATGTAATTGTATGGACGTGCTGTCTGCCAAACTTTCTGGAATAACACTTTTTCAGTTACAGCATTAATCATACATAAAGAACTAATAAACAGAAGGACTATGTTTATTTAATATATCTCTAGGCACACATAATGAAGAGTACACTACCATATTCTAAATGGGGATGAGGCAGGGGATGTTCTTTTTCATGTAATAGAGGAGCACATACCATGCTGGCTGATAATGATGGAAAGGATAAAAGGATAAAGCCCCTTTAATCCTTGGTTCTCTGCTGTAAAGCTGTTAATGTTTGTACATACATGCATATTTCTACAGAGTAACAAGTAATAAAGACAGAGAAAGTAATCTGGAAGTTTACTACAATCAGGAGAAATACTTTTAAAGAGTGTCTTCATGCCATTCAGAGCTCTACTTTTTATATCCAGATTAATATAAATCTCAAAAACGGCAATGAAAGAATTTATGAATTCACCTGATGCAAAACCAACCCCGTAAAATATTCCGACTTAGGTTTTTTTTTCCTGGAAAATAATCATGTTCATTTTTCCAAACATTGTTTCTGTCAGCTGGAGGGGTGATGATGGTGGTATTTCCTCAGATGGTAAACAGTTAATCAGGAATCCTGTCTAGACACACAGAAATAAGATTAAGATTTTGAGACTATCATCTAACTCCAGTGAGTGGGTGCAAAGAGGAAGAGTAGCTCCCTTACAGAAAGGTCCATAAAGACATCTGCCTTCTCAGATGCTTATGTGCTGCAAACTAATCTGTTAATTATTAGTAGCCAGACACTGTTGTGGTCCAAGTGTCCTTAGACAATCTGCATTTTTCACTGAAAGGACACACTTCTAAAAATGTCAGGTGTGCTGCAAATGTGACATATGACACATAAATAGGCAACTTCAGCAAGTGATGTGCCTGCATAGTCAATAATTGCAGAGTATGCTGTAATCTGTCTAAAATGTTTTATAGAGTGAAAGAATGCCTCTAATATCTGAAGTATTTCTTTAACTCTTCAGTATTATTATTCTTTAATCTTCATCTTCAGTTAGTTGACTAGCTTAAACTTCAGCCTTGTTCTTGCCCATGTAATAGGAAAAGAAAATGTATTTTACCACATGAATGAAATGTCATTAGCTCACACATGATACTACACCAAAATTATTTCTTCAAGTTTTCTCATGACCAGGGGGATACAATGATCTGGGTGGGTTATAGACAGACAAAAGTATTTGGTTATCTCACATAAGAGTGTTTGTACTGTACATGAGTGTATTCTTCACAGCCAGCCAAATATGAAAATCCACACCAGGAGAAAATAATACTCCATTTCATGCCAAAGCAACAAGCTATAAGGTCAATTTTTTTCTTCAGCTGAGAGCAAGTAAGAATCAGGGTAGAGCCCTATAGAAAAATCCTGGTCCAACAGATGCCAAGGAGAAATTTTTATCATAGTTGTCAATCAAGACAAATTTCATTTATTTTGTCAGAAAGAATGTCGTTCTTGAGCAATGGATTCATAGCATATTCATAGCCAGGTCTATAGTAGGTTTGAAAATCATTTAAATAACTTTCCAGACTTCATCATCACACATGTCCTTTGTATTACCCTTCCCAGTCCAAGAAATAGTAGAATTGGGTACACTGGTTTCTTGATATTCTGTTTTATTTTTCCCAGGGATTAGCCTTTGAAATCTCACCTATCTTGAACTTTTACATATCAGCCATTTTGATTTATTTTTGAAGGGGAGAGGATTGTGACAAAAGCTGAATAATTCTACATTTAAAAATACATTTTAGAGGAGCAGACTTCTAAAGGCAGTTAATAAAAAGAAACCTATTCTGTTCTGCCATTTATTAACACAGAGAAAATACTGTTCTAATACTGATATAAAATATTGCTCAGGAGGAGCAAGAGTGACAAAAGCAGGCTCTTTGGAAGAATAGACAAAATACATCTTAAGATTTATAAGCAGCAGGGTATAGTTCTGTAATCTTTTTGTGAACAAAATCTCTATCTTTTGAAAGCACGAAGAACCAAAAGAACAACAACAAAAAAAAACCCCTTCATGCACTCTTTTCCCCTTCAGTCTTTCTTTCCATTGGAAGCAAGGAGCTGTCTTTAATAATATCTCCATCTTTGTGGGGAAAAAAAATATATTTAAAACAATAAAATCACTGGTAGCCACCACATTTTTAGAAAAGCAGCATATTTTAATCAATGACAATTATTCTTTACAGCAAGGCAGTAATAAAAAAAGATAAAACTGCATCATGCATTTGAGAATGTGTAGCATGATTGAGAGCCGCTGTGATACAAAAAATGTGGCTGAAGAAATATGAAGTGTGGTGAAATCAGCTTTAGAAAGTTGTCTCACAAGTCCATTTAGCATTAAATTTAATTAATAAAGACTTTAGAGTCTCCATAACAATTAGAATTGTCCATGGTAGTCATTTTAAGACCAACTAAGGCATGCAAAACCTAAAAAAATAGGTTATGTTCTGTAGTGCAGTGTCTATAAAAAAATTGTTATAGGGAAAACTGGAATTCAAATATAGTGAAGGAATGTAATTTTTTAATTTATATTCTTCTTTTATGGATCAGTTTTTCCATTTTACAGCAATAGTTAATCTGGCAGCCTCGTTAAGTTAGTTTTGTTGGAGTTTTTTGTTTCTGAACAGCAGCTCTGATAGAGAGGTTTGTCCTGCATGGCCTCATGTGCATGACTGCAAATTAACTTGCATTGCTTGATGCACACATTAGGATATGTAGCATTGACTTTGGAATGAAGATCAATATTCTTTGATTTTTAAATCCTTTCTCTTGTTACAAGTGGAAAGTTGCACAAGGAGAGCATGCAATGTGCAACTGGGAAAACAAAGGAGTGGAAACAGTGGAAAACTGATCTGTGATAGGTCATCTTTACCAATGTAAACAAAAGTTAAGAAAAAGAAAGCAAGATATATTTCAGTAAATGATTATGTTTGACGAACCGTTTCCAAAGTGCATTGTAGAAAGAATCTGATAATTTAATATATTTTTTTTTTATTTTTTTTTTTTTTTATTTTACTAGACCTTCCTAATTGACTACATTTCCTTGTAGAAATAGAATCATTGCATCATTTACACTTGGACTTGGTTTTAAATCCCCTCTAGCAAAAATTACACTACTTTTTCACTTTGCACAAAGGGTTGAGTAAAAGGACAGTTTGCATACATGTTTTTGCACATCTATGAAATGCTACCTACACTGCTTTAAGAAATGATGGTTCCCAGACTAGTGGTCTGCAAAAACATCCTACAAGTAGGATTAGCTGTCTTGCTAAAGTACAGTATGAAAATTTCCTTGAACTAGTCTGCTGGTTCAATAGTTTAGGAATGAATATGTTAATACAAGTTTAAAAACTAGACTGCTCAGAGTCATGTTAGACTTTTTGGGATTGCCGTAGACTTTCATTTGAAAGACTGGCTTCACAGGGAACCTTGCCTCTAGATTTTCCTGAACTGTTTCAGTGAAGTGAAATATGTTTACCCCAACAAACAAGTTTATATGGGATAAGAATATAACAAATATGTGTTTTCCAATAGAAATCTGAAACAAATTTCCCAGTGTTTAACTTCATGTTTAACATATAATTTATTCAGTGGGTAATCTTATTGATTTTCTTGGAATTGTTCAGGAAATGGAATAGTCAAGATGAGCTGAATGTCAAAAAGGGACATTTATTGCTGACACCCAAAACTGATGAGTGATCCTATTGAGCCGGTTTATGATTTAGTTTAGTGTCTACTTGCTATCACATGGATATTATAGTTGCCTGACTTATCAAAAAAAGAGAGAGGGACTCTAAATACAGGGCTCTCTTTAGGGTCAGGGGAAATGCTATGACTCCCTATGTCTTGGAAAAAGTAATGAGATGTTGTGTCAATACTTTCATCTGTATGTACCATTTTTGTGCCTCTGTGCTCAACGATAAGTTGAGAAACCAATATTTTTATGATAAATACTGTCCAAAATCATCACAAAATTATTGATGCTGACAAGAATAATTGTCAAATTCTCTCAATGGCATGAGACACAAATAAAAAGCATTGCTTTTCATAGGGGTCCTTTTGTCAATGGTTCACTTCCTTGTCTCCTACTTAGCTCTGTTACTGGTAGCTGAAGTAGTATTTTTCTGAATAAAATTTAAGTGGCTGCTGACATTTTAAGTATGACGTTGCACAACTGAATTTTAGAACAAATAAGGGATTTAAAAGCACTGACCCTAGTTGTGCAAGTAACAAATGGGCAGTGATAACAGCTAGGATTTTGTATCAGGATCTGGACTACCTGAAGCAAAAGATTGTAAAATTCATGTGCCTATGACATGAGAATGACTTAAGATCCCAGAACTCACTCTCCTTCTTTACAGATCTTTCCCATGGCATCTTGTGTAATGCTGTAAAAACAGGTACTGCTCCTTTGCTGTTGTAAATCAATTCTGCAAACTGAAAGCTCACACGTCCTTCAAGTATTAAGGTGAAAGGCACAGCAAATTTTGATTCTGCAGTGTGTTCCTCTCCCCCGCAAAGTACAGCTGCTTGTACCCCATTAGAGCTTTTCAGAGTTTTATATCTGGTAATTCAATGAGGGTGCTAAGCTGTGCTATCTGTGAACACTGACGTTCACGCTGGCATTCCCTGTATATAACCTATGGTGGGAAAAATTTTGGGAAGGGGTAGGTGCCATTCAGTGCACGAGAGACGTATGAATGCCTTGGTATTTTGTAAAATGATTTGAAAACTGGTATACTATGTCTCTGCTTCATTAACTGGAAAAAACTGTGTTTAAATTCTGAACTTGAAAACTTTCTAATGCTGTGGGTATTTGCACTGTGTCCTAAGCCCCCAGACTGCAGCTAAGAAAGGGGGTTAGAACCCTGTGAGCTGCCAGGGACATGCAGGTATATATAGGTACACACAGAATTGACATATATAGTTCTATTTGGAAATTTCCATATGAAGAAGGTTGAATCAGATTTTAAATCCTCATGTTTTTCTGGAAAATTCATATCCTGTAAGATAAATTCCAAGTTAATTTTTTTTCACTAAGACACTATCTCCCTGCAAGAATTTGTGAGACTTTATTAGCCCATACTTTATGAACCTCCATGTATTTGTGCAGGTAGCAGTACTGTGCAAATAGCTACACTTGGATTGTAAGAATAGCAACTTTTGTTAAAAGTCATGAGCTCTGTAAATCTATCTATTAGGCAAAATTTTCAGGAAAAGCCCATGTTTTAGGGTATTCAGTACTAACAGTGTTCCTTTACGTGTTCCTGGATATTCAGAGCCACCTTTCTTAGGTGACAAATGTTAGAGAAAAGGATGAATAGAGTTAAATTAATAGGCTGTATCATTCAAATATGACTAATATAGATACAGAAAATTGTTATTTTGTATTCATGATAGTAATTTTTCCACTAGAAAAAAAGTCGGTTAAAACATCATATTTTTCAACTGACATTAGAGCAACAAAGACAGTAAAATATATTTAAAAAGAGTGCTTGATCTTTCTGACATTTTAGCCACCCTTCTCCAAAACAAAGACAAATAGAAGACAAAAACAGTAAGCTGGTAAGAGCATCTTTCCCAGTCAGTTTATAAATAGTGAAAATGAAAATGCACAACCTTTGAAAATTAAGGCATGTAATGGAAACACCTTTGACTTCTACTAGCGTTTTATATTTTCTATAATCTCTTTATTAACATTGTTAAAACAAGGAAAAATGATTCATGTGTTTTAATTCATAAACTGTTGCCGATTTTGTTGTATCTTTTCTTCTTCTCCATTTTTTCTCTCCCATTTCACTCTGATCTGAAGGGTCTGTGGATTTATCTCCTGCCTGTCATTTGTCTTCACATGACTTTAAAATAATTAATTGCAGCACTCAGTGATGATTTATGATTTCTACTGACGTAATTAATGATACACATCAATTTTTCTTGTTAATTGAAGAAGTCACAACAAACTTTTTATAATATATGTTAAAGGAGGGCAAAATAGCTTTGGTAAATTACCTTTAGAATTTTCATTTTGTACTAGGAGGAACAGGAAAGAGAATTAGCAATTTAACATTGAAGGCAGCTAAAGACAGCTTGAAGAATGGAAGTAAACATTTTACTGCCAATATGCAAAAGAATTTAGGTAAAATAAACATCAAAATAATGCCGTCATGAAAAAAAATAATTAAGACTTTCTGTCATTTAGAAGCAAAAAGTTCATTTAACGTGTCAGTGTCCTTCCATTTTGTTGGGTTTGTCCCTTTCACCTTTTATTTAAGCAACTAACAATAAAAGGAAAAGCTTGTAAAATTATTCTAACCTGGACAAAAGAACACATATTTGAACATTTTCTTTTTTTTTTTCCTTTTTTCTTTTTTTTTTTTTTTTTTTTAAGAAAAAGGCTCACTTCTGACTATTTGATTTTCAAACCAAGAAGGCATGAATAGACTTTGAATCAGCTTTAAGTACAGAATATTTATTAAAACATCACAAAGTTTCAAGTCACCCAAATGAAAATTGCCTTTCTCAGAACATTGCTTTATTGCAGGGCGTGAGTCGCCTCCACATTTGCTTTCTTGTCAGGTTTTAAAATTTGAAAATGAGAAAATTATATAATATACTGAATTCTGTGAAAAGAAGCAGAAATGATTTTCTGGGTAATTGTTATACTACTTTGTATGTTTAATCAATTGATGCTTAAAGGAAACTCATATCCAAGATATAAAAACCCAAGTTTAAAATAACATTTCCTCTATTATAACAATTTATTCACTTAGAATAATATAATTAAGTTGGAACTTGAGCAAAGTAATTGTTAGACAGCCACTATTTCTACACTTTTTGACACAAGAATGGTAGAATTCTCATTACAAAACACTTTATTATAACTTTTTGTTGTTATTATTATTATTATTATTATTTTAAAAAGCAACAGTAGATGCGTCAAGTGTTGCGAACTTGATTTGAACATTTTATGGTACTGGAGTCAGCTGCCTATTAAAAGTGTGATCAGGTAGTTTAGAGTGTGACTAGCTGTGTCAACAGAAGGAAAGTGGAGGATTAGTCTCTATGGCAACAACAAAGCATCCCTGTTTGTAGACAGACAAATTCTGCTACATCTGAAAAAGATTGACAGGTCTATTCCTTTGCAACTGACCCATAGAAATTAGCAAGTAAAAGTTATTATACTGGGTTGTATTGAAGGGTTCTCAATATCTTAAAGTGCTCTTGTAAGTTTTTCTGCGGCATTTGCATGAGAAACCTGGCAGGGATTGTTCTGAGGTTTATATCTATGGTTTGATAGATTCTTTGTGGGGGAGTATTGCTGGTGAGAATAACTTAATTTTCAGTTCTCTGTATGACAGAATTGTTGGAGCATGGATTGAGGGAAAAACACACATCAAAGGACCAGGGCTGAATAATATGCCACATTTCAAAACCAAGAGACATTGTAGGAATATTATAACTGTACCTTCTCAAAAATGGTGGTTTAAAAATATTTTCTTCTCCAATTAGCTAAAAATAATTACAATCTGGAGTTCCTTAATAATTAAGATCTCCATCGGAAAGATTTCATACATTTCCAGAGATTCTATAATTTAAGTGAATAACCTTTCTCTTTCCCTTAATGCACTGGAGTTGGAAGGCATGTAGTGCTGTGACTGTAAAAGTCTATATCAGAATTAATAATATGCTTTTTATTTTTTTTCTTTTAAGGGAAAAAGAATGAAATATTTGTTTTCCTATTTAATTGTTCACAGATTGTGTATTTAGGTACTAGCTACAGAAAGGAGAATTCACCTTTAGGCCAGTTACTGTAGAAGTATCTTGAAACATCTTTTAATCTTATATTTTAATCTTATTATATGTTGGCAAAAGTCCAACTGACTGAGAACAGATCAGGATTGGATTGTGGCTATTTTTCACATAAAAGCTGAAATATATTTAGATCTCTCTCAATTAATGTTTTTCTCTTAAATTCTGTCACTATCTGTAATCCTTGTATTTGGAGGTGAAATTTTTAAATAAATATTTTTAAAATATAATAAGAAAACACACATGAAAGTGATGTGTTTTTCAGAGATACATGGAAAATCACTAGCAAATATCCAGCATGCTTTCTTGAGATTTTGAAATGTAGTTTGTCGGGAGAGTCCCTTATATTTTAACTGCTTAAACTGACTTGGTGCAAAAGGCCTTCGTCTACTAAATGGCATCCTTCTGGAATTAATTCATGTTCCTTTTTGATCAAAAAATATCATTTGAACAACTTTTTCTTATCACAGTTGCATCTGAGTTTCTCTTTTAGCTGGAAACAGAAATGACAAATGCTTCTGAATCTCAGGAAAGAGTTCCTCTAGTTTCAGGTCTGTAGAAACAAAGTTTTAAGTGTCCATAAAGTGCTGGCTGAACATAATCAGAGCAGCACCCTGTGTGCATGGGTATCTGTGCATAGCCCAAGGGCTTTTAAATTTTGCGCTTTGTTTTGAGTGCTGTAATAAAATCAAAAGATAAAGCAGATTAGAGTAAGACAATCAGCTACAGTTGGAGGGAAATTGCTATTACATTTGTTCCTGTCCCTTCATACCCATGGAAAGAAAAAAAAAGAAAAAAGAGAAACCCTTTTCTTTCTGCCAATATAGGATAAGGTTATTTTCTTCCCCCTGAAAGGCAGAAATGACGGACAGGTAGGCCCTGTTGGTAGAGGAAGCTGTTGAGGGGCTCGTTTCCCAAAGTAAAAATATTGACGATGATGCTTTCCCAGTGGCTGGGGATACACTGGTTTACGCATCAGCTTTTATTTGCCTGTGCCTGTGTGTTTGTAGGTGCAGAGAGTCTGCAGAGGGACGGCAGGAGAGTTGTTTTCTGTAATCTCCTTACCCTGTTCCCACCCTGTTTTTATTTTCTGAATATTTCTTGTATCGCACCAGCCATGGTCAGAGGCAACCCAGGAGGCTGTGTCTCTGGCGTGCTGAGCATGCTATAAAAATACAGCAAACGATGAACCTTGCACAAAGAGCTTCCAGTCTTTAGCCAACCTTTTTACAAATGCACAGCTTCCAATGGGAAGTGACTGACTAGGAAAAATGTGCTTTTCTGCAAAAGACACAAACAAAACCTGAAGTTTTGACCTTCAACCTGAGTGAATATGCGGTCTCTCTGCAGGCTATTTTTTAGCAAAGGTGACAAACATGCAGTGGCAGAAACGGTGACTTTCTTGATTTGTAAAACACCAAATAAGTCTGCCAGTAAATAAAAATAATAAAAAAGAAGTGTTGGAATATTAAAATATTTGTTTTACTTGCTCTATTTGTAACTCAAAGGAAAATTTGTTTTGCAGATTTATTAATTTTTTGTATGTCTAAAGGGCAAGTGAGATCAGTTTACAGAGATTTTTGTCCTTCTTTTTTCTCCTTTTCTTTTGCTGATCTATTATTTTTAGCCCATATTTTGTTTATTCTTTCAGAAAAGTGAATGGCAAATCTTATCTAAGACATCATCCTTAGAACTATAACTCACTCTGCTTAAGTTCTGGGATTTATTTTTACTTTTTCAAATTTGACAATCATCCTATTTTTTCACTGCCTGAAACTGACACAGTACAAACACGCCGATCCCTATCACTGCTGCTCCTGCGTTTCTGAACAGGTCTTTGCATATCCTATCAATGAGTTGATCAAACTGGTGACACTGGGATTTCGTGCCTTTTGACAGCTGAAACTGCTGTGCTTTTCTCAAGCTAATTATTGTTTTCAAGGGACAGTCACTATCAGAGCCTACAAGCTTCTCTTCCCACCCCCACATCAGGCTAGAAATGCTTAAAAGGTTTGCCTCTCCCTCCCTCCACCTACTAAGATTACTTTGAGAATAAAAGGAATGGTAGTTAACATGAAATGTAGAGGTGTTGCTTCATATTTAAATTAATGTACAGGAGCTAAAAAACCCCACTATTTCTGAATCATTCTATAGAGATTTTGTAATTTTAAACAAAATACTGTCTTGGATGGATTTTTTGGTCTCTGCTACTGTAAGCTCCAGCCAGCCCTTAATGGTACTATTTTAAAATGAGTCTTGCCTCACAGTTGCTTATAATCTTTGCAAGAAATATGTTTTGCCTTTTCTCAGTTCTTTAGGAAGTGATAAAAGTTATGGATTTAGTACCTGTGTTCATCAAGGGTCAAATAGAAGAAACAAAGAAGTCTCTATATGCATAGTATCTTATTTTTTTGTTCTTTGGTTGCTGTCCTGGAATTGCATGGTGGCTACGGCTCCCTGTTAATTACCTGCTGAACAGAGACACTAGGTCAGGCAGTTTCCCATACCTTCTCTCTTCAGCTGATTTGCATTGGCTATCTGTGTTTGGGATGGAAAGAAGGTTAGGGATGGAAAGGTCATGACTATTCATTAGTATCATCTGTATCATTAATACCACGTTTCTCTTCCTAACAACAAAACTATGGGCTGGCTTCATTCATACTGGTGTCATGAAAATATTTAAAAGCCAAATAAAAATGTAGTAAAAGATATCTTGATTTTTGTCTTGCAGCTTGTGTTACCTTATACAGATGTTGTTAGTGACATATTTTACTGTGTAAAGATTGCAGCCTTGTATTATATCCATGTCTAGCCTAGATGGAGATTTCTAGAGCAATGCTAAAGCTGAGAAAATTCGCTTAAAACAAGAGGTTTGTCCAGAGCTCCACAGCAAATTAAAGCTAACTTGTACAGCTACATGCCTCAGTTTTGGAGAAATTATGAGTTACTATTAAGCAATTGCTTTTTTAAATGGGAGAAATTTTAAATTAAATTATTATGAGGTATTATGAACCATATATTTTCATTTACTGCATGGTGAGAGAAATAAATTATCACAGGTTTGAGTGGCTACAGACAGAAAGGTCCTATATTTTAAAAGTATCTTTGTTTACAGACTTTGGAAAATAAACTAGGAGAGTTATTATGTTTTTTCCATTGCTGGGGACACAAATACAAATAAATTAATGAAAAGAACAACTACTCTTTTATTGAAAGACATCCCTTTCCATGCTTCTTTATAAGAAGAAAAGCAGGGAGTCAGAGAAGAGGAAGAATATGGACCCTAGTAGCATAATCTGCTGTGATTTACAGACCGTATAGCCTGGAGTTTCATTTAATGGACTTGAGGGAAGCATTGTGTAATATTATCACTTTCGTTCTGCAAAATCAGTATTCGTCCATTAAGGAAATAACATGTATTTCACTTACAGGTTTTAGAAGGGTGCAAATCCATTCTGTAGAAGGGTTAGTGGTCATGCAAAATGGAAGCGAGCTAGCAAAAACGAGTGTAGTTATAGCTTTTCTTTCCTGAAAAAGAAAAAAAAAAAAAAAAAAAAGCAATTTTGAAAATGGCATGTAAGTTAAAGCTGCCCCTGGCCAGCTTTAAATTATGTGATTCTCACTTATGCAAGATGCTGCTAGAGGAATTCCTTGGCTCTCATTAACATGGAATAATCCCTCTAGACTTCACACACAGCAGACATACACAGGCACATACGCATTTCTACTGTCAGTTGCACATTTCCAACTGCAAAACAATACACAGGCTCTTCAAGAAAAAGACTTTCATTTCCCAATATCTTTTCAGGCAGTCCTCTCTTTTGTTTTAAGAACAGTGTTGCTAAAGTGCTTCTGAAAAAGTTTGTTTGGAAAAAAAGAAGAGTGGTTATCTTTACTGCAGTAGCTTGAGCAATGTTCGTTTTCCCCATTTTCTAGGCACAGTCTGCCAACTTCAGCAGCTACAACTGAGCTTTTGATTCTGCTATAACCTTAAGGTCTGTCAAAAAGGTGAGGAAGCTGGAAGACTACATGAAGGGGGACAAACTCTAGCAACATACACTGAACTTTTAAAATGCTATCTAGGAAACCAGGCCATAGACTACCCTATAAAACCCCAAACTCCATCTGAAAACGCCCACAGTCAGCTGCAGCATCCTCCTGCTTACAATCCCTAATTTTGGGGGTGCGATGGAAACCAAAGGTTTTGGATTACACTACCAAAACTGGACTAGTGAATAACATTTGAATGTGAAGCACTGATGTTATACTTCACAAAATTCTCAGAGCATTGGTATGTATTTGGCTGCTCCCAGGCATCTGGGATCTTCTGTGAAGGAGATATGTTTGCAGCAAGTATATGTGGTTGAGAGCTAGAAGAATTCAAGCTTAAATCTTGCTCAAGGCAAGGCAAGGGATTTTTTTTTTTCCTAGCAAATTAGCTGCTCCTTCTCTCTCCTTATATTTCTGATTTCCCAGCTTGCTAAACCAACCTTTACATTCTTTCCCAGTTTCTCTTCAGTAGTAGGACCGTTTGCACAGAAAGGTATGAGAAAGTCATGGTGTAAAAAAAAAAAAAAAAAAAGGATTTCAACATCGAACAAAAATGGAAGGAGTGGATGGAACCACTGAGCAACATTGTCAGACATTGGCTAATAGTCAGAAACAGCCAGATTTGCACTCCTGGGAACGCTCAGCTGATGCCAGCAGGAGTAGATCTGTAGCCCCACCTGGAGGCATTGCACAGGGAATAATTGCTGCAGGGAATAATTGCTACAGTGAGTGCCTTACTGGGGACGGCATAATAAGGACCGGATAACAGAAACTCTGGGATTCATTTGCATAAGCTTCCGTGGCCTACAAATTCTGGGGAATTTTTGGCCTTAGCTTTTGTTCTTCGTTGTGGGCCCAACATCTTCCCGCTGGATAAATAGAGGTGGATAAAAGCTCTGTTGCCTCAGGTGAACTGCTGCTGCTGCAGGCGCAATTTATGCAGAGGACGAGGTAGGATTGGAGGGTCTGTAGCAGGATAAGATGGCACAGAATGTCCCTCTACATGTTGGTTTTGTGAGACTCTGCAAGAGATCTGCCTCATTTTCTCTCCCCCGCGTCCTGCCTTTGTGGTTCACTGACATACCTTCCATTACCTTTAGGTATTTTCTATAGAAAATGGGTCGGGCAAGATGACAGTTACATTTACTAAGGGAGTCACTAAAAACATTCTTGTTGCTCATAAACTGTAACTCAGATTTTAAGCGGGTGGTGAGGCTGATCCTAATCTCACCTTGCAGCATGGGTGCTGGGAAGCCAAAGCGGTGGTGGTGGCACCTCTAGGCAAAGCCAGAACTGAGCCCTGCACATGCCGAACGCTGCTCTCTCCTGTGGAGCCCAAGGTCTCTGCCAGTCAGGTAGCTCCACATTACGAAGCTGAAATTTACTCTGCATGTGAGTGCAGAGCTCTATCATATGTGTTGTGGGTGGTGTGCTCTCCCAGCATGTGACCCACCTGCCAATATGTTAAGGCATTCTGTTTTTTTGTCTTGTTGGGGGTGTGTGTGTGTGTTTTTTTTTTTTTTTTTTCCCCTACCACAGTCTTATTCCTACTTAAGAAGTCATTTTTTTGCCTTGTGCCTCAAAGCCCTTTTGATGAGTTTGTGAAGAGCTGTTTCTGAATGTTGGTGGGTTGGGATTTTTTTGTTGTTTTTTTGATTTTTTTTTTTTTTCCATGAAGGTGTTATTCCTTGGACTTTTTTGTTTTCTTGCCTGATACTGGAAACAAACTGAAATGATAGTTATGGCTAAGAAAAAGGATGTTGTTGAGAAAGATGGTTTTAAAACACCAGGTGATAGTATTTCTGAAAGATGTAAAATAAATCATCTTAAATAAGATTTTCTAAGCTATTTTAATTTAGATTGGTTGGAGAGGGAGGGACACACTTGGAATTCAGGTTCGGATAATAAGGTTATGTAGGTTTGCCATGCTACTGTTTTAATGAAAACACTACATATATCAGTTAGTTATCATGTGGTATATATTGATGACTGAGCCTTGCAATAATGTGTTATCATCTGAGCTTTCTCCATTGCAACTGTATTTTCATTTACTCTTGGCAAATTGTTACATTTTCAAGGTTTTTTTTTTTTTCAATCAGTTTCAAAATTAGCCTTAAAAATTACAGTGCTTCAGAATGGGAAGCTCAGCCAAGAGAGAGAACATAAAGCATTATTTTGTATCATTATTATTACTCCACAAATAGATGTTAAACTTATTTTAAGAAATATGCAACATCTGGAATATTTCTCTGTAATTGTATATAGCTACTAAAAACCTGCTTTTGAAGAACCTCTTCAGCACAATTTCATCTAAGCTGTTTTCTTGAATCCTAAGCTATTTCCTTTTTTAAAAATATACTTATTTTCATATTTCAACACAGTTTTTACCAGTACAAGCGTTTGGTAGGTAAACAGCAGGGAATGTAACTGATTTACAGCCTTGTGCCTTGTGCAAGACTGGAAGGACAATATGCTACTGGAACAGAAAACTCACAGTGTAGTGGCTCAGTCCTCTCTGCATTGCTCCCTCTGCCTCTTTTGACTGTAAAAAAAAAAAAAAATTATTCTCTGTAGTATTCATACTTCATGGCAATAGAGAGGTCAGGCTCAGGTGACAAGCTTAGACAGCTTGGTCACCTGTTGCTTGTTAATATGATATTTTCTGTCTTCAAATGGTGTCTCCCCACCAGCATCCTCTTTTCTGGGGTAATGGAAGTGATGTACTTAGCTAAGTACAAAAACATCCAAGCTCCAAAATGTGTCAGTCATGTAGTCTTAAAATGTTGGTGTTGTTTTAGAAATGTAAGTGGGAATGCTTACGAAGAAGTTGCAGCAAGGCAGTCTCTGAGCGCAATTAATTTTCAAACTGGAATTTGTTCGTTTGTTTTTTTTTTTTTTTTTGTTGTGTTTTTTTTTTTTTTATGTTTACATTTTTTGAAATTGTGATGTAATGACAAGTAAGGAGACATGGCCAATAAATGAAAATCGTGAATTTTGAGGAGCATATATATAACATATGTATTTCTATTGTTAAATTGCCTGAAAAATGTAATTTGACTGAGAACTTACAAGATTTATACTATAGGAATGGTAAAATTCCTGTTTTAAGAAGGCAAGATTTTTCTAAATATATAATATGTTTCTGATTTCTGGAAAAAAAAAAAAAAGGAGATTATTATCTGCAGTTCTCAATGAAGTCTATAACTTCTGTTTTTGTCATATTTCATGAAATCAGCCTCTTAAAATTTGTGACACGAAGCACAGATCCAAATATATTTAGTGCAATAGTTAGCAGAAGCTAATGTGCTCTGTCAGAAAACTGAATCTCTTGATTTTTGTGTGTGAAGTGATTATGGTGAGAGGGAATATGTTCAGACTACCCAGATGCAAAACATGGAAACATCAGACTAAAATTAGAGCATTATTTCTCTAAAGAATTATTATGAAAATATTTGAGAGAGGCCACTTCACAGCCAAAACATATGCTTGACTTCATTAAATACTAGTTTTCAAGATTATTAAGATCCATCTAATCATCCTGTTTTAAGTTGGCACTTCTGATTACAACAGTAACTTGTTCCTGGCATTGATCTCAAGTACTGTGGACTAGATTTGCAGAAACAGCTCCCAGACAAGCACTAAGATCCTTTTTTTGTGTCACTGAAACCTGCTGTTGATTTGTTTCTGTAATTTTCAGAACTTTAATACAGTGAACATGAAAAAAAAAAATTAAAATAGGATAGAATATGCCAGATCAAGATACTGAAAAATTTCAGAAGCAGCATGAGTTTAACAGTCCTCAATTTGATTTCCATGCATCAGTTTTTTCATATGTCTTCATGAATAAAGACAATGTTTTTCAAATAAGGAAGAAACTTTATTTTTCTTTTTCAGGACTGAATTTCCTTACCATTGTAATATACGAATCAAATCCTCAGTTTAGCAATTACTAGAAAATAATTGCAATCCAAATGAAGGAGCAAGATTATATCAAATAAAGCAAGGAATGAGCGTACAGCTTGCACACAAAACAGCATCAAGATGCAGCAACAAAAAAAGTATCGATATTGAGCAATCAATGCTGTAGACAATATCTTTTAAATCTATCATGCTGCCTTTTGCCCTTTATATTAAGTCAAAGGGAAGGGACTATAATGAATGAGCATGTCTTTATTCTCGTCAGCAACAGTTCTGTAGGAGACCTGGCAATATGACATTTAACGTGATTAATTCTGGGTTGTAGCTCCAGTTTATTTTTTCCCATGTACACGCATAAAGAGTTATTATTAATTTTAAAAATCAAACCCAATATAAATTGAGACTTTTTCCAAAAGTTATACTACAAGATAGACTCAAAAATAAAAGGTTAGTCATATATTTTCAGTTATATATGCCTTATATTTTCACATTTATCTTTTTTCTTCCTTTTACAATATGGTTTACCAGGGTGAAGTGCTTAGGATTGTGAATGCAAGGCTGTTCGGTTTATATCTGGCTTCTTAACAGGTTTCCTATATTAAAAATAACACATAACTGAAAGAAATCTCTAGGTATTAGAGCATAACATGAAGTATACAGTGTAAAATTTAGATGTTTTTTACTTCGTATCAGAAGGGGGCACTAGTGATCCATTATAAATAGGCAGTGTGACATTGCTTTTGTTGTGCCATATTTAATAATAATAATAATAATGATAATATAATTTCCCCATTTAATATTGAGGGCATTTGTGTGCATAATTAAGATTATAAATATATAATGGTAATTCAAAAAGTTAAATAATTAATAGATTGTATGTAAATAGTATCTGTTGTCTCTCATTGTCTTTTTGTATTATTACTGAAATTCTGTTCTTACAGTTCACTTACTGTCTGTAACAATGAACTAATGCTGATTAATTAATACCTAATTTTATTGATTTCTAATTTAAAGAAGGTGAATTCTAATTGTAAAGGATCTTGATAATGTCAGTTGAATATATTCCTGGAAAAGGAAGAAATTTAGATCCCACCGTTATAAAAGCCATTTATATATGTTGAGACTTAAATTATTTTATAGTTATTGCAACAAAGAAACTGTATTAAGTATTCAAATACTAACATTTGTGTTATTTCATATTAAATTAAAAGGGTGGAAAAATATTCTTTATCATGATGCTTGCTTACTTTCTTTTTCTTGTTGGCTTATCTGATCCCATACATTTTAGCAGATTCGTTAGTATTGCTTCGGCCTATAAACTGAGGTTAAGATGAGGAGGCTTTGCCATTTCATAGAATCAACTTCGGTGGGTGAGCAAGAAAAAATTGATGAACAATAACATGGTTTCTATTCTTTGTCCTCATTTTCTTGCTGTCTATAGGATAAAAACTGGCAGAGTGCATAAAACTGCAAAAAATGTAAGTAAGAGAAGGAAATCCAGATGAATTTTTGATTTGGAAGTTGCTCAGTGATACTGTATTGTTATAAAATACCTACTTATTAGATATGTAGATGGCAGCATTTGTGAAATAGTATCTACACACAGATAATTAGATGCTGTTTTGAAATGTCCACTACTATGTTCATGTATAGAAATAAGGGTCAATGAGGAGCTGAATTTAGCACTCAGTAAATGGAGTCAAGTTCCATACATGAAAAATACAGTATCTATAGGTCTTTTATGATATTAAAATAGGTGCAAATATGAACTTTCCAAAATTTAAGGTGTTATTTAAGGCCAAGATAGTTTTCATTAAAATTATTTGCAAGATATCGGCCAGTTGGTGTGTTCATTTATTCAGATGTAAATCCAGTCTTTTCTTTTTACAAAGCGCTATTAAATCCTAAAAAGGTAGTGAGAAGAAAGGTTCTTTCTATCTAAAGGCAACTTCAAGGTGTATATTAATGAGTATAGATAAATGCTTTATGTGTGCATATAACCAGGCATTTGTCAAACAAAAGTGTACTTTTTCATGTAGGAAACTATACTCATTCTATATCAGCCATTTAATCCAAGTAAGCACATAGGTGACCTCATACCATTGAAACTTAGGTTCTTTCATTTCAATTTTCCTAACACCAGTGGTCCTTTCCAGATAATTATCTATGAAAGTTACTGTCAAGATAACTAGAAATTCATTCTTTTTTCAAATGAGAGAATCTGTCTAAAGATCTCCTGTCTATCATGCCATTCTTTACTGAAATGTATTTATTTATTCATTCATTCGTTCATTCATTCATTCATTTATTTATTTATTTTAGATTTTTTTTTTTTTAATTTTAAATTTGTATTTATTTATTTATTTATTTTAATGACAAAAGTTTAGATATCAGATAAGGAGTTTTCAGAAAAGGAATGAATATAAGCTACAAGTATAATTTTTCTTCCGGCCTGTACATAAACAGGAGGTATCTGTTTTGCATTATCTCTACTTACTGAACTGACTGTATTTTTATCCTCCTTAGTTATAATATCTTGATAGTGGTAGCAGTGTAGCTACAGAACTGTGGATCTTGGCATAGGATTCAGAATGCTTTTGAGAAGCTGAATAAATAGGTGTATAGATTAGCACTTCATGAATTATCTAGTCCAGCCCCCTGGTACTGCTGCACTGAGTTCCAGGTCTTTTTGCTTTTGCTGCCGTCAATACATGAATTTGAAGCTTTACATTATAATCTGAAACTAGCTTGAGAGCCTGGAAACTGTCTCATCTTATTTCAGTAATCACTAATTTTAAGGCTTATTTGGTATTAGTTCAAATGTCACCATTCTTAAGTGCATTCGTGTTCGGTCATTTCAGCTGAGATATTTATTACTTGGTACAGTGGTAAATATTAGGACTGTATTGGAATCGACTTCTTAATGAGTGCAACTTGACCTTCAAACACAGAAAACCACAGTTTTGTTACTTATCTAAACTCTATCACTTGTGAAGTCAAAGTGAACCATTTGTCATGAGAGGTTGTTCGTTGTTTACATTCCTTATTAATCCTTAATTTTATTTCATTTAATTATTCTTGATTGAACTCATTTGTATCTACTAATGCACAAAGTCAAAACTACTTAGATATATCAAACAATAAAAAATGTATTGCCTATTATTCTATTATTTTCCTGCTGAAACGAAAAAGACATGCTTACAATTGAGTAGATACAGGTTCTTTTCATACAAAACAGACAGAGATTGTTCAGAGATGCAGAGGCATGCCTGCATCTTTCTCCTCCCTCCTCCTTTCGGTTGAACTCTTTCTCTAGTCCAATGTTGATTTAAAAATCACCCTTTTGATTCTCCCTTTCTTGAAATTCTTTCCCCATAATTTCCTCCTAGAAGAGATTTTTTGAAGAATTCTCTTTCCAGTCCTGAAATAAAATTAGTTTCATGCCTGTGAAAGGACAAAACTTGCAAATTACACTTATCTGTACATACATTAATATATATCTCTGTCCCACTGATTTCTTATTGCCCTTGTAAAAAGATTTGGTATATGAAAGAGAGGGTAATATTCAGGTGTCCAAAATGACATTAGGCTTAAATGTAAAATTAAGAGTGTCCCTTTAGATGACTGGGGATTTTCACAAGTAGATACAATATCTGAAATTGGTACAGGTATATTAGACTTAATTTATTATGGAATTTCAAATTTAATCAATTGAAAAGTATAATTTTATTATACTGATTTTTAATATGGCATTTGTAGTTACTGAAGAATGTAGAACTAGATAACCTCAGGACACAAGAGTCTTTGCTCCAGAATTTAAGGTGATATTGTCACATGGTACACAAGATTTTGATGAAAGTAAAACCTACATATTAACAATGTTTGCAGTAGTGTAAATTTAAAAATACTTCACTGAAATTTATGGAGTTATCTCACATTGTAATGTGGAATATATGTGTAATATGTAACAATATCAATAGTTACTCAATTATGTCAGCTCCTAAACTGATCGGAAAAAAAGATTCAGTGAAGATCCCTTATGTGCAGTTGAACAGGCAGAACTAACTGGTTTGTAGCTTGCAAATCTCAAACCTTCAATAGGTGTTTACACTTTAAACAAATAGACTATCAAAAACCTTGCCTGATTCCAGGGAACGTTAAGAAGATGAGAAAAAGATTTGTAGTGCTATCTCCCCACTTGGTTTGTGTAGGTCAATAAGCAGGGTACTTAAAATGATAAGTAGATTTAATTTAATTCAAATAGTAGAATCTGAGCGAGCAGCTAATTTCAATGTAAGTAAGAACTGAAAGAGATCAAGTGATCAAGTATCCTTAAATTTTCAACAGGTTGAGCTGGAAATACAGAGCTTGTCAAATGTTAGTATTTATACTAATCAATTACTATGGAAAAAAATCCACATTTCCATATTGAGGTCATCTTCACAGAGAAGGAAAAATACAGTTTGCTTTCCCAAGTAATCCTTCAATTTTATGCTAAATATACAGGAGACTGTGATCTGTCAGTACTTTTAGGAGTCTGAGTTATAAACACAAAAAATACTATTCTCTCCTTTCATGCAATGACATTCATTAATCACAAAGTATTTTATGTTCTTTTTTATGCATTATAGAATTTTACTGGTTTTGTTTTGCAGTGTAAAATAAAGGTACAGAAAAGTTATTTGACTTTTTATCCAAGGTCACATAGACAGTGAAAGCTCAAAAGAAGTCCATTATGGTTCCCTGATGATTTTTTCAGCTCTACAGTTCTTGTGCTTACTCTAACCTTTTAGTTACTTTGTCTAGTCATGAAACACCTCCCATAAATTTGTCACATGGATCATACACTAACATGATCCATCTTGCATTTCTGGAAATTTGAAAGTTTTCTGGTTTTCCAATTGTGATCACTTTCCTCCTCTCAAAACTCAAATGCCTGAGGAAGATTACACAGTTGTTCAACAGAAAAAAAAAGGAATTATAAGATTAGGAATTTGCCCCTAATGATAATTCCCTGCTTAGAGTTAAAAAAAAAAAAAAACAAAAACAAAACCAAAAACAAACAAACAAAAACAACAACAAAAAAAAAAAAAAAAACCCAAACAAGAAAACAAAGGAACTGTTTTTCAGATTACATGCAGAAAGAAATATGATTTAAATTTTTTTCTCTAGTTTCAGAAAAGAGGTAATTTCAATGCAGTGAAACATCAGAAAAAATGTCATTGAATGCATTTCTTGTGCAAATATTTTGGTCTTAAAGGTCTTGTTGCTTTTGTGAACATTCTGTCCTTAATATGAAGTTACTCTATTTCTTTAATTGGCAGCTGAAAAGCTATTGTTAGTGCATTTTGTTTTTTTTTGAGGGAATGTTGGCGATATTGTTTCTGGCTCTGTGATATATTGCTTGTATATACAGTACCTATTGTACTCTTATTTCTACACACAGGGTTTTGGGGTTTTTTCTTTTCTTTTGAAAGCTTGTGACTGATAGCTAACTGAGAGCTTGAATACAGACAGGTTCAAGAGAAATGGACTAGAATTTTTGAGCTGGTTATGTTGTTTTGAACATGAGACACAGCAGAGAGGAGAAATAAGACTTTGTTGTGGACTCTTCTTTCTTCTTTGCTCCTCCTTTCCATTTGTTTCATAGAATAATGTCAACTAAAACTCCAACCCTGGAAATGCTGTTCTGCATTCTGTAAAATGGCTTTTGAAATTCCCATGAATCCATAGCCTCAATGTCTTCCTCATAAAATGTGCTCACCTGAGCACTGAATGGTTTGTCCGTTCTTTGGACTGGTAGAGAGAGCTTGTGGTGGATCCTGTGGTTGAAGCTGTTGTATTTCCCCATCTCCTTTCCTGTCCTCTTGCCCTTGACTCTTGAGTCATCATCAGTAATGAACTTTCTGCAGGCCCAATCCTTTACTCAGTGGATATGGCAGTGAATTTCTGAAGGATATTTCAAAACCAGACTTTTCAGTTTTGACTATCATACTGGCAGCAATAAAGTCCATATTTAAAGCTGCTATTCAGCTTCTATTGTAAATTTCTTTTTACACTTGTATATAACAGCATCAAAATTTCCCTTAAGATTTTGAGCCTTTATTGGTCTCATCTCAAAGGGTTTTTTTTGCTAAATTCTAATAAAAAGTTATCAGTGGAATCTAAGTCTTCAAAAACTGGTGGTTGAATATGAACAAAGCAAACACATTTAGGCTCTGGCTCTACAAAGTGCTGAACAACTTTATACACCAACCCAGACTTGTGAAAATAAGAGCAACCTTGCAATGTAAGATCATTTCAAGAATATTAACACTAACCATTATTGGCTGGAATCCTTCCAGAAATTTCCTCAAAGCAAGTTTATAGCTAGTTGCTTTGACCAAAACACTTTCTCTTCCTTACAGGACCCAAGTGAACTTTCAACTCTGCCACAGAAAGCCACTAAAATACAAGCTAAGTAAATCAGAAGTGCTATGAAATTGCCTTTCCTTTTTCAATTTTATTTTGTTACTACTTTGCTTACTGTTTCTCTATTTCTGTGCATCTAGAAACAGCTTCAGGGCTTTAGATCTCCGGTACAAGAGGAGAAGATATAGTGGTGATAAGGTGATGAGTCACTAAAAAGAGTCAGAAAGCACTAGGAGGAAGGCTTATTAGTTTTGATCAGCATATAAGTAAAAGGAAAGTGAGTATTCATAGGTTGTGGGAATGGGAAGGAAGTGCTAGTAGACGATGCTGGAAAAATTATGTGGTACTATTTCATTTTGAATAAGTGGTCCTCAGAGTCAAAAATCTTGACATCCTTATGTAGTAAGTGTAGGTAAAGATTTTGAATATGCATGCTTGGCTGTTAAAGTCTTAAAAATATACTTTACAAGTTTTATTAAAGATACATAAAAATAATTTCACTCACTGAAAATGTAAAACAATAAAATATTTAAGGTAAAAGTCCTTATTACCTTTCTCTTCTAGCCACAGGATTTATTGTTTTGTTTTGTTTTGTTTTTTTGCAGGGCTTTGTTTTGAGGACAAACCTCCCATTAGACAGCCTTTTGGATTCTATTAAGAGATGGAAATAGTTATCCTTAATGAGTAAAAAGTAGTTGATAAGGGCTGATGTTTCTGATACTGTGTTTGATCTCTATTTCCCTGAGAAAAAAACATTACATGCACATAAAAATTAAAAGAACTGCAAAATCAGAATATAAAACTTTGGTTTTGCATGTTGATTTTTGTTTTCAACCATGTTGCTTTGGAAAAGTATGGTTGGAAACCTTGATTGGAAAAGTTTATGTGTTCAAGAGATATGGCATATTTGGACCAGATTTAGGCTTTTAGCTACCGTTTGACTTTCAGGATCACCGTAAATTCTGCAGAAGAACATATCAAGTTGTTTTTAACTACAAAGCAAAAAAAGAAAATAAATGATGTGAGGAGGGGGAAATGGCAGATAACATGATAGCACAAACATGAGTCTGACTGTCCAGGTGAATTTCAGGACTTAGTCATGGCCAGTGGAATTAATGGATCACCTGTAATATTCTTTCTGAATTATCACAGTAATTTTTCAGGATCTCAGTGCTAAGGGAAAGAGATGTTGAGGTGGTTCTCATGTGATAGCCATTGTTTCAGTAAGGCTCCTCTTTTTAGTTTCCTTAGCTCTAGTAACAGATAACTAGTTGTCAGATTATGTTTATTTTTTGGCAAATCTGTAGTAGTCTTTCTTTTTCCTTATATCTTCTTCAACTCATCAGCCATGAATCCTAGATGTTTGTGGTTAGGTAGGGGCTATTTTTGGGTTTTATAATTTTATTGACTTTCTTAAAAAAGGTTAGTGTTTGTTTGTTTGTTTGTTTGTTTGTTTTTAGAGTTTGTTTATTTTTTTTTCTTAAGTTCTGTAGGACGAGATGGATTGGACTAGAATTTTTCTTTTGTCTGTGAAAGCCTGATATAGTGGTACACAGTGGTGCTCTGATGGGATCCTGTACTGTGGAGTTGCTCCTGACATGTGGCTGGATCAAAGCTTACGTGCGCTCTACTTCAAATGTGATAAGTCTGATGTTTCTGCAGACAAAGTGTCTCAAAGCTAAGTGGGAACTGGGCTGCAGGTTCAGAGGACTTGCACTGTTAGTTCACATCCCAATTCTATTTACTTCAGTGCTCTGCAGTCTCTATCCCAAGATATAACTAGGTGAAAACCTAATAAATGAAGGAAAAAGAGGCCATTGGAAAAGGTGAAAACATAAGGAAGCAGCTCCAGTTAGAGCAGTTCGTTCAGGCTGGTTTTTGTAGCTCAGGGTCAACTGGGAAAGGAACTAACAAGAGCAAGATGAAAACTAGATCACCCGTGGGAGGGAGGAAAGCTTGACTTCCAGCACCCTATGCCTAAAGCATAGATCTGTTTGTACAACAGGCCCTGAAGAAATGAGAGTAGGCAATGGGAGATGATAAGGGTACTGATGATTTAATTTATGTTTCCTCAGTTAAGCAGGAAGAACCAAATTTCAACTATTTGAATGATGATTTTCTTCAGGAAAATACTGCAAGGAGGCATTTCAGTGTTATTTACCCCTTGATTAGCTCTACAGTCATATTCACTCTGTGCTTTCATGTCTAATGACTAGTTTGCATTAATATGAAAAGAGTTGAAACCCCCTCTTTCCAGAGTAACTTAACAGAAGAAATAGTTCATATCCAGACATGGTGGAACACATCTGGGTAGAAGTCTCTTATTATCACAAAAGGAACTAAATGCATAGTACAGTATGAACACTTTATTCATCAAAGGAAACTGATTTCAGTCGGAACCAGTGACCTGGGTATTGTCTGACAGTACAGTATTTTATTCCTAATATATTTCAGTGTCATTAACACCACTGGTTGTTATATATTTCATTTTGCCTCCTCTTCTTAATAGTTGCTACCTCTTAATAGTTGTTCTGATTACAACTGGGAAGCTATATGTGGTCACGGCTCAGTATTGGCTGTGCATAAGTATGTTGGCATTTCACATATAGGAAACAATGCAGGACAATAGATTATTTGAATTCAGGGATTCAGGGAGTGTGTTCTGCTCAACCCACTTAGTATATAAGTAAAGAATTTAACTTATTTTCAAGTCATGAAGGGCTTGCTTGTTTATCCTCCTTTAGCTGCATAAATAAAAATCTGTCAGAAGTGGTTGATGACATGATCTCTGTAACGAACTATCACAAAAGAAAACTTGTTTTTTTTTATGCACAACTAAAACCAAATAATGTTTGTGTTAAACATTTTTATGATGAATATGATCTTGTTTGGCAGAAAGGATAAAGAGGATGTTCTGGAGTATAAAGTGATGAAATTATCATTAAGAATGTTATTAAAGGAGAGAAATCGTGAGACCCTCCTTAGGCCTTTCGATCTACCTACCTAGTAATGTCCAGGACAGCATAGAAAAAGTATAATGTTGGAACAGTTATTATTTACTTGAGAGGGTAAAGATCATCAAAGCTCAGGAGTGGATGTCAAAGAGGGAAGAGGAGACACGCAGGAGCAGCAAACACAGTGGAAGGTGGGCCTGATATTCTGACACTTCTGGCTCCTGCAGAAAGAATCCAATTGCAGTATTGACACAAAGCTCACTGAAAATAAATGTTGAAATGTAACTGGCCTTTGAAATAAACCTGACAGTTCACTAAATGGGTAAACAAAGCAGAAGATCATCTTCAAGAACTGAAAAAGACTGCCCTGGCCTTAACTCTGAAGCCTGTAGAAAGAGAAGAACAGACAGTGAAAAAAGATGGGACAAAAATTTACCAGAAAATCCTGGCCTAGTAGATGTATAAAGATTGCTTGTATTTCATCTGAGGAAAGAGAGGAAGTCCTCTTTTTACCTGTTCCCTTACTAATTTTGTTCAGACACCTAGATTAATCTCAGCTGCTATTGCACAGGTATTGTAGGTTTCCAAGGCAGGAACTCATTCTATAACTTTTAGCTAGTTCAGAATTTAGTCTGAAATCTCTGGGTGTCTGTCTGTCTTCTGCTTCCCAATAATTGCCTAAAATTAGTCCATGGATGAGAGTGGACTTCAATATATATATATATATATATATATATATGGCTATGTATATGCCTATACCAAGCAGCTCTGAAAAGTAGCTGGTCCAGGCACAGAGATGAGAACTCCCATTCCTGACCTGTGATGGCATGTAGAACAATCCTGTATTTTTATTTTTTTTTTTTTTAGTGCACTTTCAGCTGAAATGGGGCTGAACCTGTCTTAGAAAATAAAGTTAACACTTGACAAGTCAATGGTAACTTGACCATCTTTACTATGCTGACTGGTATCTCTCTGACACAGTAGGTATCCAGTACACACTTTGTATACTGTCACTCATTCTATCCCAAATAGAGAACATCAAGTTTCTTTGCCTTTTTTTTTTTTTTTTTTTTTTTTTTCATGTGTAGAGTCAGAGAGAGAGAAATGATACGAGACTGTCACTATAAAGAAAAACACAGTAACTTTGTCAGTGGCCGGAGAAATGACATTGTCAAATGACAAAGGCATACATCAAAATAAAAAATGTGGTGTTTTGCTCATTACCTGGTGGGTAGCATGTATGCTTCTTTGTTAACTTTCCTCACACTATAGTGTGCTGGCCAATTTCTCAGCACCCTGTTGAGCACAAACAATCTTGCTTAAACCAATAAGCCTGGTCAGCACCTGTTACCCTCCACCCCATCCCAGCTGCTTTATGATTTATGTGAGACAAAGAAAGCAGGAAAATAGGTTGAATCACTGACTTGGGAAACCAAAGGCAAGTCAAGTCTATGTATGAATCTGAGCATCAGGCTAAGTCTAATTCCCAGAAATGAAAGACACTCACTAGTTTCAATTGTAGTCTATTAATAATATGTGCAAGGTGGTAAGAAACACAATAGTTTCTAACTTTATCTTCTTCTTTTCTTGTCTAGATATCCTAAGTTTTCCTTGAAATTGGTAATACTTAATCCCAAGGACTGGTAATTTTCTTGGTTAACTTCTTCCGAAATACTTCAACAGACTTTCTATTTTTTTTTTTCCTTTAATTGTGTCTATGTTTTGTCCTCTTTCAGTGATTAGGTAGTTGACATAAAGCATCAGATATTCTGTGAGCTGGATGATATGTGATATCAGAGGAATCCAATGTTTGCTCAGTTTATCAGCAACAACCAGCTACACAAATGGATAAATAATTCATAGATCTCCTTCTTAGCCAAAGAAATAATATGAAAACTTGATTGTAATACAAAATAGATGTAGCTGATATGTACTAACACATACAATAGTAAATATCTCATTCAAACATTAACAAATGGATATTTGCTTATTAGCTATCTTCACAGGCTCCATATCTATTTCTTTTAAGACTGAAATCTACCTGGACACAATATCTGATAAAATTTGCACTTTCAGGCCCTCTTAGAAGTCAAAATGCTTTTCTCGCTGATGAACAGGAGAGGGCTTGAAGGGTCACAGACAAGATCCTTGTTAACAAACCTAACCTTTAGCCCCCTAGAAAGAGTATTACAGCTTTCAACTTTTTTGTTGTTTGTTTCTTTTTTTTCTGTTTTAAACCATGTGAGGTTAACTCTTTTTTTTAACTTCCTTTCATTGTACAGTTAGCCCTGAAAATATAAATGATTATGAAAGGAACAGACAGCAGGGCTCCACACCTGGCAAGGAGCTGTGGTGGAAGTCTGAGAAGCTTACCCTGGTACTCACCTTCCATGACATAATGTCTAGGGCAGTGATGTGGTGCAAACACTTTCCATGTACATGGGGGCTGGCATCCAACCATACAAGGACACTGAATGCAAACGCTGTATTCAGGGCTGGCACTGGCAGAGGAGGGGTTGCAGTGGAGTGGCCTTTCATTCCTTACCAGGCTGTACTCACAGCTCATCTCTGCACTAGGTCTCTGGACTGAAAGAGTCTATATAGGCAAGAGGAGTCAAGGTTTTTAGGTCACCCTGGGTATGATTCTTTCGCTGCAGGCAGTCATGCTGACTGACATGATCCTTACTCTGCTCCAGCCTAAGGGAGGTAGTCACAAGGACATTTGGTCTCCTTCAATGTCCTGTAAAGTTCTTTGGGTGACTGCTCATATATACCACTACTGAACAGGGATGACCTTGAAGAAACATGGGAGTCCTTCTGGACCCCTGCGAGCCCATAAGCGCCTTTCCTCAGTGAGGTCCAAGCCCTTCACTGAGGAAGGCTGGTGCCAGAGATACATGTTAGATAGGAGACTCATAAGAAGAAAATTATGAAAAAACACTATTTCACATCTGGACAGTTCTTCTTTATTTATTACTGCCTTCATTTACATTGTCAGCTGAGGTAGAAAGTGTTGAAAAGAGTGTATCTCTACCATATCTCTAGCCATCACTGATTGTTTGTGCATTTGCTACTCAATCTCTGCAACTTTGTGAGCACTCTAGTGTCTGTTCTCACTGCCAGATTTTCCTTTTTTCTTTCTCCTTCAAAACAGTGACACTTTGAGAGCATGGGCAGATGTTAAGTTGCAGCAAACATTGCAGTAAAAGTCCTTAGAAGCATAGTCATTGAAAACATGGGTATTATGCACTTCTTCCATGCCAACAAATGTGACTAGAGAGCAACATGGCTCAAAGAGATAGGAACAAGCCTCTTCTTCCATTAAGTCTGCAGTCGAGTTCACAAGGTGGACTGAATGGGCAAGTAGGATAAAAAGAGCTGGTCTGTTTAAACTGCACATAAAATTTTCAAGAATCTTTTCTGCCTACTTCTTTTCCTTATTTAGAGGAAATATTCAAATAATTGTTTCAACTTTCTCTTGGTGTTTTGAAGGCAAAGCTTGGTTGAATAGCGTAGAGCTAGGAAATCTATATCTAATTGTTGAATTTTGGACTCTGTAGCATTCGGATATAAGTCAACTTCCTGCAAATAGTGGGTCCCAGGGCTCTGTGGAAGGGGGAAGGGCCAGTGTCCTTCTGGGTTAATATGGTGCCTGATGGCTTTCTTCGCTCATTATATGATGAAGTGTATGGATTCCAAAAATAAAATGAATCATAAGAAAAATCCAAGCAAAGTTACTATGAATTATTCTCAAAACTGTACATAATTAAATGCCTGTTGTACAGAGCTGCAAGTGTGTGGTTAAACATTCTTTCTTGTGTTAATATTGAGTCCTGTTGCTTAAATCAGTCTGATTTGTCTGCTCATTTGTTTGTGTATCCCAATAAAATAATTTTAACCTGATTTGTTTATTAAAAAAAAAAATCTGAGAAAGACAAACAAAACCCCTAAACTGCCTGTAAGCACTATTTTCTCATCAGTGAATTCTGAGCATATATCTTTCCTACTTACCTACATAGAAAAAACCTGCCAGCTAACTCCATGTTTGTGATTCAGCAGCAGTGTGGGTTATACATGTGGGCAAAGTGGAACCTTTGTTCCTTAATGACTTTATTATGGTTTTGTCTCCTTTTTCTCTCACCCTTTTTTTTTTTTTTTTTTTTAAGAAACATGAAATTTTCAAATCTGTAGAGAGCACATGGATTATCTGAGACAGAGGTAATAGCAGATTCACCAGCTTCACTCATTTTTGAGAAATTTTTCTGGAGTACAGTTTATGTGAGATGTAGTTTTTACATCTAAAAGTACGTATATTTTCTTCCTCCACTTATGTTTGGTCTTCTGTTGCTCTTATTTTCCACTTTATTGTCTTTCCCATTTAGACCCCACTGATATAGCTAATACTCAAGCTAGAGGGCTGTGGGGACTCCAATCACCTTCCTTGATACTCTTATCAGCAGCATTTAAATGACCCAAATATTTTTTCAGATTTGATCCTCACATACCTGTACTCTTGGATCTGTTTTATCTGCTTGTAGGGAAATTTTTATTGTATAATTGTATACTGTATAATTTGTATAATGGAAAATAAGCTTCCCATTATTCAAGAGCAGTAAAAAGATTGTGCTGTTGTCTATAAGTGTTTATAACTAAAGCTGAATATTATGTGATTTTTCAAGTCTATAGTTAGGAACACCAGAAACTGAGCAAAAACTTGTACTTTAGTTACTTATAAGACGCTGGTCAGGAAATACCCATGATCATATGTCATTAGAGATAGCTATAGCAGGCACAAGGACCTTTGAATCATTTGAGTTATAAATCGTTCACATAAAATTCACCCCAGTCTTGTTTTTATGTTTTCTTGTATTCATTGTAAAATAGAGCCAAATTATATTGTTTTTACAAGTCAGATGAAGATATTTTGGTTTGTAGACATTTTGACCAGATGATGTTTGCCTTTTCTATCACATTGCCTTTGCTCCAGTAGTTAATCCCATAAAATCAATAGCTTCTTGTGCATAAAACATAAACACCATCAAGCTGTTCCAAGCTATTTCTTATATTTGAAGAAGTACATTCGTTGAGTTGAGAAAAGATTAAAGAGAAAGATTATATGGGGTGAATAGGAAAATCTCCACCCCCACCCCATCCTCTGTCAGCCCTTGTTCCTGCCCTATGGTAGAAATTAAACTCTCCTTAAAACTTTTCAGTATGTGATTGTGAGAATTGACCTGTGACTATTTTGACAATTAACAGCTATCCACTGGAATATTTATGCTGTAAAACTTGCACAGTCATTTTGTGATTTTTGAGCCATGCTCTTTGGCTGGTATCTTGAAATGAGCCAAATACATGGTATTTCATGTTATGCTCTTCATCACTGCTATGTTTGCGTTACTAAAAATCTTTGCACAGATGGGCAGAGGCAGTGCTGTCAGAAAATTTTCAGTTGCAAATTCTCTGCTAAATCCAAGCTTTTTCTCCCTCCAATTGTTTAAAAATAAAACAAAACAAAATGCATAATATGCCTAGTTCTGGTTATCTTTTATGCTAACTTACAGCAAAAATGTATTGCCTAACTTTCTATTTCTTTTTATTCCTCCAGAAAAGAAACTATCATGAAGAATGGAGATTACTTGGTTTATTTCATGTTAATGGTTGTCTGATTTTAGTAATTATTTTTCTTTTTTTCTTTTTTTTTTTTTTTTTTTCCTCCACTGTTACCTTTCTTCTAGTATGATTTTACATTACCAAGAAGAGAGGACCTGAATGATATCTAACAAGATCAAAGCCCTCCATCCTTCATTTCATCTAAAAGGCAATCTGATTCTACCCTGAATTTTTGAAGACTTTAACTAACTCTTTTCTATCCCGCATGTTCAGCAGAAAAGTCTGATGTTTCTCAAACTGGCAAATAAAAAATATGGGAAACCCACAGTCTGCTAAGTTGGAAAAGAGCAGTAGAAAAAATGTGTACGTACATGGAGCAAGATTCCCTCCTTTTTCGCTTTTCCTCCATTTGTATTAAGGCTGTAATAGTGTGAATCATGTCATATATGCAAATACATATGCAGAATTTCTTCTATTATGCAATCATTTGCATTCTATGAAAATGTTCAAATCCACTTTTTTGTGACTTTGGAATAGTTGTTTAACTACAATCATGTATTATGAAATATTATATGTCTGGTCATTATTCACTATATATTATGTGCTAATCCCCTGTTTAAACATGTTCATTCATCCAGTATGGGAGAAGTAATAGGATATGCCTTTGGTGACTTCTGGTAATCTATGAGTTCAGAATAACTAGTTCATAATATGAAATATGTTTGAATAAACAGTATCTTCAGTTTTCCTGCATAAGAAATACATTTGTAGAAAAGGTTCATCCTGCTTTTCATTCAAGTTGTCGAGTCATAGTCTCTTCTCGACTCCAAACTGCTCCTGAAACAAAGCCCTCAGCTACTGTCCCCCGAGGAGCTCTCCTGTGTTACTACTTCATCAAACCCACCTCGGTGTTATTGTGTAGGTCAGCTGGTAGATTTAACTAAGAAGATTTTGTAAAAACAGTACTATTTAAAACAAAACCACATTGCAAGATTATCACTGCAATGAAAGACTAGACCCAGTGCCTGCTCTGGGATTTTCCTCAGCAAGGTACGGCAGGTGAGTCAGGTGTCAGGAAACGTACCCGGAAATCAGCTGAAGGGTGCCAGGGATTTTTCAGTCCCTCGGGTGGCTCAAAGTCAGGAGATGACAGGGAAATTGCATCAACTTTTGCTTTTCTCCTCTCTGGGAATGAAATCTCTGGACATACTTTCCTGATAAAAGTACCTTCTCAGTATTCTGAGATGTTTATTTAATTCACTCATTACTAGCCAGGCTACTAATTTTGTCTGCATCTTTATCTGTAGCAAACTATATGTTATATATACACATACATATGCAAACACACACATGCACACACATATATTTATAGACATACATATACACATATTTATACGTCTACTCTGCAAACACATTATGTATAGTTAGGTATAAATATAGCTACAAACAACATTAGTATATATAAATGTGTGTAAACTGTCATTAAATCTGATTATGATTTCTTACTTGCAGAAAGAGTACATGTGAAATGATTTTTATGTCTCTTTTTTGAAGACTCGCTGCTAATGCATTGGTATTTGGTGCTCACATATTTTAATACACTGCATGCCTGAATGACAGATGATTATCTGACAAAGGAAATCTGGTGTTAAACAAAATGAGCTAGTACTACATTTAAAAACCTCAACTCTAACAGAACAACAGTTAAGTATATGTATTGTATTTTAAAAATTTAATAGCTTCCTATTGCCAGTATTGTCTTTGTCCGTGTTGACAACAAAAGGATAAATACAGTGCATACAGTAGGTCCCTCTGGTTATACCATGAACATGACACATGTCATCCTATGATAAATTGGCTCTGTGTCTGTTCAATTTCAAATCCAAAGCTCTGGAGGCAGAGGTGTTAGGAAGCAGGCATAATTCTGGCGAGCAGAGTCCTCAGATGCACAAAATTAGTGTGCATGGAACAGATAACAGAAAGCGAGAGGGAGACTGAGAGGAAGTTTGTACAGGTTTGTCAACTTCCTGCGGTTTAGGTAGTATTGGCAGATGTTAGGTGTAAAAAAAACATCTGTAAGCATGATAATGAATATTACCAGAATTTGAAGTGACAACTGTATCGAGCACAAATGCTGTCTTGTTTCTTCATTTGCATACCAATTAAATAAAAGACCCAAATATTAGGTTCCAGAATTTGTTTGACAAATAATCTGTGGGGCTTACTCAGTACATCTGGGTCAGACACGTTGGCTGTGTGACAGATGTAGTGTCAAAAGAAAATTTTAACGTGGAAAAAATGTATTCGGGTAGTTACTAAGTACTGTACTTAAAGCAGGGATTAGAAAAGGGTCTAGTTCAGAAATTGCTTTAAACATAGTGGTATCTACCTCTAGGCATTTTACTGTGCATTACTGTCAGGTCTGGTATGCGAGACATCTTCCTCATCAACCACTGAAGAAAGGAATAGGCAAAACTAGTGCTGTTCTGTACCATTATGTTGTGCAGCTATTTTTTTCCCTGGGTAAATACTTAAGTTTTGTGGGACTACTCAAAGAGTAAGAGACTACTTGATGTGAGTAAGGATGGCAGCATCAAGCATTACATGCTTAAGCGTTTGTGCGGAATTTTACATTTTTCATGCTTGTCTGAAATATTTACTAAGTAGTTCATGTCTGGTGAAGGTTCGGGTCAGTTCTTGTTCTAGAAAAACTAGTTCACTTGACCCTGATTTTAAACCTTAACTTGAGCCAAAGCAGGATAGCTGTTCTCTTGGCCAAATGAGCTGATAAACTGAACCTATATGCCTTGCTATTATGTAAGTCCTTTTCAAAACTTCTGGGGCATGCCACGCATGTGGCACTTCATTTTGCACTCTCCCATGATGCATTTCCCATCACTGAATACTGGGTTTCACCTTCTACTGAGCCAAAGTAACTTCCTGTAATTTTTTATTAAATCCATCTCTCACAAATCTTTCCAAGTTTCTAAACATTTGAGGGTCCTAAAATGCTACACCTTGAATAATATTAAACCACTAGACAGTGAACATCTATGTCAGTGTTTGGAGATGCATATGATTAACACTTGTATAGGCATGGAACCTAGCAAAGTACCTTGAAAAATTCCCATTGAAATACCAGCTGTGTGTACACTGTTGTACAGAAAGGCCCTCAAACCATAAAAATTATTTGTCTTTCTAGTGCCTGCTTACATGAGAGCCATTGGATTGATGTAGTGCAATCCTGCTGATATTCTGAGGAACAGGATCATGGTATGTGTGGTACTTCAGGGGTAGGCATACAATAATACAGAAGTAAAATCAATATAAAAATTTGAGAGTTAAAATTTTGATAAATTATGTATTCATAAATTTATTAAATCTATTTTTCTGGTTTGTCCTTTGTTTTTTTATTAAGGAGATTAATTTATATAGGCTAAATGTAGTATATAAATATTTAATTTTTTTTTAAATTTAAATGAAGGAAATCCTCTTGAATGCACCTGTATGTACTAGATATGTTTGAGTCCATTTGGTATAAGAAAGTAGGCCATAAAATTATGTGTTTAAAGAAGTTAAACTACTCACTCACATAGAACTAAAGTTTTCTAACCTCTTCTATAAATGGTGAAGTGCTTGAAAAACCAGGCAGAGAGAACCCAAGCCATTAACACTGCATAGAGGTGCCGTTTTCTAAATTTCAGAGTTTGGGAACTGGGGGAAGTAGAATTCCCACATATGAAAAAGTAAGAATGGAAAAAAATGTTTTATATACTAAACTGGTGACTTTTATAGCATATAAAATCTTTAAAAATAAAGTGAATAGAACCAGACCACTGTAGGTTATGCTGCTATGTGGAAGCAAAAAGACACATGGTTAGTTTTGAACCAGCAAGTGTTTCATACTGCAACCAAGGGATGCATTTTGCAGGAATGAAATTGAGCAAAGGAAAATTTAGTCTTATTACCAAGGAAATGTGTCTAATAGTGAGATCTATTAGAATTGTGGAATAGTCTCTAGAGAAAAGTGATGGAAGCCCCAAGTTTTCAAGTCTTTGACAACTAGTCTAGGGAAAGGTTTTCTTGCTGGAAAATAACTTCGTATTGGCTGTGGAAGGCATAGTGTCCCCTAATGGTAAATTTCTGCCTCTGACATCTGTACTTCGATTTATTATTAGCACACTTGTCCAGCATTTCATAGAAATTACAGGATCTTGATGTCTTGGTGCTTTTAATGACACAGCCAAAGCAAACAAGTCCTGAAATGTGTTATTGTGTCTCAGTATCATAGCTAAATGTTTTTTTCATGTTCATTCAGTTTCAATAGACTAAGGTTACTTTATGCCTTCATTGCCTGGAATTTTTATTATTATTATTATTGGTTTATTGTTTACATGGTTGCTGATTTCCAACATTATGAAGTCATATATAAGCTGAGAGGAATACTTGCATGACAGAGGAAGCAGAAGAACTTTTAATATTTGTTCAAGCTTTAAATGAAAGTTCATCAGACAGTAACTTGTGTTTCTTGTTCACTTCTTAGGAAAATGCATGTAACGTAATTGCTCATTTAAATGCCAAATGTAGATGTGTCATTGGATATTAGAAACCAGTAAATGTTGAGTTTACATGCTTTAGTATTCACAGTATACAGCATATATTTCTCAAATAGAATTTCAAAATCAACCTGAATCAATAAAGTACAGCTTCTCTCTAGCTTTTCAAATGATTCCTGTGAAATAACTTGCTGGATGTCTGTCCACTTCTCTTGGCAACAGGTTCTTAATCTCTACTGAGAGTTACAGAGTGCTTATATGGAGCATCAGATCTGAACTACCAAGTAGAACAAAGATTCCTCACAGGGAGATAACATGAGACACAAATATGAATACAGCTCATTATTCCTTAAATTTTCCTGGTGAAAGTATTTTCTTTATTCTCTACAGTTGTTTCATAAACTCTTTATAAGGTTAAGTTCAGTTCCATCTTATGCATCTTTATATTGTCAAGAATAAAACTAATAATTACCATGTTCCAATCATCAACAATGATCTGACAACTATTAAGTTGTAATATGAAATGTTAAATACAAGGCACTAATACTAAGACATTTCTCGGCCCAAATTGACTCAAAATTTATGTTAAACAGAAGTATGAGAGTGAATAAACACCAGTGATGGTGATGCACAAAGGAACAGAGGATTAGCTGACAAGTCTGCATTTACTTAGTTTCAAAATCAGTATGAAGATAAAGTTGCTCTTCATGACTAAAACCTGTTCATTCAAAGTGAGTCAAAGATTTGCCTTTCTGTCATGAACAATGCCCAGGTTTCAGCTGGATTTTTGTAAAAATGAGTTCGAAAAATATCACTTTTGTGGGAAAGGTTTTTACATTTATTTTTATATTTAAAATACTTTTAATTATTCCAGTGTTAGAGGTTAGAGTTTGTCCAGGAAAATACAACACTCCAATAGCTTTGTTCTCATGCATGTGTTATGATTGCTCCTCTATTGAAACCTTCTCAATTTAAGGTTTTATGAGAACTTGTACATCTGGAAGCATGGCGGTGGCAGTCATCAGCTGTGTTTCTGTTCATCTTCAGATTTGCAGGATAACTGTGTGAAGGTCATTCAGACATCTACATAGCATGAATTCCCTGGAGTCTGAAAATATTTTAAATCTATGTTCTAGCAAAAGTTTATCTCTTTTTCTTCACTTTCTTTTTTTCTTTTTTTCTCTTTAATTGTCAAAATGAATTGTACAAAGAATGTCAACACAGCAGAGTTTAGAAATTCATTTTACAGTTAAATAAGGTACATTTCTTAATCCTGTTTTGAAGGTGAATCACACAATTAGGATATTGAAGAAAATGATCAATGCACTAAAACCACTCCACAATTATGCATGCATTTTATTTCATTTTAAGATTAGCTCTAACTTTTTTTTTGTGGATAATACTTTATCTAAAATGATGTTATTCTCCTATACAATTTTTTAATATTACATGGATAGGGTTCCTGAGAAATGAATTAATTAACCATTGCAGTGCTAATGTCTGGGTTGACTCTGAAAATGCTGACTTCCCTGTCAACGGAGCTGACCAGTCTCCCTCCTGTCTGATGGAGGGAAGGAGAAAGATGGGGAAAGGTGAATCTGTACAATATAGGAAAAGATGAATGGAGAAAGAAACAACACATTTAATCTCTGGAGTTGGAAATCTGCCAAATCTTACAGTATGATTATGTTTAGTCAGGTTTTTTTTTGTTTGTTTTGTTTTGTTTTGTTTTGTTTTGTTTTGTTTTGTTTTGTTTTGTTTTGTTTTAATGCCTGCTATTTCACTGTACTTAGCAATTGTTGGAATAAAATTTCTGGGTACTTTTAAAAATATCTAGAGGAATTACAGAATATGAAGATGCCTGGTCTGTTCGAAAACAATTTCAGAAAAGTCCACTGCTGACAAAAATCTTTGAGGTCCAAAGGAGGCTGCTGTCATGACATTGCTCGAAACTGCACTACTTTTGGTGAAATGACGGCTCTCAAAGTAGAACTGCCTTTCACGACGTAGATAGGAATTTATTGCACAGACAATTTGGAAGAGTATGGAGCTGTGGCTTGATTTTATCCTGTCTCAGCTATCTAGACAATGTAAGAAAATTGTAATTTCTATATGGTGTCACATAGCTCCTGCTGTGCTGAGTCAGAAGACTCTGCTATGCAACATATGTGTGGGATTCTGTCTTCAATCTGTTCACATTTTGCGCTGGATTACACCACGATAATCCCAAAGCTGCTATACAGTTTATAACAGAAAATTCAGTGGCCAATATCGCTAATGAGGATGACAAAACTGAGACTGAAGAAGAAGATGTGACTCAGGTGCTGAAAGAAAGAGCTTGTGAGAAAACTCGATGTGCATGGAGAGTTGCTGGCAAAAGTTCTTACAAGATTCTCAGACCCTGCAAAGTGTGAACGATACAGAGCCCAATTTGGCAACGTGCTCCACGTAGTCTGTTCCTCCATAGGCAGGATCCTCCCTGGCATGGCTGAATTATAATGCTGTTAGACTTGCACATCTTGTGGATATCTGTGCAACGTACCATCAGATTGTCAGCGTAGCTGCACTGAGGTTATGGTGTAGAATATATTACTTTCTGTAACAGGAAGAAACTTGTCCACTTGAAATATTTTCAGTAGTTCAGTGTGCTTTGCAGTTCCAAGGATTTTTTTGCAGCGTATGTTTGTATTTTAAGCGGTTAGTTTTTCATTCTTTAATTAAGGTCTCATAGGTATCCTGATGAAACATCCTGTGCCATCACCGAAAAGATGCCTTTTGGCATCAGGTACCATAAATCTGGGCTCAAAAACACTTTAGGCTTTATCCTAGTATACTTCAAAACAACTTAACACCTTTCTAATTATTAGTTCCCTGGTCACAGTAGGCATGTATAGATGTATCTGTTTTCACTTTGAAAGGTCCTTTCATGTTGTTAAAGCATCAGAAATTAACCTTAGTGTAAATAGGGACCATTTTCCAATCTCTAAAATATTGAGGCATTCACCTAATTCATATATTTTAGTAAAATGTTCATACTTTTTCTTTATGCATAAAGAGTACTCTATGCATAATGAGTATTTGTAAATTGCAGTCTGGCTTTGATTTTTTTTGAAGGCTTTCAATAGTTTTATTTTGGCCTTTGTGCATATATCTTCATGGCATGTATTGAAATCCATGAATTATGGCAATACTCCCTGTGAAATGCATTTATGGATCTCTTCTTGATCATAGTCTAATAAGTTTTCAGACACCAGTCTTGATCTTTTACAGTGCTGAACATGCCATTCAAAATCACCATATTACCAGACCCTGAATTCTATGAATTTCTGTATCTTTATTTAAAGGACTAAGAATAGGTACTCAGCTTTGGAAAACCTGGACCAACTCAAATACTAAGAAAAAAATTGTTAAAGAGTGTTGAGATGAACTTGGCTAATAAATACGCTGGACATTTTTTTCTCTGGACTCTCATATTCTTCAAGTCATCATGAAATATTGCAAATTAGCAATGCACTTCATAGAAACTGCAAAAAATATATTCTCCAAATATTCTCTATCTAGTATCAGATTTTTTTCACTGGAATATTTTAAAATCTCATGATCCCAATATAAAGGATTAGCCATAATCTAACTGCGTGCATTATATTTGAAAATGGCGATAAAGTTTTTTTTTTTTTTTTATTGTGCAGTATTTAAAATAAATCTCACCTTAACACCTCCAATGCTATATCTTACTAAATTTTTAGGATTGTTGCAATGGAGATCTGTCAAATGGTTAGATATTGGTGGCTGGTTTTGGATTGTATTGGTATATAACCTTTAAAAATATTTTATATGAAACAAATACTCTGTTATTAATGTAATGTAGACAAAATGTAGTTAATAAATCAGTACGATAGTGAATGAATGTTTCTCTAACATTTTTGTGTCCTTCAGTACCATGACATCTCTGAATTGATTTAAAGGCTGAAGGAAACTTATAGCAGAGTTAAAAAAGACTATATGACAACTGAGTTATTATTTTAGTTAAATACTGAAATCACTAACTAATCCTCAATCCATCTGTAATTTTTGATGATTATAACAATTGGAGCTTGCTGAACATATCTTCTTAGTGGTCCTGTAACAACCCATGATCTATTACAAGATGCTTTGTTCTGGTGCTGGTTTTATAAAGCTTCTCTTTCATACAAATATTTCACTGAATTGAAAAAGTCTTTTGAAATATCTTCCTAAAAATACTTAGAAGCATAAGAAGGAGGGTTATATAAAAGATAGTTACAGTGTTAAGTTATTAAGAGCAGCCTTAGTGAAACTGAAAACTGATCAGCATATACTGAAATGTTTATTTATTATGTACTATTTTTGTAGACATTGACAGAGGATGAACTACCATTAATACTAGACTCTGAGAAACAGTCAAATTCCCTTTTCCAGACATTTTATCATGTCAGGCTGTATGTTTGCATGTCCCATTATTCTTATTTTTTTTTTTTTTTAATGTGATTTCTTTTCTTTTATTTTGTTGTATTTACTTTTGTTATGGTTATTGGATCCTGCATGCCTCTCCTGGACATACTTTCTTAAGGGATGGAAAAGAACCATTTTTCAAGTTTGTTTCATATTTCTCTTGATGGGAAAAAGGACAATACTTCCAAATACTAAAATAGAAAAGAAAGTGATGTCTGTCTTCTAAACTGGCAGGTGTAAATGCAGAAGTGAAGGCTTTGCAAGTCTTGAGACACCATGGCCATCCATATGTGCAAGATACCATGACCAACCATGCTGACCTAGGATTTTTGCTCAGCTGTCATTTGTTCTGACCTTCGCCACAGAGAGGTAGAGCAGGAGAAGGTAATTAATGCAAGCTTATCTGGACGGGATTTGAATTCAGATGCTTCTATTCCCTGTGGTATCGTGGTGATGGATCATGACACAGATAGCTTCAGTTCTGTTGGTGTTTTGCCCTCTCATCAGAACAGGAGGTTTTCATGCAGAGGTGGATTATGATGTCTGTAGGGACGATATCATGAAAACACTCTTTTCCCCTTCTTATATTTTCACTGATTTTTCTTCAATATCTTGCCCTCATTTTGCTCTGTTTTATAAATTGTGGTAAGAGTAGCAGGAACAACAGAAAAAACTCTCAGTTTCTTATCTGTTCCTGTGTATGACACATTTTCTACTTTTTGCCATCAAAGAAGTTTACAATCAACTCATAAACAAAACAACCCCAATACTATTACACAGATTTAACTGTGTTCTTTAATAATAGATGGAACTTAAGCTAACTGAGCAATGTCCTTTTACTCTGAAATAATTCTTAGTTAATTATCCCCTTGACTTCTCTTATTTCTCTTAGCAGTAATTTCTAATTTTACTATGATCTTTTATTCACCCATAACCTTTGAACAATATTTCCAGGGTATTTTTTTATTCAGATAATTTCAGTAGGTTTCTCTTCAGTGACCTCAAAAAGTACAACGAGCAGCAGCCAAAATCTCTTCTCATGCTCTTCTCCATTTTAATATAGCTCTTCTGTTCTTTAGATTCTTTAATCTTCTTTTACATATTTTTTTTTTAATATATACATTCAGAAACACCTATATGAAAAAAGAAATGTACTCTTTCAGAAGTGAACAAGGGGAAGAGCACAGAATTGAAAACAAAATTTGCTCTAGGAACCTGAGTGAAAAAGAAACGGGAACAGATTGCAGAAATCCTCATCACCACCCTTCTTCAGCTGCTGGACAACCATTAAGCGTGTAGAATTGGAAGCCTCTACTGACCTGCCATTCTCCATAACCTTGTTTGGTAGGTCTGGAAGGTAACATGAAGTCGACACGTTTTGGGTTTATCATGTTTTAGATTTTTTTGAGGCTGGGGTAAATGTAGAACATAATAATGTAAATGGATAAATAGATAAAAATCTTCTCTCTAAGATTCAAGAGAATGATTCGTTGCAAAGAAATTAAATACATATACATAGGTATGATAAAAGCTAAGTCAAACATCACTGATGTTGACATTGCCTGAATTCTGTGCAGCCATAGATTTGTGGAAGTGGACCAAGTGGGAATTTTTTTCACTTTAAAAATTCATCGGCTGGTCGGGTACAAGTTCTGAGAAATGCAGTCTTTTAGTCTGTTGTGTTGAAATCTATTGTTTACAAAAAAATAGTGCTATATTTACTACCAGTTAAAGACATTTAGAATATTCTTCAGCTATAACCTACAAAGAAAATGACAGAGCATGTAGTTAAGGATTTTGCAGTGGTATTTTTATTTTAAAATTTGGTATTTACCTTTAACACTCAGCAACCTTAACAAACAACTGTGGTCCTGATACCTTACCTTAGTACCATTTTATATTGAAGACTGTGATATTCTGACCCAGGAGAGAAGGGTGAAAGGACTCTACTACACAGAAATTTCTGAAGTGAGACTCCATTTCCAACCCTTAGCTAAAAATACAGAAAAATAATACAGGAACTTGAATGTGAAGGAGTTAATGTGAGTTGAGGATGACTGGTGAAACTTCTGAAGAGATGTAGATTTATTGGATTTATGTATGTGTATCTGTGTGTGTGTGGATGTGCATACAAATGACTCTTCCACTGTGTATGCACCACATGAATGTGTGACTTGTGAATATCTGCCTTCAAATACCCTTCTCTAATGTAGTCTACTGTAACTCAAGCAAAGAAATTTACATGAGTAAATTGTGGAAAGCCCATGTAACTCTATGAATAAAGCTGATTAATTATGTTTAAATTTCTATAATCTGTTAAAAGGGTCAGCCCCCAAATTAGAAGAGTTTTCTATATTCCTATTATAAAACATAGACACCATGCCTGAGCTAAATTAAATTTTTAAGCAGCCTCAGGAAAGAAAAAAAGATTTAAATTGCTGCCACAGGGAAATTTAAACCTGACACATAAAATAGAAAAGTGATCATCAACAGCCTGTGAAACAGAGCTTCTGGTTCTATTTCCAATTTGCCACTTTTTCCCCATAATTTTCTTTATTCTTTGTTTTGAACATAAAATTCTACTGAGAATGATAGTACTATTTAGCAAATGTTCCTTTGGTACAAATGCAGTAGTGTAATCATGTAATTTTTTTTTTTTTTTTTAACAGTGCTTTAAACTTGGGAATATATTTTTTACTGTATTTCGCCACTTTTGAGTGGTATTCTATCAGTATGTAATAAAAAAAAAATAGAATCACATTTACTTTATTTTTAGTTAAAATTGGGATATGCAAATATCCATGCTATGTTTTTAAATATTAAAATAAAATCATGTTGGTAAAAAAATAATAACAGTAAAACAATACGGAAATTAAAAATCCATATGTGCATAAGCATTATTTACTTAATATCTGCTGTTTCTAACACAGAGATTATTCCTTGCACTTGACAGAGTCTAAAAAAATAAACACTATGTCCATTCAGTAATCTACCTTTGTTTTGCTTTCAAATATAGTCTATGTTATGGGAAATCTGAGAATTTCACTACAACTTGTTCTTTGTTCAATATATAGGTAAAAAGAGTATGTAAGCATAGTTGTGGAAGGGGTAGGTCTTACTGACTGCAACAATCACTGCACAGTATCTTTTGAAAACCTTTCTTCAATAGAGGTTTTAAATAGGAGTTCTACCTTGAAAAAGAGAAATAGGTAAATTTCATCCCATTTGTTTTCCTTGTGTAATTGCATTATCACAATTATATATTAAATGTTACGACAATTTGCTGAATGCAACAGTATTTTTTTTTTTGATTTTTAAAGACAGCTAGGATTTTCTGGTTTCAATATGACATTTCAAACATAATTTTTCTTTAGAAGTGGAGCAAAATGAAAGATTGTACAAATAATAAGTAAAAAAAGAATAACTAAAAAGCACAGTTTCTAAATGAATCTTCTGCAATGGTTTTGATATTTTCTTCCATGAAAATTTTTACAGAATTAAACATTTTACAAGATATTCTAGGAAAAATCTTGAGGGAAGTATTCATCAAAAAAATACATAGATTTTTTTTTTTTTTTGCCAGTTTTATTTAAATGTATAGGTTTTGAAATGTATGGTAAAGTGTTTACTATGACCTAGTATAGTTATTTTAGTTAGATAGCTAAATGTTTTGATTAAATATTTTAGATCAATAACTGGGAAAAAAATGGATGATAACAAATGACCAATATTTGTTAATGAATATATGAGGTAAACTCTTAACCTGAATTTCCAGTGAATTTCCAATTATGTGAATGATAATTTGTTTTAGGATTAATGAATCTGTTCAGATTTCATATTTTCCCAAATTTATCATATCTCTAAATATGCACAAATGAGGTGCAGATGCAATGATTTCACAGTAGAGTGAAATAGCCATTTTATTTATTATGTTTTCAAATCAGTTTCTTAATTATTTAGAAAGGTCTACTCAATATAAAATTAGGGTATTGTGTTAAATGTTACAGTGCAGAATGGCATATTTACAACATTAAAACTCAAGAAATCATAGCTTGAAATATGTCTTTGAGTCCCTAAAGTCATTTAAATGCTTTGAGAAGAAGTGATAGAGTTCGTGACTGACCTTTTGTGTTAAGTAATCCATTGATTGTATGTAAAAAAGAGGCAGGAAGGATCTTATCTAAGAATTTAATGTGAGAATATTAAGTAGCTTTTGCAAGACTTTTATACTATAGTCCATATACTTTTTCATTTTTGGGAAGACCATGGAGTCTGCTTGACCATTTTTCGCTCATTCTATTATTATGCTTTTAAAACTCAAATATTAGGACTAGGACTGGTGGAAATTAGTAAAAACTTAAAACATATGCTTTTCTATAAAGTAAGAGTTTTGCACCATCTTGGACCTGTGAGGATTTAATGTATCTTTCCATATAACTTACAGAATGGCTCAAAATGGTGCTGTAGAGATCTAAATATAGATGCTATGCAGAATCCGAAATGTTATAAGACTGGCCTATAGTTCAATTCAGATTTTCCTATAGTGCTAGTTTGAATATACTCTAACTGAAAAATTCCTAACATCTGAAGGATAGATACTTCAGACAAAACAATTGTCAGATTCCACTCTTTTTTTTCATAATGATGCAAATATGCTGGGATGGATTATATTATACCTTCTTAAGGTATATGCAATATTGTGGGTGTCATATAACTAGTAATTCCATTTATATGATATTCATTCATTAAACATAAAAAGCAGTACACATATTTCCAAATCCAGAAAATTTGCAATGCTACATATACAACAGAAAATCTAGTAACTGAGTCTCTCATATATCAACTGCTTAGGACTACTATGTTTTCTTTTTGCCCTTTGATAAGATTATTTGACTAACTTATTTACTTTTTTCACACCTATTAAGAAGTTGTGACCAACCCAATCTAAATGTGCTAAAATGATATTTTTTTGATGCTGTGTGGAGGGGACCTGGATGCATGTTTTCTAAAAATTAACAAAATTTTTGTTTTAGCTGTCTTGCTCATGAAGTTTTCCACTGCTTTGATAAAATAAAGGGATTCTCATCCTAGGGTTTTAAATTTGAGAAATTTAGATGTCTGTTATACCTGTTATTTCAGCATTTTTTCCAGTTTTGAGATTAAGCTGTAATATTTGTATTTGAGATCAGTAATGTTTGTTTAATAAGGTAAAAATATTTAATTACTCTTTCTATAACACTTGAAATTGTCCTCACTAATTATTGTTGAGGAAATAATGCCTTTGACGGAATAATCACTCAAACTCTGGTCCATTCAGTGCATAATGTGTGGTGCAAACCTTCTGAATACATCTTCTGCTTTAATACACTCTTGTGGAATCCTCTGAAGTGTAAATGTAATATTTAATATTTTTATTAAATATTAAGGAGCATATATTTGGAAGACATTTCATTAGGCCTTTTAAACTTGCATAAAAAGGTTTACTTGTAACCCAGAGCACTTTTTTCAGGATGTAGTTTAGGCAAAATCAGCTTCATACCCAACCTAAGCTGTAGAAGTGTTGAACATGGTTGGTCACAAGGAAAATTTGGAGTTTTCTGGAGAAGAGCAGGAGCACAATCAGCTCTGAGGGTTTAGATCCTGTTTGGGAAATCTGGATAGACTGGGAACAGGCAACTGACAGTGGTGCCATGGTGGTGTCCACCGGGAGATGATTTGTGATCTACCCACAGCTGATCTTCTGCACCTTAGCAGAACAGGTTATCCTCCTCCTTGTTATCAGGAGCACTCAGGTCATGGAGGTTGTGAGTCTTCATGGTGCTTTTTACCTAAAGGTTTTGACATTCTTGGAAGATTATGTTCAAATGGGTCCTTGAGACTGATGGTTGTTGGGGAAGATTTCAATTTTCATATTACTTTTAGTTAGAGACATATATTTCAGTAATAAAGTCCCTTAGTAAAGAGATCTGAGTGCTTACATCAGAGGCTATAGAGTGTTTGTTCCATATACCTTTTCTTGTCCTTTTGCAATTATATTTTTATTTTCAAATATTTAAGTCAGAATTGTCCTCTTTTATATGACCTCTTTATCAACTGTTTCTGGTCAAACAGGGACGCTTTCCAATCTAGAACAATGAAAAAGGTATTACTGTTTGAATCAGTCTGAAATCATGATCTCCAGGGATCATAGAAGCATTTTTATGATAGCACTGCATGTTTAAAAACCTTGTTTCCCACTATAAAAGTGAATATCAGTTTCTGTGAACTCAGCATAGTATGGGCTTTTATTTTACCTTTCCTATCCCTGTATTTAGCAGCAAGAGTTGGTGATTCTGACATCAGTTTCTAATTAGGCAGGCATTCAGTTTCCTCTCTTCCCTTTTTTGCCAAAATGTCAGCAGATGGTGACCCATGTTTCGCTGATGTGTTCCTGGAATTTCATAATACTAATTATAGGCTGAAGTTTGAGTTTGTATCCTTATATAGGCCGTTTTCAACTCAGCCATTGGTTTATGGTTTCCATGGGATCGTGGAAAGTAACATGATGTAACTTGAACTTCACTGCAGACTGCTTAATGCAGTACATTATTAGATAAACCGTGATTAAGGAAAGTTTGATGTGATCATTAGCTATAGAATCTTCTAGTGAAGCTGCCACATGAAAGTTAAAATAATAATCAATCACTTCTTTTTTTTTTTTTTTTTCTTTTCTTTTTTTTTTTTCATATCTTGTAAGTGGGTCATACGGCTGGGGGGAACCCTCTGAAATCATCCAGGCAACTCAGGTCTCCAGAGAGTCAGCTGCCCTTGTAATTTCTGGTACAGGCTTGTCTAAACTTTCTGTAAGATCTCTCTAACCTCCTAATTTATTCTGATGTTTACCATGGTTAATGTGCCCTGCCTGCAGTACAAGCCTGTGACTTCTTATCCTATTTACTTGGAGAACAGTGTTCCTTTTCCCTCTGTAGAAATGGTTTATGAATTTGAAAACAGTTGTCACATGGTCCTTCACTTTCCTCATCTTTAAATGAACCAGTTCCTATTCATTATATATTTGCTCATAGGCTATATTTTCTACACCCCTCCTATTTTTCAGTAATGTTTTCTGGACTTTATGTAAGTAGTTAATTTCTTCTAGAAATATACTGTAATTGACCTAAAGCCTTGACTGTCAGAAGAGAAAAAAAATATTATTTCAGATACCCCATGTGTTTTTCTATTGTTTATAAACCCCAGGCCAGCACCACCTTTTTTGCAAATGAAAAACATTATTGTTTTAAGATTCATTATGATTCACAAAAAGCCTCTAATCCTTTCCTGCTGAATATTTTGTCTACCAACTGCTTCCCAGGTTATATAGCTGACTTTTTTTTTTTTTTTTTTTTTTCCCCCGCCTGGCTGTAACATCTTGCACTTGCTCCTATTGAAAATGAACATACTTTTTCAGACTATGTCTCCAGTTTGTCAAGATCATTTTGAACTGTAAAATCATCTTGAAAGATGCTAGTAACCCTTGCCAGTCTAGTGCAATCTGAAAATTTATTATATATTACATAGTACATTTATAACATCCTTCCTTCTTGACAGTTAACTACCAGTAATTCTCTAAGCACAGTTCTTTAGGTTCACAACATTTGGATCTAGTCCCTTATGAAAGTTCATTTCCTATTACAATTTAGCCCTAATAATATAATGATTATTGTCTATTTCATGACAAGTTAATTCTTCCTGCATTTCAAAGACAGTTTCTCATTCTTCACTTGGTCAATGTTTGAGAGTATGTGCCAAACATGAGCACATTCCTGTCTCAGATCTTAAAATTTTAGATCTCTAAAGTAAGTATCTTTTGTATAACTTCTCAAATTTTTTGTTCTTTAACACTACAAGGATAATCTTTGTCCTTCATTCCTTAGCAAGAAATTTTAGTTTCTTTAAAACCAAACCCCTGGATAATATAGAGAATTCTCGAAACAAGTAGAAAATATACTGTCTTAGTGATTGTCTACTCTTAGCTTCAATTATTTTCTACAAGGTTTCATCATTAGTAATGTGTTTGGCAATCACAGTTCACATTTTCTTTCTGAAACTGTTCAATTTTAAGAAATAATATTAACACGTACATCTGAAACAGATTACCTATTAACTATGCTTTCGGTAAATATTCTGGTGTGTATTTACAAATATCATGCACCTCTCAGATTTGCATCCCATTTCCAACTGAAAGATTTAAAGATGAAAGAACCCCCCATGTATTTCTGTGCGAACTATTTGTTAGGGTTCTTTCAGCAATCATAACCTATAATTTGTGATCATTTTAAACTAACATAGGCATGCCATAGCTAATGGTGCAAAACATGTTACTCCTTTGGGCTGTGGCTCCAGCCTATTTTATTTTAAAATGGGTTAACATATAACTTTTATTACATTTTGTCACATACAGGCTAACAGCCTCATATTCTTTTGAGATAATTGCACGCTATACCTTCCTTGTGAGTCATCTGTGGAAATCTGGTTAAATGTGTACTATCATTGTACCTAACACTCAGGCTTCTTTAATGCCTTCCATTTCCCCTCATCATTAAGATTTGCATCTCACAGCTTTCGGATGTGGCAGTGTGCTCAAACTCCCAGGGTCATTATCAGTCCAAGTGGCTGGAATAAGCACTTAGACATAATCCTGACATAAATTATTCTCCTAAGAAAATGCTGTACTTTGTCTATATTTACTAAGGCAAACATATTAAGGATGGCCACAAACTTATTGAGATCTATTTGTATACTTAGTAGTAAATTCCCCTCAGCTTTGGGTTTTTTTTTTTTTTTTTTTTTTTTTTTTTTTTTTTTTTTTCTCTTGCGTAGTATTTACATTACTGCTTGTTTAGCTCTGGGGTAGAAACTCTGCTGCTTTCCATGCTGTTCAAAAATTCTTGTCATATTCTTGCACTGCTTTTTTCCACAGCAGAATCTCATCTAGACTGTTGTGTTCCTTATACTGTTAAAAACTCATTGTATTTGCTTGTGAAATATATTGAGTGTTGAACAAAAACCAGAAAACAATCTCCAGAATGACTTTCAAGAAGAGCACAGGTTGTACATAAATGTGTATTCTGTTCTTTGTAAGACCTGTGAGAACTGTGCTGACACATCAAATATAAAAAATATACCAATATCTCTCACATCAAAATTCTGCACTTTCCAGGCAGAGTTAAGTGTTTCTTTTATGCAATAAAAGAGACCTTGTCTCTGTTGGTCCTTCTGCTTCTAATAGGATAGTTAGGCTAGGATATCTATTGCCTTCTGCATCATACTAATTAGAATTATTCTAAAGTCAAGAATTAGTGGAAAATTAACATCTTTTGACTATATTGTGTTCAGATGAGAATTTCTTTACCTTTTGCAAATATTTTCAAATTTTGTCTCTTTTGTTCAGGCTCTTCGGTACGCAAAAAAAATTTTTTTTCTTCAATACTTGGCATATTCACAAGAAATTCTCAATATTACAGAATAGCTGACCCTGGAAGGAACCATGGGTGATAAACTACTCCAATGCCTCCAGCTCTGAGAAGGTCAGCTAGAGCATGTTCTTCAGGATTATGTGTATCTGGGTTTTGAATATCTCCAATGACAGAGACTTTACAGCCTTTTCAAGCAACCTGTTCCAGTATTTTATCAAGCTTATGGTAACAATTTTTTTTCACTTCTTTAAATGAAGTTTTCTCTACTGTACCCATTGCCTCTCATGCTTTTGCTGGGCACCACTGGGAAGAGTCTTCTTTACTCCCTCATCAGGTATTTATATTCATAGGTAACATCCACCTGAGCCTCCGCTTCTCCAGGCCGAACAATCACAACTCTCTCAGCCTCTCCTTGTATGTCAGATGCTCCAATGACCTAATCGTCTTTGTGGCCCTTTGCTGGACTCTCTCCAACATACCCATGTCTCTCTTGTACGGAGGACCCCAGAACTGAACGCAATACTCCAGCTGTGCATCTCAGTGATGAGTAGAAGGCAAGCATCACCTCTCTCCACTTGCTGGTGATGGTTTTCCATTTTTCCTAGTTCAACCGCAGGATGCTGTTGGCCTTCTTCAAGGGCGCAACACTGACTCATGTTCAACTTCGTGTCCACCAGGAACCCCAGGTTCTTTTTTGTTAAGCTACTTCCTAGCTGGTCAGCTGCCAGTGTATACTGGTGCATGGCGTTGTTCCTCCCCAGTTGGTGACTTGGAGTTGGCCTTTGTTGAACATTATGAGATTTCTGTTGGTAAATTTCTCCAGCTTGTTGAGACTTTCCTCTAAGCTAGCTTGCTGTTGCCAGTCTCTTTATTTGTGTTATGTAGTCCATAACATAACTTAGCAAAAATGTGAAGTCATAATGCATTTTACTGGAGTTGTAGTTTCCTCCAGTGCCACATATTGCCTTTATGATGTTTTCAGTTATAGAAAGTGCAGGTCCATGATGTTAGAGGGGAACAAACTTAAGGCGGTCTGGTTCCTGTCATATGAAATTCTACCATAAAGACTGTGTGTACCATAACTCTTTTAGATATTTGATTTTCACTTCTTAGCAGTCTTACATTAGCTAACTTTTCTTTGTAATCATGTGAGTTTCAGCTACTTTCAAAGACTTATTTATTCTTCCAAGCTATCTGTTCTTTTCTCAGACTAAAATGTTTCTTGGGCCCTTTCTAACTTTTGAAATTCAGTTCTTTGGAAAATATTTTTCCATATTACTAACACTCTGTGCAGGCCTGTTACCTTTACTATGTCCCTCTTCAGCATCATGACAGACTGAAAAACACCTAAGCAGGATATGAAGAAACATTCTTTCACTGAAATAGCCTTAATATACAATTTGGAAACTAAACAAATGAAAGCTTGGGATGTGTAGTATGTAATGGGAATACGAACATATTACATTTATCTTGCAAAGCCTGCAGAGGATGTTGCTGTCTTAAGAAGAGAACTAAAATACATTTCAGTTCATTTCAGCAAATCCTATGATCAATATTTTTAGTAAGAAAAAAGCAAAGATAGTTGGTAAGTGAAATTATATGTTTTTTAGATTTCAGTCACTAAACTCACAGAACTAGCCATTAGATATGCAATCAGGGGCCAAAGGGACAAATCATACACTTAACCATCTCCCACCAAAAAAACCCAACCTATTTAAAAAATAGTGTAATTTCTGAGGAAAAATTAAGGTAAACTAAATTTGTGGACAAACATGAATGTCTGGGATTTAAAAAATTCCAAATCCTTTTTCTGTAATATAACTTAACAAAATAATTTGGGGACAGGGCCTGTTTCAGAATTCAGCACTTAATATACTTTGACATTTCTCCAGGGTGAATATTCCTATGGGATTAGAACTGCAATGAGTAAGAAGTCAAGCACCTATCAGCATACCCATTAAATACAGAATGAGACTGGGGCAGTAGACCACTGTAGCCTTTCAAGAAGGACATTGTATTTGACTGTCCCGAGGCTTTGTTTTACTAACGCAATTTACTTTCTAGAATTTTATCCCTTCTTCCTGTATTTTAATTTTTAAATATCTGATTACCTCTCTCACTGTCTTCCATCTTAAACCTTTTTTTGGTTCTGTTATTTTATCGGTTTTTCATAAAATAGGGTGAATATGGGCAGATGTTCTCCTTTACTTTGATCAGAAGAACTGATGAAGTTCTATGTTGTGTTTCATAAGCACCTTTTCTCTTAGCTAAGATTCCTCACCTGTATTGCCCAACCGTTAGTGTTGGGGATGTCTATGGCCTTGCCCGTTCCAGAATGTGCTATGAAATTGTCCTCAAAACATGCCTATGGCAATACCTGTTGTCTCAGGAAGGAATTTTTTTGGGGAATGAGGCAAAATTTTCACAATGAGGTTAAGATGGGATGCTTCTCGCATCCTTTCAATTGTCTTGGACACAATGTCTAGCAGGGGTAGCTGCAGGGCCACCACCATGGCACTGGGATTGCAGCCAGCCCTTCTCCCCCCTGTCACATGCAATTGATTCATGTTGCCTGAATTCTTCTCCTCCTTCCCTGTTTTTAACAATTCCTCGAGAAAACCAGACATAAATTTTGCCCACACCAACTGTAAAACATCACATGAGATGTCGCATCTTCTTCACTTGTTGATTTGTATTGGTTTTAGTAGGACACAGTTATAACAATGTTGTTCATTGAAATTGCCTCCCAAATAGTGAAAGTAGAGAAATGTTTTTGGCTATGTTTATACTACCGTGAGATAAAACCTAGCTTAAAAACTAGGCTTGTAACAGTATGACAGATTTCTACTTATTTTGCTAAGCATAAAACCTGAGATAAATAAATCAACTTCCCATCAGGTTTTGTAAAATATTTATTTCAGGAGCCTTTTATGTTTAAATATGCATAACTCCTATAGAGATCTCTGAGATGTAACACAGTGACAAATTTTTCAACTCTTATATCATTAATTCCACCATGCTGTACATTACTATTTTAAAAATATATGCAGAATAAAAGATATGTTAAGCCATGTGAAATGGTGTGGTGGTTTGACCCCTTAACTGAATCAATTGGTTTATTTTACAACACTAAGAGTTACAGTAACCACTGGGTTTTATTTTTTTTGGCAGTTTCTGCACAGATATCTAAAACATCTTTTAGTCCTATGGAAGATAATACATTTTTTTTCTGCAGGAGATCCCTTCAAATCCATGTGTGAAAGACAGAAGTGCTACTGGCTTTACTCTCCCTTTTTTTTGGATAAACATCAGAATTATGTGGTCTTCAACAGTGCCAATTCTCAGTGCTTTCTAAGAGCTAAATAGATTCAAAAATCAAAGAAACTTCCAAATATAGCTTTTGGAAATTGATAAATGTGTTAGCATTATAAATTTCACAGAAAAGAGAGAAAAACAGAACTAAATATGTATTAATGAATTTTCTCAGTTCTGGGAATGTCCTCCTATGATTTCTGTTGTAAAGTGTTAAATACAATAGAAGTCTGTTTAAAGACATCAGTCTTTGATCTTATACATCAGAATTTATTTATTTCATCTGATTTTTCTCCTTCAAACATCATTTGATTGGAAAACTCTGGTGCTTGAGGTTTGGCTACAGTTACTTTCATAGAAAATATAATTGTTTTATCAAATTCAGCCTTCACTTCTGTAATGTTTCTGTTGACTTTAGGTTTTTGGTGTTATGGGAACACACTGGTTTTGTTGGTTAAGCCTTCTTATAAATTACTTAAAATGTTTTCAGATATGTCCATATTACTATTTTCCTGTATCTTATTATTTGACTTAGGCATGTGAGATGTATTAACCAATTCATTTAGCTTTTAACAATACAAGGATATACTGGTTTGGCTAAAAGAGGTACTATAATTATGTGGGGGTTTTTCCTCATCCACTGGGTCCCACATTGTTTTCTTGGATTGCACCTTATTTTTATTTGTCAGACAGAGCTGTCATCTATAGTTTCCACTTGGGCGGAGTGAAATAGCATCATGTATCCCTCTGGTAACCTATGGATATGTAAGATCTCATAACACAGAGCAAAGCAAGATACAAGACTGGACAGGTTTTAAAGGGCATTGTCTGTAAAGCCCAGTACTTCCCCAAATCTGTACTGTCATCTCTTGGTATAAGTGACTGGTTTCATTTTGCAGTCTATCAATGTTCCTGCCAAGCCCTTCCGAGTCATGCGTTAGCTTGGAGGGATCTAAATCCCCAACAACCACCGATGGATATCTGGACAATACAGTGAGGCGCCTGAGCTGTTCCCTTCTGTGGATTCTTCTCTGTGCCTTCTGATATATTCCCAAGCAAATGCAGATCAACATTACCACCAATAAGGAGGAGAAATTATGTTTTCTTCCATCAAAGCCTACAACACTATAAATGACCTTTTGTAGAGTTTTTATGGAATGTTAAATATTATTATAAGTCCTATGGAAAAAAAAATGTTCTCTATTAAAAAAGTATTTATTAGCTATAAATGTTCAGAGAGAATAAAGAAATCTTTGCTTATTTATTTCTGCATACTTAGTTTAGCAGAGTGCTATAAAAGAACATCCCATTGAAAAATAACGACTTCATTTACTTTTGCAGAATTTTAATATATATAGCATGCGTTATCTGTAATACATAGCTTGACCCATTTTGACCTATTTTGGTGCCCTGTATTCACCTGGGAAGCTTTGTCTTGAATATGGCTATTGTAATAAAAATTTACACTTAGGATATCTGCACTAGAAGCAGATACTATATTAACCATCTTGTGTGGAAGTGAATATTGCTTGAGTGAACAGGTATAAATAGGAACATGTGTCAACTCAAAGCTTCATGACAGATGCATTTAGATATAACACATGATACATCACAAAGTAACATCTTAGCCAGAAAACTTGAAAAGACCCGGTTTTCTAAAGAATGCAAAGATGAAAGACAATGTTTTCCAGGGAGAGATGCCTTTATATTTTCTTCTAAAAGCTCTAGGTCTTCAGAAAATGTTTTAATAGCTATTTGTTATTTGAATCTATGTGGATAATTGCCAGGTCAAACTTCTTTGTAATTTTCTTCTCTTTATTCAGTCTGTGCTTCAGAGCTGGCAAGATGCTGACTTTTCCTTACTTGGATGCTGTGAGTAATGAGACAGACCATGCTAGAGGAAGGAAAGGACCCATAATCAGTTGCTCAGGTTGGAAATGCAGTGTATTCTTGGGCACACCTCTCAGAAGTAAACGCCAAGCTAAACTGATTTTGCTTTCCCTGCTCACGCCACCGCTTATGCTGTCCTCTTACTGGCAAGCATGCAGCACTCAGCACAAGCCATAAAACAGTGGCAACTTTATTTACTTTTGGAGAGAAAAAAAAAATGGTTTTGTTTCCTCTCTGTTAAGTATTCAGGAAGCACTAGTCCCTTAAGGAGTGAAACTTTATAAACAGGAACATTGAGACTGGGTCAGCAATCACTAAATCTCTACTTAAAAACCATATTTTTTTGTTTTGACACAACACGTGTTTCCCACAGGTCAGTTTAGGGAATTGAAATTGACCCAGGTGTGTTGATCTAAGTCTTCTAAACTGGGACATTAACCTACAGCTACAGGTAGTGGAAAGGATTAGATTAATTAACATGTTAGTTTATGTCGGTTTGATCTTAATTTCCTCTTACACAGACAGAGTGTGAACAAATAAAGCTATTAAATGTCTTTTGTTTCATAAGCAACTTGAAGTCGTTTGATGACATAAAATCCTCATCACTCGTATTTAGGAATATTAAAATCAACTCATCGATGTCTTTTATTCTGAATTTCAACCTGGCTTAGAGAATACTCTCATTGACCACAGGATCAGAAACACACTTGTGTAACATGTGCAAACCCATATCCTTTACGACCAGAATTAATCTTTATGAATCTTATGTAGATGTAATAACAATGCTACTGAAGCCCTGGCAGCCATTAAAAATAGACGGGTGACAATATTGATAATAAAAGTCTTGTCTCAAAGAGACAATTCATGCAATCCCCAGCCAAGACATTGGAAGGCTGGAAACTGCAAATCAGCTAAATGCAACCCAAGGAGCAGCTGTGGCCAGCAAATGCACCAAGTTGTAAAGGAGGTCTGAGGGCACCAAGAAGTCACTCTGATCCCTGTGATCATGAGTGGCGAGGCATCACCATGCTGGGTGAGTTGTAAGTTCTATCAGGCTAACCTGGCCCTTCACCTCCTATGGGACTGATTGCCATCTCCAGGCTGTACACAGATTTTTATTTATTTTTTTTTTTTTTTTGGTTATCCTTGGAATTTTAGTCTGAAACTGAGCAATAATGGTGGAAGAATAGTGAAGTGCTGTTAGTGGAAACTGCAGAGTTACCAGAAAGTGGTTTAGGGAAATGTTACACTTAAATATGAAGACAAAGGTCAAACAAAAGAGATGCCTTATCTTGTGTAATGTATAACACACTGCTCAGATCCCTAAGCTAGGTACAGAGTAGGTCCGTGGGGAGTCAGTAAGTGTGTGTATGTGACTTATTACTCTGACATGACACTATTATGTTTTAGTTTTTAGCATTTTTAAAGAGTAGGTAATAGTTATGAGAGATGAAGAACTTGGAATTAAGTACTGTGGTTATACACAGAAGGATAATTTGGTTTTGATAAATTGTCCTGAGCCTGTTAACTAATAATACAATTTTTTTAAGTAGCATCTTACCAGTACAAAAAAAGAGGTACTATCATTATTAATGTCTAAACTATAGTGTGTTTCACACAGGATTATGGTAAAGGTCAGACCATGTTTCGCTGAATTAAAAGCTATTCTGAGCTATAGCATTCCTAATCAACTCAGACCTAAAGGTGCATAGCTCAATTATAATGAGGCACAATGAATTTAAATAAACTGTGCAACACTGTGTAGTGATTTATAAGTGCACTGTGATATCCTTTTAACTCATTAGCAATGAATGATACTACTATATGTATTCTCCAGTATTTTCTGCTGTGTAATTATTTTTACTCACAATGATTCTTAGAGTTGTTCCTTTATAACATGTAGAATGCTAAACGCAACAGGGGCTATCTTGATAAACACAGAAGAAGAAACACAAAACAAACCCCAATCCTGCAATAGTTAGTAGAACAAAGTATTAGCTGTTTTTAATTTGAGAATCTGTGATCACCAGTCTACACTATTTATGATACAGCTACTGCAGAGTCAAGGATGGTTCGTAGGCTTTGTCACAGTAGTGCAAACGCTTTTACATGAAAAGAGTAGATAGGGAATAGTTAGGGGAAAGGAATTTCCTGCTTCTGGGACACGGCCACTAGAAAAAGGAGTTGTAAACATGTTTTGGTGGGAAAAGACAGAATGAAAGGAGGATAATAAATGCAGTTTAAAACATATTGTGCCATAAATGTCATAAAAGACCATGGCCATTACATTTTGGGAATGTTAATTGATAGGAAGGGTGAAATAGTTTGTGAAATAATGTTCTAAAAACCTTCTAAATGTTATACAGCTGTTTGAGAAAGCTGAGAAGAAGGTGTTAAATAATAATTTATTAATAATTGGCAAAACTCAGTTCTTATTGGCAGTATGGAGAACATTAAGAAAGGAATGTCTGTAGGTTCTGGGCTCTTAGGTTCAAATTTTCAAAAGTGTTGAGCCCCTTGGATCCATATTAGAGCACCTAGAGAGGTGGCCACTTTTCTGAAACACTAAGTTTACATTAACTCCCAGTTTTGGGTGTTTTATTAGCATTAGATCTGTACATAAAATAAAGAATAGTGGCATCCAACTATCTGAAAACAGAAGTGACTGATTTTCCTCCCTTATTCCCAGCAATTTCAAAACTCAGTTTGCCTCTCTGTGCAACAACATGCAAGCTTTGTGATCCATCCTTTGAGTGGATGGTTGTAGAAATTGACCTATCCAGTCAGTAGTAGACTTGTAATATACACATTTAGTCTACAAATGAAGTTTGTTCTTGGAAATCATGCCCTTGACATGTTTAGCTTGTGTGAAAGTGTATATATACCTGTGTGTCAGTGACATTTGAATTGGAGTCCTGCTGTCAGTCCAGCCACAGACACACATGCACACACTCATGCTTTTTTGCATTCTTGATGCACCTCAACCAAGATCTGTCAAGCACAGACCACCGTTTTACCAATCAGATATGTAACATCAGAAGCATGGTTAATTTCAGTTGCATTCAGTAAATTAAATCTCATAGTGAGTTGAGATCAGATCGCTGGGCTTTTATTTTCTTTTTTTTTTTGCATAATCAAATGTTATTTAATGGATACAGAGATACTATACGTTACTGAGTTTTGCATCAGCCTTGTTCTCTCTAATGTGAATAACTTCACTCATACAAAATGAAGCGTCACAAATCCTCCAATTTAACTTGTGTGCTTCTAAAAGCTGGGAGACAAAGATGCTGCTGGTTCAAACTCAAGTCAGCAGGGCTAGAAACAACTAGAAACCTTACACAATACTGCATGAAAATGTAGAAAATTACACTTCCTAATCAATTTTTTCAACTTTTTAAGGACCACGGAAGGTTGTTACCTATCCAGCAATTTTGTTTCTTGACCATGACTCCATCTACCTGCATAAATAGATGTAAATGAACTTCCTAAAAGATTTTGTTTGTTTATTTAAAAAGTACATTGGCACACTGATCTGATTTTATTTAGAAATCTGCCTAGTAGTATTTACAATGTAACAATTTTTGTAGTGAAAATAAAAAATTATTCTTATAAATGAATCAGAAATACTCATATTTCTTGTATATTCTTGATTTTTTGTTTGTTTGTTTGTTTCCTTGTTCTACTTTTCACATGATACCTGATGTGGGAATGTGGGATTAGTACCCTTAACAACATACCATCTTCACTTTTGAACTGTGGGGAAAGAGAAGCCAAAGCTTCACTTGTCTTTTTTTTTTTTTTTTTTTTTTTAAAAAAAAAAAGGAAGAGAGGAGGGCTAAATCTAGCTTGGCTGCATGGTAATAATTCTATCTACCCACTCTTGCATTAAGTGATTATCCCACTGGAAGTCAGTGATCTGCTTTGAAGTCCTCATCTTCAAAAGAGTCACCACATGAAGCCTATTCATATAAGCAGGGGTTCTTCTAAATAGAAAAACATCCTCTGCATCTCACTCTTAATTTTTGCAGTTGATGAAATGCCTTTCAGCATCAATAGGATTTTAAGATTACCATAATTTCTTCTCAGATGCACAACTAGAAGGGCAAGGGCTTGAAGGCCTGACTTTGGAGGTTGGATTCCCTTATAATAATCGAGATGAAACAATTGGAGGATGATTTTTATTACCCGTTGTCAAAGTGTTCTCTACATTTCTTCAATGCAGGAATACTCCTATCAAGTCAGTACATTTTCCAGACAATGAAATATCAAAGAATATTCTTATGTATTTGAGAAATAGTTTATAAACCTGGAGAGAGAAGGCAGAATGGGAAGAGTGCCAATTTTGTAGGTATAGATATCTTAGCAACCCCTACCAAAAGGCCTGCCCTGCACTCTTGAAAATCCAGTGTTTAAATCAGAAAGATTGCACAAAGGATTTATAAATATAATTAAGCATTCTGCAGCATGCCCTAAAAAAAGATACTTAAGGTTACTCATTCAAAAATGCACTCAAAGTAATGTCCATGCCTAACGCAAATAAAGGCTAATTACATTTATGTTAAGGTAGTGTCCCAGATGCATACTTAAAGCCTCAGCCTTGTCCCGATGTTCATGGTTGTCCATGAATTATATAACATTTCTACATGTAAGCAAGCAGATAGACATATGAAAGCATTCCTTCACTGTGTTTAATTTTACCCAAAACATCGAATCTTTTCCAAGCAGAGGAACAAAACCCTAGAAAGGTCATTTTAGGTCATAACTTCTATTGCTCTGATAGTACAGGTAACCATGTCATAAGACACTGTCTTTAATCAAACACCATCATACGTGTATTAATTCTTATGTACTTGACTCATGATCTTCTAAAATACTTAGGAGGAAGATCTGCAGGGAAAGGTGTTCTTCAGATTTACAAGAAAGAAATAGTCCAGTTGCTAGTGATTCTGTCTTCACTTACACAGATGTATGAGCTCATGGAGATGAAGTAACACCCTCCTGTGGAGTTCAGGGCGGGGAAATAAAAAAAAAAAAAAGAGGTGTTTTCCTCTGCTTTTTGTTTACCTTTTCTTTCTCTTTAATTTCCTTTCATTTTCCCATGGTCTTTCCTCCACAAATCTAATTTTTCAGAAGGATTTGGTTCCTTATTATAGGTATTTGTTCTCACCTAGATCTCTATTTGATCTAGGACATGTGTGTGTAACACTGCACAAAATTATTAATTTTTTCTACAGTGTCTGAGATTCCTGTTTTTCTCTCCCCATACAAAAAAAAACCCAAAAAGTGTTCCTGAGTGGAAGAGTGGGACAGCATCCCCTCCTGTGAGATGCCTTATTGGTCTCTCATCCTCATGGAAAGGGTGGTGTTTGGGAGGGTATAAACAAGCTAATTACAGTTTCTCACTAATAATTAATATATTAAATGCATAAAATTTCCAGTTTCTCACTAAATCAGAGTTGCAAAGAGAGTTAAGGAAAGATGTCATCAAAGAAGGGTAAAAGAAGGAGTGGGAGGTCCCGCGGACCTGGTTCAAGTGAGGAGACCTTTCCCTCACTGCTTAATCACTGAAGGAGGGATGACGTGAGTTATGATGCTCTGAAGGGGTGGTGAACCTGAGGTGGAACGTTACATGGGGATGAATAAAAAAAAAACTTATGTAGTAGTTACTGATGGATTGTTCCCAGGTGATTTGAATTAATACAATTGTGGTTTGATTAAGCCACATATATTATATCCTGTCCTTTTTCCCTCTTGCATCCAGAATGAAAGATTGACTGTATGGGGAAATCCTAACACTGCTGCTTCCATCCACAGCCATAAGTAAGTACAACTTCCCCTAAACAAAGAATCTTTTTTCCCTTCTCATATGCAGCAAATTTTCAGCCACTGTTGTTCTGCCCCTTTTCGTTACATAGAAGAAGGCTTCTTTGACATACTCTTCTCTCTCTCACATAATTTGCATCAATGAGCAAGGTTTCAGCTTCATATATATATAAACATTTCCTCCCTTGATGCTGGAAAATGAAAAATTAAATGTGGTGAGAAATAAAGAGTCTATGTCTGCATTAAAAATAGTACACTACTTCCTCCTGCAATATATGTACAAAACTGTACATGCAGTTGCAGGTGCAACCACAAAAGGAAACTTTGGGAGAAGTGTAAATTGTGTGTGCGCTTTTGGTTGATATGTAGATTTGCATATTCTATGTTTGCAGCTTAGACACAAATTTTTAAAAGTGATCCCAGAAAGATTACGAGACAAGAAAGAATTTTGACAAGCACGGCATCTGTGTACAAGCGTGTCTGTGTGTATGTATCTATCTATGCATCTATCTATTCCCTATGTAATGCATACTGAATATTTTAAAAGTGTTATGAAAAAGAAACCTGAATTCCTTGAAAGATAGTTGTTTACAAGAGTACCTCGACATCTTGCTTTCTTTGTTGCTCTCTAGGTTGCATCATATATCATTTGGTTCTACATGCTTCTTTCTCTTGGTATTTCTTTTTATGCTGTCAGATCCTGCCATGTCCATTCAAATCTAAAATTGTCTGAAACTATCTAAGTAACAACAAATCTGCTGTGTGAATAAAATCTTTATGGCGAGCTGCTAGGTTTCCAAGGCACATGCATAATAGAAATTCAGTATCACTTCATTTGAGTACAGGCACTGCTAGCTGCATATCATGGAGTCCCACAAATTGTCCTATGAAAAGAAAGATTATGACAGAAAGACAGCCCTATGTATAAGAGTCTACTAAATGTATTCCACAACCAGCTGTGTGAATCACCTTGGGGAAAAATGCATATGAATGCACATGTATATTAGAGAGGCTTCTAACAATGATCTCATTCTGTACCAACTCTGAAATACTTTTAAAAAATATGACAGTTTAGCTGAATTATCTGGAGAAGACATTTGGAAAGGCTGCCTGAACATGAATTGTGTTAATTCCAGAGCTCTCTGAAACTTAGCAGTTTTGGTTAACAGGGGTTCCTGAGAACATAATTTTGTGGCCCTGGTTAATGTGTGCTTGCAGACCCTAATTTGTCTTTGGAATCTGAGTTTGTAAAGTATTTCTGGATGGAGTTAAAAATGGTGAAGCATAGTAAATGTTGATTCTGCATGAAAATATGACAGAAATTAATGAAATGAAAGCGTATCTGTTTGTCTAAGCTGGGCTTTGCCTGACGGTAAGGCTTAGCATATCTTTGGAGAATGTGAGTATAATTTGGGAAGTGTCATGAAATCCAAAATCAAATAAATTCAATTAAGTTTAATATTTCATTATAAAGATTACATGATCCATTTCTTCCTATCCTAAATTTATTGTTATTTTTAATAATTACAGAAAATATGTTGAACTCCATTACTCCTCCATGATAACCATATCAACCACTCCTACTCCCCCTATTGTCTCTTCATGTGTACCCAAAATGCAAACAGAAGCAGGATTCATTGCAAGTAGACACAACCATGTTCTATTAATATAGTTAATATATTAATTAGCAGCAGTGGGAACCGTGGCAGCACATACTTTACCGTGGTCTGCATGAGCCAACCACAGACCTCAGATATGTTCTTGCATTGCTGATCCATTATGAAATCCACATTACCCCATCCTCACTGTTATTGACTACCTATGTACAGCTATTATGAGTGTTCTTGCTATACTTGGAACCTTTTTTTGGTGTATTGGTAAAATTTAAGTCCACTTCTTTCTGTATAAGATTCGATTATAATACATATATTTTCTGCACATACCATATTCATATAATGGTGTATGTATATTTACTCAGCTGTATCTAAATATCAAGCAGAAAAATGTCAATGTGAAATTCTCCAGAGATAATTAAATCTTAAACATAAATGAAATAAAATAATTGAGATTTTACACCTTCATTACTACTGAAATGCTTTTGGTCTAAGTCCTTGGGACTTTCTTTGTACTTCTTCGCATAATTGAAAATTGTCAAAGTTGAACATACTCAATATTATTATTACTCCAGAAGTTCAGTACTGACAAAGAAACAATAAATTTGCACTGTATGTAAAAATGTTTGAAATAGATGCCACCTGTAATAAAATATATATTTGTATCCTTGGTCCTTCCCAGGACATTAAATACGGCTTAATTACTTTCAAAGATTGTAATGATAGTATGGAAAAGACAAATAACTTTAAAAATTTTTCAAGTAGAAGGGTCATCTTAATATATTAAGTTATCAAAATGTCCTTCAATGGCTAGCTGAAAACTGATCTGGTGTGACATTCCTGAAGAATAAAGCTTCTGAGCAGGGTCGCCTCCAGCAGAAATCATAAGGAAAAGTAAACAATATTTCTGAGTTTGTGACAATATTGCTGAGGTTGTAGAGTGGGCAATTTCATTGTGGAGAATTCTTTCTGTTCTTTAACATGCAGTTTCAAAGACTTGAAAATATTAAAATGCAGGACTATAGAGGCAGGTGTTCAACAAAATTGTAAAGTTCTTAAATAATATTTCCAGTGGGGATCAACATGAAGATCAGTATGGATGAAAGCTAAGAAAACTATCTCTTCATTCCTGCATGAATCCTCTAACAGAATTTAATTTCTGATCATTATGGATTAAGTTTTTAAAATTCATCCAGGAAGGCAACACTGCAATACTAGTAAACAATATAGTGAAGTTGGGAGTTTTTGATTTCTTTTTGTCTGGTTGGTTTTTTGCTTGTTCCACTGGACAACTTTCTTAAGTGCACAAATACAGATTTAATAGACTTCTTTTAACTCTCCAGTCTAAAAATGATCCATGATCTTACAGTTTAATAAAACATAATCATGCTTTATCCAGAATTCAAAAATCTAAGTAATAATTTTATTCTTTATGCAAGATTTCACCTACTTGAGAACAATATTATTGGTCTAACACAATTTGGTTCATGGTAGAAACCTTAAACCAAAATTACTTCATGTGCCCCTTTAAAGGTAAAAAGGATTCCTTCAACGCATGTTTTTTTTTTTCTTTTTCCTTGTATGTTTCCACTTTTATCCCCTTCCTTCATGGTTCTTGATCCACAAATGTTGTGAAGGGCTTTGCGAGCCTGGGGATCCAGCATCATTTCCACTTCCCTTTCATGCCGACTGAATTCTACCCTTGCATGGAGGTTCGCTAGCCCTTCTTCTGATGACTAAAGAGGAGTGTATTTGGTGCTTAGACTTTGTATCTTTTCCTTGAAAGGTGAAAAAATTTCATCCATAAGTAGTTCCATTGTCAGTGGGAGAACTCACTTTAGCAAAGCAAACAGGATTTGGCTCTTTTATTTCTGTGAAGTCTTATTTCTTAAGCAGTACTTAAAATTCCCTTTATTTCTCCCCTATCTGCCATAGAGAAAAACCTTATTCAGTAGCCTATTTATACTCTTTGTATTAGATTTATTTATTTGTTTATTTTAAACCAACAAGTTAGGCAAAAATAACTTTGGTAAAATGGTTGTCTTTTCATATTGCTACTTCTTTGCCAGGACTGTCATATGAAAATCCAATAAAGGATCATTCTCCTTGAGCAGAGCAAATGATAGCAACCAGCCTCAGGTCAGTCCTGCCTCAAGATAGGGAGTTTCTTGTATAGTTTTAGAAACCAGTACTGTCTGTGTCTCGCAAATCTGGGACTTCATCATTCTCCTGAACCCTCTGAAAATAACTACTGTATTGTGACAGCTCTGTCCTTCATATCTGTTTTAGGTTTTTTTTTTTTTTTTTTTTTTTGTTTTTTTTTTTGTGTGTTTGTTTTTGTTGTTTTATTTTTTTTTTTTTAAATCCAAATCATGAGACTACATTATAATTTATTTTATATTTTATTTTATTTTTGTATTGTATTTTATTACATTTTATCTAAAAAACATGCTATTTCATCCTGGTGCTTAGCAGACATCCTTGACAGTTTTGAACGCATCTAGCATACAACTTCTGTGAAGATAACTCTTGAATTGCCTGCCCACACACTGCCACCATCTCCCTCTCTCATGATGCTCCACTGGTGAGAACGTTGCCTGGAGCTGTGGAGGACCTTCAGCTCTTCCAAAGTTCTTTGCCCAGGACTATAGAGGGACACTTCCTTACAGAGGATCTGCAGCCCTGGCAGGAGACACATGTGTCTGCACTTGTTTTTCAGAATTATTGTCTTTGTCACAACTATCCTCTCAATACTTTTACATAGTAGCCTTTTATACAGGGTGCCTATGAGTTTGCCATTATGTTGATGGACATCACATAGGGCAAGTGGAAATATGTGCAGTTTTGCTGCTAAAACGCAGAGTGATGGTGCCTATGGCATGACTGTAGAGGTGCTGTAAGGACTCTGAGAATCTGGGTTTATATCCCATTTGATTGCATTGAGTGAGAAATACCTGTAGTACTCAGTCTTGAGAAATTGTTCAACCAGAGATGGATGAATACTGCTAGAAACTAAAACAGGAGGCATGTATGAAAGCATTCACTTTTGAAGAAAGTTGTAAGGCGACAAAAATGCTAAAAGAAAATAATATTAGGCATGAACATTTCACAAAGGTACTGAAAAGTATCAACTTGTGTTTCTTGTTATTTAATTTTTTTTAGGAAAAAATAGAAATAACTCAGTTATTTAAATATTATAGGACTGACACAAGAGGAGAATGGGGAACCATGCTTGTAAAACATATTTCAAAATATTTACAGACTGATTTTTATTTTAGTTAACATTGATTTTTGGAGACAAATGTTGTCCCAAAACAAAATACAAAATATTATGTAACTAATTGATATATATCTTAAGTTTTAATTCCTCTATTCTGGGAACAAGCTTTTTAAGAATAAACTATTGAGCAAAAATTATTTCAACTACAATCAGAACTAATTTTTTTGAAATGGTTGGTTGTGAAAAATTATGACACACTCACTTATACATTTCTGAAGAATATACATTCCTATCAAAATTCTTGTGCTTTTTCCAGTCTTGAGGACTTTCTAAAAAGATCTGACAAGATTATTTCTCTGGACATCTTTGGAATTTACTGTTACGTAAAAGTGGGGGAGGTGACTTTCTGTTAATTGAGTCATTCAAATGATGACAAAACTCAAAAGTATATTCATTAAAAAATACTCAACTGACAAGAGATTTAATGCTCAGTGGGGACAAATGGTTTAATGTATTTAAAGAATTTTAGAGACTGATCTTGTGAAGTCTTACCATTGTGAGCAGCTTTACTGAAGTAAATTGTACTACATATTTTTACATTTAAAAACCTGTGTAATGGTACAGTGAAATTTCTAAAGTTCTTTAGATTAATCTAGAGCTTAACTAACAAGATCTGGATCTAGGTCTATATTTTCGTTTTAAAATCATTATGTGTGCATATTATTATGAATAGAATTTCATTATATTTGACTGTACACTATATCTGAGCTCAGTAATGTGGTTATCCCTATGCCAGTGTGATCAAAAAATACTTTCACTATATTTATGTAAGCTTTTTGTAGTATCTAGAGTTCATTTGAATCTCATTGTTAAAAAAAAATAGAATCTGATGAACTGATAAACAAATATGCTTAATTATTTTTGAAAATGGAATATTCAGAAATTTAAAATCTTAATCTCTGTTGATTTGAGTGCAAATTCTCTACCAGATTTAGTAAGTAATACTTTATTACAGTATTTTCAGTTGTGAAATGTATACTTTTTTGTCTGTGGAATTCTGTTTCCCATCTCCCAAGTTCAACCGAGGTTCAAAACCAGTATTAATACAAACAAATATAACTTTAAAGTCTAGCGACTTGTATTTATAGTATGAGATCAGTTTATTTTTATGCACTTGCATACCATAACATCACCAGTTATTTACCCTGAATTTTTAGTTTAGAATCTCTTGAGATCTCAAAGCCATTTCAGTAAAAGCAGATATTTTTCTCAGTTTCCATACAAAGCAGGTCTGCTCGGATCAGTGGCTGGTTTTGCTGAAGAGGTTTCTTTGAACCTGGTGAACTCTTTGAGAAGTCCTTCTGAGTTCAGAGTTTCTAATCCACCACAATAATGATTGGGTGACTCCCATTTTTGTTACTTGAATTTCTTAAGACTCACCATTTTTTATTTTCTCATGAAACTTTTATTAGAAATTTTTGTGCAAACAAAAAATACTTATGAATTAGACATGGCCTAAATTCTTAGATTCTTTTATGTTTATGTTTCTTACAATTTTGACATACAATGAGTATACTCACAAGAAGATTTGGACTAAGACGTGTTATACTGCAGTGCCATAAGAAAGAAAAAGTTTCTATAAAAATAGTTTTAACATTCATGTATTTCTTGTCTTGAAAGTTTTGAATGCTTACCTTGTAATGGCATAACAATTATGGCTCAAAATAGACAATAAATGGTCATTTGGGATTAGTTATTATGATAGTGCATACACATATAGTAACTTTTGAAGTCTGTAATACATTTTACAACAATATCATGTATATTGTGAAGTGCTCTTCTGCTCTTCTATGAAGGACAGAGTGGGGAAATAATTTCACACTGCATATAATGCATTGGATATGAAGGAAACTTGAAAATTATTTAGTTACAGATTTCTCTGACCAGGCTTGCAAAATGGCATATATTATGTTAATGGGCAAGAATTTGAAAATGAACTTGAATATTAAACACAGTAAGTTTGGGTTCTGACATGAATGCAGACATGGTTGGTGTAGAGCATAGAAAATAGATTATTTTTTAACCCTTTCAGGTCTCTTACAGAGCAAGATATTGTCTATGTCAAAACACCCATAATTATAAATGAAATACCAGACGACCATCTGTATTGCTATTAAAGTCTAGTCCCTGTCATATCAAATCCCACAGCTCATCCTGTGTTCCTCCACATCAGTGCATTTATAAGTCAGCTGTGTTGTGCTCCGTTGGCTAAAATAAGCTCAAGTGCAGCAGACTTTACTGCTAATAACCTTAGGAGATGAGCTGCTTCTGCCTTTGCTGCAGCCTTGCACATCCCTGCAGAAACGGTGAGCACTGCTCTCTGGAAATTGGCCACGTGAGTCACATATGGTTCACTGGTGATTGCTCAGTTTGTGGTGGAGGCATCTATCACAGCTGTAATCACAACTGAGATGTGAAAGACTAACAAGCACATTATGTACTCTCATCCTCGGTGTGTCAGATGTGTCATCGGCTTTTGGCCAGTTTTTAAGCAGTTTCTGAACTGTATAATAGGGGTAGACACATGCTTAGCTGTTTTTTTTTTTTTTTTTGGCTTCAGCCAAAAGCGATTAGAATTACATGAAATAAATAGGACTAGTCTTCCTCAAGGGCCAACTGGTTGCCCTGAGAAGTCACACTGCACGTTGCACACAGAGAGCACTGTGCTCTCCACCCTTGGAGGTACTCAAGGCTAGACTCGACGGGGCCCTGAGCCACACCATGTGTCTCTGGAGTTGAAAAACTCCCCTCTGAACAGGGGATTAGACCAGAAGACCCACAGAGGCCCCTTGCAAATGAAATCACTGCATGCTTCCAGGACTGCAAGCACCACTGGGTGTGTCCATACTTGTGCCTTTAGAAACCACAGTGTTTTAGGAACGCAAAAGTGACAGGGACCGTATTACCTGAACATGGCACTTCGTTTCCCATTTTGTCCTGCAGAATGCTAGTGAAACTATCACCAAACCTTTCGTGTAGAGCATACAGAAAGTCACTTCCCCAGTGAAATTGAATTGCATGGGGGTGGTTCATCAGAGGCAAACACATGAATTAAGATCATCCCCTCTTGTTGTTGCGTGAGACCTTGATACCTGAGTACTTATTCCTCTAGTCCTCTAAACAGCTATATCTCTGCTCGTCCTCTCTAATTCACTGAGCAGGCACTGGGCTATGAGACACACAGGTTCATAGACCACAAGTAAATTCGGGGGGCCTCTGCAGAATCGTGTCGCTTTTCCTTATAATACAGGTGCATGACCGAGCCTTTCCCTTACCTCCGTCTCTTCCCATATACAACGGAAGCATGCTGCTTAAAATTAGATTTTCTTTTCATGGTCTTTCATACCCTTGCTGTCCCTGAATGGCAGGCACGGGAAAGCAGATGTGCCTGGGAGTCTCTACAAATGCTTCCACTGATAAGTGTGCATGTTTCTGTGCTAGAGAAAAAGAAAAATTGGAGATAAGACAGAAGTCAAATTCTGCTGATTTAGGCTAGTAACGGACATGCATGTAGCATGGTTTGTTGTCGGACAGAGTCTCCTCATCAGTATCACAGCCTCTGCAAATGATCTGTTTAACTACATGAATGGAAAACTGAGAATGATCAGATGTCCAAAGCACGCTTTCTTGGCGGTGATGTCCCATACTGGCCAAGGATTAACCTTTTCACCTCTTGATCACACCAAGCTTCATCTCGACTCTCTGCTTGAGGTTGATTCTGCTCAGGGGTGATGAGGAGAGGAGGGCAGAAAGGAGAAATGAATCCTGTGACAGACAGACAGCGTTTGAACCTGTGTTTGCCAACTGATAGAAGATGTGTTCATGTATTTCTGAGCTTTCTCGACAAAAATTGTATTTTCAGCCATGCTAGTTCCTTCTATCTTTGTGTGGTGATTTTACTTTCCTGCTCAGCAGAGTTAGTGGCCTTCAGAGCAAGCATCATGGCAGACCAAAAAGCATACAGATATGCATATTTATGAATATATTTATCAGTTCACTAGCTGCAGTTTCAGCTGGAGTGGATAAAGATTTAGGAAGGGCAGGCAAGAGGGTTCAGTTCCTAAGGTGTGCTTTGGGACATTTTGCAAAGCATGCTGGCTTATATAATACCACTAAAAACTCATAACACAGCTAAGAATTTGGTAAAACAAGATATCTAACATTGCTTCAGAAATATTTATCAACAACTACTCCAGCTCTGAGGTTTTTGCACTGACAACTGTTCCTGCAACTGGTTGTCAAAGGTAGGATCTAAACTGGCTGTTGATAACCTTCAGCTAGCCAAAAATGTTAATTTTGGCCCGGATCCTAACTAGGCATATGGAGGAAGAGAGAACATGTGATAAATGTAATGGATTCAATTTTTCCTGAAATCAATGGTCAGCCTGGCTAAGGGTCTTCACGGGGTCTCAGAAGGAGTTAAATGATGAGCACAACTGTTGGGAGAGAAAGAGTATTTCTGAAAGCTACTGCTGATAAGTAGTTAAAGCTGTTCAAAAGCAGCTGCTGCTCCGAATGTGGAAGTGCACCTGTGAGTTGTCAGACTCACAGCTAATTTGCTGCTGAAATACCTGCACTGGATTATAGGTGCTTACAGACAGATTAACAATGTGGTGCTGTATGCACTCCTTCCTTTGCTTCTCTGTTTGGGAATGACTTGTAGCTGGAGCCACGTTCTCGCCTAATAACCTGGAGAATGTGGCATAGCCACTTACTTAAAAAATGGTTGATTATTTCATATAAAATTTCATGTAAGTTATGGGTTTAATGAAAGGAGATGTTAATTCCTGGTTGTGTTTTATTTTAAATCATGTATAGTGAAAAAAAGGAGATTGAACAGTAAAAGTCAGAAAAGGATACATACAAGCTTTGGTTGGTATGTTACTCAATCATCAATATACATTTAACTGAAATGTCACATTTCCCATTCAGACAAAACATCGGCTATCATGAAGAGCTGTCTCTGCAGCCTCAACATGCAGGAGGCTAATAGTTAACAGTAAACATTTTTTTTTTTTTTTTTTTTTTTTTTTCCCAGAGCATATTTCCACCGAAAGAGCGAAGCATTACAGTAGACCGGATGTTTTAGGTCATTTATTTTGTTTTTGCTTTGGGTCATTTTACAGAAGCACTTCTGCTCTCTAGCGTTAAAATGAGAGCCACTCTACTCCCCAGATATTACCCAGCAGCACTTGGGGGCTCTTAATGATTAATACCATCACAGTCCAGCCACAAACCTTTCTGGCGCAGATAATGCTAGGCAGCAAGCACGCTTGACACTTTTAATGTATAATTAAGTAGAAAAAGTCAGCACTCAGTATGCAAATTTTTCAAAATGATAAATGATGCCATACAGCAGTAGGGATTGATTTGGTGTAAATGAAACTAATTAAGGAAATGTCAAACATAATTAATAAAACAGGTTTAAGCTGCAAAACATTGTCAATTGAATGAATGAGGAGGCATTGGCTCCCATTGTTTCTGCTTTATTTAGGGCTTGTGTTTAGCTTGTACTCTGTTCCTAAATGCACTTTCTCTACCTCACACCCTCCACTACCAATTCCCAGAGAGGGGGAAAATAAATTTGCTTGTCTCTCCACTGACTGCAGAAATTAATTGCAGAAATCTTGTCCCATCCAAGTGTTACATTCACTCACAGGACATTAACATAACTAATTTGAAAGAGCCCAAATGACTGCATAATAGAGCACTGTCAGTATGCCTGACAGTCTTTGGTCATACCAAATTAGCTTGGTTTTCTAATTGAAATTTTTTTCCTAGGACTCTCTTTATAATTTTTTTTTTTTCTCAGCTATTCATTTTTGATAAGAACAAAGGTTTTATAATTTACAAAAGAGTGCTTGACCTATAATTACTAGGAGGAAATTAGGGGAGGTAGAAAAGTCAGATTTAGTCCTGGTAATGATGCTGGAGACCTTGCTCCCTCCGGGGAGCCTGAAGAATAATGGAATCTTCTATTTTTACGGGCGACCTGTGCACTGGTGCTGACTCTAACTGTGAATCCACTTTACCTTGCAGATCACTTGCTTAACACTAAAAGTGCCAACAGAATCACAGGCCATTATTCCAAATGTCATTCTGTGCCAGTGCCATTTCCAAATGCCCTTCCCTTCAAATGAATGAATCAAAGAACATCTGCCAGTCCTCTTATCTTGTCCTTGTAAATCTCCTGTTTTAAGAGTTTCACAGAATGAAAGTGGTACTTAATTTAAGTAAATGGGGTCACTGGTAAAATTTTTGTTTTAAAAAAGTAGCGCTAGGATGCTTCTTTTTTTAAAGAAGTTACAAAATCTTACTTTTTTACACATACTTGGTTTTAGAGCAGAGGCTCTTCTCCACCAGTCAAGTTGTCCTTTCTGATAATTTACTATCTCCTTTTGCATATCCGACTGTGTACTTGCAGTAAACTATTTAGAAAAATCAAATAGTAGAATATCTTCCTGATACTAGCTCCCTAAGTTCAAGGAGTGTCCACATTTTATGCAGTTTCCAAGTTAGAAGTATGTGTATATGTATTGGTGTGTACACATTTGTATATGTAAAAACATGTTTGTGAGTGTGTGTGTATAACATATATATATTTAAAAAATTATATGTATAAAACACAGAGAGTTTCAAATCCATAATTGTACGCATATATTATATATCTATATATGTGCATTTTTATATAAATAAATAAATATTTTATGTGTTGTTCTAAAGGATGTTACACATCTGATGTAAGCCAGGAGTTCTGAAGTTGGTCTTGCCATATTTTTCCTACAGATCGGAGGGATCAGGGCAGAGTTTGTGGTCGAAATATTTTTAAAAATCATAATCCTTTTTATGTTACTTTTGATGATTTTTAAGAGATTTCTTAATATTGGTATAAAATTTTCCATTTCAACAGTAATTTGTATGCTGTTAAATATGCTAACATCATTTAATTATTAGAACTGCTAGAAAGAACAGTGCAGAAAACACCCATACTTAATTCCTCTCGATGAGGAAGAATAAATCATGGAAATAAAATTAGGTGCAAAAATTGTTCAAATTCTCTGTTACAGAAAACAGTTGCAATAATTTATTAAATCAGTAACAGCTTTTTAAACGACACATATTTTCGCTTAAGGACAAAATTATATGATTATAGTTGTGGTGTCGACCAGCTCTGGAATAACTCTGTGTAGAAGCCTCATGGTAGCGATTAAGCTCTGTAAATGCTCTGATTCAGCTCCGGATGGCTGTTGGGAGCCGCTGCACCCTGGTCACATTTTCCCTTTCTGTAGAAGAAGCTGTGGGGAGCCCGTCCGTCTGGCGGGGTTGCTGGAGGGGTGTTCCAGCTCTGCCTGGGGTGTTGCTGGCTGCCATGCCCCGGGGGGGACTCAAGCGGGTGGAGCAAGAGACATCTCACACATGCCAGTTTACAAACTGAACAGCAATCAGGAAATTAAAACTCATTTTTCTGGATCGTGCAGCAGATCCTGGGGCTTGTATCTCCAAATTCTTCTTGTTATATTTAGAGGCCTCACTCCCTCATATTAAGCATTGTCAATAAAATAGAAGATATACTTTATTGCAAATACATATTTGAAATTAAGAAAAAAACTGACTTCTTTTTAATTCTTTAAACCTGGGAGTACATTCCACCTTAAATCCCAGTTCCCAATTTCCAGTACCTACATCAAAATTTGCAGTACTGTTTCCCTAGGTGAGATAGTGGCATTTAGATTATTTCTCAGAAGTCTTTTGCAAAATATTTTGGAAGAACTAAATTTCTCCTGAACGATTTAACCAGGTAACAACCATTTTCTAGTGGCTTCCTACGTTTTCTGGAGTTCCCATCAGCTCACCCAAGCTGACTCTGAAGTTACAGCCCTTTTCCTGTAGCTGCTGGGTGAAGTGGTATGTCCTCTTCAGTGCCAGAGTAACAGTTAAATAATGAGAATGTCAACCTCTGACCTTAAGGTCCCTTTTCTTACATCTAAATATTTCAACTTGAACACTGATTATATCTTTAATGCATTTGGTATTTCAAGAAAATTGATGTCTCCCCTGCATCTGAATCTTGTACCATTTTATTTGTTAAGTAGCATCTGTTTGATTTCTTCCAGCTTATGTTTATGAGTAATGCACATTTTCTAAAAGTAGAAAAAAAATAGCTCTCTAATATGTTCTTTTGTTTCATTCACTATGGTGTGCAAGAGCAAAAATGGAAACCACTGAGAATCTTGGGCTTTAGGATTACTAGTGTGTTTGAGGAGTGTGCTCGGGAGAAGTGTGCTTACTTAACTACAGGAGTACCTATAGACCTTTCCAAACTCTTACATTGCCTGCTGGTATTATCCCTGTTTTTTTTAAAGGATGTGCTTACACTGCTTGGCTTCTTTCCTACAGCTTACTACAGTGTGCTCTAGAACAACAAATAAAGGATCTCTGGTGGATCAATGTTTTTCTCTGTATGTTGGCATCGGGGGAGAAGTGCAGACTTCTGCATGTGAACTGGTTCTCTATTCTTACCTTATGGTTCATGGAAGAATTTTTAGAGTTCAATTATTTCAATGCCAAGTTAGATGTTGAAAATAGTTCATGTGACTTGCTCCCTAAGAGTAATTAGAAAGACAGTCCTGTGAGATCTTTACATGGAGAGTCTTTGGGGAAGACCTTTCTGTATATGCCTAGAAAAGCTGATGGTTGCACTGTCCTTAGCTCTCTTTCTGCCTGTAAACTGAATGGGAAAGACCCAAAAAATTGTCCACCAACATTTTGATAAAAATTGCTCTTGTATATCTGCACATTATTCCTGTATCTGAGGACACATGTATATGTCTATACATATACATCATATATATGTTATATAGGATATATTTTTTTATCAGAAATAGGGTGGCCAGCAGGATCAGGGCAGGAATTGTCCCCCCGTACTCGGCACTGGGGAGGCCATCCCTCCAATACTGGCCTCAGTTTTGGGCCCCTCACAACAAGAAAGAAACTGAGGTGCTGGAGCTCGTCCAGAGAAGGGCAATGGAGCTGGGGAGGGGGCTGGAGCCCGAGTGCTGGGAGGAGCAGCTGAGGGAATTGGGGGGAGTTCAGCCTGGAGAAAAGGAGGCTGAGGGGAGACCTCATCGCTCTCTACAACTACCTGAAATGAGGTTGGAGCAAGGCGGGTGTCGGGCTCTTCTCCCAAGTAACGAACAATAGGATGAGAGGAAATGGCCTCAAGTTGCACCAGGGAAGGTTTAGTTTGGATATTATGAAAAATTTCTTCACTGCAAGGGTTGTGAAGCACTGGAACAGGCTGCCCAGGGAAGTGGTGGAGTCACCATCCCTGGGGATATTTAAAAGACATGTAGATGGGGCACTTAGGGACATGGCTTAGTGGTGGACTTGGCAGTGTGAGGTTAATAGTTGGACTTGATGATCTTAAGGGTCTCTTACAACCTAAAAGATTCTATGATTGTATGATATCATTTTGTGTATATATATATATATATATATTTATATATACCTCTGTGTGTCTGAGTGCATATGTATATATGTATAGCATGATTCTCAGATACCGGTACTGGTTGGAGGAGCCATTAAGACACAGTCTGTTCAAGGCTGGAGCAGTGTTTTGGGGAAAACTCGGTGCTTGCTTACGGGGCTTTGAGGCTCTTCATAGGATCCACTCTTGGCTGTCTTTGTGGTCAGTGAGATGTTTCAGCCAGACTATGCTGGAAAAGTTTCTGGAAAATTTTTGAAGAATTGGAATATGTGCCAAAATATAAGCATGGTGTCTGGAAGTCCACAGATCCGTTTTAAGGCTCACCAGCATGCAGGACACCTTGCCAAAGCCTAGTTGTTTTAACAGACAGCAGGTAGTGCTATAGAAGCCTAAACTGAGTCTCATGGGGTGTCGATAAAAGACATGTATTTCAGTCATATTTGAGGATTCATAACAGCAAATGTATAGTTTAAACCAGTGGTTTTAAAGTGTATACTTCATAATATACTACACTTTTTCAATTATATTTACCTTAAAGTCAGCATAAATGATTGAATAGATGTGCTTTACATTCTATCACAAAATTGATTAATAATAACAACAACAACAACAATAATAATAATAATACAACCACTAAATTACTCTGTTCCTCAAAATAGCGTATGTCATGAAAACAAATAACTTTCAACCTTGAAAAAGGTTTTTCTATAATCATTAAATAAATAATAATAAAAAATCTCACATATACATTACCTTATTGCCTCTTTTTCCCCCTAGGTTCCGATTTAATGAAACAGACCATTTTTCTACACTACTAACTTTCTTATTCCGAGAACACCATGGAAATAGAGACCTATATAAGTATTCTTGAAAATGCTTCATTTACAGTTTTCAGAAATACTTTCCACAAGAAATCTGATGACAAAGACAGTCAAAACAGGAAAAACAATAGGAAAGTTTATGACGTATAAAATGAATTCTTCAAAAGAATTTTGTTTCAAAATGCCAAGGGTTATAAGTCAACTATATGCAGCACATATTACTATTTATTACCTTGCATTTGGCTGAAATTCATCTCTTTTGACAACCTTGGGTAAATCATGTTACATATTTCATAAAATATGAGTGCTGGACCTTTTTCTGAAGACACTACTTAGCGAGTGAACTCATTGTTATTGGCTGCATCCCAGTTGCCATAAGCTCCCTTAAGACTGGGGCTTTTGCAAAGTCCTGTGGCAGCTGACTCAAAGAAAAGGTATTTATAGAAAACATCTGCAAAGAGTTGATGTCTTGTCCGGTTTTCAGAGCTCAGATAGAAAACTAATTACAAATTGAGATATGCAAGTTTCACTTTTGAGCAAATTTACTGGGTGAAAGCTTAATATTTTCTTTTGTTTGTTTCATTTGAATATGTTCAGAGCCCCTCAGAATATACAACTTTATAGCTAACATATTTTTTATTCTTGAAGGCTCATTATTTTACAGTGAGGTTACTGAACCTAGACCACGTAGTGCAGATTACCCAGCATAGTATTAATCAAAATATACATGGCAAATGGGATTCAAAACAGTGCCAAATAGGCATCTGCTTTTAGCAGGGAACAAAAATGCATTTAGCTCCTTTATTAAAAGGTATTATGGGCAATTTATTTTTAAACTATCTCTCTAACACCATTAACTAGCATATAATTTAATGTACTCCCAAGCAACTTGACTTTTACATTTCCTTCAAAACATTAATTTGCTTTTGCAAATTGATGTAAAAGATGCCTTTGACCCCTGGAATGATTCAAGCCATTAACAATAAATTAGATTATCCTTTAAAACAAGATCATAATTTTTATTTTTATTTTTGGATGGAAAAATAAAAGTCTGACATTCCTGGGAGTGAGATAATACTGCTTACAGGGAAATAAAACTTGAAGTAGTTACAATTATTTATTTTGTCCATCCTTATCTATGGAAGTGTTAAGGGAATTGCTTCAGAAAATTTTCAGGCTAGTCAAATGTTTTTAACAGATTAAATTAAGAAAATTTTGTTTGGTTGTTTGGGATGATTTAACTTCAGGAAATGGTCATTAGGCTAATGCACTCTCTTACTGAAGTCCCACCCTTAAGTGTGACAGGGCACTCTGTTTCCAGAGATGACAGAAAAACACAACTCTCCAAGGATATGGTTATTGTTTAAAAATAATGCAAATGTCAATTTTCTTATTCAAAGCCATGCTACAGAGAAGGAAAATCTTACTGCTTAACTAAGGCACATGGTACTGCGATGCATTTGAGGATGCTCAATAATTAGTAGTCTCAGCTATCACAAGTGGCTTTATTTATTTGGTCATTGCTACTTTAACCCACAGGGGCCGAGCAAGAGGAATGTCAGAAGAGAATGCCTGAGCACATATGACTTGAATCTAACAGGGCTGGTTGCTGAAAGCTGTATCTGACTGGTATCCTTAGCATGGATATGTCCCAGGAGGAAAAGGGAAACCTCCCCTGTGGGTTGCGTTACATTCCTTTTCCCCCTGAGGTCCCAAGGATCCACTTGCTAAAATCTAAGATCCTGATACAAAGCCTATGGAAATCAATGACAAGATTCTTATTAACTGTGATGGAGGCCCTAAGGGTTCAACCCCCTTATTTGCATTGTAGAGTGGCATAAGGCTCTCTCAGCAAAACATCTAAATACACACTTAATTTAAGCACATGAGCAACAGAAAGGTTTATTATGCGCCTGGTCTTGCTGATCATGGTCAGAAAGCTGCAGTGAGGTGAAAAAGTCTGACTGCACACTACTTTGGCATTTTCTTTTCAAAAAAGAAAAAAAATGACACTGATTTATAACACATGGAGATTGTAACTTTCATCTTATGAAATGCAGCTGTATTTGTAGTTTCTATTACAGTCTTGTGTAGGGAAAAGGTGTAGAAAACTTCATCTCATTATCAGCCCAATTAATTCTAGTTGGGCTATTTCTAAAGGATTTACATAATATTTATAAGCTTCCTGAAAAGTGTGGAGTGTGGGGTTTTTAATTTATCCCACACCGATACATATCTGGATGTTCAAAATATATCTTACTACATGGATATTGCAAATCATAAGTACAAACACGAAGTGACTTCAACTATCCACTTAATGTGGTTCTCAGTTTGCAAGAATCACTTACGTTGTATGATAAAAACATTTGCAAAAAAAAGAATTACTACACAAGCTTGCACTACACATTCACCTCATCTGGCAGTTGTCAGTTCCAGATATTAAGAGAATAATAAAAGCAGGGCAATTATTTGATTAGTTATTACAAGAAGGGCTTTTCTCTTAACAGAAACCCAATATTAAAGTGCAAGTGTGTTCATGTTTCAAGAGTTTCAAATATTCAAAATATTTCAAATTAAATACAGTTCAAATGTTATGCCACTTTATTATCCTTTCATGACTGTGTTCACATCTAAGCAAGTACCCCTGTGACATGAGATGTGGAAAACCAAGATGTTTTCTCAAGTTGAAGTGTTTTTCTTTGATTTTGCTGCAAAATGCTGTTCTCTGACCCTCAGTTGTTCCTTGTTATTCAGAAAGCTGCTTTTTAAAAAAAAAAAAAAAAAATCCTGTTCTGATTTTTAGACACTTCTATGTTGTAAAACTTTATTACTCCTGACTATGCAGTTTTTCTAAACCACAATATATGTATCTGCTTTTGAAAGTAAAAAATTCAGATTTTGATGGGCATACAGATTACCGTTCAAAGCAGCTGGGGCCATTCTGCACGGGGGAGCATTTCTGACAGCTGGATGCTGCTGAAATGATGGTTCTGTGATACTCTCTCCTTCCTCCAGAAAGCAAACTATGTCTAGGCTACAGCTAATGTTGTTTTATGGCAGAACACAACAAAGGTCTGGAGGAAAGACTGGGAGCCTTATTTAGTAAATCCGAGTGTGTAGGTCATTTTTTTTTATATGCCAAAAAAGAGATATATTCATTTTTATTACAGTTACTTGTTCAAAATTTTCCTCTTTTCCCTGTGTTTCAACAACTTCTGGAAAGTCCAAACATTGCTGGCTTGAAGAGTGGGACAAGAACACATATGGAGATATAGTTGCAAAAATTTCATTGTCTGCCACTTATATTTGTCCATGCTTAACAGGTTATAGACCTGATTAAATACAAAAGCAATGGGAGTTATCTTTCTACTTATTTTTCAATTTAAATGCAGGAGGAGAATGTGTAACTTTTTTTTCCTTCACCTCGTAAAGAGTAAGCCATCAAACCATGTTCTGTCCTGTTTTACTGAGCTGGGAAAATGGATCTTTACAGTGCTTACATGCTCCTTTTTCCCCAATCCATCCAGCCTTGACCTCACCAGAGATTATACCCTTAGGGTGCGTCCGACCTCCCTAACACCCTGTAATCCTCATTGTTTCACTCATAAGCAGATCAGTATTGAAAGCTTCTTCATATTAACTTCTAAGCAGTCAAATTCGGATGAAAAGCTAATCTATTCAAAGCAGTTGCTCCTCGAAACAGGTCACATCGTTTAATGTTGTATTGAAATGGGAAGTGACTAACAAGATAAACTTTTGCTTAGGAAAGTTGTTCTGATGCTATTCCATCACTCTTCTGAGCTGCTCAGTGGAGCAAGTTATCAGTTATCCTTCCTTTTCTACATTTATTCGGCAACCTGTATTTTCTGTGTCCTGTGAAGAATATGTAGCAAAATGTATAGAGAGTTTTTCATGCTACCTTGGAACCTCAAGCTAAATATTTCACTTTGTTTTCATTTAAAAATATCAGCAGAAATTCCTTGAAATGTTGACGCTGTAATATGAATCTGAACTTTACAATAGATGTAGAATTTTCTCAAGTGCTGTTGAAATTATAGCAGAAATTGATGGCAAAAAGATAGTCAAAATTATATATATTTTATATCAAAAAATAATTATGTAAATAAATTATAAAGATAATGTATATAAAAAATATAAATGAAAAATAAAACAATGCAGTCTGTTTCTGAAGATGATTATGAATGCACTAACCTCCCAGAACTCACGCAGCTCAAGCACTGCTTAGTTAAATGGGTGAAAGCAATCAAGAAAAGAGAGAAAATCCTGATTAAAGGGCCTTTTTGTTCTCTCTAAAACAGAGTACTCACAGAACAGTTAAATTAAAGAATCATTAACCTCTGCATGTCATCTGGTGACTGGAGAAGACATCGGGGCTGCTGGGAGTGTTTTCATGTTTGTGGCCCATCTCTCCTGCTTAAATGGGTTCAGAATTTAGCCCTGAGGCGTTAGTGTACTGGGTTAGATTTTAAACCCTGGTTTGCTGTTATCCGGGTAACCTCCTGCATGAATTCATTATTTTTGCAAAAGTACAGACACTGAAGCAAAGGTTCCCCTGCAAGGGCAAAAGCAGATTTATTACTAATGGAAATGGACTACTAATTCCATGTTCACCCTCATAAAACTCCTGCAGTGCAGCAGGGAACAGAAATTAAAGAAACATTTGGAAGGTCAGCAGCACAGGAATATTATGTAAAGAACAAAGACTGTGGATTTCAAAGGGTGAACTGCAGAAATGTAAAATGGGTATCTACTCTCAACTCATCTAATATAACTTTCAATGTACAATGTTGTTGCATATGGAGGAAAAGGTCCTCTGCCAAGCAGAGCAAAAATAATCCATTAGAGTGTATGAAAATATCCCTACTGGCAAAAGATGCCAGTTTTTTTAGTGATTAAATTTAGTTCTCTAGACTTGGAGAGAAGGAAAAAAAAAAAAAATAAGAGAAGAAAAATTGTGAACTTCCTTGACCTGATATCTCCTTTGCTAGACTGCATCGAAAGAACAATAAGAAACTCTGGAGTCATTCTCTGTTCAGAGACACTGATGGGCACAGACCTGCCAGATGTATTTTAACCATTGGAGACAACATTTGGGAAAAAAACCCTCAAAAACCCAGCAGTAAATTAGTCAACTCCAGGTATTGGTCCACATTAATTCAAATATTACATATTAAAAATTCCTCATCTATGCTGATGGTCCAAAATCATACAAGAACAAATCCTATCCAAAGGATTTTGCTCCAGTTGGTTATACCCATCTTGTAGTCACAGGGAGTGCACCCTCTTCAGCAGGTTGAAATCAGCATGCACTAAGACAGGACAAGTACACTGGTTTTGATACCTAACCAAGCCAATCTAAAGAGAATTTGGGTTGTTATCTATACCAATATAACCACTTGTGTTACTGTAACGTGGGCATGAGCCATGATTTTTAGCATTTTATATTTCTGTTTTGAATTGATATCCACCCATGAAATAATTTCTTTTAATTCTTCTTAGCATACTTTGAGTTAGAGCTAGGAAGTAACTTTTCCCTATAAACATTTTTACTCAATTAACTAGTTGGTTTTTGTTTTCTTCATCAATAGGGAAAGACATGATTGTACCACCACAAACTGAAATAATGCTGCTTTGAAAAAAAGAAAACAAAATTAGAGAGCAACAGATGTTTTGAAATAACGTTTCAGGGAAATTTTAATCAAAACGCCACTTTCCTTCCAACCCACTGAAGTTGGAATGTGGTTTTCAATTTTTAATGCATTATTACTTGGTTACTATCCAAATCATATTAACAGTTATTGTAGTCAGAAGAGCTGTAATAAGAAATCTAAACAAATAATCAGAGATTAGGGGACTATGTTTTGAACAATAGTCAATATTTATCACAAACGTAAATGAAAGTATCTTGAAATGCCCAGAAGTGCATGGCCCTGTTTGATGCTCACATGGCACAACAGTAACCCCTGCAAGCAGAAACAAGTGGTTAGGCTTCAGGCTCATCCTCTTGGAACACACTTCATTACACCATAGATAGGGATTAATTTGGAATATCTATCATGTAAAGAATAATAAATAGATTGTAACAGAAAAAGAACAGTAATGTCAACAGCTGCACTCTTTAAGCAGAAGATTTTGTAGGTGCTTACATCCAACATGGCTGGGAAACCAATGTCATCCTTGGTGGTGTATTGGGAGGAGTAATATTATAGGGCAGAGTAGTTATATTTCCCCTCAATATAACCGTGATAATAGCTCACACAAATATTACCATGAGTTTGTAAACACTTCATCATCAAAGATAATGGAAAATTAGTAGTTCAGAGAAGAACCTTAAATATGATTAAGAGATTGGAGGAATTAAAATATGAAAAAATATAGAGCAATGAATATATATTTATAGCTTGGATAAGGACAACTGGAGGGTTCATAATAATTATCTCTGAATATTTGAAGGAAATAATCACTAAGGATAGAGAACATTTAATTGACCATACCGAGGCTGTTGAGTAAGAGAATTATAATGAAACTGGGAAAGGTTTAACATAGATAATCAGGAGAAAAGTTCTGGACAGTGACAGCTGCGGGGACTAGAATAATGTTTCAATTTCTATATACTTTGCTGTATACCTTAGCAAAATCCCTTTCACTAATGCCAACTGTTCATCTGTCAGAGAAGGAGATAGCTCATAGGTGTTAAAGAAAAAGTACTACTAAAAGCATTACAAATGTTACATGACAAATCATTGAAAAATTTCCTCTTATTCTTTTCTCCCTTAGCAAGCAGAAAAACAGTGGAATTTTCTTTAAAAATGGGGAATGTCTCCCACTCATCTATCTATGACAGGTTTCTAACTACACAAAAATATTTTGCTCGTCGTTACATGCAAAAATGTATTTTGAGAAACTCTTCTAGAAATAATATACTATCACAGATGTGTGACACAGAGCAGGATTGATTTTGTGTAACAAGAAGGCTGGTGCCAGTATAACTCTGTTGACCATCCAGTGCTGTGGTATTGCAGGAAGACTTCTCCAAACACCCCCAGGACTGTTGGGAAGGACAAATGATCCTAGCTACAGGCAGATATCTCATCTTTTTCACTTTTTGCATATGAAAGAGTTGGAAATGAGTGCAGATGGAACAGCAGTGCAACGGTAGAAAGCGTGATAGACACAGTGACACAGTAACAGTATTTGCAAAGCTATATCAGACAAACTTCTTCTTATACTTTTAAAATTTATATAAAATGAAAAAAAAAAAAAAAGTTTGAAAACATATCAGCACTGACTTGTGATGTTCCTGATATATGAAATGTTGAAGGTTGGGGCACTGTTTGAGGATGTTTGCTCTATTTTTGGATTACTCTTTAGGGTTGTTATTTGGAAACTGTCATACATAAAATAATGGTCAATCCTTTATCTGATCCAGGATGTTCTTATGGAACATTGGAGTTCTGTTATTTATTAAGATACAGTATTGACTTTGATATGGGGAATAAAACAGGACCACTACCTGGTAAGCTGCCAGTGCTCACTCCCACAAACCCTGATCTTCTTGTATATCCTGGTAGGACTATTCTTTCCATACGTTTTACAAGTGTCACTCCCCTAAAGGCATTATCTCCAGTATCCTTCCTCAGTGATAGCCACCTGGGGGAATTCCAGCAAAATATGTTTCCATCAGGACCTATTAAAATAAAACATTTAACAAGAAAATTGTTGGACATCACTGAACTTCTCAAAGTTATTTTGGAATGCACTTCTAGAATTTTCTTCTAAATCTTCCCCTTACCATCCTGTTCCTTTCCATGCTTGTTATAAAGGAAACCCTGACCTGTGAGAAAAACTAGGATATAAGTTCCTCAGAAAAAAAAAAAAAAAAAAAAAAAGAAAAAAAAAAAAAAAAAAGAAAGGAAAAAAAAATGCCATCATTCTGTCAGGGCATATTTTTGAAATGTCACAGGTTTTCTCAGGAGTGGAAAACCATTTCCTACTTCATGCTGATACTGGTATAACCTCATTTAAAGAAAATGGACATTGTGGTTTAGTAATTTGTGTACAGTTGCGAAGAAGTTATGCCATTCAAACCATGGGCACTGCATATGACAAAGTGATCTTCATCTAGCCACTGTCTTCTTGACTGAATTTCCATTGATTTGCTCACTGTGCAATGGTCACATTTGTAGTTTTAGGCATTGCAGCGAACAGACCCACCTTTCACAGCACGTTGCTTACACTCCAGCTTCCAGTTAAAGCACACCCAGCCCACTGTAGAAATCTGTGCCCTATCCTGCTTGGGAAAGGAAAATAAAAACAAAGAAATAAGTAATGAAAGTACCAAGAATTCTGTGGTTCCTCAACATTGTCACAGAAATATCTCTGTGCAGAATAAAGTAGAATTTATGCATAATTTGGTATGGAGCTAATGATAAAATCTGCAAATGATAGAAACAACCTCATCACAAAGGAAGAGAAATTTTGGTATATTAATTTTGTTTATTTCTCTTCAGAGTATTATTATAAAAACCCTATGTCGAAAGTCTTCTCTTAGTTGAGATACAGACTATTAAATAAATTAATAATATTCATATTTCTTTCTACTTTTTACATCCTATTACCTTCAGGAGAGCTGCTCTTTGATTTTACCTCATATCTTTCCTAATTGGTGACCCTATGTAGACAGGATAGATTTAGAGAAGCTATGAGATAACTGTAGATGTGGAGATCCTGAATAATTAAGTAATAGCTCTCTTAGCATGAAGATATTAATACAAAGAATTTTGTTGCTTTCTTTTTTCAAGCACTCAAAAAAAAATTCTTGATGACAGATGAACCTTTTGGTTTCTCTTTTGTACATTGCCTGTTTCATCATTATTCATTCTTATATTTTAACTTCAGACTTAAGACCTTTTTCCTGCCTCCGTAATAGCAAGAAAAGAAAGAAAAATTTTTTTTTCAGCTGAGTTTAGTGGATATCTGGTTGGATTTCACTGGAACATCACAACCTGTTTAAAACTTCAAAAAGTCATAAAGAAGATAAGTTTAAGACTTAACCAGTATTACAGGGAAATTTTATGTTTTTTCCTTTAATTTTTTGAAATTATTTTTTGAAGTTAAACAATATAGATTTAATAAAAATAAGGTCCTGAAGAAATGCTGCCAGCAGTCTAGAAATAAATAGGAAGGTCAAGTGAGAAAGATGGCATAAGCAAAGGAGATGTCTTCTTCAGTCAGAAATTAGGACCTTACAGTATTCCTTCATTGTTTCTATAAAAAAAATATGTATAGCTGTCTAAGCTAAGTTTATTTGTTATAATATTCACTCTAATTTCTAGCATTAACAAAATACTACCAAACAGTAAACCACCTTCACAAGTAGCAGGAATTTTATTTTAACATAAACAAGAAGACTACACTGCATGCAGAAAAACCATCCACAATATGTGTAACAATTGAAATTCCTATATCCTTTGTAACTCCTGAGATGAGCTAAACTACAAATTGAACACATCATAAACAATTACTACCTTAAAAATTTCCTTCAAGTTTAAAGTGTATGTTGATCATATCTGAAATCTCTTAGTCTTGACCTCTAAAAACAAAAATGTCTTTTAAATGGAGACGAGTATCTACTCTTGTGTCTTCGCCAAAGTTAATTCCTTGCTTTCCCCATGTCTCTTGCAGCCTCCTGGCACTTGGAGCAGGACACTTCATCCAGGGACTCTCCATCTACTCCAGAAGTGTGTGGGTTTCCCATAGTGCCTGACTTTTATCTGCCAGATATTGCCTAAATCCAGGATACTTTAGAGCAGCTACCTGCACTTAAGCAGCTGAATTTATCTTTCAAGAAATATTCAGAAAGTTCATAAAAAGCAGTCAGTGTTCAGATGAAGCAGCTCAAGGTGATTTGGTGATTTTTTTTTTTTTTGGACTTAAGCATCTAAATTCCACTATAAATCCTAATTTAATTTTTTAGGTACTTTGAATCCCTTCTTATGGCATGTAAGAAGCATTTCTTCTGCGCATTAGTAGGAAGAACAAACTCTATAGAATCCAGTACTCTCATAGTTTTAATCCATGTCTTGGAACTATACAAAACTGAGGAAAAAATATTTTTTCTATATTGAAAGAATTTTTTAAAAAATATTTTTTTTAATGCTCTGATATTTTCCAACGCAGTTTCTAGTCAAAACCAAAAATTGTTTTTTGTTTTTAATTTATTTTAAGAGTATATGGAGAAGCAGGGTATATATTTCCACATATTCACAAAACATATATGCATATATATGTTTCAAATGAATGTAATACTTCTAGTATGTCCTATCTTTTGTCAACATTGTCAAAAGCAAACTCTACTTGCCATTTTTTAGAAGTATTGTTCTAGACCCCAAAACAAGTAACTGACAAATGTCATGATGCAATCACTATATGCTCCCATAGAAGGTAGTGTGTTTTATTTAGAGGAGCCTTGTGCACAAGACATCCCTTCAGTTCTGAAGAAGTGTTCATTTCTTATCCAGTAAATCAATAAGATATTGGTGATACAAAAAAATGAAAAATGTTACAAATAAAAAGATGGGAAAAAAGACCATGATTTTCCCTGCCTTGTTAATTCTCTTACTGATTGTATAGTTGTCAGAAACACAAACACTTTTTTATTTTTTTTTGCATAATAACTGTAGGCAACAAGCTCTCCTGCTAAATATTTAATATCTGAGCCCACTACTGATTTTTTGTTCATTGTTAATGTAGGTTACTTATCTGTATTTGCTTGAAAAGCTTTTGAGAGCACAGGTATAGGAGCATTTAATTGATAAAAGAACTATTGATATATTTTAACTTGCTTTATAATTGCTCTTCAAATCTGAGACTGATCACTTGAGTCCCTTTAGAAATATGTGAATGGTTGCCAGATAGAAATGTTTTCTGTATCTTTCAGTTTAAATTTCTTAAGCACCTCTAACACTGGAGAAAAAGTGTACATTTTGTGAGCTGCCATGGCCAGCGCTGAGCTGGTTTGAAATTTAATTATCTTAGTCAGCACATAGAATGCGCTACACTGGGTAAGTAGATTATCAGATATTTTTAATTTAAAATGTGTACCCCGAGAGTTTTATACACATATTTTTATGTTTATGTTTATGTTTGGTAGAGTTGTGAACAGGTGTGGGTATGAATACCATATCTTTGCTGACACTACTAGGATTTATCTATCAGCCCTTATATTTCAAAATAAAGCAAAACATTCACTTATTTTGAAATATAAATGATGACTTAACAGATATTGCCTTATCGGAGCCTGCTAAGTGATTGCTGCCAGCACAGAACTTCTATGGGCAGTGTGACTTGCCTTAGAGATGCTCTGTGTCCTTTACTCACCTTTTTCTTTACAAAGGACCACGGGGATGATTTCAATCTGCTATGGATGCTGAAAGAAATTATTTTTATTGCTGCAGTTGTGGGATATCCGTATGCTAGAGTACCTTGTTTTGGACAGAGAGACTTTGATTTTCAAGAGATTTGAACTTGGTACCTCATTTGTAGCAATGAGTGTATAACTGTCATTGGTGTCTAGGTCAATATTGAAATTTCACCAAGCAGCCAAATCAGTCCTCGATGTTATTCCATTTAAATCATCAGCAGAATTTAACATGGCTCCAAATAACCTAGATTTGTGGGCAAAAGTTCTGAAAATTCTCTTGTGTTTAGAATTAGAGAAAGAAAGATCTTTTTGTGAAGCTTGTGTAAATGGTTACCTAGTCATTGCGAATAAATATATGATTGCATTTAATTTATGTTATCTGTTTTTTGCATGAAGTTTGGAAGTCAAACCAAACCTATTCTGACAGCTTCTCAAAAGTTCTTGGAAGTAAGAAAGTTCCAACTTTTAATCAAATCTAAACTGCACTGCTTGGGCTCATTTCTAATAAGAGTAAAATCAAATGATATGTGGACAATTTAGTGTACCCTCAATTATATGCTGAAATCATTGAAAGCACAGGAAGGATAATTTTCCTCTTTATAGTTTCTATTTAACATGCACATATATTTCTGGGAGTGCGTAATTAATCCACCCAGCATGTAAACTTTAGATTTGGAATTTGTATATTTCTTTTAAAAGCAGAATTGATAGAAAATATTCTAGAAGCACGTACAAATCAATTTGTCATATGTAATCTTCTTCCAGATAATTTTCAGATGCCATTTAATCTAAAATCTAGCTACTTAAAAGTTGATGTATATGAACCGTGTGATGGTCAATATGGTAATTGCAGGATCAAAGTAAATCAGGTAAAAGAGAGGTGTTCATGATCAGGAGGAAGCTGCTCTGTCTATTGCATCGTTCTGGCATCGCTGTGAGCTAAACTAAACTCAAGCAATCTAATAAGTACATGGAAATCATAAACAGGAGTAGGAAGCTTTGTGACTCTAGTTATTATTTTAGGAATCACTGCAACTATTTCAAATTACAGGCAGGATAAACCAGAGATAATGCTAAGAAATGCTGTCCCTGCCGTCTCCCCATGAATGTTAGTCAATATTTTGTGTCCCTCTACCATGTACAGTGTATCCATGACTCCTCATTTCCACTGAATTTCCCCATGTTCAGTGTGGCTGCAGCTCACTCTCTTCACACTTTGGTCCCTGCCATTTTTTTAACCTGATTTCTCTGCGGAACACTGGGTTTTGGGGTGTAAATGCTGCTGCCAGCATTTCATTAAAAAAAAAAAAAATGCAGTGTTTTGTATTTTTTTAAATTGCTGTGTAGCTACATTGTCACTCATAAACTTTGTTATATATAGCTCTTTCCACATAGCCACATGTTGTAAAGCTTTGATTGACAAGAAAGTTTATTGTAAATGGATCTGATGTGTCATCAGTGTAAAACAAGCCTTTTGAATGACATCTTAAAGGAGGAAATATTACACCAATCACACCAAGCAAGAGTAATAGTACTTGTTATTACCTCAAGACTACATGGGGTCAGCGACCCAAAGAACCGGTGCCTTGGCAATGTGTGTGTGATCCAGCACCAGCTCCAGCCCGGATGCACCGGTGTCTCTCCATCTCCCTCTGGTCGGACACTAAATTGTGTAAAAACGTTTCCACAGATTCTGTTCTTTTTGAGGTAGTTTTGTCACAAGCAATTGTCAAGAGTTTTAACACAGGAGTGTTTGAGTGAGGCACATTTCTGGTTTAGTTTATATCTATTGCAAAAAAAAAAAAAAAAAAAAAAAAAACAACAAACCAAAAAAACCTTCGAATATTCTTTTTAATAACTTTAAATTTTAATAAGGACCTAAGGAACAGTTGAAGAGTGAGTGAACTTATATTTAAATTAGGGCTTTGAGAGCTTGGAGATTCTAACTTGGTGAACTCTAATTAAATCCCACAAGGCCATCAGGTCTGCCTCCCTAGCTCTTGATGGTGAAAGTGAGGTCTTCAAAAAGCATCCCTTGACAGTATACAAGTGGGAGGAAAAAAAAATCCTTCAACCCTTCACAATAGCATTTTATAAAGCAAGAATTCCTGAAGGAATACCAGAAAAGAGGAACAATAGTTGGAGCATGAAACCGTGGAATGCTGAGAAATATGTTTGGAGTATTAGTGCAGCAGTCCTCCTGAAATTCAGTTTTGTAGTGTTTTAAAAGACCACTGTTCATACAAATTGTAGTGGACCTAAGGCTTTAGAGGGTGTCATAGTATACACTTTTATTCTTGTTGCTGCTGCATTAGTTTTGACTGAAATATAAAGTAATTGTTAATCGCGACTGAATGTTTGACATTCTGCCTCATTTGGTAAAATCTATTTGGCTTGTTAGGCAATTACTATTATTTAAATGGGTGTGCAGCATGCATGTTTCAAACCATGATTTACAGAAGGGTGACTAGATGACTTCTTGAGATTCTTTCTAGCCCAAATTTTAAGTTAACTAGAGAGGTTTTTGGAAACTGTGAAGATCTAAATATTTTAATTTTTATATATCGTGTACTTAAAATGGTTTGTATATGGAGATTCAAATGTATTTCAGATTTGTTAATTTTTCATTCTTGTTCTGGAGTTGACACAATAATGTCAGAATGATTTTCATCTTGCCAGCCATGAAAACACAAGACAAGGTAGACTTTTCCTTTCGAATATGAAACAAAACATGAGCATTAAAAAAGCAAACAAAAAAACAGAAAACAAAACAAAACACCACCAACAAAAAAACCCAGCAAACAACAACAAATAAAATAAATATAATAAAACAACAAATAAACAACTCTCCATTTAGAAAATTTGCCATTCCTTTTGGAGAATGTAAGTTTTTCATTAAATATAACAGTCTTCTATTGAAACACCATAGATATACACAACAATTCTTATCTGTAAAGGTCTGCTGCTGCCAAGTTGTCTCTGGACATTATCTTTTTTTTTTTTTCCAAGAAACCATCCAGCATTTTTTGCCATCATCACTATACTCGCAAGAGCCTTATACTGTGACAACATAATGAAGGGTCAGTGGTGACTTTCTCCTGAACTCAACAATTTCCATTTTTTCTCTGAGCCTTTGCCTCTTAAAGCACGACACAAATTCACCATTTGATTATTATTTCTATTCTGAGATGTACGGACCCAGATTCTGAAGCTGAATATGTGCATCTTTTATTGTGGAAGGTTCAGAGTAGCTTTTATGGAATTGATCTAATCAAAAGACAGATACACTTGATCTCAATGAAGTTCATTTTTGTGTACTTGTACAGCATGAGGCATTACAGACATATGAACTTTATCCTAGAATTAATTCTTTTCGATAAGATGATATGATTTGGTTTATAGTGACTTCACTGTAATTCTCTGTGCTCATAACTAAGCTACCACAAGTCAATGCACTCCTGTAATTTCTTGGATAAAGAATACCAGAAAAAAAAACAAAACAAAACAACATTCTTATTTTAAAGAAGACTGTTATGACCTGCCACTAGTCAAAAAAAAAAAAAAAAACAAAACAGGTGTGGGGCATCTAGAACATGATTTCTGTGAAATCATGAAAAATAATTTCTAAGTATAGGATGTTTTATATGTTGCTATATAAAGACATTGTGATAAGTCCAACTCTGAGTAAATCAATGTAATCTATGAGTAGCTTTCTTGTTTACTAGAGTCTGTGTAGCTTTCTAAGCAGCTTTTCATTAACTGCCTGAAATACCAGAATGCAGCAATGTAAATAAACCAGCCAATAACAAAAAAGAATTCATACAAAACAGGATATATCAGGATATGGTATTTGTTTAAACAACATAATTTCAGAGTATTTAATTAAATTTATGGGGTTACATCAGTACAAATAAGAGTTAAGTTTGAATCAGCCTCACTCAGAAAGGATTTCATTTTGATTTTGTTAATATACCCGGCTAACTGATTTTCTTCCTACGAGTGGTACATCCTCTGCATTTCAGCTCTGGTTCATTTTAGGGAACTTGTTCATTTGTATAACCTCACATACATAATGCACAAATATAAGTATTTATATTTTATGAAGGAAGATGTGTTCCTCCATCTTGTACAAAATATATGGGGAAATACTCAAAAGCTTTATATTGTACCTTTGTAGCTCCTGTCAACTGTATGCATCAAAAGAAGATTAAAGTGCAGTATGTGTCATTTAGCTTACTTATAAATCTAGACAGAATCATCCTTGATGTTTTTCTTAATACACCTCTGACCTGAAAGAGATATTGAACTATTATATACCACCTTTGTTGTTGAGTATGAGATGCAAAAGTATTGTTTTTTCCTCTTTTGAACTTTTTTTTTTTTTTTTCTCTTAATGAAAGTGTTGCAAAGCCTTTCATGGTTTCGTTCTGAAGTGCCAGTACCCATTCCTTGGATATAAAAGTAACAAGTATGAAATATGAGGGTACCTTTAAGTTGTGCTCTGATCAAAGCTCTGCACATTGATCAAGTGCGTTAGGAGAAAAGATCCATTTTTAGGAACGTTAATGTGTTTAGCTTGAACTAACTCTGATCTAAGGCTTGTGAATTACAAAGTGGGTAAACTGTTTTTATAAAACTCTTAGTTCCTTTGGTTCTTCTGTGTTGGTGGAAAATACAAAGAATAGCTAGAAACTACAGGCCGCTTGTCACACTTCAGTACAGGGAATGCATATTGTTTTTATTGAGGTTCATGCTCTCTCTTCTATGCTGTAAATTAATTTATTTTTGTAATCACTGAATAAATAAGCAAATAAAAGAATCTCTGTATACCTTGTTCACAAAGAAAAATTTGGAAGAACTGTAAAAATTATGAATTAAATTTAGCACTAGGTTTTATTTATATTTTGTTTATTTCAGCACAGAGTACTTATTAACTGTCATTTCCTCAGTGAGGTAGTCCTATATGTTTTTTTTTTCTGCCCAGGATGCCTGTTGGTATCAATTTATGAATGCCCAAATAGCTCGAGACCTTTCTGCCTAAGAGACCATCTCTAACTTCACAGTGTTATATCACAGCTGTAGTCAGGAGCCATGCTTACACCAGAGGCCCCATTTTTTAAAGGAAGAAGAGGTGTGTGGCAGGGCTTTCCTATCGTGGGGCCACATTTGGAAACTGTTCCCCATGTTTGATCTGAAGCAAGGTGGTGTGTGGCTCTCTTTTAGGATGCATGGTATGGGGTATCTACAGAGGAAACAGAGAGGACATTTGGGCAGGATGATTTGCTGTATCTCTTTTTTCACTGAGGTTTCCTGGCAGGGTGTGCTGCTAGCTTGATCTCATTTGTTTTGGTAATTTGATCATTTGTTTTTGCGATTCATGTAAAAGTCACTAGATGGATGCTGCTGTATAACATATTTATAGATTTTACAAATAACAGCGAGTCTTTAATAAAAATCACTAAATATTGCCGAAATCAATAGATTTTTTTTTTTTTTTTTTTTCTAGTGGGTGATTTCAAACATCTGTAGCAAAGATTTTATAAGATTTGATGACATGGTTTCTGACTCATTGTCTTGTGTTTTCATTTTGGCTTGCAATTTTGTATCTTTGAAATAAAGACACTTGCATATTGACATCTCTTCCCATTTTGATAGATGGAAGATACTTCAAAAGATGAACCTGTCTAACTGGAAATGCCACAGAGAGACAGTGTTCTTGAAATGCTGTGCCCAGCTTTAGGAATTATTTCTTTGATTACATTATTGCCTATTGGGACCTGGTGATTCTGTCTCAGCTGTTATTTTAACTGAATTTTAATTGTCCCCAGCAAGACATTCCAGTAAAAATAAGAATTGAGCAGGCTAACATAATTCTGCCCAGCATCTTTCTTCCAGAAGATCTCCCAATTGCTTACAATACAATATACTGCTCCTTAATGGTGAGATTTAAATATTGTTTTGTGTAGTGTAGGAGCATGTGTACAAAATGTTAGCAAGACTACAGAAAATCTTTAATTTTTCACTTCTCCTCCTATAATGTCCTTCTCAAGGTATGAGTGCCATCTTCACATACCTATTGTTTAGGAAGGGGATTAGGTAGTCGCATTCTATTTTGCAAAAAGAAAGAATTTGCATACTGACAAAAGCCTTTCTGCAGAAGATGTTCATTCAGTTAAGTCTGCCTGCAGGTTTGGGGCATCTGACCATGTATAGAGCTCTGTATTTGTGGCTCAGAAGCCAGTGTGACCACCTTCATTCTAGCTCAGTCTAATGCTGTGCTTTGGCTGTGCAGGGGAAAGAGCTGATCTCTTTGGAGCACAGTTGAACTACCTGTTCCAACAAAAAAGCAGTGCAGATGCGTTGGATTTACTTAGATTTGAACATAATTGTAATATTTTCACCTGACCCCCAGAAGTATTGTATCACCTTGATGAAATTCATCATAGCAGATTTACAGACTATTTCCTGCATGTTCGGTTATTAGCCACAGCTATTTTCTTCAGCTTGGCAGAATATATGTTAATTTAACCCACTCATAATGAGACACGGGTAAGAACTTGTCACTCAAAGTGTAGGTCTGCTGAGGATTCTCCCTTCAGAGAACTTTGGTTGCAAGATAGAATTCCCTTTGTGGCTGATAATAGTGATTCTTTTTAGCAGTAATGGACTGGGAAGGGGTAAAAACATGGTATTCAGGATATCCCAATACACTCCAGTACAAATTAAATGTATCAAAAAGGAATGGGTTCAGGATGTATTTAAATAGATAGTACCAAGGATATGAACACACCAGTGTGTCTTAAAGCTGAATTCTGCATAAGAGTGGAAGAATCCTAAACAACGAGATTTCATAGAAAATTTTTACTCCTTCATGCACCACATCATGACTTTCATTTCCCACTAATTCATCCACACATTTGGTTAAGTAACTAAAAATGTATTCTGAATATTTTTATAACAATATTTTTCTGTTTAAAAGAAAAGACACTGCCAGACACCACCATCTGTTGTGTAGACCTACAGAATATGCATCTGATGTCTGTGAGTTGCTGTCTTTTATATCCTCTTATATAATTAGAGATTTCAGCCCTCAGTGATGCCTCCTTCTCTACCTAAAGAAGACCGAGTGTAAGTTTACCCAAAGTGTATTAATCATTTTCCTGCTACTCACTGATAAGAGTAGTGCTCTATATGGTTAAAAGCTATTAAACGTGTCTATTCAGAGGATGTTTAAAATCCTCCGCTGAGCACTTGGCTAAAATCCAAAATTATTACCATAATACCTTCTGAAATGAGACAGAAAACATAACGTATTACAATTGATAAGTGCATAATTTGTACTGTAGATTTACTTTATTTTGGAAATATATTTAAATGTTTTGTCTTTTACACACTACAGATTAAATTTTTAGTATACTTTTGGCTAACAATATTATATGTATCAAAAGAAATACGTATAATGCAAAGATATGTTATATTTAGATCAACAGAGAATTACATTTGAAAAGATTTAGAAGCTGCTTTATGGATCCAGTCTAATGATGACTCTGTAACTGGGCTACAATAATTGAACACAACCTAATGGAAAAGTATTTCTACATTTTCAGAAATTACTAAAGATTTCAGCCATTCCAGCTTCCCTCTACCCTGCTCCCCAAGTTGTTTCCTTGACTTGGAGTAACAATTGAAGGTTATGGGAACATGTGAGTCCAAATTGGTAAATCCCAAAATTATATTGTTTTTCAAAATTCTTGAAATCATCCATTCACTGTTTTGCCAAAAAACTATTTTTTTTTAAAGAAAACGACAATTTGTATTCACAAGTGTGACCTATCTTTTAAACAAACACGACTGACTTCTTAAATTTGAAAGTTATTTCAATCCTCTTGCCACTAATTACCAAAATGTCTCCCATGGAAATCACGATAACTTACTCTTTTTAAAAATCCCTATATAAAGCTTTTTTTTTTTCTCTCTTTTTTTTTTTTTTTTTTCAATTAGATCTACTAAAATTATTTGTATTTCTGCACCTGGGACAATGTAACTAAAGATCCTAGTCCAGGCTGGGATCTGTGGCTGTGGAGCAGCCTTGCTGGGAGGGACCTGGGGGTCCTGGTGTACAACAATCTGAACATGAGCCAGCAGTATGATGCTGCAGCAGCAAAGGCAGATTGGATCCTGGGCTGCATCTGCAGGCGCATTGCTAGCAGAGACAGATGTGGCCATCCCACTGTAGGAGTTAGGTCTTTTCACTCTGGAAAAGACACAGAATTCCAGTACATAAAGGGTGGCTACAAAGAGGTTGGAAGGTCTCTCTACACAAAGGGCCACATGGAGAAGACAAAGGGCGATGGGTACAAGTTGCACTGGGGAGGTTCCATCTCGATAGAAGAAAGAAATTTCATACAATGAGAACAATCAGTCACCAGAACAACCTCCCCAGGGACATGGTAGAGTCCTCAACACTGGAAGTTTTCAAGAGGTGATTGGACAGGGTGAGGGATGATCTCATTTAGGCTCCATTTCCCATGAAAGGTTGGACGTGATGATCTTTCAAGGTCCCTTCCAACCTGGGCTGTTCTATGATTCTGTGTTCTATGAAACAGTAATTGTCTCATTTCAAATATAATAGTAATTGTCTCATTGCAAATACATTAGACCAAAGTATCAAATCAAGTACGTCAAGTCTGACCTATCCAGCTGGATACCTTAATTACTGTTCTAGGTTTGTGAGCTGTTCTCCTTCGAACTTATGATTGTTGCTTTCTCCATGCACGATAACACTGTTTCAGTAGAAAGTACCTACATAGATTTTCCTTAAAATACCTCAAACTAGGATTGCTAGAACGGCTCCATGACATAGGGTGTGATTTCAAGGCTCATTATATTACCAACACTGTCTGATGTAGATCTTCTGTTTCTGAAGAAGTTTCCTCATATCTAGGTTCAATGCTCAGCTTGATGGAATTTGTTGGTAAATCCTGTCTTGAAGTGTAGCACTTCTGTTCCTACACCCATTATCAGTTCCACATCTAGAGCTGGGTGACAACAAGCATCCAGATGCTTATTGTTGGAAAGGTTAACTCCTGCTGTTACTTACAGGCTCAGGTGTTTCCATCTCCAATCAGGTTGCTTCTGTCTACATGTGGGATTTTAAGGACAGAAAGTGTGAATTCTTTTGGTCCAGAATGGAAATACAAATAGTTTGCAGACAAATCCTACTCTGGTTTTAATTTGAGTGATGGCGGCTCAGATTGAGAATTATGTTCCTAACTCCTGGTAAATTGGGACTTTCTGTATACGTGATCTGAATCTCATCAAAATTTATTAAGTGGCTTTCTGTCCCAGAAGACAACAAAAAAAATGAGATTTATTTTAAACCACAGTTCTTCTTTCCACCTACTTACCATTATAATAATTACCGCTGTTGGCACACATGTTTTGGAATACAAGCAATTCAGAAGAATGCTTATTTGTTCAGAGAAGAATCACTCTGTTAATGAAAAAGCATCATGAATATGTTGGCAATTTTAGGATTTTTAAAGCTCATTTTTATTAAAATGATATTTTGGGGACAAATATGATCAGACAGTATCCTTTAATCTTACGTCTCTCATGGAAATTTCTGGAATCAAACTGAAATAATCTGCTTGGATAAGGAAGATCTGTTCAGTGCTTAATTGCCCTTGAGATTATACTTTCTGAACTTCAAAGGTTTGAACTAATAATGTTCCTTTGCTTAAAACATTCTTTCTTTTGCCCAGGTCTAAAATTCCTACTGAAATTAGGATCGAAAGGCCTAAATGTAGTTGGCAAAAGAAGATATTTGTAAAACTCACGTTCAGTATTGACTCTAGCTAAAAAGTCATATTTTATTTCCCTATTGGTTACATTTTGACCTTTGTTAAGCTGTCATATAAATTACATTTGTCTTTATAATACCACTGCTAACCACAGTGCAGATTTTGTGGTTGGATAATTGTGTTATATATTGTTCTATGTCTGAATTAACTCTCACCGTGGGAAAGATAAAACTTGCAATATCCAAGTTTGGTTAAATTCTGATTCTTCATTTCAAAGTTCTGACTACATAAGAGCAAATAAGAGGTTTTTGAATGAACATGGAGCAACCTACTGGTATGTTAAGTAGCTTTCTTTGGTCTGTCTTCAGACTTAACGTGTAATAGATCTTTTGATTAAGATTGACACCTATAGTAAAAAAGACTTGAGTTGAAATCTTGAATGGTGATTATTGCTAACTTATCTTCTAGGAAGATCTACTCAAGGGTTACAGAAATAAGAAATTGCACAATGGCCAGATGTCACATTAGCATATGCAAATCAATCCTACTCATGCAAAGCTATTCACAGTGAGTGTGACTAGCTGCAGCAGACTTGCTAAGACTGTCAAAAACAACCGCTGTTGATAGTGTCGGAACAGGAGTAAACGTTTAAAAGGAAAACAGAGCCACAAGAAATCCCAGGTCTACAATGATAAAGTACACCACTCAAGGAATAAAAATTATAGGTAGCTTCAGGGTGCTGATCCCATGAACTAAGTGATGTTTATAAGAACCAGTATAGTAAATGATACAAATAGGGAAGGTGACAGGTCAGTTTAGCTGTATGACCTCGAATTAGCTGGCAGCCCCTTGGAGCTGCTGCATCACTTTCTTCTGTGTAGCACTTCAAGACACCATCTTTTATGGTCCCTGTGTAATGGGAAGTGACTTCCTGATGTTGATATTAACATTAGGTTTGCACCACTGCCCTATATGTCTGATTTTTCACAGGTTACAGCGTGATGGAAAGAAGATGCAGTTCAGTCCTCTCTCCTGCACATCCCTCCACTGGGCTACTCCAATGAAGCTGGTCAAGCAGTGGGAGCTCTCCATGACCTCTTCCTGTAACTTTCTTCTTTGAAAAAGAAAACCTTCCTCCTTTTGTTTCCTGTCTATCATTTTCCAGCCTCTCCTATGAGAAGGGTGGCAGGCAGTCACTGCAATCTGTATTTTGGGTGTTTACAATTAGATGGGGAAACTAAGATTTCACAGCCAAATAATTAAATACCATGTTAATGAATTCTGTTAGTCATATTACACTGAATCATATTAAAGTGCTTAACCATGTGCTTGAAGGAAAGAAATATTTAAAGTGAGTTCTGAAAATATTCTGAATACTAATTAAGTTCAGAAATCCTACTTCAGTGTTAGTTTGACAATATTAAGAAGCCATGTTAACGTGAAAATCAACCCTATTTCTCAATTAAGGCAAAATTTCCAAATTGAGAGCTCCAAAGATGAATATGCAAGACTGTTGAACTCATGGGATGATGGCAGTGAATCACATGTGTGTCCATGGGTCTTGAGGTAAATTTGTGTTCCCCTCATCTATTCAAACACCCAAAGGGAATCTAACCCACACCTTTGCAGGTATTGACCAAGTTTCTGCAGCTGCCCTCTCTTTAACACTTGAACTTTCTTATAATTGGGGAAATCCTATCTTTAATGACAGCATCTGTGGCAAAGGAAAAAACAGATGTTTTGACAGTCTGTAGATGATGTTTAGGAAATAAGAATATTCATGTGCAATCCCTCAGATGTTTTTAGCGTGGCATTTCCTTGTGGGTTTTGGTTTTCAGGGGGTTTTATATTTATTTTTTGAAATTTCTGTCAGATTTGTACACTTGAAGTGATTAAAGAATCATGTCTTCCTTTTGTGGAAAGCCTTTTATTTCAGTGGCAGACTAACACTTTTATCCCTTCCACCCTGCTCCCTGCCAGTCGTGTAATGAGGGTGGTACAATAACATACAACACAATTAAGAAACATGTCCTTGGTTATTGTTTCTCTCTTCTATATCTCTTTTCATCACTTATGATGCAAACTGGACAAGGGGTTTATAAACAGCAGTCCTGATTTTGTAAAATATACACATGGCAAACGCATAGGAACTGAGTCCTACAGACAGAACACAGGAGGATGTGAAATTCTGAATTGGTACACATGCATAGAGATGTTCCATGTAAGAAATACATTTCATACTGGGTTAAAGGAGGTAGTATTTAAATGGAAGCTGAAACAAAGGTAATATGTACGTAGTATTGTCAGACTATTATACCTGATCTTTTTAAAATGTCAGTAATGGTATTTTCTTGTGATAAAGTGCTGTACTGACCTGAAGAATCTTTGGATCCTTGCCTTTTATACCTTAGGGTAACTTTTCACACATCAGAGGTTTCCAACAAGAAAGAAAAAAAAAAAAAAAAAAAGGCAGAAAAAAATTCAGAAAGTATTCATTTTATTTGTCCAACAGAAAGGGCATTGTCTTGTGCTCTGTTGTGTTTATCCAAAGTTTGTTCAAAATACTTGCGCTTTTGTTTTTTTATTTTGAAACAAGATAAATAAACAAGATGTAGCTCTTTTTCAAGAACCCCAGACAGATAAAAATACAAAGGTGATCACAAATGCTCCAACCAATGAAACAGGGAATGTCTAAAGGAAAGGTGAGAACTGAATCATTCTGCGTACAAAATCTTTTCAGCTCCACCAAGCCATTTTTTAGAATGGACTAAAGTACTACATTTTTGTCACAGGGATTTGCTTTCAATCTCAGGAACTGGTTATTTTTATTTGATAGTATTTTGGATAAGTATATTATCCCTTCTTGAAAATTAAGTCTTATCAGTTATGAAATTTGCTCTGATGGCTGATCAGGTGTCGAGATGAGGATTTTTAGGGTAAGGCGAGTGATCATATAGCTGTGAAATAGAAATCCAGTAATTTGTATTATGTGGCTGCTATGCAAGAAGAATAGTGTCTCACAACAGCTAATGGTCTATGGGAATGTATAGCTTTTATAGCTTAGTCCACATATTTTACATGTAGTTGGAGTTAAGACAGTTTGAAAACCAGACATCTTTCAGTGAATAATGCCCTTTTAGTTTTGGTGATTTTTTTTTTTAATATTAGATCCCATTAGAAGCTTTAGATGATGTTTTATAATAACTGTGATTGAACCTTCTCTGTCATTACCACAGACACAAGATGAAAGTATTTGTCCTTTTTGTAAGTAGCTGCTAGAGTATTTAGAAATAGATAAAGTACTTCTCCCTCTTAAACAAAGGAAAAAAAGAAAATCCATAGTAGAAACAGTACCTGTACATTTTATGTCTCTGGTAGCTGTAGTACTTCTGATTTATTATAATACAAATATTACTTTGAAGATATCACTATTAATATACTTGTAGAGTCATTGTAACCACAGTATTTCCTGTAGATAAAAATTCTGTGAAATAGAGAGTGCTTGAGGGCTGATAGCCAGAGAAAGTTATTTGGTCATGCTTTGTATAAAGCTTTTAATAAAGGTCTACCAAGTCAATAGGGGTCTGTCAGAGAAACTGGAGTGCCAAGGTGTTATAGAGCTCTATATCCATGATGTACCATGAAACAGGTAGTAGAAGAGAAGGTCTGAAGAGTAATTACCTCTCATGTTTGTTTTGGAGACATCCGCTGTGCTGAAGTAGAGGTTCTCTTTTCCCCTTCCTCTTCCTCTGTTGGGTGTAGGGAAGGATGCTGATAAGGATAAGTTTGGTGGATGTCAAACTGTGCTCTACCTGCTCCAAATTTGTGGTGTAGCTAAAAAAAAAAAAAAAAAAAAAAAAAAAAAAAGTGTTTGTCATTCTGAATGAAATTTGGAGTTACTTTATTCCAGTAATTTATTCCTATATGCAGGAAACTCAAATTACAAAGATATGAGAAAAAATGTAACCCATTAGATAATAACTCATAACAGTTAGAATAGTTTATACCCAGAAGTGTGATTTTAATGACTTTAAAATTCTGGTTAACACTATCCATTGTGTCTCTGGATAGGCTTACTGTCCATGTAAATGTGTAATCTCTTTTTGAGACACGATATGAGCCTACTGACACAACAATGAACTGTGCTGTAACTTTGCACCTCATTTATTATTTTTTACCTTCCACAGAGGTTTCTCATCAGCACCACAGATGTTGTATAAATTGTCCACCTAACAGGGTGGGTACTTGACCAGTCTGGAAAGATCTTAATTTGGCCCCCTGTGTATATAAAGGTTTTGGTATCCAGAAAAGACCTAAAACTATTGCCCCAAAAAGTAAAAGCGACAACATATTTCAAACCTTTGTTCTCAAAACCTGATGGTTTTTGCAACATATTTTCCATTTTACAAAACTGGTCATAGTGTTGTGTCTGAAATCAAGATAAGAAACACCACAGCTGCACACATGCATGCACATAGAGAAAGAGAGAAAGAGAAAGAGAAGAAAGAAGTGGGGAGAGAGATAAAGGAATCAGGAAAGGAAAACATCATGTCAAATTTTAATTGCTCTTGCCTAGGTGAATACTTTATATTAATACAGATACATTAATAGAGAAATTATAAGGAATTTTATAAAAAGTGCTTAACAATAAACATTGAGGATGAAGTGGAAAAATTATTTTTATTCACTATGAGAAATTGAACCATGTAAACTACACATCAACTTTTTATGAAATAGCTGCTGATTCAACAGAATTTAATTTTCAAAGATATGTATTTGAAAATGACATTTGCTTTTGTTCAAAATTTGTGTTCAAGTTTTATGAAAATTAGTCTTCACAGTCTTGACATTTGTTAGAATTCATAGGTACTTGTTTTCTAGGCTCCTTGACTGTAATGCAATTACTAATTTTTGAAATTTTCTTTATTTGTAAATATTCACCCTGATAATAATATTTTGACAGTTTCAAAATAAAAAAAATTTTTTTCAAATGATTTCCTTGTTCAAATAACTTCTTAAAATTTTTGCTGATTATTGTATAAATGTTCAAGACTATACTAAAAATTATTAACAACAATCTAAATTGTTCATATTTGACAGAACTAATGTTTTTACTATTTTTTAAAATTCAGTTTATGAATATTTAAAATCTTCAATATTTTTCTTTCTAGCTTACCTTGTACATCTTTGCCCCGATTTGTTACCGCTGCCATATGAAGTTGATGACAGGATCATATCCCTGAAAATATCTCCAAAGGTGGATTAAAAATTAGACATTTCTTTTTTTAAATATTCAACATATAATTTGAAAATGTGATTGAGTTGCTGTACCAGCACATTGTTGACATCTCTTATTATTTTACACACAACTAGAAAACCAGTTTTTCTTTATTCTGTATTACATTAATAGATGTAATGTTTTTCATTTCCTTTTATGATTTGACTGAAATTTGCCACTTTCATTTTAAATTCCTTTTGGCATCCCTTAGAAAATTATGGGCTTAATCCACAGGGACAGTTATTGAACTTGACTTTAAATGTGGCTTTAGACACTTTTGTCCCTAACTTATATTGCCTCTACCTTCCCTCAGGAGTCACCTTACGATAAAAGGATTGGAGTTTTGAGCCAGTAAATTCCCAGGGACCCTGTGCAGAGATTCTTGTGCTCCCATATACAGGACTAGACCGGCACTAAGCTCCTATCTTACTACTTATGAACTTCTTTAACTACATCATTTTCAGGGCGTTATTCTGAGAGGTGTTCACATATGCCTTCCAGATGAGTCATTATACAGAAGTGGAGGAGAAGGTAACCTCACCTTCTTCATTTTTACCCACTAGCTCCAAGATGCTCGTGCTTGAGGGGATTTGAGTCACAGGGCAAAAGAGAACAGTTTGGAAAGAAATATTCCTGTTTACAGAGCTCCTCTGTATGCCTTACAGATGGCAAGTCAGGGAGTCTTCTGAGAGCCCAATGGGAGAGAAAATGCCTTTATACAAGGATTTGGGTATAAATCTCCTGCACATCAGGTACTCTGATCATTAAGGAACAGATAAAACTGGGGTAGGGCAGAGCAGTCTTCCTATATTTTATTGGGAAGAGTTATCTCCAGTGCTGCAATAGAGATTTGTAGATATCTACTAGAATAGCTACAAGATTTCAAGTTCCCCTACGCCAGGACTCTGTTCCTGGATGGGGCTTACCTGCACTTCTCATCATTTCCACCCCTCTTTGCTTGGGGGGGAAACTCCTTGTATATGATCCTTGGAATTACTTTTAACTTGCCGTTTCATTCCTACCACGTCAATTCTTTAATAGTAATTCAGTTTTGCCTGTAGAGCAGTTTTCAGGTTCCAGTGTCATCGTTAAAGCCCCAGTTGTGCTCGTAGCTAGTTTGCATCTTTACACGGTTTCACTGGCATCCTAGACAGACCCCTGAGTTGTGGTCAAGTGCAAGTGAGCTCAATGCTCACTGAAGTAGCTGTCTGGCCACACTGGAAACCTTTCACTAGCAAAATCATGCTTCTAAATGGCTGCCCTTAAAAAAGTGGCTCACCATGTGGTGAGTAATCTTGTGGTAGTAGTTGTCAAGAAAATTATGTCTAAACTGCTAAGAAACTTCAAAGGGGAATGGTATTTTCTTGCTTCCCTTCAAAGTTCTTGAATAGAGTAGAGTTTTATAATTTGTGTTTCAAACCTGGAGGTGTTAATAACAGAGAATTCAGTTTAATGTAAAGAAACAGTTATGGTCTGGAGATTTACATGGGCATTCCTTTAAGCTACAGGTTGGATTTGACTGTCTTAATCAGGCTGTTTTCTAGAAAAAAAAAAAAAAAAAAAAACAAAAAAACAAACAAACAGCCAAAAATAAACCCCACAATCCTTGTATGTATTTTTGCATATGTTCTAAATATTTTTGAGCAAAATCCTATTCTAGATAGCTGGACAGTGCTGACAGTTCCTTCCAGTAAGTGTCAAGGACAATTTCTGCAGTAAAGTACTGTAACTGGTAACTCAAAGCAGGTTATGTTTTCTTGCAGCACTGCTTAAACTAAACACAGTGCTTCAAACGGAGTTGTGTTTGCTCGAAACAGGTGTGTGATAGCTATAGCAAATCCTTTTCAGGAATATTTGTCCCTTTTGTCCTGTTTCTTTCCTTTTCTCCTCCCCAATCCAACATACACTATTGCCCCTACACACATTTATTCCATTTATTTCATGTTACAAGTAAAACAGATGCCCATAGGTGGTATGGTTGTTCTCCTATTCAGATTGTTTTGACTTTCCCCTTGCACCTGGCTGTCTACCTGTACTGAGCCAGTTGCTTACTGTGATGATACTGATGGTTCCGTGGCTGCAGAAAGTCAAACCTGCTATTCATTTCATATAAAAGTAAACTCACTCATCAAATGTCATTGCTTTCCATGGAAACCTGATAATTCCTGGGCATCATTTGGGCAGCAGTGTCCTGTCCCTTCCTCCATACACCTGTTTTCTGATGGTCAGGCAGGTCTGACTGATTATGTTGCTCCACCACTACAGAAACCAACGCTTGTTTTTGCAGCCGTGTAGTCAGGGACTCTGGTAGTACTGTGAATTCTTACTGATGTAATTTAATGTAGAATCTGGATCAAGGTTCTTGGGCAGTTTCAAATGCTAGTGATCTCTAATGTTACTGCCAATAGGAAGGACAACTGTAATTCCATTTCAATTAACAAGGAATTAAGATGTATCCTTGGTTTGTGCTTTAAGCTTATTTTGAGCATAAGGCCTGAAAAATTCAAAGAGAAGGTACTACGTGATGTCTTTTCATAAAATTCAGCAGAAAATAGAAGGGGTCAGTTAATGTATCCAACAAAACAGGCACAACAATGATGGTTTCCATGAGAGGACTATTTACTGCTTGTTGGTCCATCTCTAGGGCTTCAGAAATTGTGTGAAAATGCATTCAGTACTGAAAAAAAAAAAAAAAAAAAAAGCAATATTGACTCTCATATTCATAGAAACTTCTCTTGCTTTTTGTGTATTGATTTAGTTTTTCATTAGAGGAGACTTTGTTTTGTTGCACAAAGCTGCTTTGCTGTGTGAAATTAAGTGATTAAGGAACATTCTTTAATCAAGTAAGATGCACAAAAAATATCATCATTATCAATAAGGAGGATGTTACAACATCTATGACACATTTTCTGATGTCCGGTAGGAAGCATACCTTAGATCTGTGCTGCTGTTATAGTGGTATTTAGTAGATTATGGTTTTTTGTAAAGTAAGCAAGTTTTTAATTCACTGCATATGTCATTTAAGGATACATTTCCCACAAGCAGTAAAATGCTTAAAATGATGCAAATTGGTAGAATCTGCTTAGGTTCAGCAACATTTTTAGGTGAATAAATAAGTGAAACCTGTTACACAGAGATAAAACAAGCAAATTACTTTTTTTCCTAAACTATTCAAATCAGGTAGAAAGAAAGGAGTAACACAGATTATTCAAGTGCAATTTCTATTTACTTACATTGCTACCTGGAAGTAGCAATTCTCTTTGACTTCAGAAGCTTTCAAAGCTTATATACTAAAAAAGACTCTCTATGTGGAACTTAGGGAACACCCAATGAGCAAATGCCTCATAAGCATACCTATCTCTTCCAAATGGTGTATGGAGCTGCTAGAAAAAGATGAGGAGCATTCTTGTACTCCAAAATAAAATGAGTCTGAATGTGCAGCCAAGTTCCAGTGAAAACCTATTATCTACAGGGTGCATAGCACTTGACTTTTCATGAATTGTTTACAAAGATAAACTAGGTAACTGCACACGCAAATTGAAGTTACTAGTAGAATTGCTTTTAATACTTATACAGTGTTGTTTTGTTGGTATTACATGCACATATGTGCTCTTTATATTTGCTACCTAAGGGGCCAGACTCTGACACCTTGTGTAAGTTGAAAGATGAGAACTATTTGCAGTGTGAGGTGCTAATTGCTTATTTTGTTAACTTTGCTGGAAATATGAGTGACAGAATCTGAAAGAAGGTTCTGATTCAGGAAAAAATTTGCATATATTTCATTTTAAGCATGTGTTAAATCCTATTCGCTTTAATTAGAATATCTACACACTAAAAATAAAGTGTGTGTTTAAGTTGCTTGTTAAATCAGATCCTACGTAACTGTTCCTCCATTTATTTTGCAAGTCACATCAATTCTTATTGTTCAGTACCAGTTCTTTCATACACTACTAGCTCTTCTGTAATTCAAAAACTTATCTTGTTTGGAATATAACGTAACACATTTTAGAGCTTATTTTGCTTATAAAGCTACTGTACACTATAGTTTAAAAAGTAGATAAAGATCTCTCATCCCACAATCTACTGGAGTAATCTCCAGGTGATGGCAATGCAGCAATATCTGATTTCTAAAAAACAGCAGTATTTGCATTCTAAAAATTGCTTTTTTTTTTTTTTTTTTTTGTTCAAAAGAATTTTATTCAAAAGAGTTTGTTTACTGTTGTGCTCAGGGGTGTGGCTGATTTTTTTTGGCTCTTCTTCTCGTAAGCTGCTCTGCCCATAACAAACAGTCTAGTGAGAGCAATGGCGCGACATTGTCTGCATTTTCCATGCACTTGGCAGAGGTTTTTTCATTTTGTACATTATTGGCTGTGCTGTGAGATAGCACAACAGAGCCCTTTGTTAGGCTCTCAGCTGAGCTGTTTATACACAGTGACTCTGCTAAGTACTGCTTCCGCCGCTGGTGTTCCTCCACAAAGTATTCTGCCCCAAAAATGAGGGAAATATTGACACTATTCAGCCCTGGGTGTGTTGCAGCTGAAGGTGTAACAAAGCTCACATTACATGCTATTTTCAGTCAAAATAAAAGATACAGCCCACAGTTTTCTAAATAATGGAGACATAATTTTATTTTCCTATCCGTAGAAAGTAGCACCTCCAAGGGAATTCCTGAGGAAGCTGGACGGCTTTGCAGTTGCTGCTGAAAGAAAAAGGGTGAAGTGTGCTCTTGAATCATGGGTTATGAAAGCCCGTTGTTAAACCTGCCCACCACCAGCCAACCAGGACTTTCTCAAACCATCCATATTTTCTCTGCTGCTAAGCAGTGTGTGGATTTCGTGTGCCATTCTTCATTCGTGCCGTGTAAATCTCTGCTCCTGCTCATCCTGCTGCAGCGTGAGGGATCTTCTTCTGCCTTCGGAGGTTTCCATATGCTTTACGCTACTGCTGTATTTTAGCAGCTTACCAAGGAGTATGCTTGAGAATCAATACCAAAAAAAAAAAAAAAAAAAAAAAAAGAAGACAAAAATAAAAGAAGCTGAAATGAGAAAGTTAACGATTGCAGCCAATTCTTCTACTTCCACTCATTTAAGGATGCATGTTGATTACAATTTTCTTCTGCATTGTTGCTATTTACAGCACTGTTATTCTACATCTGACACAAATCTTACAATGAAACATTGTGTAGTTATGCTGCCGGGGACAAGCCTTATTTTCTTTAATAGTTTTAGATATCCACAATATCTTGATTTCTTCAGGCTGTCTCACAATTAAGGAAACAAACATCTGTTTAGCAATGAGGCTGAATACAGCTACTTACTGAATTACCATCTCATACCTTCCACACATCCTTAATAGAAATATACTTAAACTGAGGGACAAAACTTGTGCAAATAGTGTATCAAATGACTGGCTGATCCCCCTTTTCCTCAAGCTCCTCCTTATGATGAGTGTTGCTGCTTCAGGAGGTTTAAATCATGTCCCAAGGCCAGGTGTGGGGTTGGAGTGTTGGGAGTTTGAATGCAGTTTTTCAATAAGCACAGGCCAGAGTTAGGATAAATTTGGACACATGTAAATGTGATGATTGTGATCTGCTAACATTTAAGAGAGTTGGTCATGTGAACTGTTTTAACTAGACCAATATTGAGATCCTATCTCAGTCAGTACATAGAACACTTCCTAGGTATTTGGGTAAATTATTTGTGAAGTCAGAATATTCTATACTTGATATAGCAGAAGGGCATTTGAGGTAATTTTTTTTTTTTTTAAAAAAAGGGTAAAAAGTTTCTTGAAAAACTGAAAGTACGTTTAACTTTATATTCAACAACATGTGTTTTTCTAGTACATTCCCCTTTTAGATTGACCTTTTCCCTTCTGTTAATTTCTTGCTGCCAGGCATATACATTTTAATAACGTATTTCCATTCGTTGACTATGAGGCACTAAATAAGTACAAAAGAGTTAATATATTTGTAGACTAATTAAGCTTTTCCTAGCTCTGCACGCTTAGATGATAATTTTCTTAAAATTAGCTTGCTTGCCGATTGGGTTTATTCAAAGTCCCTGTCCTTGGCATTTAGAAATGAACCTTACACTGTCATAAAACTCAGGATAAAAATCTATTGGTGCAGCTGAAGATGCAATAACTAGGTAGCAGAAAAGATGATGGTGGATATATTACATAGTGAGAGAGTGTGCAACAGGTGATGGTATTCATTCATCAAAAGTTTACTGTAAGCATTAACCGGTAGAACACAAGAACCTGTGGAGCGGACAAAGATTAATTATACCTGTGCTCATACAGTAATGTTTGTGTTCCAAACAAATTATATTTGCTTCTGTTTAAACGATGCATAAATCTGATACGTGCAGATGAACGTGTGTTCAGGATGAGTGAGCACACTTGTTTGAATGTCATATTTATCCCTGTATTTTGTCAGAAAATTAACTTCTTTGGAGTTTGCGCTTGAGCTGAGCATATGGTTGTTGATCTCTGGAGATGACAGCCTATCTGAGCAATAGCTCCTTATGGCTCGAGCTCTCCTCTGCTGGCAGATGCTTTGGGCTTTTCTACAATTAAGTGGAGATCATCACTGTTTTCTTTGAGCACTGCTGTGCCTTGTACTCTGAAGTGTTTTGTTAATCACTGTCTGCCTTCGACAGAAGCTGCCAAAGCTCTCATTAAGTTTGAATTTTGAGATGTCATGCTCGAATGATGGAATTTCATCCCTTTTCTGCATGAATGGAATTGGCTATGGAAAGGTGCCAACAAAAAATCATGACACTGAAGTATATTTGCTTTGCGTTTCACTGCTGAAACAAAAGAGAGGGAGGAGGGGAAAAGAAAACTTTCTTGCTGTTCGTCTCAGATCCAGAGAAAAGACTGGCTTGTGAGGTTTCCTGGAAGGTAATAATCGTAAGGTCTTCACCTTATTGTCTGTAGGGCTTACGTTGTTACTTTCCATGAACAATCTGTCACTGTCTTGTTCGCACTGTGAACTTTAAACCACCTTCCCAAAAACCTTTTGACAAATGCCACTTACTGTGGTGTTGGCAAGTGGAGTTAAAGATGCTCAGTGAGAATAAATAAATAAATAAAATTTTAAAATCAACATTTAGTCTGAGGCAGGAGTTCCTGTGATGACATTATGATGAACTATAATAGGAGCACAAACTAATGTTACTTTTGCCCTTCAAGAAGAATTGCTTGCACATGTGCAAGCAGAAAACAAAATGCATCTGTTGGCTGTTTAATGATTTTCAGCGGAAAACTAAGCGTTGTGGCAAGTATGTTAGGAAAAGACATTGCCCATTTCTCTTGGTGGATTTAAATGTTTCAGGTGTATTAGTAAATGTAAGCTTGGAAGAAAAAGTTGGCCTAATTAGCTTCAGTGCCTAATAATTTTTGTCATATTCTGTATAGCAGCTTATGAAGGCAAAATGCATAGGCTCCACACAACCAAAAATGATGTCCACTGTTGAACTGATGGTTTTTGTCCTATGGAAAATAAAATGTATAAATATGTTGTTCAGGCCATTAGTATAATATCAGTTGTATATTCCTGCTTTGTTCCTGTTGTGGCATTCTATGAAATTCTGAAAATATGAATGCCTGTCGGTTTTGGAGAATGAAAGGATTCCCAATGGGTAATGTGTACTCTCGAAAACCTGAAACCAAAACTATTAGGAACAAAAACCAAGGTTACCCATACTCTTATGAAGAGGATGTTAACAGAGTGCGATGTCTGTTTAGGTCTGCTGCTATAAAACACAAAGCTCCAATCATAGATCCTTATGGGATAGCAATGCTTTAAAAAAAAAAAAAAAAGAAAAAGAAAAATGTACAAAATAATTGATCTTGTACAGAATAACCTAATCCACCTGTGTACATGACTTGGACAGGTAACAACATATTTTGTATTTCATGTCAGATTTTGAATGCAAAAGACAATGTCTTCCCACTTAACATTTTTGAGGTTTTCATGCTTTTGTAGAATATGCTCAAAAAACACATTTACTGATATATGATTTCTATTCAATAACACTTTTCTTGGATACATACCTTCATCTTATATCTTGATTCCTCTCACACTAATTTAGCAAAAGTATCTGGTACCTAACAGATTTTAATCACAGAATGACTGGGGCTGTCAGGGATCCCTGAAAACCCTCAAGTCTCACCCTTCTGCTCAAAGTAGGGTCAGCTACTGCAGGTTGCCCAGGACCATATCCAGTCAGGTTTTTACTACCTCCAACGCTGGAGATCCCACAACCTCTCTGTGTATTTTGACCCAGTGTTTGACCACTCTTACAGTAGAAGATTTTTCTTATGTTCAGATGGAATTTCCTGTGTTTCAGTTTGTGTCCATTGCCCCTTGTCCCATCACTGGGCACCACTGACTCTGTCTGTCTTCTGTACTCGACCAGGTATCTGTGAACACTGACAAGATAGCCCGGAGCCTTCTCACCTCTAGGATCAAGAGTTCCAGGTCACTGTCTCTCCTTATATGAAAGATGCTCCAATGTCTTAGTCATCTTCGTGGACCTTCCTTGTATTTTCTCCAGTATGTCCATGTCTTTCTACTACTGGAAAGTCCAGAACTAGACAAAACACTCCAGGTGTCTCTTACCATTTCTGAGCAGAGGGGAAGGATCACCTCCCTCAACCTCTTGGTAACTCTTTGTCCAATGCAGCACAGGAGGCTGTTGGTCTTTCCTGTAAGGGCTCTTTGCTGGCTCATGATCAATATTTCATCCACATCAACCTCCAGATCCCTCTCTGCCAAGCTGCTTCCCAGATGGTCAAACCCCAGCCTGTACCAGTGCCTGGTGTTATTCCTCCCCATGTGCAGGGCCTGACATTTCCCTATATTAAAATTCACAAGCTGTACTCTGTGGTGCTCATCACAACACTTTAAGCTCATCAGTTCAGCCAGCTTTCAGTCCACCACAGTGTCCATTTATCTAGTCTGTATTTACTTCATCTGTTCAAGTGAAACAATCCTGTTTAATTGTGCAAGCTTATTAATGCATCCTTGTCATCTCAAAAATACCTTGGCTTATTAAATCTACAATTAATTTATGTAGCTTTAAAAAAAAAAAAAAAAAAAAAAAAAAAAAAAAAAGTATATTACGTTTGTTTCTGAAAGTTTGGCAGATATGGAGTTTGAGATTTTCAGCCTTATTTATCAAAATCTAAGAGGTACCTAAAATTCAGAGTCACCTCTGAATAGCTTGACATGTGGGAAAATCAGCCTTTTTCTTGTTGCTGTTTCTTGTTTGTGCCTAGATCTTGAGAGAAAACGTGAGGTTATGGGGAGCTTCCCCAAGATTTTGCTTCTCCCTAGAAAATGCTGGTCAGATTTCTGCCTCACAGGAATGACAAGTTGATTGCAGTTAACAAGCTCCTGAGGATAAATTTTATGTGAATAAGTTGTGTCTGATTCCATACCTACGTTTTCATCTTTGATGAATGTTGGCAGAATGAGATTATGTTAGGATTCTCTACGCTCATATTTCCCCAACTTTGTTCTTTCTTGCTCTCTGGAGAGTTGCTGGCTTGGTCACTTGCTTTTATGTTACTGTGTTTGTGTAAGTAATTTCTACATCAATATATTCTATAAGTATATGGTGACAACTCTGCAGTTCAGTTTACAAATGGTTTTGACCCATATATATTAGGAAAATGAAAATGGATCAACTTCTGGTCTTCTCAGGGTTGAACTGTTTTAGAACTAGTATAGCTTAAGTGTGTATATTTTGGAAAAAATATGTCATTTTGGCTCTTATAATAATGATAATAAATGATGTAATACTATTGCCTAGGGAATTTATTACTGTGTAAGACTAGAACTAGAATCTTAGGATTAAGAATTATTTCTATTCTTTGAGAGCCAGACTATACCACGTTAGATATAGGGCTGCTTCTTCCATTGCAAGAGAGCTCAGCTCAGTTTTAATTAAAAACAGCAGAGAAAGAATTCCCTTTAAGAAAAAGTTCTGTTAGGCAGAAGGAAATGGACAAATATTGTGAAGGCAAAAACAGAAGTTTCAGGTATTGCAAGAATCTTGTGAAATCTATTGCTGAATGAGCAATAGTAAAGGGAATATGACTTAATGAGAGGTCTGGAGCAATAAGAATGCAGTTGTTCAGTTAACTGATGTTATTAAAGCCATATATATAAAAATAACTAGCCTAAAGCCATTGAAATTTGCCAGCCTGAATAAACTGAATTCCATAAATATCAACAGCGTAATGAATCCTGTTGAGTTGTGAGGGTCTGTTTATTGATGTCTGTGAATGTTGGATTTGACCCATGCAAAATACAACAAATCCTCAAAAGGTCTGAGTAGTTGCATATCCTAGGAGGTCTAAGCTTTGTTTCTGTTCTCTCCATTAAAAAAAAAAAATATCGCTACCTGTATTTACAGTTCTCTGTTGTAGAAAAAAGGTGTGTAATGGCACACAGAGGCAGAAATTATAACACCTATCATTTTGAAGTGTTCTGGGTTTCTGGCTGATCGCATCCTCTGCATGCAAAATCAAGAATCTAGTTCCTGTTAAATGGATAATGTAGTACAACACCTGTCTGAGTATAGACTAGGTCTATTCACCCTTGACAGAGTTTTCACGTGGGTAAGAGAATAGTGCTAATACCACATAGAACTAGAGTTGCTTTATTCTTTCACTATAAGATGAGGACTCAGGTATGACTTAAATCATGTTGAAAGTACTTCCCAGTTAGCATGGAATAGGAAAAGGATACTGTGAAAAATAATCTTTAGAAATAAAATACATTGTTAGATATTTTTTTTAGATTCTATTAAAAATGTTTTTGTTTTTTTTTTTAATTATATAAGGAAAAGGCCAAACAGTGTTGATTTCAGAAGCTGTCTTATTAAGTTACTATAATATAAGAATATGACCAAGTGTGTAAGAACACAGAACAGCTTAGTATTGTAGTGCACCACCTCAACCACAATATCTGCTCATAATCCTACATGGTAAAAGAAGTGGTATTTATGATGGGGCAAAAGCTTGCGTATAGACAGTTATCTTGGTATAATTCCAGCCTGAAGTTAGCCTTACAGCAGCTTATTTGTGTGACCATTTGCATCATCTATTTTCTCTGCACAATCCTGCCTCTCTTTTTCAAGGGATTATATTTTTGAAATCCAGAAAGCTTTGTTTCCCAGGAAGTCCTCCTTGTGAAAACCATACCACAGACCACACATTGTCCGGGAAAGTTGTCAGAGGCAGCGTCTGAACTGCTGTGTGACTGTCTGTCTTTATGCAGTGGGTAGCAAGTGTCTAAACAGAGCATCCACTTGGGAAATACATGATTTCTTGAATTCAAAGAGAATTCCAGTGTTGATGGTAAGCTAAAATGTTCTTAAACATTATTTAACAGTTCAGAAGTTTGACTGATAAAAGTAATAACAAGAAATATTAACATTTATAAATGTATACAATGTCCTTTAGAATATAGTCCCATTTTCTAGTTCATTTGTGTGTATCTCAGACAAGTGACTCTTAAGCTGTTTCCTAAAATATTAACTTAAGGTGTTTGAGTATCTTCCATGATGAAAATATTGTCCAAAGGGAGATCTTATATTTTTATCTCAGATGCAAAAACATCCATGAGGAGGTATTTCTTTCAGAAATAAGGTACTTTAGACATGAAAGTTCAGACCATCCTGTAAATGCAGATTGATTAGAGGTTGATTAGAGGTAAATGCATTATGCAAAAGAACATATGAGATACTCAACTCATGTAAATCAATTTTGCTTTATTGCCTTTAGTGCAGCATCACTAATTTTACTGGTAGGAGGCTTGCTCCATTGCCTTGCAGATTTTGGATAAGACCCGTAATGTATTTCCACAAAATAAAAATCTGCATATCAGCCCATGATGCACAAGCCTGCATGAGTATGTTCGATACTACTGAAAGAAAGTGTGTTCTCAAAAGCGCCAGCTCAGCACTATGAAATGCAAAAGCCAGGCTCAGTGTGAATAGTCAGAAACGCATATACATGCAAGGTGACAGGTCTGACACTGTCTTTTGAAATCTGATGCTTTCAGGGTGTGTAAAGTGGAAACGATTTTACTCCATTTATTAGCACCATGTGGGAGAAGGAATAAAAAAACCCAAATATAAAATGCTGATCCAAAACATGAGAAGGGGCTTGCAGCAGTTTTTGCCATGCGGCATACGTGTCTTTGAAGTGAGAGGCAGGCACGTCACACACCTTTCTTTGAACTGAGGTGTTGCAGAAGGTAGCAGTGACATGGCACAGCTTGGTGGCTTTCCACAGCTGAAGCTGCAGGTATGTGACATGCCTGTTCCTCCACCGAGGTGCCGCACAGTTCTGCACGTTCCCACTGTCTTTGTTTTTGGAGCACAGCCTCTGACAACAAACCATTGATGAGCAGAGCCAGCACTGAGATAATATATGTAATATGTGACATTAGGGTGTCCAAATTCGTGTCGCAGGCTTTCATATTATGAGATAGGATGCTTTACCTCGAGCAGAGGAATGCATTTTATTTATTTGTTCCAGGTGTTTCTGTGCCATCTGTCGTTATCATATATGTCAAGAGATACGTCCTTTGCAAAATACGGTTCCTGCTTGAGGGAAGGGACATAACTTCAAGTAACAAAAAAACCACGAAGCTTATTTTTTGTAAATTGCCTTGATCAAACAATTTTGAGTTGAGGACATGTTCATGTATATGTACCAATATCCTCAATCTTAATTGTTACTATTTATTAAAGCCCTTTTCATACATTTTCTACCTCTTATCATAGATTTTCTTTAGCTGCATCCACTTAATTGTAGAAGAAAAAAATTATAATAGTGGTTTTGTCCTCAACAAAGGGAGAATTCTCCTTTGCTTTTGGAAGTGGTAAAGGATTTCTAAGGAGAAAAATACTCTTTCTACGAGCAAAAGACTCTTAAGCTTTTAATTAATTTTGTGGTACTTATTGGGGTATTGTTTGAAACTGTTACCTTAGAGTAATTGCATTTATCTGATCTAATGTACAGTGGTTAATACAGAGATAATTATCAGGCTGGTATAATGTATGGTTTACATAAAAAAATTGCATTAATAATGATTAGAGCCAGCTATTTCAATGTTTCATATATTAACCTCTGTATTTTTTATCCGTTAAAATTTAGACCACATTAAATAGCTGTACATGTGTCTTAGGACAAAATGAAGACATAGTGTTCTTAAAATACAAATATATAAGAACTTATCCTAAGTAAACCATCCCTGCTGAGGTAAAAGTGTTACTTTCCTTTAAATTATTTATCTGTGAAGAATTTATACCTTCTTTGGTGCTTAGTTTGTATTGCAAATCCTAAGTACTGTCTTCTAATAATTTATCTGTCACCTTTCCAATTATTTCTGTTTACTTTAACTGAAGTCACAAAGGGCATTAATATGCTTTTGAAACTGGTAAAATATGCACATTGATGAAAAGCAGGTATTTTTTTTAAAGCACCTGTAAGTCTTTGAACTCTATTTGTGGGTTGGGGAGGGTAGAAATAAAAGATATGACATTCCTTTGTTTCTAGAGGGTGGAACGAGAGTGAAGTGCATTGCTTGTTTCCATTACAAAGTTTATATTTTAATCATTTATGTGTGGCTGTGCAGAGTGGACCCTGCGTGCTGGTGGAGACCTTCATCCTCCATTGGAAAGAGAAGTGCTTTGCCTGGCTGAGAACGGAAGCCTTGCCTTGTTCCTCCAACCAACAGGGCTCCATCCACATCAGGGAGAAGCATACTTTAAAGAAAACCTTGCAGCATGCTCACAGTATGCATCAGCTGTGCTTCACTGTGTGCCGATCAACACGTCTTACTGTACTTGTGGGATGTTTTTTAAGGGGTATCCAACCTGTTTCCCACGTAACCATGAGGTCCTTTTGCTGTATTTGTGTTGGTGCTGATGTGGTTGTGTGGTCAGCTGAACCAGGAACCATGCATCTGAAAATTAGTAATTTTCTATTTATTTTTATTCACTTGTTTTCTGGGTTCATTTTCATCTGGATCAGTTTCCTATTGATAGGTTTAGAATTTACAAATCAGCCGCGGCTGGGCAGTACAGAGGATGGGAACTCACTGCGGACAGGCTTAAAGTGGAAAGGAGATGGTCAAGGAATGACAGTATCATGAATGTCATGGTAAATAGAAACTTATCTATCATATTTTGTATAAAAATACCAGCTAGGAGTACGTGAATGAAATTAGCAGCTAACACTTAAAAAAAAAAAAACAAAACCAAAGATGGAATACATTTTCAGTACAGCATACAGTGAGATTTTTTTTTTTTCCAAAGCGCAATGTGGAAATGAAAATTTGTTAAAAAGCAATTACACAAATTCATGAAAGATAATTTCATTGAGGGCTGTTAAACACAATGACAATTCTGTCTCAGATATTCCCTATGCTGAAACTGACACGAGAGTTTGCGGAAGGAAATATTGTTATGTGCTTTCCTCTTTTTCTCAGGCACCTGCTTTTGGCCACTGTGCGAGACTGGATACTGGTCTGGATGGACCTCTTCCATCCAGCCCATTCTTATGTACTTAACAAATGTAGAGTTTTTGATGCTGTTTTGCCAATATATTCCAACCTTCAATCTAGAAAGGCCAGAAGGTTGTTTCGTCCCACTGACAGTTCAGTGCTTGCTTTCTATGCTGGGAATTGCTGATACGGACATCACTTCAGGCCACTCATGATGGTAATTTTATACTGTGAATTTCTTCCTTTGGGAATTAAGTTGAGACTATATCTCAGCATACTTTAAAGACTAAAAGATAGGTCATCTTAGAAAAAACAGTCAGATATAACATTGTATTCTGACATGTAAAAACCAAAAATAAAAAGGAAAGGGGGTAAAATGAGGAAAACACTTTGAGATACATATATATCTCAAAATTTTCTTTCTTTCAAAATATTTCCAAAGGTTCTTCTGTTATACATTGTCTCTTATAGCAGCATGTTCTATGGAATAATTATGTAAATGATCACTAAGGAAACAAGCATTAAGTATTTTAATATATCAAAAAAATTTAAGGCCAAGTTTGGCATTTGGGTGGGAACATCTTGGTTTCGGCTTTTTTTTTTTTTTTTTTTTAAGATCAATCTGAAATCAGCTAAAGTTTTGAGAACTACTATTTCCTAAATTAACAGTAATTCCTCCTCTTCTCCCCTGCTCCAGTTTATGAACCACGTGGTAAGCTGTTGTCTAAATTTATAGACTAAAAATCTTATTCTTCATATTAAAACCTATGTAATTATTGCAGCATTCATTTGGTGTGACTGTTCAGGAAGAAACAGTTGAAGTCAAAACTTGACTCAAATACTTTCATCTTTTATCTCTGTGGAAGAAATGCTGTCTAGAAATTCCTGAAATATAAAACTCTATTAGGGACTTCCTTTTCTCTTAGGTTCAAAATCAGATTTCATATACTTCTGGAAACAAAATGTTTTGTAATTTGTGCCAGTTCTATAACCTGGAAGTGATTTGATACTAAGGTTCAAAACCTGAACTGAGTTCTTACCTGGTGTCACTTTTATCCTTGTGACCGGTTTATACTAGAATACAGTACAGTATAGTTTATAAAAACTGCAGTAATTGAGTAGAAATGTAATATCTATATAAGCTGTAGAAGGTTTATAAATAATTAGTGCCACATTACTTTGCCCTGAAGGGTATATACAAAGAATTTTAAATGGATCAGCTCAGGACTCAGTGATCTTAAAAGTTTTTTCCAACCTAAATGATTCTATGATTCTATGTAGTTTATGTTACAATATTGCTGGAAGAATCTCGTTCATATATGTATCTTCTCAATGCCAGTGATGGCTTTGGAAGCCACATTAACAGAGTGAGTGTTTCCCTGTCTCCACATAGATATGTTCATAGTCTCAAAGGGTTTGTTCACCAGTCCAGGGTCTTGAGCAACATTCTCTGTTTATGGTTTAGTTTATACAAACATGTATATTATTTATTTTTAAAAACTATAGAAAGAAAAAAACCTGGATTTTTCCTTGGCACGTATGAGAATGGGTGGTTTATGAACAATATTGCCTATGAAGTGTTGCTGCAAGTACAGTTAGTAAAGTCAGGAAGTATTATTCTGATACTACATGGGTAGTTTGCTATACATGTGCGCTATCTACTACATTAAGTGCCTCAAGATTGAATGGACATTTGCTAAACTTAAGTGGAATGTTAACTACCATTTCACTGAGCTTATTCTCAACTGGGTAAAATAAGTATATATGAACATAGAATCACAGACTGGTTCGGGTTGGCAGGGCCCTCAAAGCCCCCCCAGTGCCCCCCCTGCCCCGGGCAGGGCCCCCTTCCCCCAGCCCAGGGGGCTCCCAGCCCCGTCCAACCTGGCCTTGAACCCTTCCAGGGAGGGGGCACCCACAGCTGCTCTGGGCACCCTGGGCCAGCGCCTCATCCCCCAAACAGGGAACAATTTCTGCCTCAGAGCTCACCTAAATCTGCCCTCTCCCAGTTTAAAACCATCACCCCTCATCCCATCCCCCCACCCCCTGACCCAGAGTCCCCCCCGCCCCCCTGTCCCCCCTTTAAGCCCTGGGAGGCCACTCTCAGGGTCCCCCCGGAGCCTTCTCTTCTCCAGGCTGAACCCCCCCAACTCTCTCAGCCCGGCCCCCCAGGGGAGCTGCTCCAGCCCCCCCAGCATCTCCGTGGCCTCCTCTGGCCCCGCTCGAGCAGCTCCGGGTCCTTCTGCTGTTGGGGGCCCCCGAGCTGGCCCCAGCACTGCAGGGGGGTCTCCCCAGAGCGGAGCAGAGGGGGACAATCCCCGCCCTGGCCCTGCTGCCCCCCCTGCTCTGGCTGCAGCCCAGGGCACGGGTGGGTTCTGGGCTGCCAGCGCACGGGGCTGCCTCACGGGCAGTTTTCCCCCCCCAGCCCCCCCAGCCCCTCTCCTCGGGGCTGCTCTCCAGCCGCTCCTCGAGGGCCCAGCCTGGGTCTGTGCTGGGGATTGCCCCGACCCACGGGCAGGACCTTGCCCTTGGCCTTGTTGACCCCCATGAGGTTTGCCCGGTCCCCCCTCTCCAGCCTGCCCAGGTCCCTCTGGGTGCCACCCCTGCCCTCAGCGTGCCCCCCACCACACAGCTCGGGGTCGGGGGTGAACTTGCTGAGGGTGCATCGATCCCACTGCCCCTGTCACCAACAAAGATGTTAAACAGTGTCAGGCCCAACCCCGACCCTCGAGGAACGCCACTTGTCACTGCCCTCCACTTGGACTTGGAGCCCTTGGTGTTTATGTACTTACTACATGTATGTTCCCATTGTCTTTTACCTCCCTCTCTTCTCTGCCTCCACTTCTCCTTCCCTCCCCACTATTTTCCACCCCAGAATTTCACCCAGAACAAAACTGAAGCATATACTTTTTTTTTTTTTTTTTATTTATTTATTTATTTATTTATTTCAATAAGCACACTCATTTCAGTGTGACTTGAGCAGGCTTTTGAAGCTGAGTATATGATAGAGGTCTTCCTTGAACTAAAACACTTCTCGATTTCATCACAGGACCATTGATAACTTCTGAGATTTAAGCATATGTTGCTATTTACTCTTAAGTAAATTGTTAAAATTGGGCTGGAATTGCATAATCCTGCTAAATTCTGAGATTTTCCTAATTCCCCCTGACTTCCTAGGATTGATATTCTACAACCATTACTCTACATGCTCCTGACTTCCTAAGTTAGGTGTTACTCTGCATACTCTTGACAATTGCTTAAATTCTGACACAGATCAAAAGACTGACAATTTTAGGATAACTTTCACTTAATGGGTGTGTACTGGTATCATAAAATGTAGTGGAAATCTAACATGGAAAAACTTGAAATGTGTAGTGCATACCAAATGCTTACATAAAAGTTAATTTATATTTGAAGTAAAATCATTCCAATATGCAGAATTTATTTTCTCTGGAAGTTCCTACTGGAACTACTAATATTATTTCAATTTTTTCTGCTCATGCAAAAGGTAAATGATTTCTATTAATGGTTACTTATGTTTAATTTATAATTTTCCCATTATGTGCAGGCTCAACACTTTTATCCTCGGTAGCTTCAATAGTGTGCATGCTTCTCATTGCACATTTCAGCACAGCCTATTTTTAAAAGTTTTTTTGGCTCATTTAGATTTTTTTAAGAGAGATTATACACGTGTACATGGGTAGTGCAGCATCAAGCAATGGAAATCTGCAATAGAAGTCCATGCATACATTATTAGTCAGATTGCAGGAAGATTTGAAGCAGAAAAGATGTTAGCTCAGCATAATGAATGTCTGCCAGCCATTTTTTATAATGACTAGCTGCAGTTCTTATTGTATGTCAAACCTTATGCTGTGCTATACTGTTAGCTTTCTTGTTTGGCACAATCAAATGATGTAATGTATCCCTAGAAGTCTAGCTGGATCAAAGACATGTACAACGGGGTGGGTTTTATTCTGCCAGTAGTATTGTTGCATATTTTGCTAAAATTATAGTGCAGGTGATAACAAATACATGATCACTTATCATTTATAATGCATTGTTCCTGCTATGCAGTAAGGACTTTACAAGAATGGACAGCTTTGCTTGCCACAAAAGGAATGTTTAGATATTAAGTAGATCAGTGGGTGTTCAAAAATCCCTTTATAATTGTAATATTGACCTATGCTCATTGATGCAAAGAATCATAGTTAAAAAGAAAGTGCTTTCCTTTTTGTGTATTAATGAAATATGTCTTCCTTTTTTAATTCTTTTATTTCCCCCCTGAACTTCTCATTAAAGAGCAAGGATTACAAGGTAAACCAGCAATCTAAAACAGTAGTTGAGATCCAGTACATTTAAATACAGTTTAAGAATTTACCAGTTTTTCCTGTTTCAGGGACTGTGTAAGGCGTGGGAAGCTCGCTTATGTTTACTCCTGATGTAAAATCTACAGCAGTGCGGAAGGACAATAGAACTGTATGGTATGTGTATTCACTTTGGTGATAAATGCTTCATTCCTTCTTCAGAGGATTATTAAAAGAGTTCTCTGGAGGAATAAAACGGTGGAAGTCACACATTTAATAGCTCAGGTACAAAGAGTCAGATTGTGCCAGTTGGCAAAAGTTAGCAGGAAGCTGTCACAATAAATGGCAGCAGCTGCTCATAGTTCTAAAGAGTATGTCCCAGTCAGAACTGAAAACTGATGGCATCTACATTAATACTACCTTAATGGTCCATCTGCTGCTCCATAGGGTCCCTAGCTGCTGTATGGAGTCATAGGCATTTGACAGGCAGTCTCTGTATGCCAGACACACATTGTGCCAAATGTTTTAGGCTGCTTCGTATCGTTCTGATCTGTCAAACTTTCCCTATCATTTATCAGGCAAAGAGTTATGAGGGAATTTTTTTTTTTTTTTTTTTTTTATTCCCACACATCATTGGCTTTTAACTTTTGGGGCATCCAGGAACTTGGAAGGAAAGTTATTTTGGTTACATTTTTTTTTTTTTATTATTATTGAAATAATGGAGAATAACCTCAGGTACTTGATAAACTGTATGTTGTGCTAACTAAACAGTGTGATAAACCCTGTAGAGAAATCACTAGCTATTTGCCATATCATTTAAATCTTTTTATTGCAGCAGGTAGAAAATTAAATATAAGTAACCATAAAAGAACTAAGTGTTTTGACAGGCTCACTATCACTCATTTACTAAAAAGCAGTTAATTTCTAAACACACTTTTGCATAAATATTTTAGAAACAGCACTCATACATATATCCATAGGTCCTTAGAAATTTTAATGGTAATGTTAAGGAAAGGTTTATTTAACGGGTGATGAAGTTATTCTGCAAACATGTAATGGCCACTGCTTCTCTATTAAGATATAAGAGAATACAGCCAATTTCTCCCCTGGAATGTTAAAACCATGTACTTTCTTAACATCATTTATGCTATAATGGAGGTACACTTTTAATTTATTTAACATACATAAAGTATCAACAGTGATAAAACTGTTTGTAAAAATTCTTCCACAGTCTAAACGTGAGAACAAGCAGAGCTGTACAATATCTGTTACATTAAACTATCCGCTGCCTTCGGTCATTCTATATCTTGCGAAAAAGCAAGTATCATTCTTTGACTGGATCTTGTTCCCAGAAGGCAGCCTATTTCCAGTAAAATTGGAAACTCTCACAATTTGCTTTTTGTGGTTGTATAGCTCCAATGAAAATGCATTGTCTATTTAAATTTGCCATTTGTGTGAAAATGTTGAAGTTAGCACAGAAAATCATCCAGGCTATCAGTAATGATCAAGGTATAAATGCTTAGAGAGAGAGATCAGGATGTCAGCAAAAATGTCATCACTACTTTTCGCAGTACATGTTTTGATTTTCTTAGCTGGATTCATTCAAATCAGGCAGGTGCTTGAAATTGCATGATACTGCTATTTTTTTTTTTTTTTTTTCCTTTCTTTGGATTGACTGAGCCATGAACTATGGAAAATCAGTGAAAGTCTCTGACTCAGTTTCTGAGGTCTTTAGGTCTTTCTCGTTTTTATTTTCCTTTCAGTTAGTCATGGGAAAACTGGTCAATGACCAGAAACACTGGACACTCATAATATTGTATATGTATCCTAAATATTTGCATTATTCCATACTTCTGAATATAATTGCATAATGATATTTTCTAAATGAAAAGCTGGCTTGTGCTGACCTGCTCTGCCACCACTGACTGTGTTTTCTTCCTATATCTTCATCTGAAGATACCATCTTATTCCATTTCTAGTCTTTACTGCTCCAATATAAGTTATAGGTTACGTAACATCTTATACAGTGGTTATAAATGAGTGCTTAATTGCTGGTAAGCCATTCTACAAAGGAAAGTGTGTGCTCTGGCATTCAGAGTTGCATTCTAGCTCTTCAGAAAGTGAAAAAGGGAAGATGCAAGCACAAATGCCTAGGTTGAAAACCAAAGGAAATAATTTCTATAAATAACCCACAGCTTTATTATGATGCATTTACATCTCTATGAAACTGCCATCAAAAGACATCACCTCTAATTTCCAAAAATTTACAAAGCTGTCTTCATTCAGCAGCAGGTGACTTACATATGGGTAATGAATTTTAAGTGTAGGATTTCTGGACTGTTTCTAATTCAGCAAAATGAGCATTTTTGTTGGTGAACAGAGTACTAGGGTATGGCTGAAGGTCTTGATACCTCTTTGGTTGTCAACTGGAAGTGCCTGGCTGGAACCAGAGGGCCAACAGGAGGTCCATGGGGTCACATCCCCAGCACCTTGGACATCAGGTGTGCACAGCCTGGTACCTGTGTTGTCTGGTGCTCAGGCACAGGACCTCGTGGGCAGAAATTCAGGACCCTGACACTACACAAATTGGGGAATATCAGTGTAATTTTTAATGGCAGAGTAGTGTATCCTCAAGAAAGAAGCTCTTCTATGCCCCTGTTGAACAAAACATTAGAAGTTTCCATGATTCTGAGCACAGCTAGGAATGTAAGTTGTTATTCAATAGGTTATGGTGGACCCTTTCTGGTAAACTGTGGCCTGCACCCACTCTGTAGGGTGCATAACGGAGGGTGCTCCCTGCCTCATGAGCTCCTTCCTCCAATAACTCTGAGTTTTTCTGCTATTAGGTCAGAACTTCATAAAATCTCAGGCTCAACCTCTATTTAATACTCTCTATCTAAAAAAAATACTTCAAGATGAACCAGGGAGTCTGTGCTTACACTTACATATAGACATACATTTAAGCACCTTTTTCTGATGAAATTCCCGATTTCCTATTATTGACCCCACTTTTGAGACTGGTTTTGTGTTCATGTGTGGGTACCCTGCACATCAGTGGACATAAGAGGGTTTAGGAGGGACCCCCGTTACCTCTGACAGCTGTAACCCAACAAGATATTTTAGCAACAGCTGCTATAAAAAACCCTGCAGCTCTGGCAAAAAAAAAAAAAAAATAGCAGAGAAGTATGGTGAAAGCTGTCCTGGAGAAGGTCCGGGGAGATGAAATAAGGAGCAAACCGACAAGAGGGACTAAAGCAAGAAAAGGAAAACAACAAGGTGGAAAGTGGTTACAGAGATGCAAAGCACTGATGATGGCCACTGAAAGAGAAGATGAGACTGGATTTACAGTCCTTTGTCTCTGGGACACATGTTCAAGTTTTGCTATATAAGACTAAACTCCACCCTAGTCCAACACCAAGAAAACCAAACCTGCTCAGTTTTGTCACCCATGACCCTTTTCTGCATGAGGATTTCGGTAAATGTCCTCCAAGAACAGGTTGCAAGGCATATCTAGGATACTGTCACAGAATGGTAAATTCTGGGTGGTGTGTGATGTGGCCATGGGGTAACGGGGCTCATTCACACGCAGAGAAGCTAGAAGCCCTAGGAAGTTGTGTGTATTTGCTATGGCAGGTGTCATGCTAAACAGCTGTCCCATGTCAGACATCTGAGCAAACATCTTCAAAGATATCCTGTGTGCTGCGGGAATTTAGGATTGTGGTTTTAAGCTTAAAAAAAATATATATATATATCCTGCTATTCACCTGAGTATGTTATTCATTGTGGGGGAAGGGCTATTTGTCTTCACAGCTGTAGATTTTCACCTAATTTTCTATTGCTGTCTTGTTCCACTGATGGGTGTCTGCTTACTGCCTTGTTTTCTTCCTTTTTTTTTTTTTTCTTTTTTCCCCCATTGTGCCAAACTTGGAACTTTTTCCTAAATGTGCAGCTATCAAAAAAGTGTGCAAAGACTTGCTTGTGTGTGCAGCACAAATCACAACAGATGGGTGCTCTACACTTGACATGAGGAAGTCCATGCACCAGGGCAGCGTCTGTTATGAAATAAGGAAACAAGGAAACAATGAATTCTTTATACAATCAGCTGTGCTTTGTGCTTTACACTTCTTTTTTTTTCTTTTTTTTTTTTTTTTTTTTTAATTATTTTTCTGAACTCAGCCTATATTTAATGCAATCGCTTGAGGAGGGTTGGAAAGCATTTATCCTCATTTGTCTGGACTAAATCTTAAGTGATAGGATCAGATGTCCTGCATGCTGACAGGACAGGTAAGGTCCCTCCCTAAAACTATAGATAACAGCATTTTTTCCAGGATCTTAAGCAGCAGAGCTGCTATAGATGGGAATTGTGTATTCAAGATGCGTACAGAAACTTGCTTTATATTTTGATATTGAGGAGACAGAATATGCTTTGTTTCAAAAAGGAAAACTGTCAGCATTTTCTTCTGTCTATAGTTGTTGCTTTACTGAAATAACCTTTCAGCTTAAAAAAACTCGAAAGTCCTCACATTTCTGTAAGTTTTATTATAGTGATTTGAAGAATGAGACATTTAACCTGTAAGCTCATTGATAATGACACTTGTAACCTAAACATCATGTTAAGTGCAATCAATTTTAAGGGACTGTGTCCAAGTGAAGGCCTTAAACAGTCTTTGATTTATGAACGTATAACCCCTATTGACATTGGTGGGTGTGACATTCACAGCAAAGACTTTGTGCAGAATATCCGTCTATTGAACTATCCCATCAGTATTGGCTTTGCATTCAGAGGGGGAAGACCTCAATAGGTAAGGATTTAGTGGTCTTTTTGGTATGAATTATTGAACTGAAGAATAAAAAGTTCCCAAAAGAGATGCGGAAAGAAGAAAATCAGAAAATTATAACTATCCAAGATATCAAATCTTTAGAGGTAGATCAATAAAAGGAATAAGAACATGCACACTAGAAAAAAAAGCTATTAAACGGCACATGGGAAAAAAAATCTTTAATGGTGAAATTTTGACTTAGACTGATATGCCTTTAATTTACATAATTCTGCATGCACAGTGTGCAAGATAGTGAGTGAGATCTTATGTCTTCATTATATCTGAACTGCATCAGCTAACAAATTGTCAAAATGAATTTTGAATTACTCCACACTTTCAGAGATGATCACAAAGTAATATCTTTACAATTTTTCTGTTAGCTGAAGACTTGGGGAAAAAAAAAAAAAAAAAGAAACAAAACAAAACACGAGTTTGCAAGGAAAAAACAAGTCAATCTTAGTGCAAGAATTTATATATGTGTTCTCTCTCCCTATGTATTCAGCCCTCCTTTTCTCCATTGCTTAACTGGTGTTAACTGTGTAAGAAGTAATGGCAGAGCAATTTGAGCTATGGCTTTGTTTAGCAGCTCTAGCCCTATGACTGCTTTTTCTCTTGGACTTCAACTGCTCAATGAAAACAAACAAACAAACTCAAAGATATTATTTTGTGGGTTTTCCTTCTGTAAATCAGTACTAGACTTTGGGATTGTTTTCTTTCACTACTGTACATATACCCAGAGTCTAAAAATGTTTCTATTCCCTTGCATATATACATCTAGTGTCATCTTTCTTATTCGTGCACAACATGCAAAATCTGATAGACTTCTGATTCATATTTAGGACCTGACAACTAGCTAATGATCTTGGCTGTTAAAATGATAAGTCCAAATGATAAATATAGAAATAAGAATGTCCCTTTCTGTGTATCTTCAGGTCTGGTCATGTCATTCATCAGGGACTGGATAAATGTACTTATGCTGACTTGCAAAGCCTGGTCTTTGAAGCAACCTCATCCAGTTTATTTGAAGGTTTGAATTCTTGCTGTTGTAATCTGAAGGTTGATCCTAAATATTCGACTGTGATGTCTGGGAAGTTTGCTTTCAGCCTGAATTTATTTATGGCCAGTTAATCTCATTTGTTCTTCTTCCTGCATTCTTGTACAGGATAAATAGTTTTTCCTTATGTTTTCTCTCCCTCTACTCTTCTGATATGTACAAACCTTTTTCCACCCTCTCCCCTCACTCAACAGTTTTTGTTTGTTTTTAATTAAGCATAACAAACTACATAATTGCAGCCTCTTGTAAAATAGGTTCTCTCTTTCTGATCATCCTAGTCGTTGTTCTCTGCAAATGTTCCACTCTGGATTAATGTCTCTTAAAATGCATGACCAGAACAACACACAAGCCACCAGCATTTTCAGCAGTGACATCAGTATTCCCTAGGGTCTAACAGGAATGCATTTTAGGATTACGTTTGGCTTTTTTCATGACTGCATTACATTGGTGCCTTAGTCAGCCTGTGACCAACTAGTGCAAAGGAGGAACAGAAGGAGATCTGGTTGTTTCCAGCTGATGAGTTGGTGTATGCTTGGTTTATGCAGTTACTTAGCCAGCTGCTTGGGATATGTCATTTGCAGGAAAATTCTAGAGGCAGTAAAGTATATGCACAGAAGACTGAAATTTGGGCTCAAGTGCAAAATGTGAATGTGAGCACCTAAAGCATCCAACAGCCAGGCCTGTTGCATGACTGTAACATAGAGAGGGAACATCTGTAAAGTGTGGAAATGAATGTATGTCTGGATTTCAAACACTCAGTGAATTTTAAAGTATTTAGCTTAGATTTGGGAATGTTTCTCCTGCTTTTTCAAAAAAAAAAAAAAAAAAAAAAGTTTGTGAAAATGAGTTGTATCCACAATCTGAATAATACTAATGTAAGGGCTATGAGATGTTTTGAATTTGTGTATGTGCCATGATGTCTATTTTTGACCCAGGTTTGTGAAGCATCTGTGTGATGCCCACTGAATGATGCTTAACTTCACAGATGAACTTCAGCTAGCCAGCTGGGAGTATGCTTAGTGAAGAAAAACCCGTTGTGTCCATCTCTTTCTTGCCCTTCCAAGTACATGGAGTACTAGCAGAGAGTGTTAGTAATTATCTACCAATCTATGGCTTTATAGAGGTTAAGCCCAACTTTGGTAAACCATGTGGTTTTAATTTATCAGTGTTATGTCTGTGACAGGTAAATTAATTTAATCAATTAGAAATCAATCTCCTAATTTCCTTTATTACAATTCTGCTATGTTTTGAGACATAAATGAAGTCAGTACTTATGGCTAAATCTATCCCAGTAAATTGAATCTTCTGGAACAGAGAGCATCCAACAATTCTGCTGGGAAACTGCTCAAACTATGTGGCCTCGTGCACAGTCTGTTTTCGTTCTCTCTACCCGCATGGTTTGGGGGGGATGTAGCTGGCGAAGCCAAAGCAGTTCTGACCATTTAACAGTATAGGTGGTCAAGTGGCAGTGCTCAAGAGTGGACAGCTAGGTATGGGAAGAGGATGAGAACAGTGGCAAGAGAAAGCTGGTCCAGACAGCTCAGATTGCAGAAATTGAGCAGGAGTAGTTTTTCATTAGAAAACACAGATTTAAAAAAAAAAAAAAAAAAAAAAAAAAAAAAAAAGTACTTGACTGCATTTAATGTCTTGGACTTTTAGAGAGAAATTTCTCACATTCTGCGTACAGATGCATGGCAAATGAATGAGTGCAGGGAATAGTCCAATACTTATCTCTAAAAATTGATGGAGTTCCTCTGAAACTGGGCAGGGCAGGGATATGATGTGAAGTTTTTTTTCTGGGAAGACAGTACCCAACAGGTTGCTGGATATTCTGGACACACTGATGCTCTGACTCTTTCAACCCACTGCAAACTAATAGCGATCTATTTTTATTATTATTTTTTTTTTAATAAGAGGAAAATCTTTCAAAACCTTTTCTGCCCATCTCTAATTTAATTTTAAGGGTCTCATTTTTAACAGAAAATATGAACATCTCTTTCACACTCTCGAGGAGTGAACCTTCATTCTTCACCCTCAGTCCTGCCAGAAAGGGAGAACATGCTGCCAATATCTTCTAGCAACACTTAAGAAAATATGAGAAGAAATTGGCCTTGTTTTTTGCTTAGAAAAATGTACATAACTTTTTCATGAAACGAGGCCTATTTTAGAATGGACAGACCTATAAAAATACTTCATGTTTTTATGTATAAATTATACATATATATCAGATGTTGCTATTATGCCCGGCTATTCCAGGTCTGCTTTGTTAAACTGGATAATATCTGCACAAAGAGGGTGTACCTATTGGGACCCTACACCAAAGATCTTACTCAATGTGTTTTTCTCTCTACATATTTAACATGCTATTTTTTACTGATATTATGAAGATTACATTAGTTTCCAAACAGTATATATTTTTTAAAGATTACTCATTGCCTAGTGGTTAACATTTTCACACTGTATAACATTACAGGCATTTTCTCTGAAAGTGTCAGCATTTTGTCAGCCAAAGCGAGCTTTAATAAAAGTCAGGCTCTGACAATTTTCTGGAATAACCCGGAGCTCAGCTCTAAGTGTCTATGTGAACAGGATGTGAAGGTTGGATCTCCTGATGAAAATTAGCGTGAGTCACTGCTGCACTCGGCTGACACCTACGTTTCAGTTTCCTCTGCGCTGGTGCACGCTATCAGGTCTAGGCACTTAGAAGGAAGCTGTCACTCACTTTAGCTAATCAATCAAAGTTTGTCACATTCTTGTATGTTTTCACTAAAAACCCAAACTGGGACACCAGATGTGGTGAATACATGGACAGTCTATGTTTTTGTATGAAAACATCTGATGTGACAAAAGAGCAATGAATAGCAAGTTTGGCTTGGAGCACATGCTTTTTTTGTCACATGCACACTCATGAAATGTTTTCATTACCTATATCTCTCTGAGACTGCCGTCACTAATTTAATTTGAGAAAACATTCCCCAGCTATTTTATTGCAAATTGTGTCTAGCAAATTGGTTTTGCTAGTCTTTCATAGTAGTTAGAAGAAGAAAGCTTGGTTGAGGAATAAATGAAGCATTTGTTAATATAAATCTCTTCTCTAGATCCTCAATTGGCAACACGAATTTTTAGATAGAGCTGATAAATAAAACTAAGACACTTCTCCAAAAGATCATAAGATATTTTGACTCTGTGTTGCCTCTCCTCTCCACATCTTCTTTTAATTCTTCTTGTGTGTCAGGCAGCAAAAGCTGCCTCCATAGCACCCTGTGGACTTCTTGCTGAGCATTTACAGATGAAACTCCCAAATACATTGCCAAAAACTCTCACTGCAGTCATTTATGATAACACAACATGTGCGACCTGTGCAGAAAGCCCATGAGATGGTTACCAGGAAGGGTAGGTGTTTAAAATGACCCCTTCTTTAAGAGGGGACAAGAAAAATCCAACGTGTTGGTACTTTTATTTAGGATCAACTTTTATGTCAGCTGTCCACCTACAAGTGTATCGTTAGTGTGAGTTTTCAACAGTACTTTACAGTCATAATGGCTTGAAAATAACAAGTGATTTAGCTTCTTAAAAGGAAACCTTAACAGACAGTTCTACTTTTCATTTGAAAGAGAGATTGAAGAGCAGTGACAGGTAGACACTGAAGGGGAGAAAAATTGCTATATTGATCTATTAGGGAAAGCTTACAGTGGCAAAGATGACACTCATGTTGATTTTTACTGGGATCTCATTGCCTAGATCCACAAGGACAAGTCATACTGTACAAAGCTGTTGACACCTCCTGGGAGAGGGTTTATCCATGCTTAGCACATGATACTAAGAACTTCCCTTCTTTAAACTTTAAATTAGAATTAACCATAGACCCTACTGAAAAGATTGGATGTATTAGTTTTTGTATTGCTCTCTCAAAATTAGATGTGTTTTCTGCAAAACCTTTGGCTATGTTGTGCTCCAAAACACCTGTCTATTGACAGTAAGTACAGAGGTGGCTCAGTGAATGAGTGGAGAACAAAATGCATCATGACTCCAAGACAAAAAAAGGTTCAAACATCCCTTATCAAGAAAGTGACAGATTTAGCCTTGGCTCATAAAGAGACAAATATTTTCCTTTTTCTAGCAATGGTATCTTTCTCAATTCCATGAAAATTCAGTATCAGGCTGATACACTTTTCCTATTTGCTGTAAATGCGGTTCTGTATTTGTAGATGTTTGCAATAAGTCTTTGCAATAAGTTCAACTACTGAACTCCAGTAGTTGATGCAGGGTGATGGGCAGGTCCACAGATGCCTTCAAGCAACCTGTTTTTTCCTGGATAAAGGGAAGTCTGAGCGTGCTGAAATACCAAGCGAAGTCCCAGACCTTATGCTGTTTTAGGAAAAGCATGGAAGTGTCCTGGCACAGCTGTACATTCTGACTGCTATAACACTTTAATTTAGAAAGCAGTAGGATCTGGAGACATGCTTAGTCCACTTGGCATGGGATGGAGAAACGTTGATAAAGAGCAGGACAGAATTTCTGAAACATTCGGGTACGTTCTTGCTTCTCCTGCCAACGCTGGCCATAGGAAAATTTCTCAGTCTTTCTTTGCTTCTGTTACTTCTCTGTAGAGATGATAATTGCCACTGCTTTTAATGAAGCTATGAAGCTAAATTGATCCAACAGAAGAAATATTTACTAACAGTAAGGTCATGTGAGTAAACAGCCACACTCTGCTGTTTTTCCCATCCCACTACCCCCCAACCCCACAGTTATTCTGGTCCATATTTGCAAATTGATCCCTAAACTAGAGCACACTGAACTTTTTGTCCAGCTGCAAGCTGCCTGCATCCAACAGCCTGATCTGAATGCACAAGTACCTGATTATGTGAATAAACAGCAAATACATGCAGTTTTGGAGGCTAGTTCTGAAAACTTGACCTGTAAATGCAATAGGTCAATCCAATACATCCACAATTCTCTTACCTTTTGTGTTTATTCCTGCACAGAGTCTCTTTCACAGGCTATATAGTGGTGTTTTGTGGTGGGCTTTTTTTCATTTATTTTAATTACTGAGTCTTTATCTTTTTATACAAACAAGATAGTACTAATATTGTCATTTATATTGAATAGAAATGAAAAAAGAAGTTCTAATTGTTCTCTTCATTCAAACCCAAATAAAATAAACATGGGGAATGATGAGTTATAGTCAGATCTCCTGGTAGAAAAACTGAGCTGGAATTTTTATGAGAATGGATCTTTCCTTGACAGATTTCCAGAGCTTCATGTTTTTTTCATCCAGGCTGAAAATAATTTATCTTCTTATTCTAGCATTGTTGCTTCTGGTTCTGGCCTAAGCAATAAGGAAAAAAGGTGCATAATAACAGCTGGTATGCACAGCAATAATTTGAAGATTTATTTAATTCCAACTTCTGATTGTGATGCAAGCAAAAATCTTTCTTTTATTGCAGTTCATGCAGACAATACGCTTTGTTTTGGTTTTTTTTTTTTTTTTTTTTTTTTTTAATGTGTGTCTCATCTGTTGTTTTTTCCATTTGGAGTTCAGATTTTTTTAAAATAAATGACATATTTTGAGTCAGATACATTCATATATATTCATAAGACCCTTATAAAAAGTTTTGACATTTAAGGTCCTACCCTTGCAAGTTGGCTTTTATGATGCTGAAATCGTGGTCAGCCTGGACCCACTTAGCAGATGGAGAATTGTTAAGTGTCCACAATGTCCCATTAGCAACATATTCAGTTGCACCTTTTGTTTGTTATTTTTCACTTGGTTTGAAGCTTTCTCAGTCAGAAACACAACCAATGAGAGACATCTTGTCCCATGAGAGTTGGCAAAGACCGTCCAGGTTATGGGGAGAAAAGAGTAAAACCAAACAGGTAACTATTCCTTTCATTGCGGCACTTGGCTCCTTTTTTCTCTGCTGGCCTTGGTAGGAAATGAAACATTTAGAGCCAGACTCCAAAACAGATGGATACATTAAACACCTGATGATGAATCTTACTTGACAAATTCTACATCAGTATTAAAGAAAACTTGGGTTTTCAATGTCATGCTTGAATGGCTGAGTCCTGTATTTTTCACTTGATGATAGCCAAAAAAAGTTCACCTTATTGTAGACTCATAAGACACTTTTTATTCCTTCTGCTTAATTGAAAACCTATCAAGAACGGCACCATGTGCTTATCAGGAGCTGGGAAATTGATTATTTAATTGATCAAGCCTATTCTGATACTTGAATCCTAGTATGGTTTTGTATTGAAGCAAACACCATTGAAGCATTGTGTATTGAAGCAAAGTTTGTTTTCCTATTTGTTTTCATGTTCTAGTGAAGCTACGATTGACTGAGAAAGAAGGAAATACAGATTTTTGGTTTTGAATTAATGAATCATTTAGTTGCCAATAAAGTTAATCCTAGTGTACCTAAACCCTAGCCATTAATATATTCAAATTCAAATAATCTTAATTCAAAATAAAAATAAAAGGCTTTTTAAAGTGTCTATCAGAACATATCCATCACATTTTTTGATTTGACTGCCATCTGTAATTTCTTCTCAGTCTCAATGTTGCCCCATATTCTAAGGTGATTAAAACATTCTATTTTATGAAATTTCACACGTGGGATGTTATAGTCAACCAACAAACAGTTTTTCTTCTGAAAATAAAGACACAGTTTGGTGTGACAAAGTAAATTCTGAAGTATTACATAAAATTGAAAAATCTTTTTCTATACATCTCACTTATTCTGGTGTCAATTCTAAATGACCATGTGCACCCTTGAAATGGTACACCCTCAAGTACCCTTAAAAGTAGTAGGATTCATAAAAATCATCTATATTCCTATTTTTGAGTAGCAGGCTTTATGTTAAATTAAACACATGGAAGATCCTTGACAATTTATTTAGTATTACATACAGTGAATGGATTTGAGTACTTGAAGCAGGTGTGATTGATCAGTTAGGTTAAATTAAAAATCAGAGGCTGGCCATCTGTATGAGACACTTATAAACACGGATAGCTTATTTATTCATTTTTTAATTTAACTTTTAAGTATCTTTCATGCAATATTTTTCCCCCTTGTGCAGCTGATCTGTCATGAGGCCAGAGCAATGTCTGGTTCTGATTTTTGAAAGGAAAATTGTCAGTTGTATTGGATCCATATCTACTATAGAGCACTCTGGTGCATTATTAAAGCTGTACTGGTTGATGTGGCTTAAGGCTCAAAGCTAATTCCTTATGGCTTTCACTCTTCAATTAGAAAGTATTACAGTCCTGCAGAGCCAAACTCTTCTCTTATGATGGTACACAAGCTTTGTTTGAAACTGTAGTGTAAAATATTTCCCACTCTTATGTTTGGGCTGTGAATGGTTATGAGAGAGCCTGAGAGTCTTTTGTCATGCATCAGTATCTTTTGCTCTGGCATGGATGAGAACAAGAACAGGTTCTAAAACACAGGTTTTATTTTTAACAGCCAGGTAACTTCATATATTTAACTGGAGCTGTGTGAAATTAATGTAAGGTCTCACAGCTTTTGTCAGCTTAACTTGAGCTTGAGTCCTTTCCTATTACAAGCTGTAGTGTACAAGCTGAGCTGCAATTGAGGCATGGGAGAAAAGAAAAGATATCATTATTAGGTGAAAAATGGAACCATTCAAAATGTTCTCACACTAGTGAATGAGATCCCCCTGTCTCAGAAGCAAAAGAAAGTGGTAGAGGGACAGGAGGGAAGAAATTTATTCATGAGCTAATTTCACCACTGAGAATGGTGGAAATTATTCACCCCTGTGAGGAGCAGGAAGCTGAAGCAGAAATTATGCAGGTGTCCTTGGAAGTAAAATGTGTCTTTGATTTGGATAAGTGGTTTGGCAAATTTTCCAGTAAAACTTATCACATATTGTCATTTCAGAAATCACTAGTTGTGCTAGAAACAGTTTTAGATACACTTTGCTTTTTACCCAGACTGACTCTGCCCATGTCGGGTATTTTGCCCCAAAAGAAACTAGACAAAATCTCTCAGTTTTTACCAGTATCATAGAGTAATATGACCATGAAGTAGAGTCAGTGGAACTCAAAAGTGGGCACATTTTAATATGGAGAAGTTGATATGATCATAGTTTAACAATACTTTTTTTTTTTTTTTTTTTTTCAAATGTATAGTTTTGATCTATTCCTTCATAGTGTTTATTTTAATGCTAGAATAATATATGTGGACAAACCATTTTCAGATTTCCAGATGAGGGGAACTGGTGGTATAGGTAGAATAATGCAAAATCATCTTTATCTTTGATAAAGTTTGCTTTTGAGTAACTGCTTCTACAATTAATTTTCAGTCCATGGAAAAAGCTTACTGAAAAACTAAAAATTTAGGATCTCTGGCTGTGGAAAAGCAGCATAGAGTACAGTTAGATGGAGAAATGAGTGGAAGTAATTTATTTTTCACATAATTATGCAGCAATTTATTTCAGCTGGTAGTTTCTTTCCTTTAAATGGCTGTATATAATTCTTTAGTAATTTATGACTTTATATCGATAGCAATCAACATTTTCAATACAAACATGTTTAGCTGCTTCTCCCCTTGTAGAAAAAAAGGCATTACATTTTATTTCTGAATAATAGTTCTTTTGTCCTTAACAAAAAGAAGAACTACATTTTCAGCACAAAGCAAAGACCTTATTTTTAAGCTCAAAAAGAAACATTCAATATTCCTGGAGAAACTGTCACACAATTTTATTTCCTCCTTGTCTCACCTCCCACCTCCACCCTTTTTTGTTAGAATGTCGGGTCACTATGGTGCAAGATCTCTTTTTTTTTCCCTTTGCTGGGATAGCTAAAGCTACAGGACTTCTATGTTCAAGGTGAGATACAGTTTTACAAACTGTTCTCCAAATATAGCTGGAGAAATAAAATTTATTTATTCAAGTATTATTTTTTGCATTGTTTCTTAATCCAAAAGAATTTTTTACAAAAGTGGCATGCAATATTTTTCTAAGTCCCATTTTATGTTTCAAAATCTAGTTGGTGTTTGGGGTTTTTTAACTGAAAACTTGTGTCTGAATGTATATCTAACTTGGATAATGTTTAATTTTAATAAATTAAATTTAAATGAATAATTTTAATAACCTCTTTAATAAGGTTTAGTTTTCCTAAACTGATGTTAGTAAAAGAAATATCACCTCTAGAGGGCAGTGTTAAATTATTTGAGATTATTGTTTTGTATTTTATCATGCAAACTAGTGGATGTTTGATTAACTGACCATTGTCTGGAATATTTTAATGGTGATTTTAAAGTAATGCTCATATATTTAGGCACTAATTATCCTTAAAAATGCACCTTACTTAAAATCTTTAAAAGAAAATGTGCATGTTATTGTGAACTTCGTGTCTGAACACAAAACTGGGATGACTTCAAGCCACAGTTTCAAATAGCAGTGAGAAGACCTGAATGACCAAGATGGTGTAGTCGATATATGGAGTTACTTGCATTGACTGTCCAGAGAAAACAAAGGGAAAAAAATGTTTTCAGTAGAAATAACTTAACTGTACCCAGGGCTTTTCTAAAAGGCCACTTTATGAAGCCTGTATGATTCCAGAAATAGAAAGGCAATACTTTGTGAAAATTTCTCATCTTTCTTTTTGATATTTTGTAAGATGCAGCTGAATCTTCTTCTTTATACATGGTTGTTCTGCTGTCATTTGTAATGATACTGAAATCCTGAGTTCACAGTGACATTCCTCTGTTTCTGTTGTTTCTGTTTCTGTTTCTGTTTCGTTGCATTATCCTTCATTCTTTCACCTATTTACTTCATACCAGTGTGTATCAGCTTTACTGCTTAATTCATACATTCATTTGATGTTTGCAAATGAACAAGCCAGCACATGTCATATACTGAAATCTTTACCAGTCAAGATCTGCAAATATCATAGGCAATTATGACATCCCTTGCTCTTTTTCTCTATTTTCCAAAAACTCATTAGAAAAACAATGCACACATTAGGGTAAAATGGATACTGAAACAATGATATGAGCTATATGTTCATCTTTGTGGGCTTTAGCTAACAGAAGTTGTTAGTAGAATTTTTTGAGTATAGGAGAGTTAACAGTATGCAATGTCAGCATTATGTTGCCAGACACATTGCTCTCAAGAATAGTTCCTGCTTAACACTTTTGCTTAGTTGCCTGTTCAAACTAGAAAATGTGTTGAACCTTTCTTTCTGCAGTAGTGTATACATTACACATCCAAAAAGAAAATACAGCTTCATTTCACTAATGATCTTGAGTGATTCAAATTAGACATACACCATGAATGACAGAACAATTATAAAATCAGTCTCAGCCCCATGTGTACATCTTACAGGCATGCAGAGAAATGAATGAATTCTATACCCTGTGCAATTGTACCTGATTGAACAAACTAGGATGGAAATGGTCAGAATGTTGTGATACATAAACAGAAAATAGTACATTTTTGCCTTCAGTGCTGTTAGTCTTCTCCCTGCAGTCTGAGCTGCTTTAAGAACAATATATTGAATTTCTGCAGTGCATCAATGGGAGCCCAGAGAACTCTTTGTGGTACCTTCCCTTTGCCAGATAGAGAGAGCAGTAGGTCACATTTTTATTTTGGAACAGAAATGGATAAGACAGTGCATCTACATACATAAGAAATGCACCTACTCTGTTAACTTGAGGAGGGCTACATTTCTTGAATTTTATATGACCCAGTTATATGTCCAAGAACATGCTGTCCCAGGCCTGCAGTTCACTTCAAGACTAATGTTACCCAACCTGAGTCCTGTAAGAAATGTGAACCCTAATTTTCATAGTTTAATGTGAACACATTACTAACAAATTTCATTGCTTTTTTTGAGCTGGATATATATTCTGCTTTTTCCTAGAAATTGCATCATGAAGCTTATAGAAAGTTTTGACAAACCTAGATATGCCCAGGCAAGTTGTGAATAACAACAGAGTTGGCCAAAGGATTTTCCTGGAGATAGAAATTAACTTTTAATAGAAAAGATACTGATTGTTCAAATGATCGTTTGAAAAGTCTTTTAAGAAATTGAGAATAGCTGTTACAGCATCTTCTCAAACGTTCTTCAATATCACTGGTGAAAATAAACAAGCCTTTTCTTTTAGACATATATTTTAACCTAAGTTTAGTAGACCACACTCTGTATTCACATAAATTTTTTTGTGGTGGTTACAGTAAGCCTTGTGCATGTGTGTATGCATGTGTGCATATGTGCAAGCTTTTTTTCTGCTCCAGATAAAATGGTCAATCTTGTGAGAGTATTAAAACTCTTCCTTCAGTAATTCATGACTTCTTATGACAGAGATTTGAGCAAGACTAATAAGGGGGTGGATTAGGGAAACATGGTTTCATTAAACCACTACAAACATACGAACTGATGTTGAAGTGTGTGAAAATTCATCATGGGATGCGATGCAATTCTAGTTTCTAATCACAAGCTTTTGTTAGCTTGTTAAGGTACAGCAAGAATGCTGGGATTCCTGAGGCGGTCGTTTTGTTGAGTTAGCTTGTTTTATGGTGACATTCATATTAAATTTGTGTCTCAAATGAACTCATAAAATGAGAGGGAAAATCACTTTTCTAAATTTATTTTGTGCTAGGGCATTGCTGATAGTTTAGTTATTCTATCTCACTAGAAATCAAATGAGTGCTCAATGTGTTTTGAAGGAACATTCACACAGCTAGAACTAGATGCATTTTATATGCCTTTCAGGGTGGCTCCAGAATTTGAATCTGATTTGGATAACCCCCAATCATTTAGAAACAAAGCAAAGGTGTGGACAGAAGTGTTTGTAAGGAACTCTGACAGCTCAAACTATTATTGCGTTTATTTCCTTCTGTCCCCAAGCATAAAGACATATATATCCGCACGCACACATATATAAATATAAATACATATAAACCTATATATATATAAAATAATGGCAAAGAAAATTCATTCTGAATTATTATGGTTGTAATCTAAATTTTGTGGAATCTCTTTTTTGTTTTTTATTCTTGGGCATCATTTCCTTTTCATTGTCTATCACTGTATAAAGACATTTTAATATGAGAAATAATAAACTGATACTGCTATAAAGATTGTCAGTCGCACCATGACTTCACACAGCTGAAAACCAACGTAGGATCATTATTGGTAAAAGTTGCAGTCTTAAAAGAATTTGTTATTGGATACCTTGATAGCTGCCAAGATCTTCCATTTTTATTACTTTTTCCTAAGACTGTAAATGTTTCATTTATTTGAAATTCCATCCTACAACAAAATATGGGGATTGTGTATGTGCTATTCTGTGCAAACTGTGAAATCAATATACAGTCTTAAATATTGGAGGGACATCATTGTGAACTAGTTATTGATGTGCTAAAGTCATTTACACCTGACAGAGAAGATAGATTATGACACTATTAATTTAACTGGCAGCGGGTATAGGAAGATAACCTGCCATGTAAGCCCACAGACAGTTATCTGTAAAGTTTTTATGCATATTTTGTTCAGCAAGCTATACAGTTCTGACAGCTACGAATCACTATTAATCTGTCAATTTCAAAGGTTGTCATCAGAAAGTTCAGCTGAAGGAGAATGTCTGTTTGACTCATCTTAAACGTAAGATGATTACTGTTTGTCACATTTACAAATTATCCTATTCTTAGAAAAATAAAGCTAAGCTGTTTAGCATGGTTATTGTGTAATTTGGAAGGCAGGATGCAGTAATGCATCTAAAATAGAAATATACAGTTGTGTACTGAGACTTGTTTGCTAATGGATGGCATGCAGCAATAGCAATAAAAGCAAATATGTTTTTCTTTGCAGTAACTTCATATACATAAAAATATATAAAGAAAGGAAAAATATCAAAACTGCTGAATGTTCACTTTTTCTCTGTGGCGTACAGTACAGATATAAACTCTGCAACAGATGACACAATTCCAAAAGATGACTGTGATTCTCCAGATATAAAACTGTTTGGTTTGGTTTGGTTTGGTTTTCACTTTTGAAACAGTTGTATGTGATATCATTGACCTTGCACATGGACTAACAAGACCTGGTGCATTTTATGGCACATTGTCTTTGAAACATTTTTAGGGTAGGCTTTATCACAGGTGTTGAAGTTTTGTGTTTTCTTAAGCTGAATTTTCATGCTTTTTTGGGGTAACTTGATCAAGTAATCCTTTGCCTTATAAGGTTGTCCCCACTCCAGCGGTGTTTTTCACACTTTCGGTCTGTTCTTCAGTTCTCTGGGTTTTCAGGACTTGCCCTTGTTCTCCTGGCAGCTCTGGCAGCTTGTCTAAAATAGAGAAATACAGTTTCTTTCATCATTAGTTCATCCTAGCATGAATGGGAACCTGAGACCATTTGTGGAGGTAGGAGGCACCCATTCTTGCCTTGGAGCAATTGCTCTCCATTGCTTATAGAAATCACAAAACTGACTTGGCTCCTTAGAAGTGCTGCAGCTTTGGGAGGCCAGGAGAAATTGAATCATTTTAATGACTGTGTGTGGTAACTATTGGTTCAATAAAAAGTTTCAATGACTCTACAGGGCTTTGAAAATGGCAGTGTGTATTATTCTTCTTCGTTTAGTTGCGTACCCTGTATGTAATGACAATACACAAAATAGTAAACAAAAATGCTAATGCAACATGGTCATTAAGGAGAAAAATAACTTCAGTAACTGAATAACAAAGCTTTGCTGCTAGATATAAAAAGTAAACAAATTTTATTGAGTCAACAGTGAATTTCACCAAGAACAAATAGTTCAGCTATTTGTGGTTTGTTCTGCCAATCCTATTCTCCTCATTCAGAAAAACTTTTCATTGGTTTGTCTGAATAAAAGCAAAGGAGCTCAGACCTGGAAGGCTTAAAAAACCTTAAGGAAGATTATGGAATAATTGAAAGTAATTGTGGCCCTTCCTACAAATTGTAGAGCTCCTAAAAATAAAAATGTTCATACAATAGGAATAAAAATAAATACAAAGTGTCCTTTTTTTAAGTAAAAGAGACATGTTTACATAGAGGCTGTTATGTGTTGGTCCCTTAGACATGGGAGGGGCCCGTTGGCTGTGGCTTCTTCTCCACATCTCCTCATGAACTCTTTTTACACTGAGCCATGTGGAGAAAGAGTAGTGAGTGTAGCAAAACCTACCACTGCTGTTGGGGATGGGCCACATGCACCTCAGGTATCCAATTTTTACCTGTTTTACATGCTTGGAACCATTTCAAGAAGGATATGAGAACTTGGGCTACTTTGAATACTGCACAGACCAATATGATTCATTTTACCTTATCAAAGGATTTTCATTAGGTTTAAGCACACAAGTGAGTATAAATATAAGTTTATATGTGTCAATATTTATCTTGCATGCAGGAATTGTATTTTTATTTGTCTTCACTGCAGGATGCATGCAGTGACTCACCTTCTCTTTTTTAGGACAAATTTATGTTTTTAAACATTGGTTTATTCCCTCTCCCTGTAAGAGAAACTAAAAACTTTTCAGGTATTTTTGTGATAAAAGAAGCTTGTTTGCATCGTATCAGACAGGATAACGGATTGACATTTAGATATATTTTTGAAGAAAACAACAATGGGAAAAAAAATCCTTAAATTCTTTTTCCTAATTTCTCCCCCCATTTATTTCCTCTGTCCTGCTGTTTGGTAGCTGCAAACCTAGCTTTTACCTCTAGGCAAGTGGGCAGGCAAGCATCTCCTTCTGGAACTAATGTCAATGTATCTCCTTGGATTAATTGACAAGTAAATGGTGCGGTCTATACGTTGCCTCCTCAGGAGAGACTTCCTACATCAGCAACTGTGTGATACTTTGCTCTGAAATTTAGTGCTATATTTAACTCCTTCCTGGAATCTCTCAGGAGAACCTAAGTCAGTCTTTCTGCAGTTCCATGTAATGCATGAGAGCACAACTGCAGTTTCCCTGAGAAAAAGCATTTTAAATTAATATCAACCGCTGGACTGTTTTAAGAAGGTTGTTTCTTTGGCTAGCAATGTCCCTTGGTAAATGTTAGCACAGCATATGGAAATTACATTAAGTAATTCCTTAACACAAACTCATTTTTTGATATACAAATAATCAAAGGAATAAGGACAGAATAAAACCATAGTCTCTTCTAACTCAGCCTACAGGACACAGCAGAGTTTTGCTGGGGTAATCATGTTTTCAAAAACTCTCAGAGTAATGTCATATTGCCCATCAGAAGCTGTGATTGTACATTCGTTACTGGAAACTCTTCTCTGCACAAAACACACCCCTGAATAGTCCTGCTTCCACGAACCACTTACCATTCCCTCCGGAAGAGGTCATATGCAGAGGGGTTTTCAAGAGAGTTCAGAATTTTTAAAATTGCTTCCCCCAAGCAACATATCAAATTATCCACTAAAATGAGGGGTTTATTTTTGCAGTCAGTATGTTTCATATTAATGTGAGTAAAATCAGTTTCTTCACTATCTAACAACTAAATTGCGTGCCTGTATGTGGGTTTTTTCACCTGAAACCCTTCAATGACAAACCTTCAATTTCACCTTTTTTATTTCAGTGGGGCATATTTGTAAAATACAACTTCTTTATTAATATAATTAACTGAAAAATCTTAGTTTTGTTGCTAGAATGTTTTCAAATGACAAAGGGTACTTCAAAAGAAAACATATTTATTTCCCGAAGTGCTACACAGATGAAGAACATCTTTAATAAGCTAGCACCCTCCTGCTGAGTTTCCACCATCAGAACATGTCTATGCTAGGCAAAGTTTCATTTCTATTTAGTTTCAATTAAATGCCTGTAATGTAATTACATAGCACAGGAAGGATCTATTGATGTTGTGAATTTGATTTTTAATAAGATTACAAAAAAACCCTCTAAGGTGCCTCCATAACTTCAGAAATTATTGTCTGTCCATCTAGCTTCTTATGTGCAATGATAACATCTGGCAAATGTCAAATCCTCTAATTTTTTTTTCCGCTTTGAGAAATACTTTACTTGGCCATTGATTTTGATGGGAGTGCTCATAATAAAACATCCCCGCTTGAGGAAAGGGCAACAGACTCAGGCTTATGGTTTATGATGGAAACAATATGGTGGGTATTCTGGAAATATGGATACTAACTCAATTCCCCGAGATAATATAACTGTGTCAGAAGTGTGAACTTTTTGGCTAGTGAAACTGAATCTAAAAAAGCAAGAACAATTACCTTTTTTTACCATTTGTAAAAATATCTAGTCATTTTGTGGATTCACCTTATATTTTTAACTTTTTCTCTGAGAAGCTGCCTTTCCATCTGTCTGATAGAAAAATTCCACCATTTCATCAATAAAACTGGCATCATTTCACCTTGAATCTATTCACAGAATCTTCGTCACTTGAGGTATATAAATCTAGTTTGGATGAAGAAATGACATTTAATTAAAATCTTACTTTGTGCATGAAAATCTTCAGCCCAAAATAGAAAATTTCATATGATTGTAGTAATCTGTAGTTTGTATCATGCTTTCACATGCAAATCATATTTTACTGTTGTCTGTATCCCTCAATGAGTTAATTTCTTCCATATCTACAAGCAAAAGCGGGTTCCTCTGTATGTGTGACTGACGAGTTGAAATTACTGGAAAGCTAAAATGGAAGACTTGATAATGATTCTGAAGTATAAGTTTCAGCTTTGTTCTAGACTTGTGTCCTCATGTCATCTTAAATGACCCAACAGTTTTTCATTCAAATTGGAAATTGAAACCAGTGGGAGTGTAGCACTGACCATGTTTTTCATCTGTATAAAGTTGGTTGATTTACCTTGACTGTTCTACCTTGATGTGTCACCTCAGATGGCCCTCAGGACACTTTGACTTGAGCTGCCCAAAATGGGAAAAAGCAGCCGCAACAACCAATGTTTTTATTTTGTTGTTGGTATACAATTAGAGGAAGGAGTGAGGAGTTTGTCTTGGTTTGTAGGGTCGTAGCTCTTGGTTTGCACGCTTTTAGAGGGAGTTAATGCCATCCTGACTCAGACCACAGGCCAGAGAATGACCAGGGTGTGGAAACCACCAGCCTTAGTTGTTCTTGGATCATTAAACGTAGTGACTTTCAGCATAGCTTCAATGTCATTACAAAGATATTTCAAAGTCGGGACAGAATGATCACTGGAGGATGTGGAGGGGGACAGAAGAGAGTAGGTTATCTTTTTCTGGAAGGAGTCAATGCATCTCCAATGCACAGGTACACAAATTACATGTATGTCCATATTGCCTTGCACATAAGATTCTAAAAAAAAATGTAAGTTCTTAGAATATGAGTTTTAGAAATAGAATGTAGTCATTAATTTAGATATCATAATAAACTTACCTGTTGTTTCCACCATCTGCATAACTTGAAAAATCTTTGTCTTTTTAAGTATTGTTTCTAGTGAGTGAAACGGCAAAGAACTTGCTCAGTTTTTTCCTGTTCTGACAACATTGTTTGCATTATTACTCTGAATGAGCCAGTTAAACATCTACTGGAGAGCAAGTTTTGTTTTGATAAAAGTGTTATGAACTTCTGTTCTGACCGCCTTTGAAACCCCATTTCCTGGAAGCAAAAGATATACATTTCTTTATGTCTCGTTAAAACTCTTCATTTAAACCATGTTTTCAGAGCATCTTGAGTGCTTTAAAATCTTTAATAGATGTACCCTGCGACACAAGTCTGATAGAGTAGATACTATTATTCCTGTTTCACAAGGAGCTTGTCTCAGAAAGTGATTTACAGAGACAGTCTGGCACAATTGGAAACTGAACCTCTGACTCTTGACTGTGCACACACTGAAATACAAGAAATTCTATTTAAACATAAGAAAACACTTTTGTACTGTGAAAAGGGTCAAAATCTTGGACAGCTTGCCCGGAAAGATTTAGGAGTCATCATCCTCAGAGATATTAAAAACCTGAATGGACAGAGTCCAGGGCAACCTGCCTCAGGTGACTCATATTTAAGCACAGTGTTTGTACTGGATTATTTCCTGAAGATCCTTCCACCATCATCCATTTTGTGATTTTGTAGTGCGTTAATCAATGGGCAACTTTTCCTTTAAATGTTTTAAAACAGATCTTTTCCAGATCTAGGTGTGAGTGCTGCTTGCATTGTAAGGTGTATACAACAAAGGGTTTCCATAGAACTTCCCAGGCAGAAAAATATCTTGGAGTTTTTCTGTAAACAATTTTTTCACTTAAAAGCAAAATAATCTTAGAAGTGTTTGAGGAACAAGATGAGTCCCCTCTCCTCTTCCATAGCGCTCCTTCATAGGAGATTTCTGTTTCTTAATCAAGCTAGACTGCACATATTAGATGAACTTGTCCTGAAAATGTTACTTTAGTTTGTCACTAGAAAAATAAGGGTATATGCATCATTACCATAAGGCATAAATACCTTTTCCAGGTATTATGAGCTTTTAATCTGAAACCACAGGATAAAAGAGGCAGAAAAAGGAAATACTGTGCCTAAAATATTAATACATGTCAAAAATTGGTTTGGTTTACGACCAAATGTCTTCATTCACAAACATGCAATTACTTCAAGGTCAACGGCACATGCTGCAGTGAACTTCTTATGGGAAGCTGTGCTCCTGACAGCATTCCTTACCTCGGGCACAGGCTGTGCTCAGGCAGCTATGCCACTTGCTGACTGGAGATATTTTCTTTGTACAAGGCTGTGTTGTAACTGCTGGATGTACCAGGTCAGCTGTGTGCTCATCTAGAGTATTTGCACTGGAGTTTGCTGCCCACGATAGATGTAGTCTACATTTATCTTTTGTGCTGAGCATGACACTAGTTATTAAATGCTTCCTTGTTATTTGAATAAGATTCAATAACATGCTGTGTCTTCTCTGTAGAGGTCCTGTAAGACAAATGGATTACATGTTCTCCATCTTCCTTTGTTCTGTCAGTTTTATTGACATACAAAGTAGCATCATAGAGTACATCTGCCTATGTGAGGCTTTGCGTTTCAGTGCAGTACAAGATGCAGTGTGTTCAAGGTGGTATGTTAATGGTAATTAAAAACAACGGTTAAATGATTTTCAAGCCAATAGGATTAAAATAGAAAATCAGTGTCAGAGCACTTGTTATTTTGGTTTCAGTTAAAGCTTGAAGTAAATGTGTCATATATAATTTAACTTTTCTTTGTTATCATATATGGAGGATTAATAGTAAATTAATCAAAGTGTAAGCATTCTTATTAGCCTATGTAGCATATATGGCAGAAGATCACACAAAGCTTAGTTGTTCTAGGGTTGCCAATTGCTGTGATAGTGAGATCAATTCAGTGTTTTTGCTTTGAAAGAGGTGACTTGATCAAAAGAGAGCCTCAGATGTTCAGAAATTCAGAAATATTCTTCACCTCAAATAGCAGAGATCTGTAATAATTGGAACCTTTGAGATGACGAGACCACATAGATTTTCCCTGTCCCATTTGTGACAGTGTGTGTGCTTTTCCTTGCCCTTCTAAAGGGAGAAAACTTTGAAAAGACTGTACAAGAATTAAGGTTTATGTTTTCTGAAAATGTTTCTCTCAGTCACAAAGAAAAGGGATCAAAGTAAGTAAAAAGAGTAAATGTCTTTTATCCCGTAACATTGGTGAGAAAGTTTCCCTCTTTCTACAAATTAAGGAAGACTCCAGAGGCTGATATGAGTAACCTCCACCTTCTTTCTGTCCAATACTGATGAAGACTGTTTTATACTATTTAATACCGTATTTTATATGTATATAATATAATTTTTCAATATAAGCTGCATTATTAACATCTGCAATTTTACAGACGGGAGACTGATTGTCTGGGGAAGAGCTCTGATGAATGGATACTGGGAATCTTGTTAGACATTGAGTACGTGTCTCGTTAGACATCCAGCAGAATGCCCTCTCTACAAAGTAAGCTAACATCACCTTGGGCTATGTTGAAGGGAACACAGCCAGCTGGTGGAGGGGATTATCTTCCTTCACTCCACACGCATTACACTATGTTTAGATGCTGTGGACCAGTTTGGGGCCTGCCATATGAACAGGGTATTGATCAGAGAACTGCCAGGACAGTCAGGGGCTGGAGCACTTGCTGTGAGAGGAGAAGCTGGGGTTTGTTCAGCGTGGAGAAGACATAGCTTTGGGGACACCTAACCGAGGCCTTTCCATAACTGTAAGTAAGTTATAAAAAACAATGAGTGATGCTCTTTTCAGTGGTTCATGACAGGAGGACAAGAGACAGTTTCACTGTGAAGGCAGACAGACATTGCAACAGATTGTCCAGAAGGGCTGTGCAGTCTCTGTCCTTGGAAGTTCTCAGGTCCTGACTGGATGAAGCTCTGAAGGACCTCATCTCATTGGTGGTCCTACTCTGAGCAAGAAGTGGGACTTGAGGCTTGCTGAAGTTCCCTCCAAACCGAGTTATCCTAAAGTGCAACCTCATGTCTATATCTCCATGGTGGAGGTGGGTGATAAACACGAACATAGAAGGTGTACCTGCAGATCCATCAGTAGGGGTGAGATAGTGGGTGGAAAGAGGGGAATACCTTTATGCTAAAAACTTTTTTGTGTCCTGCATATTTGCAGTTTAATTACATTTAGGATAAGGCAATCTCCTCTAGCTGTGAAAGGGTGACATGGCTTTCCTGAATGTCTTTACCATGGATAAGTTCTCATAGATTGTAATGTATTTGGAAAACCCTTTAAATTTGCCTTAAACACATAAACACATGAAGTGTTGTGTGTGTAATATGGCAGGGTAAGTACTCCCAGGAAGGCTAAACAGTTACCAAAAGAGAAGTTGCAACTGCTGTGTAACTGACAAGCTTTCAGAGAGGGTATGTTGACATGACTGTTCTGGTATCTTCTGCACAGTGTAAGGTAGACTTTTCCCCCAAGTCCTGAAATCAATACAGTCTTGGTTTTGTTGCATTCAACTGAGACTATCTCACCCAGTCTAAGAACTGGAGTATATTTGCCCCATACATGAGTTTCTGTTCTATCTCCAGCCCCTGAGGAACCTTGCCTAAAGTCTTTGCTTTATGTTGTGTTCACATGTCATGGCCAAGTTTCACCACTTCTGGCTATTTCTGGCTAGTAAATGTGGGGGCCTTTGGTGGTGGCAGGAGTTACATTTGACACTAAAATTTTATTAAGCATTTTCATAGGATGAAAAGAGGTTTAATCCTCATAAAGGAATACATGCATCTGTAAATAGTTAAGTATTTTTAAGAAGAATCAAATTAGGAAGAACGTACCTCTTTTTTTTGAAGAAATCAGAGTAAACACTTGGGAAAGAGATGAAAATTAGTGTGAATTATTTTTGTTTGAAATCCAGTATATTTTACACATACATAGTTGTTTTCATAGTGTAAAAATTAAAAAAAAAAAAAAAAAGATTATGAACTAAAAAGAGGTGAGTATTTAGTAGTAGGATAATTACTTTGTATTTCCTATCCATTGTTTTGGGAGGACAGGGTTCCTAACAACTATAGAAAGACTTACAAGTCTGGGTAGGAGAGGGATTAAATGACCTGTTTAGTGGATTATTTCTGCATTCTTACAACCTGGATGATTTTTAGGAAGCTCTGGAGAAGTCTGTTTTTCCAAAATACAGGGTGTTAGACCTGATATGTAAACATGTGGCTACTTTCTTTTCCTCTCTCTAGAATGTTAACTGCTGTTAACTTAATACAGAAGATATTTTTTTTTAATCTCAATGTTTCTCTCAGCAGATCTTTCTCTTTCTTTCTATGGTCTCGCCACCTTGTTTTTTTGAGATGATTTCTGTAAAAAAGCCATTTTTACTTAAATGGAATTTTTATTGAAGGGAGCTTTAAGTATTATTGAAGGACAACCATTTCTTCTTTTATTTTCCACTTAAAATTGGTTTCTACATCAAGATTTATCAACCCTAGTTTCCCAGACTGAAATTCTGCTACAACAAAGTCGCTCCTGCTGCATCCTACTGCTTTGGAAAAACTGGCCAAATTAGTCAATAACTTAACTAAGTCACAGGCTAATTCTAAGCCCTGAATTATTCAGATGGAAATGGAATTTCAACCTCACCATCCTTGTGCTAGTTAATTTATCATAGACCTAAAAGTAAGGATGTATGAGACGAAAATGTATTGTTGGATGTTCTAAGATCATAACAGTGAAATCAGATAGCTTAAAGTGCTCATCTTTTATATCAATATATTATCACTGTTCTCTATTCTTTATTTTATTTCTAAGAGCTTTTTTAATCATAATTAGTCTTTGGAAGAAATCTTGAATAATAAAACAGAAAGGGAAAACATAAAAGAAAAAATCTTGTTCTGCAACAGTTTGTCCATTAAGATACCCACAATGTTGAATATGATGATACATCACTGGAAAGAATAACTTCTGTGAATTTTGCAACTGAGATAAGGGATTAATAGTTATTTTTATCTCTTGACCAGTATTACATGGAATCCAGAAAAAACTTTACAAAAGATGATAACACTGAAGCTGTTGCTAAATGAAAGCGTTAGCATCAGTTTAAAAAACAAAAAAAATCAGAAGTAGGAATTAAGCAGTGGCCTGTCCCTTTATTAATTTTGGAAGAGCATGTGTTTGATATTACAAGGGATTTTCCTGAGTTTTATTTTCATATTATTCAATGTCTGAAAGAATCAAAATGGTGCTCAGCTGGGGCAGTCAATAAGCAGACTAAACATGTGACAGATGCACAGATGACTTCAAAGATGCCATTACAAGTGCCTGTGGAGACATTTAGGGAGCCAGATGCTTCTGTTTTATATCTTCCACAGCTCAGAGTGTGTCCTGTGATCACCTTCCAAAGGGGGTGTGTGGTTTGATATGTTGAAATAAACAATATTCCATCTAGTCAGTTTATGTCTGTCTTCAGTATCTTGAGCACTCATTTAGCACATGTATGTACACAGGAAGCATAGGTGAGCATATGTGTGTACATATATGTATATATATAACACATTATATTTATATCTATATATAGACACACACTCACATGTGCCCACTGACCCTCTCTACTCTTTTGTGCTTTCACACCTGTTAGGCTATTTAACAGACGTATTTCAGAGTTTATCTGGGCATAGGTTTCTATACATGTGTATTAAAAAAAAAATAATAATAAAAAAATAAAAATAAACTGCAAGACAGTGTATTTTGCCTAATTTGCATTTGCATGGTAGACATTGTTTATTTCCGTTCAAGTTATTTCACAGTAAATGTAAACCAATTTTGCTGTTAGACCTTGCTTTGGCCTGGGCAAGAAGGGGATCAGCAGACCAATTCCCATGCCTGTCTCTGGCTGGCTTGGCAAGAGGAACTGGAGATGTTTTATCTTCTTTACAGATTTATACTGCATTTCTTTGTTTATATCCTTTTTGTTGCCATCTTATTTATTAGACAGTAGGGAAGAATAATCTAACTCTGCATCAGGAAAAAAATAATGTACTGTTAGGAAAAATGTCCCAAAACTGATAATTGCAGTAATTTATTCTATGTAATACAATCCATAGGAACTCCCTGAATTAATTCCTGCTCAAAAAAAAAACAAAGCCCCAAAAAAACCAAACCAACAAACCAAACCAAACCAAAAAAAAAAAAAAAAACAAAAAAACACAACAGAAAACAAAGAGTGAGAAAAGAAGCAAAAAATAAAGTTACAATATATTGTTTTAAAATTTTAAACAATAGCAAACTCTATAAGAAAACCTTAATTACATTGTTCCGGTCAGTTCATCTCTGCAGAAAGTTTATACTCTATTTTTGACCTGAGTTCATATAACATTGAAGTCTGTTCATTGATTTATTTTAAAACTTTATGATTAACATAAATAATCCTTGATTCAGAAATGTCAGTTTGTCCATGACTCTGTTACTGAATGTGATCAGGCCACTTTAATTTAAAACTAACAAGAAAATAGCAATTCTGCTTTATGAAGAAAATTTCATATTTCAGGGGTTTTTTTCTTTCTGAAGCAGGATTTTAACAATATATTTATTTAAGAGTCAAAATGAGGTTTAAGAAATTTGGAATACCCAATAATTCAGGAGGAAATTTCTTACGTGATAGATGATCAGTTTTTCATAAAAGTAAGTTAAAAATATTTTGACCAAATCTTGTTGTCATTACCTGTAATTAGTGACCAAAAATCTTTTTGAGCATTGTATTTTGTCAGGCAAGTTTTTCAAGCTCTTAGTCACCCTCATGGTTCTTCTCTCAACACTACCCAAGGTCTTTCACATCTCTATTGAATTATGAGCGCAGGAAATGATCAAGCCTTATCAAGACCATATTCAAAACTAATGCAATCTTTCTTTTTTCCTCATGTTGCACTTTTTATAACTAGTATAAATAATGATGACATCACACTGGGGACTCTTATTCAACTGACAGAGATACTACTAACTCTAACACTTTTTCAGAACTACCTCTTTTCAGGCTTTTCTATCCAAATATTTCCTATCTTAAAAATCTGGTTGACATGATTTTCTGTAAATACATATATTCAAATGTACTCCCTGTGTTTTTCAAATTTAGAGTCATACACTATCATTCAATTAAGTTAGTTAAATGAAGTTGGGGTACAAACTGATTCCAGAAGTATTTCAGCAGAAAATCATTTCATTGTCTGTTTACAATTACAGTGAGACCTGTCAGTATGTTTTTTGAGTCACCGTGTTTTGACCTTCATCAATGGCATCACATTTACTTTATGTTTTAGTTGGTGAAGACAGGATGCATTTTTTTTACCTGAGGAGATAGGATAAAGTCACCTCACTTATGGAATCCTAAAGGCTTTCCCAGTTCTCACAGTACTTTTCAGAAATACCTTAATGAAAATACTTTTCTTTGCTATTTTATTCAGCTCATTGCTTTCATAAAAACAGTGCATGTAATTGTGGGCTCTGAATCTAACAACCAGTCAGAAGTCATGGGTCATCTTTGTGCTCAGTATTGTTGCAAAATTTCATTCTGAGCCAAATTCTTTGAGTTGGACTACCTCCGTATCTGGGTCCCGTTATGTATGTTTTAGTAAGCATAACTACTTTAGTCGAACTCTGAGAGTATTAAATGGCTATACATTTTGTGGGGTGTTTTAACTAGTTCAGTAACTTGGCTATTTTATTTACTGGTTTTTAATTTTTGCTCACTGGCCTGTTGATAGGAACACATATATTTAATTCACAATATGATGACTGTGATATAAAGTCCATTTGGTCAATGCATATTTTTATGGTTATTCTGGCATGAGTATTACTAAGAGTGCAGTTGCTAACTTGTCCTACAGAAATATTTGCAGATGACACAGAGCTCTGTAGTGCGGTGACAGGCTGGAGGAAAAGCATGCCATCCAGAGGGACCTGGGCAGGCTGGAGAGGGGGGACCGTGGAAACCTCACGGGGTTCAACAAGGCCAAGAGCAAGGTCCTGCCCGTGGGTCGGGGCGATCCCCAGCACAGACCCAGGCTGGGCCCTCGAGGAGCGGCTGGAGAGCAGCCCCGAGGAGAGGGGCTGGGGGTGCTGGGGGGGGGAAAACTGCCCGTGAGGCAGCCCCGTGCGCTGGCAGCCCAGAACCCACCCGTGTCCTGGGCTGCAGCCAGAGCAGGGGGGCAGCAGGGCCAGGGCGGGGATTGTCCCCCTCTGCTCCGCTCTGGGGAGACCCCCCTGCAGTGCTGGGGCCAGCTCGGGGGCCCCCAACAGCAGAAGGACCCGGAGCTGCTCGAGCGGGGCCAGAGGAGGCCACGGAGATGCTGGGGGGGCTGGAGCAGCTCCCCTGGGGGGCCGGGCTGAGAGAGTTGGGGGGGTTCAGCCTGGAGAAGAGAAGGCTCCGGGGGGACCTTAGAATGTCTTTTCATCATATAGAGGGGACTTATAAGAAAGATGCAGAGAGACTTCTTACCAGGGCCTGTAATGACAAGGCTGAAAACTGAAAGAGAGTAGATTTAGATGAGATATAAGGAAGAAACCTTTTATGATGGGCGTGGTGGGGCAGTGGAACAGGTTGCCTAGAGAAGGTGTGGATGGTCCATCACTGAAAGTGTTTAGGAACAGGTTGGAGAGAGATTTGAGCAATGTCATCTAGTGGAATGTGTTCCTGCCCATGGTAGGGGTGTTGGAACTAGATGATCCTTAAAGGTCCCTTCCAACCCAAAGCATTCTGTGATTCTGTGATTATTTGTGAGCAATGGTTAAAAAAAAATTATATACTTGGAATTACTACCTTGCTTTCTCAACCTTTCATCTTAGGAACATGGTCCTGCAGCCAACACTTATATCTTTGTTTAAAACTCCTTTAATTGTTTGGATGATAAGGGAAACCCTTACAAGACATTCCTGATAGAGATCTTCATCAGAAATTTCTTTCAAAATCTCTGGGGTTGTGCAGAGTTTACATGTTGTCAGAGGATGGTGGAGAGATGTGTTTGGCTATTTATTGAAAAAGCTGATTTCCAATAGGTGTAAACAAATTGTTTTGGAAAATTTAAATCTATCAGTAAGTATTAGAAATAGACGTAACGGAAAACTGTGTATAGTATATACTTTTCAGTTTTAAATAAATCATTCAATTTTAACTACATGTGCTAAGAATTTATATTAGTATCCTTAGATAGACTGTGTATTTTATTAATACTCAAACCCAAAGTTGTAGAATATTTAAAAAATAAAACACTTTCATATAATTATCTACATGAAAGTGGATGGTTATAAGTGGAGAATAAATAGCAAAGGATATTTTTCTTTCTAATGTAAACATCTGGCAGTAATCCTTGCTTACACAATTAATGGGCATTTAATTGGCAATGATCAGTTTATTGCAGCAATATGAAGTGAATGTTTCCCCAGGAACAAACAGCTGTTGCAAGAATTTCACAGCAATTTAGCAAACACCAGGTGATAGCTGTATCTAGAATGAAGTGTTCTGTCTCCAAGCGAATACAGTAGCAGTGAATCAGAGAAAGATATAAAAAGCAGACTGCTAGATTTATCTGATTTTATTTTTGTCATAGTCTCTCTAGTGTTGTTTCTAAATCAATTTCAGTAAAATAACTTAATAATTATATGAAATCTAATGTTATCCTCCAGGGGCCTTTGAAGAGGACTCTCCATTTCAACCGGGAAGGCATTCAAGATAAGACTAATTCTGAGATTTTATTTAAATTTTTTTTTTTATTATTATAAATTCAAGCATTTAAAAACCCTTTTCACTTAGAATAGTTGTGTCTTATTTGAACATTATTTGAATCCATTGGACAGGGATTGTTCACACAAACTTGTGTAATTTAGTGTTTGTGAGTTAAACCACACAACAGTAACTTTTCCTTGCTTTCTTCATTTCTATCACTTGTACGACAGTTCTAAGACCACAGTTTGATTTGTCTTGCATGAAGAAAAAAAAACACACAGAGAAAAAATTGGCTTCATTCACAAATTACTGACAATTAAGTAAAAATATAATTATTTCTACCAGCTGTCTAAAATTAAATGTATTACTTTTTAATTTGTGTTGCTTGTGAGCAGCTTTTTCATTATGGCTTAAATAAAGTTTTTCATCTTTCATTATGTTCTCTCATTACTAATTTAATATAATGATAATAGCTAAGCGAACTTTGTGTTACTCTGCTTTTGGCATAGATTAAATTACACATTTTATAAGTAGCATGCAGGCCAGTACTCTGATTTTTTGAAAGCCTGGCTTCATTGGTGAGGAAAGTAATTTTACTTCAGCAGAATGCCTTATTTACTAGGCTATTTTGTATTAGCCTACGCCACAGTCTGCAAACAATACACCAAAATGAGCAAAGAATCAAGGGACAGTTTATAGAACAATACTTTCATTTTTTTATGTTCGCATTCTGCAATAATTCATCTCCATGACAAAAGCAGACAATCAATCATCTTCTATTGTGCTTTTCTCCATTAAAATTACTATTCTTGATATAACAAAAGGAAGCTGCCTAAGTAACAAGGACATTCCTACATGTTTAAATCAATACATTGATCAGGCTCAACAAACAACTCCTTAAATCATTAATATGACAATGTAGTTTTTGGATTAATTCATGCATATTAATATCAAATTACTCTATTGTTGTTTATAATCTTAGAAAATGCACAACAAAGCATATTAAAGGGATGTTTTATTATATTCCATTAGCCAAACATTGCATCTGGTGATTTTGCCTTGTCAATAACTTGTAATTTTCAATGTGAAAAGTGAATATTCTCTAACTTATTAAAGCAAATATTGTGATTCTTTATAATTATTTAAAACTAGATGCCTTAATTACTAGCCAGGTTTTTGCACACAAGAAAACCTCCTAGAGAAGTTATTAAGAACATACCACATCAGTTTAATAACAAGTAATAAGACATTAAAGAGCATTAGTGTGATCTCAAGCAACTAAATTCAGATAGCAATAATATATACATTTTTAGATGGTTACTAATAGTCATAAATATACTAGTTCTAAATCACTAACAATGATAATGTTTTCATTTTATTTGCATGAAGATATAATGATGATATTTATTTATAAAATTGTATTTTTTCAAGAGCCAGTCATGAACTTCACTTCTTTTGTACAGTGCCTACCAGCAAATAACAGGATAAACTCTATAAGGTTTTGATCTCACTAATGGAAGAAATGATAGAAACTGCTAAATGTATTAGATGTGAAGGGAAATGGTCTCAGGACACTAGTAAACTGTTAACAGGAACTTCTTTTTAGATATTACTGTATATGAAAATTTCAAGGAAGGATTTCAACAAGAAGAGTGAAGTGGATTCACAAGTATAATGCATATATATTGGCTTTATGTAGCAATTAATTATCTATGACATAAGTTATTGCTTTGCTTCTTCTGTCTTCCCTGGCTAGGGAAAAAGGTTGTTGTTTTGTCTACCGACTTCATCTCATAAAAGAGAAGATATCCTGGATATTTAGAGAAAATATTAAAGTAGAATTGTTTTGAAGTTAGTCTTAGTGTCTGCACTGATTCAACCAGAAGGTGCTGTTAATTTTTTCATGTTGTAACCATCAAAACAAGAATGTCCTTCTGACTCTGCATCTGAATTTCTCACTGTGATATTACAGTAAAACACTTGGATTAAAATGTGAATAGTTTCTATATAACACAGTAAAGTAACAGGATTAAGTTAAGCTAATAATACCTCATGTCATTAACTAGCACAAAATTCAGATGATTTTAGAACCCCTGAAGATTTCTTTAATTGTATTTTCTTTTTTCTGAATTAATGAGGCCAGGCCATAACACGTTTCAAGAAAATGAAGTCTTTTGTTACAGGAATGCAAATACAGTAGCACAGCATCTAAGATACTAGACAATATAGATGGTTGTAAGACTATTTCCATCACATTATAAATGAATGTCACAATAAGTTAGGCAACCATTATCTAATTAAATTTTCTTAATATCTTCTTCTTGTTAAACACTTCCTAGGCATTAATTGATTCAATACCTATTTTCATTCATAATCCACAATGTCAATATAAAGTAGATTCAAATTTGGGCAAGTGTTCTGTTAAAAAAAAAATATTCCCTTCTTTTTACTTAACTGTTGTCCACTAACATTGTGTAAGCAAATCAGTTGGTTATATGCAACAAACTAAAAGTGATAGGTTGCTTTTGATCCAGAAGGTTTTCTGTGTGTAAAACCTTTACGTTCAGTTTTCTGGGATTCCCTGCTGCCAGCCCATGGTCCTCACAGTGATAACCTGTATCTCGTCTTCTTACTATCTACACATTTCAATTCACTTGATCTTTCAGGAAGCCTCTATCTTAGTTTGGGCTGAAATAGAGTTAATATTCCTTTTCAGGGTTGGCTGCCGATCAGGCCCAAACCACAACAGCCTCTTTCCTTACAAGAGTAGCCTGAGCCATTTATAATAAAAACAATTAGCTAAATTAATGGATTAAACAGTGGTTATGAGAACTGAAACCAAGGAATATCATGCAGCAGTATCTACTGAGTCATTGTGAATGCTGAAAGTTACGTACAGTTGTGTGTTGCTTGTGAGTCATACCATAAATCCAGTAAACAGGGGAGAAAGATACATCTTATGTTTTATGGCAGTGAATCCCGAGATATCCAATAACTTTTCTATAAACTGAAAAGAAAAAGCATATGTAGCCTCTATGGCATTTTGATTGGTATAATTGTATTGAAAGAACTGCGAGCATAAGCCAGTGAACTGCACGTTGTTTGACCAAAGCCATTTGGAATCTAGTTTCAAGTGTTTCACAGCAAGTGAAAGACAAGCAAAGTTCTATCTGTTAGATACCCGGATTAGCATCAGCCAACTATCCAGTCAGTACGTGCTTAATTCCAAACTGGTTTAGAAAGGATGTCCTATGGGATGGACAAATGGTAAAGGGTAATACAGAGAAAGAGACCTCTGGCCATACGAAACCAGAGCTTCATTTATTAAAACTCTGTAGTGTACTTAAAAATCCTTATGTCACTTTTGCATAATGTGTTCAGTATCCAATTAGGATCAAAACATGCTTGCTTTTTATTATAGGCTTGTTAATGTTAAGTTTTCCAGAATTCTTACCAGCTATGAAGAGCGTTTCAACTGTTTTCAATCTTTTGTACTTTCTATTGTAAAATAATAAAAAAAGCAATTTCTATTTATCTATACGAGCTGAAGTCTTAAAGACAGATAAATGTCTTTTTCTAAATTATTTTTAATTTTGCAGGTGGACACGATTCCTTCTTGAGAGATCATTCTACCAGTAATAAAACAAACCCTTTGTAAACATATTGTCTACCAGTTTGTTCCTTCTCATAATCGTGGAGAGAGAATTTGTAGGTTAGAGTTGTCCCAAATTAAAAAGAAAATTGAAATTTAAAGGTAATATGATGAAAACCTTACTACCAACTTTATTTTATCTGTCTTGTGAAGCTGTTACCTGAAGGGCACTTCACTTGACTAGTTTCATACTAGTGTCTGTTATTTAGGATCATACAGGGCGTAGATAATTCACAGATAGCAGAGATTCAGGTCATGACTTGCACTTGAGAATTAGCACTCAGGTCTGGAGAACAGCCTGTAGATTTAATTAGCTTTCTAGTTTCTACCATTCCTGAGGATTGTTTGGTTCATGTAGAGTAAATCAGCTTCTCTGTGGCAAAGAAGAAGTTCAAATTGCAAGGACTGCATCTGAAATGCATTGTTCAACCAAAAAAATAAAAAAGAGTATGTTCCTTCACTCATTGCTCTTGAGTGTTTGGTATCAAGAAGCATTTGAGAGAATTCAGAAAGATTCCTGGTCTAAATTTTTCATAGTTGGCAAGCACATTGCAAGGTGAAGGAGATAAATCTTTCAGTCTTTTCTCTTGCAGTTGACATATTAATTCTGGCTGTTAGCTGCAGTTCGTTAATGCTGTATTATACTGGTTATGAAGTGCCATTTTTGATCAACAGTGGTATGGTTATTTATTTAAGGAAGGTAATATTATTCTGTATGTTCTTACTAGTCACTTGAGTTATGGAAATTTAGTTTCCTTTATCAATCAAGATATAGAGGACTTTTTATGAAACTGTATTAATAAAATTTCTTAATCCATTTCAGGTACCTTGAAAAATCACATGATCAGTTGACCCATTTTGCCTTGTTTTTGCTTTTTGCTGCGGCATAAAATCAAAATTGTGTGGACAAAACATTTTTGTGGAATATTAAAACTATTATGGTACTCATGACAACTATATAATGTCTGAAAATTTTATAGTTATTTGTTTTCTCACTCCAAGAGCAGGAGATTTATTTGAAAGAACTGTAATCATTAGAATAGAATAAATTTATTTCCATATTTTCCTCTTAATGTATAAAGATTATAATTCATCACTGTAGATGTGTAGTATCCTCTTCCACATATATATGTGCAATGCTTGAATATTGTAGCTGTAAAAATTCTGGTGCAATTAATGGTTTAGAACCTACAGAGGAATTCAGTCACAGGTTTTCTTTGTAATGTTTCTAATATTGGCCATTATAGTCTGGTTCTTACTTTAAGAAGGTGATACAGTATCTCATACAATCAAAATTCCATTTGCAAAATCAATATCCATGACCATAACCCAATAATTAAGTAATAAACTAACTAAGGTCACTGCAGAATAAGAAAATGAGTTCAACACTTAAAAGAATTTTTAAAATCTCTATATTGGCATATTTAAATCCTCTAACTGCTAGACATTTGAAGTATGGTCAGGTCATTTACCACTATTAGTACATTTACTGTTCTTGATTAAGGAACTCTGGACTGCATGGACATATCAACTGGCTTTATTCTTAATAAAAGAGTGAAATGGTTTTAATCTCTGATAAGATCACAAATGCCTTTACCTGGAACACTTTCTTCTGTAGCAGAAGAATGGGAAAAGACTGCTACTTCCAAGTCTTTCCTGAATGTTCTAACGATCCTGCCACTTTCTAGGAGGTACAGGATCCTTTCTGCTTTGAAAATAAAGAAATAAGCATCACATTTCTTTCTGTGATGAGTGTGACTGACTTCATATGTATCATGCAATGACTTATTTTTGCTCTCACACACTTCTGTGTTTGAGAAAATACAAGGTTTCCTACCAAGTTAATGTTTTCTGTTTCCACCATTAGACTATATTTAAAATGCAAACTTTTTAACTTTAAAAATTAATTTTACAGAATTCTTAGTGATACTGTCTTTTGTGAGCGATCAGGAGGGAAAACAAGAAGAATTACTTCCACCCTGTTATGTAGATGGGTCATGATCATAACTTGTTCATGGTTTTCCAAGGCAGCTGATAGATCTAACATATTTGATGTTCAATTGCTTCATACCACACTACCTCATACAGGAGTCTGGCAGGAAATGTGCTACAGAAGCATTTAGGAGCAGTTAACACTCCAATGTGGCAGTGTTGCCCGTGTGAAGAAAATGTTAAATTTAGCTTTTATATTTTAAAAAGCTGCTTATGTTGCTCTGCAGATATACAAAGATGTGAAGAAAGTAAAAGAAGTGCTCAGAAAGTAACATCTGTTTAGGAAGCTTCCCTCACCAACAGAGTACTATTTTGGTTAGTAATGGACAAAGAGTGAGATTTCAAGAGCAAAGATTTGTGAAATTGCTTTAAAACTCTCTTGTTTCTCAAGGTCTATTTGGTCTTCATGTAAAGGTCTATCTTTGGGTTTTCCTTTCCTCTTTTGCTTCAAGTGCAGGGATAAAGTAGCGGAGACTTAAGTATATATTGTCTGAAATACGGGGATTTTTATTGTTTGGAAAAAAAAAAAAAAAAAAAAAAAAAAAGCTTTGGAGGACATGAAGAAAAATTGTCCTGTAAAATTTCAGGAGGAATGGCTAAATCCAGTTGTAATCTGATTTGAACATGTACCCAAGCACTGGGATCAGTGCTAAAGAACCTGATCTGTCAACTTTACATCTTACCTCAAATATAGCATTTTAGTAGGCTATTAAGCATGATGGCAAAGCATCTGTTCTTGCAGCAATACAGAGGGAAGCCTGCCACCTCATGAATTACCAGAATAACTTCAGAATTAATAATCTTAGTTAAGAACAGTTTTACCTCAACCTGGTTGCTTCAGCTCACTGAGTCCTTGGCTAACTGGGGCTTGAGACACTGTGAATGAAGATGAGCTACATGTACTGAGAATTATGCATTCCAGATGCTGTAGTGCTTGCCATAATATATTTTAAATGAAATACATCTGCATAGTCTTGTAGAAAAAAGTGCGTATTTCATAGTATTTAAAAAAGCAACATTTCTTAGTCATAGGAATACACCTGGACTCTACAGGCTTTAAGGATTTCCTGAGCCAATAATGTAGGCTAGGAGGGGAACATTGCTATAATCCTTTCAGTGGGAAAGTTAAAAATCGGTTAAACATTTACCACGGACCAATGCTGTTTCTCAAAGATGACCATTATTTACCTTCATCCTGCAACACCGTTCATGACATTTCTTCTCCAAAGTTTCTGTACTTTTCTGATCAATACTGTCTGTGTCCTGTAAATTTATAGCATTTTTGTCTTTCAAAAAATTAGTGCCCTATGCATGCAGGAATTATTGGGAATGTCCAGTGTTTGAAGTGAAAGGAAAAATACGGGGTATGTCACTTCACAGCAGGAGAGGCTTCTACCTCTCTCCTTACACAGCACTTAACATCCACTCACCTTGCATTAGTTAACATTACAGGCTGTTTTGCAGCTTGAGTGACAACTCTTCCAGTTCAATCCGCGTATCCAGTATAATGCCACGCTGGTGCCAAACAACGTGTTAGAGTGTGTCATACCTTGCACTTTCTTTGGATCAGTCGCTGCTGCTCTGAAAGGTTTCAGAGAAGTAGAGTAGTTGTTTCGGAGGGTATGATTTGAGAATACACTTGATGCTGGATGTAAGTGCTCAAGATGTGGCTGACACGGGTCAAGGGGGCACTTAACACTGTATCACACTTTTATAATTTGCGGAAGATTTAAGGGGAAATACAAACTGTTTCACATGATGTGTTCCAGCACAGGCTCTACCCTATGATCAGTGTAACACCACGTAATCAGCTGAGGCTGTTTTTCCAGGCATCATGCTGCAATCCCAGTTTCCTCTCCTAGTAACTTGGAAGTTGTTGCCAGCAAAATCACAGTGTCTTACGGTGACTAAAAAGGTGTTTAAAATGTTCACAGCAGTGGTATTTGGTGTTTTGACTGACTGAAGACGTCAACATGTAGAATCTCTAGGGTTTAATGAAATTGTTCTTTTTTGCTTGCAGCAGTCTATTCCTTCATCACATTACTATCCAAAGACTAATTTCAGTAATAGCTTTATTAATTTTTCTTGTATTAGAGATGTCACAGAATTTTGTCTCGAGAATGGCTAGATAGTGAGGTATGTTGCATTTAGTTTCCAAGATAATTTTTATAAGTCATTGAATGATCATGCACATTCTTGTAATCTATAAAATATTTTGAAATTTCTCATATTTACAATTCTATTGCTGCAAAATTTTTGGTTGCCTGATTGATATAATTTTTCAGCTACTTTGCATGCATAAGTTGCTCATAAACAGTGTTTTTGTAGTGACAGTTGCTGATTAGCTCTTGAGCCACTCAGAATTCCTGTTGTCATTTGCAAAATAAACCAGCAACTTGCTTAATCACACTGCATGTAAGCTTTTATGAGCAAAACTCAGCAGCCCAAAGTACCATTTATTACAATATCATTTGCATTTTCATAGGTTTTCATTGCATTAAAGAAGGGTCAAACAAGGTTTGCTAGTTTTCTCATCTTCATCACTGACATACACATACTCATTGGCTTGGAATTTAAATCTGAGCTTGAATTTCTTGTTAATCTCATGATTCTGATCACACACAGCTCCATCAGCTGTAGTTGATGATGAAGATGTTAACTAGGCTCCAACTGGTTTGTTTGACTCCTTATAAACCGTATACATATTTGACAGAATTAACAGGATTTATAGTATTGATAGATGTTGATAGTATTTTAGAATGATAGCTCTTGCATTCCCCAACAGGGGAAAAAAGTCAGAAAATTATCTTAATGGTGGTGCACACCTGGCAACAGGGAATAGTTGAAGTAACTGCTAGCTGATTGCTATATCTGGCCTCAGTCAACTTAATTTACTGTAGTTTTTCTGAGTTTCCCATGGGACAGAGAGTCTTGTATGGGTGTGCAGTAGCTGAGAGTTTTTCAGGTTCTGATGACCTCAAAGGTTAGTGAAAGCTGAGCTTATGCCTCTTGGCTGATACCACATCAAAAACCTGCTGGTTATCTGGCTCTTGATATCTTGATGAAAAAAGCAGAGCTTGGGAGTAATTTTGTGGCTTAACATTCAGACCCTGACTCTGAGCATGCTGGGAATGGTGCTGTGCATCCTCAAAACATTACCCTTGAAATAAGAACAAAATCTGTGAATCTACAAACTTAACTTTCTGCTTGTGCACAAACTGATCTCGCTGTCCCTATACGCACATAAATGTAGGCCTTATAGCTACAAGGAGTGCATAAATAAATTACAGAAACAAACTGTGTGGATGTAGTGTGTACAGCTTATTTATAAAACTTGTCCTGAAAACATGGATTTCCTCCACCGTCTAAGGTTTCTGCAGAGAAAGCTAAATTTGAGGCCAGAATGGAGATCCTTACCAACATGGGCTTTGGTAAATGGCAGCTTTTAGCTACCTAATGGGAAATATTGAACACTGGGTTATGTTTCAAATCCAGTTGTCTTTCTCAACACCCATATCACCTTAGGATCAACAGCCTGAAATCCCTCCTTGAAAATAGGTGCCTACAGATTTTGTGTTCAAGACTGAGCAAAAAAACTTTAATAAAAGACAGTCATAAATGATCGTTTAAACCTATTTTCTGCTTCTTATGTTTCCAGAGTGTCACTTCCACCAGTTGTATATCATTCATATAGGGTTGTGCATTATTCTCCTCTTGTGCTGTGATGCAGAGGAAATCTTTTCTGCAAGTAGACCAAGGATTTTTTTTTTTTTTTTTTTTTTTTTTTTTTTTTTTTGCAGCCTTAAGCTCTTTACGACCTAAACTAAAGTTTCTGTAAACATGATACGAATTAGACTTTCAGTGTCATAAGGTTAAATTCCAGTTTCTAAAATATAACTAAATGTCAGTCTGGCTTATTGGTTTTGTTCACATAGAGATATTTGACAAGGCTTGGATCCACATCTCTACAAACGCTGTTTTATGCTCTACTCAAGCAGTTAAATTTAATTTTTTCAAAGTATTAAACATAGAATACCCATCCTTATTGTTATACTGTTAAGGCTATGTCCTGCTGTTTCCCAGCTAGGACACTTATCTCTCATTAGGATCGCACTGTAACAGACATTACACAGTCTATGCTGGATTTATATTTGCCAGTCTCACAGCAGAGGCTGACATCACTGTGATAATAATCCTGGAATCACTGCCTTCAGCAGAAAATCACTTTCATGACCAGTGGCTTAAAATTCAACTACTGGTATTTGGTTTCTTTTCTTTCCTTTCTTCTTCAAAAGGGACACTTGGGAAGTCTTAGAGTGCCATACGCATGTTGGTTTAACTGGTCAGAGCTGGGAAGAACAAGGTCAGCATAGGGGTACAGTAAAGACGTGTGGATATGGGGAAAATTAGTGAAAACAGTAATGGCCATTTTTTAACATTTAAAGCTTTAAGACATGCTGAAGCAGTAATCAGCTCTGTTCGAGAATTGGTTGTGGCAGAAATAAAAAGAAATGGCTGAACCCTTCAGATAAGTGTTGATAACCAGCACAGTCAGGTGAAGCTTCGTGCCCTTGTAAGGCAAATTGAGGGAGTCTCCTACTTAAAAGATTTCTAGCATAGCTGAAACAATATTAAAATGCCTCCAGTCAAATTAGCCAATAAGATATAATTAACATTGGAATGCTCCCACTCTCTGACGACCCAATTATTAATACAGTTTTGAGATAATAAAAGAAGAATGTAATACAAAAGTTTACAGTAAACAACACTGTAAATTACAGGAATGAGATGGAGTTCCTGAATTCAAACACCTTTAACTCTTTCAGGATAGGTGTATCTCCTCAGGAATTGCCTGTTCCACTCAACTGTTTTAAAAACCACTTCCAAACCAGTAGTGATAACAACTAGAATGCAATTTACAATGCTCAAGTATCAGAAACACAACCTTACTTTGTATTCTAAGAGCTGATAATCTCAGATACTGTGAGGAGATGAAGCTTTTCTAACGACAAATTATATATATGTAGCTATATATATATAAAACATCAAAAGGGAGGAAAATCAAATTTTTATGGGAAAGACACAGCTATATCTGACCAGTGGAAGTGAACGTGATGAAGTTGCTTTCACAGGCTTCTAAACTCATTCAAAGACTCAATTCTTGTAAGACTTGCAATTGTTCTACAAATCTCTTCATCCAGAGGGGTCTCTGAGTGTGATATACAACACTTCTAACTATCCTGTAGTTTGAAAGTTATTGCTTATCTAGTTTGGCTATATGTTTACTTCATCCCAATACAAGTAAGATTAACTCATAGAAAGTGGCTATGAGGGCTTTTGTCATTTTCACATGATTATTTTTGATTCTATTGCAAATGTCAGCACTGATTTTAAATGTGTGTTATTTAAAATTTGTGAGCCCTATAGTAACGTATTTCTATTGTAGTAAGCCATCTGTAGATAAATATAACAATACTATCTACAGCGATGGTTTCTTTATTTTGAGGAGTTCACTTCAGATGGCAATGACTTCACTGCTATTCTGCCTGCATCCCAGCAGTTAAAAAATAGCTTGATTTTTTTATAAAAATGACATATTTTTTCATTACTCTTGTTCAGCTGTTGTTCAACCCGTGGTTTTATCTTTTCAAGTAAAGCATAAATTATTTTTCCAGCCTATCGTGAGTTTTCTTCTCTGTCTATAACAAAAGGTCTAGGGTTGTGCCAGCAGTCTCAGAGTTTAAAAACATTTTATGGACTCACTTTTGAAAACAACACATCAAAAAAAAAAAAAAAAGTACTCCTAGAGACATGTCTTTCATAGGGGAAATGTTTCTGGATATGTTTGATGGCACAATTCAGCAGGTAGGAGTGAGGCAGGAAGGTGAAATTATGTGAGCTGCAGGGTTCTGCAATGCAGGCTATAACTGGTCTCATTTGCATATAGATACCAAAAACTTGAAAACAACAGCAAAAAATTATTAGAGTCAAGAAAAGGAAGAGGATGGTCCCAGTTAGGGATGACTCCTCATAAGATACAAATGGCAAGGTTTCTGTTTTGGTCCATTTAAAAGATTCAACCAGGAAATGTCGTAGTCAGAGTTTCTGCAAGAATCTATTCCATGATGAATTTGGAATTTTTCTGGCTGAAGGGAAGGAGAGGAGGGGGAAGGAGATTTAACATTACATCTTCTACCTGCGCTTTGGCAAAAATAACCCCTCTAAACAGAAGACATCCCTGAGCTAAGTTCATGGAAGAGGATTCCTTTCCCCTCACCTGAACTATGCATTCCACCTGGGTGCAGTGTGTGTTCACTGGATTTCAGAAGCTGAGTTGGATTTTTTTTTTTTACTATATGCTTTCTGGAAATGTGGCTTTGACTCTAACAAGAGTGTAAGGGGTGTTTTTTCAGATAACATTCTATAAATTCCTTGGGGGCTGTTCATATTTAACTTTAACACCTAGTTTAGTTAGCTAAATTAGCTGACTGATCTCCTAGTATTAATGGAGAGAATGGCCCTTAAGGTGATTTTCAAAATATCAGCCTAACAGACTGTGAATAGAATCACAGAATGGTTTGGGTTGGAAGGGACCTTAAAGAACATCTAATTCCCACCCCCCTGCCCTGGGCTGGGCCCCCTTCCCCCAGCCCAGGGGGCTCCCAGCCCCGTCCAACCTGGCCTGGGACCCTTCCAGGGAGGGGGCAGCCACAGCTGCTCTGGGCAAGCCTCCTGAGGTGTCTTATAGTCTATCCATTGATGTAGATTGAATTTGAAATACTGGTATAAATGTCCCTTCATCCATCATTCCTACAGTAGTACTCTCAAAGTTTTTTTAAGAACTTAAGTTTACAACATACCTGTGATACTATATGCACATATTAAAATGCCTGTGACTGTCAAAGGAGCAAATCTCAGCAGTTCAAATATCTGCTTCACTGTGAGCAAGTGCTTACTCTTAATAATCTTAAAATTGTTACTTTCTGAAATTAGTACTATGATGCAACGAAATATAGCCAGTAATGAGGCCCAGGCTCATATTAAGGGTCCATTTCTTATTTGTATGTCTAAGAGGGACACACCAGCATGGAAAACTTTTGAATTCTGACCCTTGAAGAGTCAACCTAAATATTGTATTAGTCTACAATGCACTTTATGCAAATTTATCTTTTTCTAAAGTGATCCAATATAAATTTGCCCAAGCCTACTTTCTAATCTTGATGGATATATTCTAATTAGGAAAATTGACTTGTATCCCAAGTGACATAAATTAAAAACTTAAGGATAAATACACACCTAATTGACTGGTGGCATGCTGAGGATATTTGGTTTGCAGATGAGAATGTTCATGGAGATTATTTGGCAGAAAGCTATGTGAAAGTATATTATTGTGATGTGGATTGTATTTTGCCCTGCAAAGATATAGTTTTTAAATATTAGTGGTAGTTGAATCAATTGAAGAGCTAGTGAGTAGCTGATGCTTTCTATATGTCGTTCGTTATGAAACTACCTCTGACACACATCACATAATGTTTCCTGTTGATTGATCTAATTATATACACATAGTTTTATCAGAGCTTTGTGAGCCTGGAGATACCCGTGTTTGCTTAATGTTCAACAAGCACAATTCAAAACCCTCTAGGCTCACCAGGCCTGTTTCCATAATCCTTAATTGGGAAAAGTAAGCCTTGAGAGTTTTGAAATACCATGCTGAAATTGAGCTCAGGGGCTAGTAACACTCACCATCAGAACACCCTGTGTAAGTCCACAAACAGTAATACATAACCCCCTCCATGTGCCACCCCCTCCAGATATTTGGCTGATAGTCTAAAAATACTCAGCTACAATTTTTAATAATAAAAGTACAAAATTTTGGTTTTATTTTATTTTAGAAAATATAAGAATAAAATCTTAATTATTTATAATATTTTTGAAGAAAAATATTGTTTTGCTATTTCCTCTCAAATAATGGTTTATGTTAATTGTTTCTTAACTATCTGAGGAGAACTGTTGTGGGAAAAAAACAGGCTGGATATTATACAAAAGTACTTGTGTTTCATCAGATTACACAGTAGGAATAGGGTTATGATAAGTAATTCATCATTTTCCTCTTCATCCATTTCAGCTGTCTTTCTGAATTCTGCAAATGACTGAAGCATCGTATGTGTGGCTTTAAGTAATAATACTAATTAACGTTATAAGAAACAGGTTCCCATACATCTTCATGCTTTTCTACATGTTTGTCTTTTCCAACTTTTTGGGAGCTCAGACCAGGGCTTCTATTCATCCTGCCACTAATTTGCAGGACAGATCTCTTAGTATCTAAGGACTTGATAATAATTTAAAAGATAAAAAATGGAGACTAGGTTAATGGAAGGCAGGCAGAGAAAGAAATTGTTTACACTACTTTTATACTATTTTGCATTTTCAGTTGATTTAGATTTATCTCAGAACAGTGATGGTATATGTTGAATAAGTTGGAGAGAAGCTCAGAAACATATATGTTTATTAAAAAGTGCTTTCCTCAAGGCATGGATAATTTGATTTGTTCTGAGGAAGGAAAGAAATATTGTTT